>NC_080065.1:52050034-52675034 GCF_949987535.1 Balaenoptera acutorostrata | reverse complement strand
GATTATGCCTTTCTATTTTCTGTATGCTGATGCTTTGACAGATGGGACCTTGCTTAACCTGGAAAGACTGGCCCTCTTAGGGTTAGCCAATTCCGAGAGATAGAAAATGGCTGCATTTGAGCACATATTTCATACACAAACTAACTGATCCAGAGCCCTTACTCCAACTATCAAGCTCTTACACTCCATGCCACTATCTCCCTTCTCCTAACTAACCTAGGGCCAGGTACCAGACAACTCATGACAGTCCCTACACCCTGTAGCCTCCTAAAATTAATCGAACTTGCCAATCCTAAACCGGCTTACCCTTGCTTTCCCATCCCTTCCCACAGAAAGCGCAATAAAGGCTCTTGCCCACATTTCCCCCTCTCTCCCTCTGTCTCTTGACCAACCCTGGTGTTACCCCATGTGGTTCTGTGTGGTGTGGTATGCTCCTTCCTCTTGGGAACTGTGAGTAACAAACAGTTTCAATGGCAATTGTCCCTGATCTGTTGGCCTTGCCGTATCTGAAAAATATTAAAACCTACATTTTAAAGCACCCAGGGTCTACTATGGAGGCATTTGTTTTTCGTAATGTTTATTGAACAAATAAATGAATGAATAAGCCAAGAATGAATGCTGGCAGCAAACATGCAAGCAAACACTAGATCAAAAATTAAAGACCTGAATTCTAACATTTTCAGTATGTGATAAGTTGGGCAGCAGCAAATTTACAATGAGTAAATTATCCGTAACTGTACTGCTAGGTGAAAACTAGTAACTGCCTGATTCATCTCAGAGAATAAAACTGACTCTCCCTTGAAGGCCTTACTTTCCTAGGATTTATGCTCTATTCTCAGCCTAGCTCTCCAGCTTTATTGCTCTTACTCCCTTCGCTCTAATGGCTGCCACACTGGCCTTCTTTCAGTTTCCTGAATGCGCCCTCACCCCTCCAGCTACAGAGCCTTTGACCAGGTTGTTCTGCCTGTTTGGAATATTCATTCTCTCTCAACTCAATTAACTGGAGTTAATTTCTCTCAACGAACTAGAGTTAATTTCTCCTCTTCATATCTCAGCAAACATTTCTTCAGGAAAGTCCTTCTGTACTGCATTAATGCCCTAATCTGGCAGCTGCACAGTATCCGTGTCAACTGTTATCATTTTTATTCTGTAGTTCTATAATTCTTTAACTCTGTCCTCTTCACTTGACTGTTACCCCGCAAATACAAAAACCACATTTATCCTCATACTGTTCCACTACTACTCATTAACATTAGGATATTAGAAAGCAAACAGGTAGCTGGAATGTAATTAAAATAAAGTAGTTTTATGCCTCATTGGTCAAAGTATTTAGAGAACATTCCTGGTAATGAAATAATCTCTCCGACGCTCCACCCCATGCTCTGAGGTCGATTAAGGTCTGCGCCTGCGCCAGTGCTGGCTAGCAGGCTCACCAACCTGCAGGCGGGGGCTACCAGGCGTGGAGCCGGGCGCCAGTGGCAACGGGAAACCCAGTTACCAAAACTGACTCTAGATGAGAGAACCTAACAGACCAGTAACAATGGAAGAAACTGAGAAAGTTATCAAAAAGCTACCATCCCCCAAAATACCAGGCCCAGATGGTGTTACAGGTTAAAAAAACAAATCCTTCATGAAGAAAGATCTTAAGCAACATGATGAACTCAGCAGCTCATGAAAAGAGGCCACCAATCCTAATGTTTTAAAAACAAGATATATCACCTCATATTGCGAATGTTAGTGGAATGAAGCATTACTTGTGTGGATTCTGTGCAGCTTTCAACAATGTAGCAATCATTGGGCTTCCCTGGTGGTGCAGTGGTTAAGAATCCACCTGCCAACACAGGGGACACGGGTTTGAGCCCTGGTCCGGGAGGATCCCACATGCCGCAGAGCAACTAAGCCCCTGCACCACAGCTGCTGAGCCTGTGCTCTAGAGCCCGCGTGCCACAACTACTGAGCCTGCGTGCTACAACTGCTGAAGCCCGCACGCCTAGAGCCTGTGCTCTGCAACAAGGGAGGCCACCGCAATGAGAAGCCCGCGCACCGCAACGAAGAGTGGCCCCCACTAGCCGCAACTAGAGAGGACCTGCGCACAGCAATGAAGACCCAATGCAGCCAAAAATAAATAAATAAATTAAAAAAAAAAACCATGTAGCAATTGCATTTCCCATTGGAAGGTCCTCTTTTGGCAAGAGCTGTATGAAATCAAAACCCAGGATGCAGTACTTCAGTTGAGAAGGGATGGATTTCGAAACTTGCACCATGGAATCCTTCCCCCATTAATGGAGAAGACAACAACACTAGCACTTATGTTTGGTCTGTATGAGGATTTATCTTGCCTTCTCCTTAAGCATATCAGTACTCCAGAGTTTGCAACCGGTAGGTAGCATGGCAGCAGTACTTGCAGGGATAACAGAAAGCAATTTTCATGCCACTGGAACGAGTTCAAACATTGCTTCAAGACCACAAGTATCATGACAAATTTACACTTGTCAGGCTTTCAAGGCACCAAAATGCCATGGAATTATAGAGTGTTATCAAGGCCTGGTGCCTGTTCTTTTCAGTAACAGATTCAGCAACGTCCTTTTTTTGGCCTTCGAGGTCCCATCAAGGAACATCTGCCTACGGCAATGACTCACAATGCTCATCTGGTCAATGATATTATCTGTGGAGGTCTATAGGGTGCCATGTTGGAATCTTGTTTTTTCCAGTTAATATTGTAAAAACTTAAATGCAGTCTCAGATTGATGGTGAATTTCCATCTTTCCCCAGGGTTTTCCAAAAACTCTGGTTAAAACAGGACAGGAATCTGACAAATCTTTTCAGAGGTGCCCATCTCTTGCGGCATAACTGATGCAACTTATGAATTCCTGTTAAAGATTCTATGAAAGAAATCAGTTAAGTGCCACTTATCAACTGAAGAGACCCAAGAAAAATGCAGTTTGGCCTCGTTCCTAATCGGCCAAATACAAGTTGGTGTCATAAATCCAGGGCACAATGAATTATGGGCAAAGCTGCTTTCCTTAAGCACCAACATATTCAGAATAGACACTTTCAGTAGGAAAAAAGAATGTGGGGGGGAAAGCAAGAGAGAGGCTGGGGACGGGGATGAGTGAATAAGGACTGCTGAAGAGTACATGGTTCCTTCTGGAGGTGACGAAATGTTCTAAAACCGATTGTGATGATGGATGCACAACGCTATGGATATGCTAAAGAGTACTGAATTGTACACTTTAAATGGGTGAATTGTACGGTCTATGAATTATATCCTTATCAAGCTGTTACCACACACATACACACAAAAGATGTTTCTAAGACGTTTTTCTTGTGAAAGACGTAAAAAATTAAGAACTAATTTTTACTGTAGTAAAGCTACTAAAATATTAGGTTAAGAATTTACAGATAAAAGAAAATAATGTAAAATGCTAAATAAGAATACATGACCTAGGAGTAAAAGATGCATCCTAATTTTAAAGGATGAAAATAAAATTCTGTCACATTAAATACTCACTTAGGAATGGTCAGTTTAAACCAAACATAATTCTGGTAAAACAACACATCCACAATTTAAAAATTTTAAACTGCCTTTTATTTAACTATATTTAAACTATAACAAAATACTACTCTTTGGAACCTGTTACCTTGATTCTACTAGCCTGTTTTAAAAGCTGTAAAATGACTTAGAAAATTATCTTAGAAAATTTATACAGAATAATAAATTTCCAAATGCTGATCATAATATATACTATTTTTGAGATAGAAGAGAACTATGGAGAGGTACTAAGTGTCCAACCCAAACCTGTGTAGTATATCTGATACCAAGAGGACTTTATTATAAGGTAATTTCACCTGGAAAGCAAGCCATCATACCTAAAAACCCTGCTGCTTTGTCAACCTCTTTTGAATTATTCAACTAGCTTAAGTAAAATATTCCCCATTAGTGACTTCCTTACATCTAAAAAAAAAAAACAAAAAATTCAAAATTCTTAAAATGCTTAATCTCAGAGAACACTTACTCACATCTGAAATTCTTAGAACTGCATTATAAAAATGTCTTTTAAGTTAGATGATGAATTGGTATTTCAGAAAACAGAGTCAAAGGAAAGTTTGATTATTCTCATTCTCATCTATGAAAGTTTTTGTTTAATCTATGCCTTTGGAGGAAAACATTAAAAGAGTTATATGTAAATAATGTTATTTTCACATAAAAATTAGCAGAAGAAAATATTACTCCCTTTATGTATAAATAATATGGACCCTAAGAAAGGGAAAAAATTCAAACTTGAAATTATTCCAGCTACAAAACAAAAAGGACACAAGACAGTTGTACTGCACAACTACAAAAAAAAAAAAAAAAAAAAGGACTGCACTATGTTCAGAAGGTGACCAAGAAGATATACTAAGAACATCTGGAGAAGACATGGACAAAATCACGTATCCTTAAGTTTAAGTGACAATGCAGAATACTACAAAAGATCATCAAGCTGAAGGTGACATGCCTTTGACATATGTGGTTAACATATTTTTAATGAATTAATGAACAGATAAACAAATACTCAATATACTAAAAATGTCCTGAATTTAAATTAATGCATGTACACGAGACTTAAGCTTTTAGAACTTTACAGTGCAGTAAAAGGACGGATGGATGAGAGAGAGAGGAAGAAAGGGATAAAATAAAAACAGCTAACCTCATCTATCCAGACAGTTTGACCTCAATATGTAAACTCATTTAATCTTTATAATACTCTCACTAGGAAGATACTATTAGTATCCTCATTTCAAAAACAAGGAAACTTAGGCACAGGGAAGTTATTTGGCCATGGTCATTAGTGACTAGTGGCACTGGAATTTGAGTGTGGTCCTAAAGCCTACAGTCTTTAACAGATTTCTGAATCAGAAATAGTGGATCATGGTAAAAGATAGCTTAATACAATAGTTTCCCAAATGGTCATTCTTTAGATCAGTGATTCTAAACTGGAGGTGGGAGGTTCTACTGGCATCTAGTGGGTAGAGGCCACGGATGCTGCTAAATATGCTGCTATGACCAGCAGCCCCAATATGAAAAAATCATCTGGCCCCAAACTGTCGATAGTGCTGTGGTTGAGAAACTGTTTTAGAAAAGCGTTATTTCTTCATGTGAAAATCCATTATAATAAAGAAGAAGAAAATAACATTTCCCAAGGTAGCCTGATTCAAGATATCATTATCAACACATTATTCTCTAGACCTGCTTATTTCAGGCAAAGGAAATGTTACACTGCAAAGTCTAAAAGAAACACAGGAAGAGGAAATTACTATTATGTAGGAGGTTAACCAGGAAATATCACTGGGGATGTGGATGGGGGAAAAAATTTCCCCAAACTCCATCAACTATGTACCTATAAGTAGAAAAAGGTTATAATGGGAAATGATAAAACTGCTGACCTAAACGTCAACGTTACCTTCCACTAGAGCATGTGACTATAAATTTTCCTAAGTTATGTCATGGGTCACTGATAATGTGGCAAACTTTTAAGTTTTTTTGGTTGTTTTTCAGATGGTCACATTTTCTGTATCTATCAATGCTTCTTTAGTCATTAATCCATTAAGGACTATAAAGTTAAATCATTATTCTTTAAAATTCTATTACATTATTCAAGACTTTCTTGGTACTTAAAATGACATGAATTCACTACCGCCCAATAGATTTTTCAATACTTCATTTTAAAAACATAAATAAGATCTGATTTTCCCTTCACAATTTTTACTTTCTTTTTTAAAATTTTTTAATTTATTTTTCTATTGAAGTATAATTTATAATGTTGTGTTAGTTTTTAGTGTATAGCAAAGTGATTATATACGTATTTTTTCAGATTCTTTTCCATTATAGATTATTACATGATATTGAATATAATTCCCTGTGCCATACTGTAAATCCCTGTTGCTTATTTTATATACAGTAGTGTGTATGTTAATCCCCAACTCCTAATTTACCCCCACCATAAGTCTGCTTTCTGTGTCTGTGAGTCTATTTCTGTTTTGTAAATAAGTTCATTTGTATTATTTTTTTAGATTCCACATATAAGTGATATCATGATATTTTTAAATTTGAAAATTTAATGCTTAAGAAAATTTCAAGCCTTAATAAAATTCTGTCCCTCAATTTATGCAGACTGACATGAGCCCCAGCCTAAGTATTCTTTTAGACTTATAGAAGCCTTTTTTATTTTCTTTACAAAACCCAACTATTTCCACAACTTAAGTATCAAAAATGTTTTTGAATCACACACATAAAATTAAATATTGAAGGCAACAGTATTATCATAAAAAGTGTAAAACAAATATGCTTTAGATACAATTAGGTATCTTTCTCACTTTTTAACCTGTGTCATTTCAAGTTTTCCCTCAATAATCTCAGTACTTTATGTTACAGAAAACTCTAACATGCTCTATTAACCTTAATACTTTTTTTCCATCCATTAATTTACTGAGAAAATGTTTACAGTGTTGACTACTGCCAAAGAACAGGTTCTTTAACATTTCCATTTTAAAGGCCTGAATAAATCTCTAGTCAGTGTATTTCCACTAAGAGAAAGGGAAAGAGCAGTAAGTTAAAATGTTGGTAACTTCAATTTGGTTTCAAAAAATAAATAAGACGCCACTCAGCTTCACAGTGAGGAAATAATGTTGGTCTTCTGTACATCCACCTGGGAAGCAGCACACCTGGTAGTTCAAAGAGCAAGCTCTGGCATCAAGCTGCCCAAGGTCAAACTCTGCCCTGTGACATGCCACTTGCCAGATCCTAGGCAAGTCATTTAACATTAAGTTATTTCTTTGCTCTATAAAAAGAAGACAACCATGCCTCTAACTGCGGACCGTTTAAAAATTAAATAAGATATAAATGTAAAGTACTTAGCAAAATATAATGCATATGGTAATGTAAGCATATAAGGTAGGGGGTCCCCAGAGAAAGAGAATCAGGTAAGAGAAGCCATTTTTGGCCTAAGTCATTCTGTGATCTAAGCCTGGCCACAATGCTTAACCTTGAGCAGGACTTGGTAATAATGATCTTAAGGGAACAAAAGAACAAACTGTTATCAAGCAAGAGAAGTAGCAAGAGCAAAGATAACAAATTAGTTGTAAAAACTCACAGTTCTGTTTCAACAGTAAAGACTAGCATGAAGCACTTTCTTGAGCAGTTCTGCAGAATTTAAACCTCCTAGGCACTCAACCTCCAGATCAACTGGAACGTAAGGGATGATGATGCTGACCTTCACTGACCCCCATGACTTCAATCAACCAAAGCTTGGACTCTGTCAAACACCCAAGCACCTTCACGAATATGCATGTACCCTTAGCTTAAAACTTCCCAAATTTTGCTGTTATGGAAACACTCCATTGGGAAAGATCCCCAGTGCTCTTCCTACTTGTTGCAAGTAATAAATCCTTCCTTCTCCCAGTCTTTGACTTGGTTCTACCTTTTGGCTCGACACCCACCAAGAGGCAAATCCGGTTTTTGGGTAACAGTAAGTGCTCAAAAATTATTATCTATTGTTATGGTGTTAGGACTAAACCATTACCTGTGTTCTTAATCCAAATTACCATACCAGAAATAAATAATAAATTTTTTAGAAGAATTTCTAAAGCTAACTGCACTTATTTCACTAATTTATCACTAGGATAAATGTGCTCTAAAAATTCCCTAAGACAAAAAGATCTAATATATCATTCTTCTCACACAGTACCAAGTCTTAAAAGGCCTGCTTTTATGCCTGTAAAATTAAAAGTAGCCCAAAAAAAGCATATAATGCCAAACAAAGACAGGGATAAAGGCAAAAAAAAAAAACAAAACCAAGATACTCTTTGAAAAATGTCCAAAATCAAAGCATTTTGTATTTGCTTTTGGAAATGAGAATTTTAACAAAGTTTTACTGTAAAGTATATTATAATGACTTCATCTAAGTAAGGAGAAAACAATAACTTGTAAGCTTCTTTAGAGATAATCCAAAATAAATAACAACAAAATTATGTAACAAACTTTTGAATTACCAGGAGGATAATATATTTTATGAAGTGCTACTGACATTGAAATATTATATATTTAATATATTCATATAAAAAGAGGACCTAAAATAAGTCTAACAAAATCTGGTTATTTTAAAAAATGGGAATTCAGACAAAAATGAAATTGGTAAAATGAACATAACCAAGTTAAATGGCAGTGCCCACCACTCCACTCACATCTTTTTAGATCTAGACCAACACTTGCCACATCATTACCTACTAACAAAATTAGCATACATATGCATAAAACAGCACTGCCCAGCAACACACAGCAATACCAATGGCCAAAACAGTGCTAACATTTTGATGCTTTAACAAAACAAATTTTAAGAAAACATTTCCTCACCTATTATCAGATGGCAGAAGAGAAAGCAAAGCCAAAGCTGAAAGTTTTCTTCTTTCAGGCTGGGTAATATTGTCCATGTGATCAACCCACATTTCAATCATATTTCCCAAAAGCTGGTCCATCTGAAAAAAGACCAGGAGGCATCTCAAATATATGAAATGCTATTTACTTGTGGATAAGTACTGTTAAAGGCTAAAACCTCATAAGGAATGGCTAAAGTTCAATTCCAGCAAACCAGAGAATTGGAATATAAGATTTTGGGGCAAGCCTTGAGCTGGAAAAAAATAATTTGAGCAAAACCAGAAAACGACTCTAATTAATCTTGAGAGCCAATTAACTCTGAGAGCCAAATAGACTTGTTCAACTCATCTAGGCTAAGGGTCCAGTTGTTTGGTCAAATACTAGTCTAGATGTTGCCATGAAAGTATTTTGCAGATAAGATTACAATGAGTTGACTTTAAGTAAAGGAGATTACCCTAGATAATGTGGGTTAGGCTTCATTCAATCAGTTGAAAGCCTTAAGAGCAAAAACTAAGGTTTCCTAGAAAGAAGAAACCCTGCCTCAAGACTGTAACATAGAAATCCTGCCTGAGTTTTCATTTGCAGCCTGCCCTACAAAATTAGAAATTGCTAGCCCCTGCAATCATATGAGCCAATTCCTTAAAATCCACCCCTCTTCTCGCGTATGTGCGCCTCTACATGTGTATATTCTCTCAATCTCTCTCTCTCTCTCCATATACACAGAACTGGTTCTATTTTTCTGAAAAACCCTACCTGATACAGTTAGAATCTATAAAGTAAAACAGGGCCAAGTGTACTCATCCTGTAGACTGAAAGTGGGTCCCAGGGTTTGCTTACAAACACCTGTACACTCCTCGCACCTTTTAAAGAATGCATTTAATATCAGAATCTGTACTTCATGGATTTTAGTAATGTAAGATCAACCTTGAATTCCCATACTTTCTTACTTTTGTGCTTCTACATTTTTTCCAAAAAATGCTTCAACACATTTTTTTTCCAACACATTTTGAAAAATAATAAACAGTCAAGGAAACACTTATTAGTATAAGACAATTATTTATACCTGAGTTCCCCAAACTGTGTGCTGTGTCCCAAGATGCCACAGTAAACTCACAAAATATTTAAAATTATTCAGAGAAACCTAATGACATCCGTCAGATACTGCAAAAACTACTAGTTCAAGATAGTTCCCAGTTTTAACATTACACTCCTTTTGATGACTTCGTATCTTTCCAAAGTACTACCAAAAAATCAAGGTAGAACAGAAGATGAAAGTGGAGGTATCCAATATGATTCTAAGGTTTAAGAACTTGGGTGTTGCCCAATAGGCATACACATTCCATTAATCAGTAATTGTGGTTATTTAAGAATGAAATAAAGATATTATTCTTTAGATTTTTGTGTATAATTTTCAATAGATACTAAGTTATTAGGACGTGAATACAAATTAATTTGTTTGGATCGAACTACTTAATAAAAGGAACAGTTAGCTATTTATATTTCCTTTAGCCTAGAGGCATTGTGAAAATATTACTAACATATTAAGGGCACAATGAAGCAATACAGTCCAGTAACTGCTGATTTATACCATGTGTCTTCAATTTGTACTTAATTTGGAAACAAATGGCTCAGATACTTTACAGATTTACTGCAATTAATATCTAGTAAGCAAGATTTAAAAAACAAAGCATAACCATACAAAAGAAAATATCCAGTTTTTAAAATTTAATATATACAACTAAAGCTATAGTAATATATGTGGTTGAAATGAAGATGCAATCAGCAAAGACAGGTATCTCTATGGTCTAATTTTATTTACTTATAACTTACATTTATTTCCTCTATTATAAAAATATTTAACAACAGCACATAACAAAAAATAGAAACAACTGTAACACATGTTGATGACCATTTATAGCGAATCATAAAGCAAAAAAAGAATTCTGTAGTATTTCAGAGAACTAATTTCTAAAATCAAGGTATTTCTTAAGCAGCATGATAAAAAGATGATGAGATTTCTCTACCTTGATAATGTATGCCAAAATCTACCCTGGCGGATCATGCTGAAGATACCACGATTAAATAAATAGCTACTATAGAAAGACAGAATTTTATTTCTGACTGGTTCCATCATTTTTACAACTTCAAAGAATATGAGTTATAAATGTTGTCTATAAGAATTAAGTAATTTTATATAAGTATATTCCCTGTAGGAACAGAATATGTTTATGCAAATGGCGATCTTTTTTTATTTCTCTCTCCAAATGTTATCTTCTTAGTCTAACCTTCATACCAGTTGCTATTCAAGCAATAAAATGTCATTTTTACATAAAATTTCATGAAACATCATTCACTGTGTGGAAACAAAAAAGTACCTTCAATCTCTCTAGTATTAGAGAGATGTGTGCTGTTTCAAGTCAAACACTTAGGACTGATTAAGGAAAAAGTCTTATAATCAAAGTAGCAGGTCTTGAGGAAAGTCATCTTCTTACCTTGTAGAACTGAAGTTACCAAAATGTTTCACTCCTCCCCCCAAATTTATAAAGTCTAAATTAAGGGATATTGCCAGAAAGAGTAAGACGACAATGTTTCTAGAAAATAAGGAAATACCTAAGGAATAGTTGAGTTCAGTCTTAATTTTGTAGAAAGATAAACAGATAATATTACTCCAATTACGCAGCTGCACACACCTTATTGCATCTTTATAAAAAAGTTATTTACCCTAGAAGCATACTGACATTGTGAAAACAATTTTAGCTTTGAACATATGCATTTGCTGGCTCCCTCTGAAGTCCCACTAAAATGAGAGTAAAGAAATATAAAAAGCAAACAAATAACCCCCCAGGGTCTATAAAAGAGGAGAAACTACATGGGTAAAGATGGCTACGAGTTTTTGGAAGATGGCAGATGAATGAAAGAGTGGTAAGTAACTTGGCCAAACAGAAAAGCCTGGAGCCAAACTGCCTTCCAGAGAAATAATAATCTAATGCAAACAGATTTGGTTCTCAGAACCTTGCAATCATCAGGCCACAAAGAAGACAGAGGTGAGGCACAGAGCTCAAAACAGGAAAACTAGCTGGGAATCTGTATAAAGAACAATTAGAACCTTCTAGATTGCTTTCCCCACTCCTAAAGGAGTCCAAAGATACAGTATCTGCAAAAATAAAATCCAAGAAGCTCCAACTCAAGGCATCAAGAACGGGGCAGGCAAGGTGAGAAACAAATTAAAATCAGATGACTTAAATGAGAATCAGGACGCTGAATGGCGAAACACCCTCATCCCAAAAGCCTGTTTTCCCATCCTGAATTCCACAGCACTGGTTTACACCAAGAGAGATGCTGTCCCTCAGAAGAAAGAGGAAGCCTAAAGAGAAAAAGGGCCTACAAATGCTGTCATTTTCTAGCAAATTTCCCTACAGCAAAAGTACCATTCTTCAATACCCTAAGGCTCTAAATTCTAAATTACGTTATCAGTCTAAAAAGTTTTCTTCATTCAACATAAAAAATGACTCTGAAAGACTCTGACTAGCAAATGCTTAGAGGTGGAACTGTTCTAATGGTGACTTCTGCAATGAACCCAACTTCTTTCCTAAAGATATTAAATCACTCTTAATTAACTTGGTTTTCTCTACTATCTGACAACTGTTTTCAAGTGTTTAGAAGAGGCAAACCTTTCTGCAAAATCCTTGCTTGCTTCAAAGCTATCTGGATTTACTGGAACTCATTTTCCTAGTCCTATTTAATTCTGATGTTCTTTAAAACTGTGCTCACAGTCAAAAGTAGCCATTTGAACTACAATAATATTTCATTCTCTTTCATTCCCGTAGTCTCTAGACTCAAATATGATGGCTTGACAATTTTTGGTCAAATTCTTTGTGAAAAACATTTCTTCTTCACATCGAAAAGTGAAAAAAGAAGTGTTCCATGAAAAGCCAGTGCTCTAAATACAGTGAGAGAAATAAGTCTGAACCTATAACATCTCTCTTTAATCCTTCATATTGTCAAAGGGTTGACGTAGTACCAGCACCAGCCACAGGTCATTATTTCTGTATATTTTGATGTTTAACCCAATGGAGGTGGTGGTCTACTCTCATGTATTTTTTTAAAAGTAAACCTAAGACATTTGCGATAACAGGGAAACAGGACATTTCAGAAAATTTTCCACATGACTTTTATTTATTTATTTTTAAATTTAATTTTGATTTTATATTGGAGTATAGCTGATCGATCACATGATGACTCTTAAATGAACAGCACCTAAAGAACTATCCATTAGTTAGTCTGCCCTGGATTAGCAAAGCATATTATTTTGGGTAGAAAGATGGTGTTAAGCACAGGACAGCACAGAGGCAAATTTCCTTTAAGGTCTAATAACAAGTAAAGCTATGTTTTCAGATCTTCTCCATTCATGCAAATACATACTATGCTAGGTGACTCATTTCCAGATTCAAATCATGCTGCTACTAACAATCACTTGAGGTAAAATGAAAATTAAAATATTTAAAAATCAAAAAGTAACTATAAATTAAAAATTTTTAATATAATCTTTATTTTTTATACAAATTGGTATTTTAACACTGTCTATCAAGCTATGTAGCACAAATCGTTATCAAACCATTTTAATAATTTCTGCCTTTCCACCACATGAGGACTCAGTGAAAGGTCAGCAGGCTACAATGCAGGAAATGGCAGAATTCAACCACACTGGCACCCTGATCTTGGACTTCCAAGCCTCCAGAACTTTCATCACCAACTGAGGTACGTACCCCTATATACAGATGAAGCCATGAAAAGAGAAATATGGTACATTTCCCCAACTCTACCATCTCCTAGCTTTGTGACCTTGGAGTTCACAGTCAAATGGAGAAGACAAGCAAGTAAGCAATTCTGTAATTCAATCTGCCAGACCACTCAGCTGACCTGTAGAAGAGGTACTGGAGGAAGCCCAATATTAGAGGTTATGGTAATATTCCAGTCACGAGAAAAGCACTTGGGCTGTGGCAGCAGCAATGGAGGTGAAAAGAAGATGGATTTAACATGGCTTACAAAAATACAGGGGATGAAGGAATAAGTTAAATGATACCAGGACAGGGCTCAAAGTTCTTTGGGATAACTGGCCCAGGCCTTTAAATAAACTAAGGCCACAGGAAAAAAGGATGGAGGTGGGAGAGCTGTTCTACAATAAAAGATGAGAAAACTTTTGAACAAATGAGAGAGAAATATACATTAAGCATAATGGACACACAAAAGAAGAAATGTCAGAGGACATTGAGTGCTCAAAGAAGACAGAAGACCTTGGTGTAAAGATACTGGGACTGGATGGTAAGGAAAAGGTCAGAGTTGGCCTCCCTTAAAGGAGTGACTGTGGCTGGAGATAAGCAGAGTCAGTGATTAAGTCTTAGAAAATGCTTATTGTTTACTAGGAAGTGAAACCCATGAGACCAAGAAGGAAATCAATGGGAAATTAACTTACAGTGTCCTGGAACCTAAAGAAGGGAAGAATTTCAAGGAATGTGTGAATGAGTGTGTCACCTAAAACCAAGAGGAAGTTACTGTGCCCTCCAATGAGGTTTATGTTATACAAATATAAAACACGTATATAGTTACACACATATATACATAAATAAATACATATGTATACACATATATGTTTGCATGTTATAGGTTAATCTAGCTTGATTCATCTAAAAGACTTGTCTTTTTCTGGACTTCCCCGGTGGTCCAGTGGTAAAGAATCTGCCTTTCAATGCAGGGGACTCGGGTTCGATCCCCGGTCAGGGAACTAAGATCCCACATGCCATGAGGCAACTAAGCCCGCGTGCCACAACTACTGAGCTTGCGCGCCTCAACGAGAGCCCGTGCACCTCAACGAGAGCCCGCGTGCCTCAACTACAGAGCCCGCGTGCCACAACTAGAGAAAGAAAACCCACACGCCATAACTAGAGAGAAGTCCGCACCACAATGAAAGATCCCGCAAGCGGCCTCAAAGCAGACCCCGCGTGCCGCAACTAAGACCCGACGCAGCCAAAAAAATAAATAAATAAAATAAAATAAATAAATAAAAGACTTGTCTTTTTTGCATTAAATTTCCTTGGTACATCTGTCAAAAATAAACCGACCATTAATGTGTGCACCTATTTTCCAACTCAATTCTGTTTCATTGACCTAAATATTTTCATGCTATCCCCCCTTCTTGGTTAGTATAGGTTTATAATAGGTCTTGAAATAGGATAGTATTATATATTCTTCAACTTTGTTCTTGTTTAAAGTAGGTTTGGCTATTCTAGGTCCATTATATTTCTATATAAATTTTAGAATTAGCCTGCCAATTTCTACCAAAAAATAATAATAATAATTTTTAGGGAAAATTTTTATCTTAGCAATAATGAATCATCTAATCCATGAGCATACATATACATTTATTGAGATTTTTTTAATGTTCTCAGCAATGTTTAGTAGTTTTTACTGTACCTGTCTTACACACCTTTTGTTAAGTGTATCCTAAATATTTCTAGGTTTGAATGTTATTATAAATCGTGTTTTGAGAATTTCAGTTTCCAGTTGTTCACTGGTAGTGAAGAGAAATAAAATTGTTTTTTATATATTGACCAAGTAACCCATGACCTTAGTAAACTTAGTAGTAGTTTTACTGGAGATTGTAATATACAATCATGTTGTTTGCAAAGTGAGTCAGTTTTACTTATTCCTTTCCAATCTGTACGCTTTTATTTGTCTTTTTTTGCCTTGTTGCACTGGTAGGGCTCCCAGTATCATAATGAATGGAAGTATTGAAATATCAAATCTGTTAGAATTCTGCTCATTCTACTGCAAATATTTTGGATATTAAAGCTGAGAGATTTGTGATAGATACGTTCAATCACTTTTTTGTAATTGACCATATAAAAGAAAAAATTATGAAAGTGAAAGATATGAAAATTAAGAAATGTGAACTATCATTCAACCAAAACAAAGTATTAATTATAAGAAAAATTGTGCAATTATGTGACCGCCCCCCTTTCTGATGACAAATGAAAAATATATTGAATCTTTAGGTTCTTTCATTTACTGTATCCTAAACTTGGCTAATGATGGTTGTAAAGCTCAGCTCATTGAAAATGAAATAAAATTAAACCAATTAATATGACTTTTGGATAAACAAATATGACTTTTGGATGAAGTCTAAATATCTCTAAATATCCCAAACAGCATCTAGAAGGGCTGGAAAAGCTCTGAATAGAACTGCAGTTAGTTTAATAGAAGATGAGAGGTGATTCATGACTAGGAACATTAAGACAAATTACTACTTTTTGAGACTACAGGTTGCCTAGTGACTAATACTTAGGGAGGAAATTGTTGAGAATATTTGATGTCATCTTTTTATGTAAAATCTTGACTCAAACTAGAGCATTATTCAGCTAGTGTCAGCAGCATCAAATAAAGAATCATATTTACAATTTTTAAATATCAGCAAATGATTTAGGAATTACTGTTTCATGTGCATGTGTATAAAATAAATTGATATCTTTTTCCTATGTTTTCTTCTGGAAGCTTTTATAGTTTTAGCTTTTTTGATCAATGATTCATTCCGAGTTAATTTTTTTGTGTCAAGTACTACTTTGAAGAAATGATCTGGTGATGTGCCCAAAACTATTTGTGGAAATTCTGACACATCTTTAGGATTTGACTACATCAAAGAGTAGTTTTGAACATCTCAGTTTTCATATATTGCAAGAAAACTATCAACATTTGCTTAATAGCATTAGTACATATGAGGGAGAAATGAAAAGAAAAAGTAAAACTGCAGGGTTAATATTCTTCCAATTTCATCATTCAATTCCTGATTTTCAGGTATATTATTTATGTTTCTCTGATGTTTATTCAATACGATAGTAAACATGAAATTTATTAAGAAAAGCTTTCTGATTTGTTTGATTTACATCCCTCATTGCATATGATTAAATTTAGTGACTTAGAACCAAATATGTGGAAAAGTTTTTTTTAGTTTTGACTGAAACTATATACACCTTCTCCCTATAGAGACACTGGCAATGAGGTTTTCAGTTAAATATTTCTTACTGAAATATTTTTCTTAAACATCAAGTTTATTATTTCAAATATTCTTTCATCTAGTTATATGAGTTCAATAAACATCATTAAATATCTTCAAAGTCATGAATTTCTCATTTTAAGTAACCTATATAAATATTTCAAAAAGCCGTTTTCTCATTTCAGTAAATACATGTTAGCTAGCAGGTGAAAAACAAATTTAGAATATAATGATAGTCCCATAAATATTAATTTTTTGAAATTTCTATTAAATATTTCATGTCTTAAGATACTGTATTAAAACTGCATAGTTGATAGAATTTTTTAAATGCTGATGGTACTTTTCCAAATGTTTTTGTTCACTTTGACAGTGGAAAAACTTTATTATTTTGATCACTTTATTATCTAACATAAATTCATGATGTTCCCTTAATTTTTTTCCTCACTGACTGCTGCAAAAATTCTTTACTTTGCCAGAAACATTAATAGAACATGACTGACATTCTGATGAAATGTATTTAGAACCTTCAACTTCTAATGATACAATTCTTAAACACCTTTGCATCTAAAGTTTATATCATTAAGCAATAACAAATCACTATATTTTGCTGAAATAATAAAAATATTTTTCATTCCAGAAATAAAGATTACTTTTACTTTGCACCGAGTCCTACAGTTTCAAGATGTTCCAGATTGTTCTAAATTCTTCAACATATCAGAAGATGTTCTACACTGCAATTTATTATTAACATAATTTCTTCATTGTACTCCTGAACATTCAAAAGATTTATTTACAAAACAGAAACGATAGGGACTTCCCTGGTGGTCCAGTGGTTAAGACTTCGCCTTCCAATGCAGGGGGTGTGGGTTCATCCCTGGTCAGGAAGCTAAGATCCCACATGCCTCGTGGCCAAAAAACCAAAATATAAAACAGAAGCAGTATTTTAACAAATTTAATAAAGACTTTAAAAATGGTCCACATCAAAAAAAAAAAAATGATAAACTGCTTCACAGTAAAATTTATACTATTAATTATTTACAGCATTTATCAAGGTTATTATACTATTTTGTAGTTAGCAGGGCCTTATTACAATATTTTTAAAATTTCAATTTTAAAAATCAAAGAGGAGGGAACACATCCTAACTCATTCTATGAGGTCAGCATTTCCTGGTAATAAAGCCCAACAAAGATAATACAAAAAAGAAAAGCTACAGATCAGTGTCTCTTACAAACACTAATACCAAAATCTTCAACAAAGTACTAGTAAACAGAATTCAGCAACATATTAAAAAGATTATACACCATAACCAAATGAGATTTATTCCAGAAATGGAAGGATGATTCAACATATGAAAATCAATCAAGATAACACACCACATTAACAGAATAAAGGATAAAAAACCCATGATCATCTCGATAGATACAGAAAAAGCATCTAACAAAATTCAATACCCTTTCATGATAAAAACAGTGAATAAATTAGGAATAGGGAGAAAATATCTCAACATAATAAACACCATATATGAAAACCCATGATGAACATCAGACTGAATGACAAAAGACTGAGAAGATCTCATCCTTTAATATCAGGAACAAAACAAGGATGCCAAATTTCACCACTTCTATTTAACACAGTACTGGAAGTTCTAGCCAGAACAATTTGGCAAGCAAAAGAAATAAAATGCATCAAAACTGGGAAGGAAGAAACAAAATTATCTGTTTGCAGATCATATGTTCTTATATGTAGAAAGTCCCAAAGATTCCTCAAAAAAAACTGTTAGAATATATGAATTCAGCAAAGCAGAATACAAAGTCAACAAAAATCAGTTGTACTTCTATACATGAGCAATGAACAATCTAAAAAAGAAATTACAAAAACAATTCCATTTTACTACCATCAAAAAGAATAAAATGCTTAGGAATTAATTTAACCAAGGAGGTGAAAGACTTGTATAATGAAAAATATAAAACACTCCTTATTAAGACATAAATAAATGGAAATACATCCCCTGTTCATGGATTGCAAGACTTAATATTAAGATGTCAATACTACTCAAAGCAATCTACAGTTTCAATGCAATCTCTATCGAAATCCCAATGACACTTTTTGCAGAAATAGAAAAACCCATCCTAAAATTCATACAGAATCTCAAGGGACCCTGAATAGACAAAACCATCTCCAAAAATATGAAAAAAAGCCAGAGCATTCACACTTTTGGATTTCAACATGCCTTACAAAGCTTTAGTAATCAAAATTATGTGATAATCATACAAAGATAGACATATAGACCAATGGAACAGAATACGGAGCCCAGAAATAAACCCTTGCATATATGGTCAAATGACTTTTGACAAGAGTGCCAAGATCATTCAATGGGGAAAGGACACTCTTTTCAACAAATGGCACTGTAAAAATTGAATAACCACATGCAAAAGAATGAAGCTGGACCCTCATCTCATACCATATACAAAATTCAACTTAAAATGGGTCAAAGAGATAAATAACAAGGACATACTGTATAGCACAGGGCATTATAGCCATTATCTTAATAATAACATTTAATGGAGTGTAATCTGTAAAAAATAATGAATCAATATGCTGTACACCTGAAACTAATATAATATTGTAAACCAACTATACTTCAATTGGAAAAAAAAAAAGGGGGGGTCAAAGAACTAAAGGTAAGACCTAAAACTATAAAACTCTTAAACAAAAAAATAGTACAAAAGCTTCACTACACTGAATTTGGCAGTGATTTCTTGGATATGGCACCAAAGGCATAAGCAATAAAAGGAAAAAACTAAGACATTGAACTTCTTGAAAATTAAAAAATTTTGTGCATCAAAAGATACTAGCAACATAGTAAAATGGCAACCCATAAAACTGGTGAAAATATTTATAAATCATATATCTGATAAGAGATTAACATACAGAATACATAATTAACCCTAAAACTCAACAACAGAAAAACGGATTCAAAAATGGGCAAAAGACTTAGACATTTCTCCAAATAAGATACACAAATGGGTAACGAACACAAGAAAACACGCTCAACACCACTAATCATTAGGGAAATGCAAATCAAAATTACAATATGACCTCACACCCATTAAAGTGGACACTATCAAAAACAAAAACAAGTCTTGGAAAGGATATGGAGAAACTGGAACCCTGTGCACTGTGGATGGGAATTTAAAATGGTGGAGCTATGTGGAAAATAGTATGGTGGTTCCTCAAAAACTTAAAAATAGAATTACAACATGATCCAGCAATTCCACTTCTGGATATATACCCAAAAGAATTGAAAGCGGGTCACAAATAGATATCTGAGTACCCATGTTCATAGCAGCTTTATTCACTGTAGCTAAAATGTGGAAGCAACTCAAGTGTACACTGACTGATGAATGGATAAGTAGAGTGTGATAAATATATACCATGGAATATTATTCAGCCTTAAAAAGTAAGGAAATGCTGACATATCCTACAACACGATGAACTTTCAGGATATTATGCTAAGTGATATGTTAGTCACAAAAAGACAAATACAGTATGATTCCACTTATATGAGGTACTTAGAGTAAAATCACAGACATAGAAAGTAAAATGGTGTTTCCAGAGGCTACAGGGAGAGGGTAATGGGGAGTTATTCTTTAATGGATATAGAGGTTCAAGTTTTACAAGTCTGAAAGAGTTATGGAGAAGCATGGTGGTGATGACTGTACACTGTGAATATGTTTAATACCACTGACCTGCACACTTAAAAATAGATGATAGTAAATTTTATGCTATGTGTATTTTATCACAAGAAAAAAAATTGGACAAAAAAATTTAACAGAATAGACAGCTTCTCTTTCTCTTCCCACAGCACGATGGACAAAACTCTAACATAGTATTTATAATACTATTACAAAATTGCCTGTTTAAGTACTCTCTCCCTTAAAAGAATACTATCGGCTTGTCAAACCAGGTGTCTCCAGTGTCTAGCGGAGAAGTGCCTATTGCAGGATGTATAGGAGGCAGCAGAATGTGGTAGCTGAGATATCAGCTCTGAAGTGAGGTTGCTGGGGTCTGCAAATCAATTCCATCACTTACTAGCTTTGCAAAGTTGACCAAGTCACTAAATCTCTCCAAGCCTCAGATTTCTCAGATGTGAGATGGGAATAAAAATATTATTATCCATTGGGTTGTTGTGAGGAATTAAAATAATACATAAAATTTATATTGTTAAATATATTGTTATTATTAAAACCACTCGGGGCTTCCCTGGTGGCGCAGTGGTTGAGAATCTGCCTGCTAATGCAGGGGACACGGGTTCGAGCCCTGGTCTGGGAAGATCCCACATGCCACGGAGCAGCTGGGCCCGTGAGCCACAATTGCTGAGCCTGCGCGTCTGGAGCCTGTGCCCCGCGACGGGAGGGGCCGCGATAGAGAAAGGCCCGCGCACCGCGATGAAGGGCGGTCCCCGCACCGCGATGAAGAGTGGCCCCCTCTTGCCGCAACTGGAGAAAGCCCTCGCACGAACCGAAGACCCAACACAGCCAAAAATAAATAAATAAATAAATAAATAAATAAGAAAATCCTTTAAAAAAAAAAAAAAAAAAAAAAAAACCACTCAACAGATTTTGCTGAACTCAAGTGAATAAACTCTTTAAACTTTTAACATTATTCCATCACAGTTAAATTTAATGAAGCTAATGAAAAATCTGTCCTGCCTATTCATCAAAATAAAGTCTAGATTCTCTAATTAGGTTAGTCTAATTCTGGAAAAACTATATACATTCTACAGTTTGCACTTCCTTACTCTGGATTTTCGTTAAAAGTGGAAACGGTAATACCTATTTCAGCCACAAACCAAAAGATTTCACAAACTGCCCCTCCATTCTAGAGATCAGTCAAGTACATTCCACCTTCTACATTTTATAAATCTTAACAGATTAATGACTTAAGACATAAAAACCATATTTTAATATAATGTATGTAGTCTCAAGTAACCAACTCACTTAATAACCTATTCCATACTTACTCAGGTGGTTGGTTTCAGTTACAGTATATTTTTAATAAGCTTCTGCAGAAAAAGTCATTTCCCACAATAATGATGACAGAAACTCATTGCATGGCATTAAGAACAAGTTCATTAAGGAAATGAAACAAAAGTAGTACATGATTATATGTAAAGTATTCCTGTTTCATTTTATGTATGAGTTAACAAAAACTGCAACCATAACAAATCAAAGTTCTATCCTATGGCTAAGCAGAATAAAATTGCCTATTTTGAGAGAGAACAAAATTTAAGTTTCAACTGCCATTCACAGGTTTCTTTCTCCTTCTCCCAAATTATAGTATCAATACAACTTATTAAAGATTTAAAATAACAAAAATATTTATTTCAAAATCATCTGTTTGTTGAAAGTAATTCCATGAATGACTCAACTATGTACTATTTCATTTCGTATTCTTGAACATAATAAAATTTAATTCAGGGAAATAAATAAAGTTTAAATACTACAAGACTTTTATAGACTCATTATTTCACGAAATTATTTCCAATCTTTATTTGGATAAAGACCTCCTTCAATTTAAGTAAATTGATTCTTACCTCCTGATTAAATTTATGTGCCATCTCATTAAGTAGTGAGGAAAAGAAACTAGTGTTTTGTAGCAGGACTCGACCCATAACGCCGAGATACGTTGACATCACTACAGGATACCTCTGTACAATTAAAATACAGCATATGTAAAACTGTGTTATGGTACAAGTATAAACAATTATAAACAATCATTGACAAAGTAACAATCAACAGGGATATGAAATAACAATATTCTTCTTTACACTGCTTCTTTAGAATGAACACCAATATTGCCTGAGTTCTAACTAAATATATACGTCATACAAAGTAATATATATGTATTATGTACATATTTATATGGATTATATATGTGAAGAAGAAATAATTTTCCAATGAATAAGGAAAATAATTAAAATAGAACCCTAGAATCCAATACTAACTTTAGAAGCTTAAGAAAAATCTTACCTCCCCTTCTATAATACCTCTGAAAACACAGGGTAGAATTGGTTGAAACATTTGCGGGCTTAATACTGGGTTCACTTTAAGGGCATTTTCCACAACCTAAAAACCAAAATGACACATTGGTAATGCTTAATAATGCAAGTCACTGCTTTATGCAAAACACAGGTAAAGAAAACAATGTATTGAATATCACATATATACAAGTACATGAAGTATTCAATATTCTAGACACACTTTTATAAGATAATCCATTAAAAATTACAATTCGATTTTAAGTATGTAATATTTAGACACAGTTACACATCTTACATAGAATTATAATTAATCCCATTTTGATAACAGATATGTTGTTAATGTACTTCTTATCTTTGCATTTTAAATAAACAACCCTTATAAAATGTTAATGTCTGTTTAATGTCTTATAATGTTTAATGTTTATTGTCTTATTGAGGCAATAAAAGGCACTTCAAAAGTATTTTAATAGTGAAAAGGGAAATCAGTAACAACTACACTCACTATCCAAAAATAAGTCTACATTTAAATTTATCCATAAATTGGATGGAAAAGGGCATGTTGCATATATACTACATATTTACTAAACGAGAAATAATCTTATTTTATTTATAATACAATCATACAGATTATTAACGATGCACATTGATTGTTACAGATGAAAATTTGAAACATAAATTACTTTTATCTGAGCGAGATGGGCTCCCTCTATAACAAAGACAGGTAGCATGAAATTCAAACTGGGGTGGGATTTGTTTGTTTGTTTGTTTGTTCCAGGGTTTGGGGGGGGGGCGGAGTGAGGAAGGCAGTGGTCAGAAAGCAGCAGTGAGGACTAACAAGAAATGTCCATACTTCTAGCCCCACTGCTTGCGGGGTAAGAATGAAAGCAGACACCATTTGAGAGGGTTGTGGGCAAGTACCAGTCTCAAGGCAGAGCCAGGTTTCCCTTAAAACGTCCAGCAATGTTTCTCAAGACTGACTATTGGCATTCTGAGTGGGACAAGTGTTTACTGTGCAGGACTATTCCACTTATCGAGGGGTTTTTAGCATCTCTGATCTCTGTTCATTATGTGCCAATGGCATGCTCCCAACACAGCAACAATCAAATACACCTCGTGCATTTCAAAACATTCTCAAGGTAAGCAAACAGTACAATGAATGACAACATCCTCTAATTTTGTGCAAGAAGTAAAAGGAATGTGCAAAGAAAAGTCTAAAAATACAAAAACTTTTACTGTGGGCCGAACACTATGCTATCTAATAAGAAATACAGGATAAAAGATATCACAGTTCCTGATTAAAAGCAACAGGAGATGATGAGATTCAGAACATGATTAAATCTGACCTCAATAAGGTTTACTTTGTCAAAAAATTAGATTTGGAATAAAGAGGGGGAAGGTGTAGATAAGCTACCCAGAGGCAGATGTCACCAGACACTTTATCTACGAATGGAAAGTAAGGCCATCTGCTGATTGTTAGACACACTATAACTTCATTCCCTCCTAAAACCCCACTAAACTTATATAAAAAGATTTTAAAGGGAGGGGGAATAATTTTAAAAGGACAAAAGGAATGAGAGATGAATATTGGAAGGTCCAAAGAAGAAATTCAAGAGGTAACTGACTTATCAGATGAGAGAAACCTGAAATCTAAGGTTGCAATAGAGAAAGCTGAGAGCAACTCGCTGCACATCAGATGTATCTTCTCCCTACCTCTCCCCACCAAAAACCACAAGAATTAGCAGAGCCATACATCTTTGGAAAGCAGGGTAAAGGTAAAGCTAAAAATAAGACAGGTTGGAAGTCTACTTAAGAAACAGATTGCCAGATATTCCCTAATCTGCATATTTGGGCAACTGACCTTCCCCCACCCCAGGAGAAGACAGTGTATTTTCTTTAAAGGGTCTAAAAGAGAGACTTTCCAGACTAAAAGGGCCCAGGAGTGCCTGGTACTATTAATTTAAAAATCCCTAAATCAAGGTACATCACTGTAAAATTTCAGAACACTAGGAAAAAGAAAAAGAAGCTACAAGCTTGGGGAGGGGGAGCAAGGTGGGGGAGTCAGCATGGCTCTGGAAGAGACTTCTTCAAGAAAATTAAAGTAATAAAATCCTTATGGGTCAATGTGTCTGAACATATTGAACAGAGACAAGTGGCAGAGAACTCAGTGCACTTAAAAAATAACACTAAAAAAATTATTAACTCCAAAGATTACAGAAGTTTGTGCAGAAAAGGAAAAGTAATCACATACTTAAGATTCTGACTTTTAAAATGTAAATTCACTGAAACGTACCATTCAATACAATCCAGCTGTCATTATGCATTTTCTTTATATATAAAGGTACAGTGTGTAAAGGGTTCACTTATTTCAGAACTAAAATGGAGTCTTTGTATTCAAAAAGGTTAGGAACCATAGAAACGATGAGATCCGTTCTGAAAAATTATGCAGGAAAATGCCACTATCAGACTTGGAGGCAAGGACTGTGTGGATCAGAATCAAGAGAAAATCAGAAAGCAGAGCTGATCAGATATAAAAAACCAACTGAACAGCTGACCAAAGGTGAAGAGGTCTGGGATTACTCCTAGTTTTCACGTTTGGTCAATGAGTACAATCGTGATGCCATTAATAATAGTGAGGCTTCACTTTAGACATGGTGAACTTGAGAAACCTGTGGGAAAATCTGTATGGAATGGTCTTATTTCCACACACATAACACTCTATACAGTCCACTTTCTAGGGAAGGTATTGCAGTTGGGACCTAAAGGTCAGAGTTCAAATTATGACTATTTCCATAATGAAGAAGGTTCTTTCATAATGATCAGAATCCTACCAAACATTTTGATCAGCAGCACTGCTTTCACTTCTAAACAAGATTTTGAAAAATGCATCTAATGATTTCAGTGGTAGTAAACAATTTTGTATATTTTAAGTGAAATGCACGTATAGCCAGATGGCCAAACATGTCTAAGAAGGAAATAACACTAAAGACAACTAAAGCAATAACAGGTATTTTATTAAAAGGTAATTTACAGATATTGAGAGAATTTATATCATAACTTACTCTTCTTGGGGGGAATCATTATGTTCTCAGGGATTTTAACATGTTTGATATGTTTTAATCCACTTAGTTTAGTTTTGTTTTGATGCTCAAACTGTCCCATTATTAGGCAGTGGGAGCTCCTTCAAGTTGACTCTTGCATCCTTTTGACAAAATCCCACCTTCTCTTCCTTCCGGCACAAGGAGAGGTCCCCAGTTTATGTTGTGTCTCTCTTGCCCGAGCTCTGGAGTCAACCAGCAGGACACAGTATTTACAGACATTTAATCTAGGTTCTGAGGTGCTCATTGCCACTGGATTGACACTGCTTCTAGGTCTTTGCTTACACAGATTTAGGAAATTTATTTTTCTCTTCCTGAGAAGTATATACCAATAATTCACCAAATTCAATTTAAGACTATAGCATTTTATATAACTTCTTTAATAGTTCCATCCTTCTTCCCTTATATTGAAAAATCCCAGATTCTAATAACCTTAATTTATTTGCTTCTAACTGCTATGTACAAAAATGTCCACATATGTACATATGGGTTTCAAAATAATAATACCGATATTACTGATAACAATAACAATACTGAAAGCAATTTATAATTTCCTTATGTTTCTTTTTGTTCTAATGTTATATCTCACCAGGAAGGTACATATAAAATACTATGTTACTTGAAATATTCTCAGATGACTTATGCCACCAACATAATAATAGTTAGATTCAAATGTTTCCTTTCTTTTATGTTTAGAACTGCTTTTACTTTATTATTTTAAATCATGTGAAACATCTCTATGGCTTCAAACCCTAAAGTACAAAACATACATCCTGAAAGATCTAGCTTGCATTCTCTGTCCCTCTTTCCCCTACATAACTACTTTTCTTAATTTGGTTTATTTTTCCATTGCTATCTATGCTGCACTCTTTAAATACAAGAAAACTCTAGACACTGTTCCTTGCTTAACTCTAAAACTGTATACAGAGGTCATCTTCATTCCTTTCTAAGGCTGCACAGTACTCCTCTGTGTGGCTGAATAAGTTGCAGTACCGCCTATTATCCAATCACCTATTACTAATTATTTTTATCAGCATTTTGCTATTACAAATAGAACTTCTTAACTTTACTTTCATTCCACCCCCTTTCTGAATATACCTGAAATAGTTTAGAAACAGACTATGTTTTTATAATATAATCCCTGTGAAAAATGTAGGCTTTTAGTTCGTGCCTTACACTCAAACAATTTTTCTGATTTAGGCTTACATTGCATACAAAGTGGTTAAGACCAAGGATGCTTAAGTCAGAATGCCTATGTTTATAACATGGCTCCAATACTTACTAGTTGTGTGACCTGGGACAAGGTATTTATCTCTTTGTGATTTAATTTCTCATCTGTAAATATGGGGAAAAGAACAGTACCACTGTCACAGGTTTATGTGAGGATTAAATGAACTCTATGCTATGTGCTTAGAAATGTGTATCATATAGTAAATGCTAGTATTAGCTATAATTATTACAGAATAAATTATACCTTAAAAATATGCGTGCCATCTTAAATAAGGCTTATCACAGTGAATAAAACCAACATGGCTCACTACTGCTTAATAAGACCATGATAAAAAAGATGATTTGTAAACTCAAATTGGTATGTATACGTATGGATAAATTTCAAATTAAAAAAAAAGGTTAAATTTGAGTATTTTTAGAATATAATTGTATTCATCTAGATAACTTGTTCCGAGTCACAGAACACAATAAAGCCTATTTTTGCTCTGAAGGCAGGCATACTTATCTCTCTATCCAATTTTCATAACATTGTAATTTTCTGCTTCAAAGAACAAAGAAGTTGCTTCCAGATACTGTCAGAAATTAGTATAACAGTGACACTTAGTCAAAAATATATTAAAAATGTTATACTGCATACTATATTAAGAAACAGTATCTGAGAGGTATTAGAAAATGGAAAAAAAATGAGCCAATATTAAAAACTATTATAACTTTATTGGAACTCTGAGAATAGGAAAATGCCAAAAATGTTGAGAGTTCTCTCAGCTTTCAAGTACAAGCATAAAAGTACCATTATCCTAAAATATTCTTTTATATAAAAAAAACACAATTTATTCATGATAATTAGTATATTTCTAGTATTTAACATCCATTTAATAAACAATAAAATTCAGTTTCTGGGATTTCAAATCAAATACAGAGGTTTAGCTACAGCAATGTTATATAAAAATACAGTCTTAAACACATGTTATATAATTCAAGTATTTATATCCTATTTATGACCCCCTGGCTAGCATACTTAGAGAGAAACTGGTTTAATGTGTAACGCATGTTAAATGTTACAAATATTTCAATGTATATTTGGATGGTAACTGATTTGTGCTGAATCATTCAATCAAAAAATATTAGGCACAACTGGGGGACAAATAATGACATTACCTTCTCTCAGTTCAAGGAAAAAGGAGAAGCAAATAGACTTCTTTCTAGTAAAATTGTAAGGGTAGTGTTGTACATTATATAAATTTGGAATTTTCCATAATAAAATTTTTAGAAGAGCATGTTATTTTGAAAAGAAAGAAAGAATTTAAAACAATTATTTTTAAAAAGCCAGCTGAGATAACATGATTCTGGAAAAAGAGTAAAACTCTATGGCTGTGCAAATCATCTACTTAAGTTATAAAAAATTTAACTAATGTATTATTTTAAATAAACATTTATTTACAAGAGATGGTCAAAGGAAGAGTTCCCTGGTGGCCTGTTTTCCCCCAAAGGGAGATTAAATAATTAGACAACTATATAATTAGATTAAAATAGCCAACACTTGTATTAGCTGATTACATGTTAGGCAATGTTACAAGTGCTTTATACATATAAGGTCATGTAATCCTCACCACAACCTGAGGAAGTACGTAACATTTTTATCCCCATTTTACAGATGGAAAGCGAGGAACAGAGATTAACTGGTTCACCTCACACAGCTGTGAAGTAGCAGGGTTAATATTCTAACCCTAGCAGTTTTGCTTAAGTCACCTGCTAAGTTACACTAGGTCTAATTATTTTGTAAGAATATAATTTAAAACAAATAGTAAAAGAAAATAAATATTCTCCTTAGGACATATCCTAAAAACTTGCCTCATTTTTCAAATAAATTTCACAATCCCATTCCATATGACTCAGAAAAAGTTGTCTTTCAATAATTACTAATAATATTGCAGAAAAGCAGGAGGAAATAAACACTTTCAATTCAAATTTTTTCTGGTAGGTGTTTATAAACATAAGAAACAACCTTTTTTCATCACTTAGAATTTATAGATTATAATTTGTCACAGGGATTTCAGATAATATATAGTTACAGATTATTAAAAAGCATAATAGTACAACACCTTATATAATAAATAAGAGAATTTAAGTCCAAAATGTACTCAAGAATGTATAAGTAACAGAGCTGGGTGTACAAAACCAAGGCACAGGTCAAGGAGAGAATAACATTCCAAATGCAGTTATTATTTACTAAACTTAGGATCATGGAAAAGCTTACAGTCTAGTAAAGGAGAAAAAGATAAAACACACACATATTGAAAAATCTACAAAGGCAACATCAAAATGACACGACAATTTTCTCTCAAATTTCTATCACTCCCACATTGCCAATCAGTTATTCCTCAAACAGAATTAAGTCCAAAGTATCAATTCCTTATATCCCTACTTTCAGAGAAGAAATTATCACCAAGGCAAAAGATGAAGCTGAGATTCTGTAAGACAGATGGAAGTTCCTCAACATAATTATATATTGCCACTATATCAGTTTGGTAAGGGCATAAATGCAATAAAAATTCACAAAAACAGTTTAGCAAACAACATGTCTAACGTTGCTTGCTTGTAAGCTTTGGAGCTAGAATACTTTGAAATCAGTACAGGTGAGGATTGATAGACACATGGCGGTAGACTAGGCCTCCAGTATCTGGGGTCTTGACAAGCCACACACACAGATTCCTGTTATTACTCCTTCAGAGCCCACAAGCTTCTCAGTAACAAGGGCATACATTCCCATCCTTTACCCCCTACTCTAAAAAAGAAACTGAAGAACCTATGAAATTAAAACCAGAGAGCTCTGCTGTATTTTCACTCTATATTTACCTACTTCTTAGTTTATAACAATATTTTGGATTTAAGTTTCCATTGTGATTTCAAATATAAAACAGCAAATCAGAGAGTGTGAAAAATGTAATATGTTTGATAAATAATCTTTCTGGGAAAAATCAGAATTTACCAAACAACTTTTTATTTCAACTCTTGTTAAAAGCCTTTACTTTACAAGATTTCTCTTCCAAAGTCTAAGACGACATTCTAATATAACTGAATCATTCTTAAATATCAACCTAAACATCTGTAAGATAGAGTTCATTTAAAAATGAATATTGAGATGAATACTACTCAGTCCCCTCTCCCTCCTCAATAAGTGCAGATGTACTAATCATCCTGTAATGTTCCTCTGCCTCACACTGACAGGCATCAGGCAGCTCTGACAATCTTGTCTTTTTATCTGGAAACACCAAGGTCATATGCCAGTTTCTTACTCTCTTCACCTAACATTATATCTACAGCTTCAATCACTACCAGTCTTGCCAGCTCTCTTAAAAAACAAACTCTTGGCGCTTCCCTGGTGGCGCAGTGGTTGAGAATCTGCCTGCTAATGCAGGGGACACGGGTTCGAGCCCTGGTCTGGGAAGATCCCACATGCCGCAGAGCAACTAGGCCCGTGAGCCACAACTACTGAGCCTGCGCGTCTGGAGCCTGTGCTCCGCAACGAAAGGCAACGATAGTGAGGCCCGCGCACCGTGATGAAGAGTGGCCCCCACTTGCCGCAGCTAGAGGAAGCCCTCGCACAGAAACGAAGACCCAACACAGCCAAAAATAAATAAATAAATAAATAAATAATAATTTAAAAACAAACAAACAAACAAACTCTTGCCCCTTCTACATACGCTCTAGACTCAAAATCCCAATCTCCTGTATCATTCTGGCGCCATCTTCCTTTCTATTGGGTCACTTTCACCTACAAAATCTACTCAGATCAGATTTTCCTCACTGCCTCTCCACACACAAAAGCTATCTTTTTATTTTTTAACAGTAAATTCTTGTTATGGATTGACTTGTGCCCTGCCCCCTGCAAAAGATATGCTGAAGTCCTAATCCCAAGTACCTGTGAATGTGACCTTATGTGGAAATAGAATCTTTGTATATATAATTAAGTTAAGATGAAGTTATTATGGTAGGCCCTTAATCCATTATGACTGGTGCCCTTATAAGAAGAGAAGACAAAGATACAAGGAGAATGTCATGTGACAATCGAGGCAGAGACTGGAGTGACGCATGTATAAGCCAAGGAAGCCAGAAATTGCTGGCCACCACCAGAAGCTAAGAGAAAGGCATGGAACAGATTCTCCCCTAGAGTCTTCAGAGAAAGTATGGCCCTGCCAACATCTTGATTTCAGACTTGTAGTTTCCAGAACTCTGTGAGAGAGATGATCACTATAAATATTATAAATTAGTTCCTGTTGTTTTAAGCCACCCAGGTTGTGATACTTTGTTATGGTAGCCCTAGGAAACAAATATAGTTCTTAATAATATAATCATTTTCTCATCACTTTATAATTTAACACTTCAGTAATCTGTTATATGAACCCCTCCAATTTATAGACACTAAAGGTTTTAAATAACACCATTATCCCCACCCTCAACAGACAATTCTCACAGTATTCTCTGTGTTATTTTTGTTCACTTCTCTGCAGTATTTAACACTGTATTAATCTAATTCACCCTACTAGGATTGCCAGAATTAGCAAATAAAAGTACTGTTTTATCTGGTAACCCTAACCCTACCAAACATTTAAGACCCAGGTCCCATCTCAATTCTTTCTCCCTGAAAAATGTTCTCTGCAAAATGCTGGGTTAGATGACCACATCTATACTCCCAAAGTAACATAAAGCCAATGGACAGCAATGGCTCACACTAGAAAGTGCTCATGAAAATCACCTAGGGAACTTTTTAAAAAGAAATACTAACATCTTATGTCCTACCCAAATTTTCAAAAAGTTCACCACGTAATCTGAGATACCTCTAATCCAAAACAACATAACACACTAAATATGGGCTGACTGTTTACCTGCCTCCTTCCCCCAGAAGAATGAATTACTCAAGAGCAGAAACTGTGGTTTTTCTATCACGTATGCCTACCAGAACGCACTGAATACCAGTAACAGGGGTTGGCAAACAATGCCCTTGGGCCAAATCCGAACAACTATATGATTCTGTAAATAAAGCATTTTTGGATACAGCCACAGTCATTAATTTACATATCATCTATGCCTGCTTTCAATCCACAACAAAACATATAAATAGTTGAGACAAAGATTGTATGGCCCACAAAACCTAGAACATTTACTAGCTGGTCCTTTACAGAAAAAGTTTGCTGACCCCTGACCTATATGGTGAATGACTGAATAATCAGTAATGATAGTAAATGCAACCAATTTGAAAATCAAATTAACATGCATATTAACACAGATATCTGGAGCTTTATATGTGCATACATGTGTATAATGTCCGAAGAACAGCACATAAAATAGTGTAATGCTTGAATAAGTGCCAACTGATGATTACTCTTACTGGTTATTATGAAAGACTTTACCACCTGCACAAACTTATACCCACTTAGTCCCCCAAAATGTACTATGGGTTGTTGCTATGATTATTGTGGTTAACACATTTCTTATAATGAACCTCTTTGGGCAAACACTTTTTCATTTCACTGGGAGGAAATCAAATTGTTTTTAGGATCTAAAGCAATGCCATAGTTTTCACACAAAAAAATGCTACTTGGTTAAGCTATAGTAACACTTCACCTAACCAGCTCTCATATCTGACTTAAAACATAGCTAAGAAATTAGAAACAAAAAAGAGATGCTTTAAAAAAAAAAAAAAAAAAGAGATGCTTTTAACAAGTACACCTTCTCACAAAATCCATACAAAATATGTGTGTGTGACACATACACGTGAAGATATATTTATATATACATTTATATTTAAATATATACATTTGATACTCCTTTATCTTTAATATATAGATATATAAACATACAACTCAGAGACTGTTGGTTCTTACTTATACACAATTATATACAATATATAAAGATAATATATAGTGATTCTATAAAGATATAATACATAAAGATTAACTCAGAGCCCATGGGTTCTTTTTTTGTTTGTAAGTTTTTTTTTTAATTGAGGTATAATTGACATATAACACTATATTAGTTTCAGGTATACAATATACTGATTCAACATTGGTTCTTAGTTATACACAGTCCATACAAACTTGGTACTCTAACTTCGAGAGGCGATCCAAATTAAAAGTACCAAATTATAGTGGGAATATTGTGTCCCAAAAGCAGGCTAACAAACTGGAGAGGTGAGAAGTATCAGATGTCACCAGGCTTTGGATAATTTATAAAAGTTTTTAAAGCCTTGCTACAGAAAGTGAAATCTCAGGATGAGGGGGAACTTTGAGTGGGGTCCCATCAGCAGAAAGTTAGTTAGAAATGTGGAATCTGCATTTTAACAACATCCTCAGGTGATCTATATGCACAATCAAATTTGACACCCCTGGTCCAGAGGTATTAGACCAATTTAATACAGCTAAAAGAAAATATTCTGTCTAGAATTACTCTTCCCCTTCTTGCCCATCATCTAAACCCAAATGAAGGTCCAATTTCACAAAATACAGGTGGAAAATTTACAACAATATTCATTAGAAAGATGACAGTACCTTTAGCACTTGAACTTGACCTTCTGTAGTAATTTCGTTTAGCAGTTCACAAAAGGACTGACATAGACCTACTGCATATGTCTGAAATTCAATGAAAAGTCAAAATATACATATGAATATATCTGCAATATCAAAAAAGGTATAAAGTTAAATTGGGGACTCATATTATACTATTTGAGAATTAGATACTAAAGCTCTAAGCATATAAAATTTCAATTAGAACTCTTTAGGAAATGTTTAAGAAATAAAAATACAGTTTATTGCTATTCTAATTTTTGTAGAAATATAAGGATATATTTACATGTAGAGCATATTTTCTATGTTAAATAATTCATGAAACTACATCACATCTGCCCCACAGTAGACAATGCTTACGACGTTTTTCCCGCCTTAAAGTAATAAATCAATCTATTAAATTTTGAAAAGGTTTCAAAATAAGATTCCTGATTTCAAATAAGAAACAATCAAAATAATAACTATATAAATTTTTACAATGCAAAACCTACAACATACCTGTAAAAATTCTGTTGATGATAAAAAGATATAACCATTGACGATCTTAAAGCAGGTTCTGAGACTTTCTGAACTTAGTTCTGGCAAAATAATAATTTTTTTAAAAAGAACAAATTAATTCATTGTTCAAAATCAGTTTAAATGAAGTGACTTATTTAAAGCTAAGTTACATGCCCTTCTTTACAAATCTTTTCTGAATGCTATTCAGATGGCTAGTATATAAATATCTATCTAAAAACTGGCATTAACCTGTAACTTAATGCTTTCCCATATACCTCCCACTAGTTAAAACAACTTAGAAAATACTAAGCTCCCTTTTCTTTCCTTTCAGAAAATAACTACCTGATCCAACCTTGCATTTCAAACTAAATTTCTAGTACCAGCATGGCAAACGACATGCAACTGAATCATTTTACCATCATATTTTGATATCTGCTTAAATGGGTTCACTCAGTAAGCATTTACTGAGTGTCTATTGTGCTGGCACTGAACATGCTACCCTACGTACGAAAAGAGTCTCTGTTATACTCCGAAAATTATATTGTGTTTAGATATTCTCAATTCTTGGGCTTTGTTCTTCAAATCCACTCCTCTATGAAAAACCTACACATAAAAAATCTTCTTTAAAATGTTATTACCAGAATAGTATAGGAAAAGGATATTGTTTTTAATTATTCTTTTTCAAGTGCAAAGCAGAAAACTTGTTAAAATTGAAAATGATCAAATGTTTATGCAGTGTTATTTTACAAGTCTTATCACATACAATAATGATACAATAGAACACAGATTACAGATGTATATAATTATACAGATCAAAACATGACCCCAAAATATCATGTATATCTAAAATCTTTCATTGTGTATTGCTACTATTTTAGAAATCATATTCACTTGCAACAGGACAGATTAAAAAATGTTTCCTGGCAAAAGCGTAGGCCCTGGGTTCTTACCTAACTCACATCCTAGCAAAGTGAGAAGATATTCTATTCAGGTGAGAATTACCCATACACTTTCACAAGAAAATGACAATCCCACTCAAAGCTCAAAATGTGTTTTAAAGGCATTATTTTCTATACTTTAGGGATTTAACATATTAGTTTAAAATGAGAATGTAGAGGGGGACAGAAACTAACCAACTTGTTACCATGCTAACGGAAGGCATAAAAAGAAATAATAAAGGCTGTCACCTAAATATTTTTCATAACAGAAGTAAGACAAAATCTCAGGATAAAGGGGCAGGCCATTACATTGGATAAAGTTATTCTTATGAACAATTCACATGTCCTTTTCTCCTCAAGGAGCAAGTCCAGTCAAGTCTAAACTTGTGCACACTGTTTAACAGACCAACAAGGAATAGCAGACTGTTTGGCAACCACCGTTTTGGCAACCACCGTGATAAATAAGGCAGAGGGTCTACATTTAAGTAAGAACTTAGAATGGCTACATTCCAGGTATGTCAGTGAATATAATTTCTAAATCACTGCCATCTAAAATTTTATCAAGATCTATGATGAAGGAGACAATATTTAAGAAAGATTGATTTTAAAAACCATAGTACCAGGACTTCCCTGGTGGCGCAGTGGTTAAGAATCTGCCTGCCAATGCAGGGGACATAGGTTCGAGGCCTGGTTCGGGAAGATCCCACGTGCCGCAGAGCAACTAAGCCTGTGCGCCACAACTACTGAGCCTGCACTCTAGAGCCCAGAAGCCACAACTACTGAGCCCGCGTGCCGCAACTACTGAAGCCCGCGTGCCTAGAGCCCGTGCTCTGCAACAAGAGAAACCACCGCAATGAGAAGCCCACGCACCGCAATGAAGAGTAGCCCCCGCTCGCCGCAACTAGAGAAAGCCTGCATGCAGCAACGAAGACCCAACACAGCCAAAAATAAATAAATTTATTTTAAAAATTAAAAAAAAACCTAAAAATAAAAACCATAGTACCCATCTCTTCTTATATTTTAAAAGCTATTTCTAGATTAACTGATATAAGCAAATAAGCAATTAGGTCACTTCATACTGTTTTCCATGCCTCCATCATGCCAAGGACAACTTTTACTAAATTTCCTAAGGCATGCTATCATCAGCAAATATTAAATACTGATAGTAAAAAAAAAGTCCTAAAATTAATAAATTTATCTATTTTAAAGTATATTGAACATTGTTCATTATATCCATGAGTTCCTAGTAAGACTGCGATAAAAAATTATTGTCTGGTCCTACTATCAGGAAGAGCTGACCATACAACAGATCTGTATTTATTTTCAGCCCTGTGAATAATTTAATTCAAATGTTCTCAACCATGGGCAATTCTGCCCCCTAGGGGACATCTGGCAATGTCTGGAAACTCTGGTTGTTAAAACTAGCATCTAGTGGGTTGAGGCTAAAGATGCTATTAAGCTTCCTACAATGCTCTAAACAGTCCCTCACAAGAAAGAATTACATGGCCCAAAATATCAACAATTTTGAAAATCCCTAACTTAAGTGATCAAGTTTTTCTTTCATAGACAGAGAGCTCTGATTCAACGCTGTAACCCATCCAAGTATCTAGTTGTGCTGTGTGCACATATGATTTATATTTATTAGTCTAATTATAATTTATATTCCATTCCTCTCTGATTTTCTCTATTTGGCTCTTATTTTTAATTTCTACTTTCATGTTACATTTTACTTATTCTTTTTAATCATACTATTTGATGTTTATGTTTGGAAATGAAACTATAGTAGTTTCTTCTTTTATTTCAAATTCTGATAAAATATGAAGGCTAAAATGTGTAAAATAGCCTACACATCATCAAGATGTCAGGTGGGAAAAAGTTCCTTCCGAATTAGAAAAATTTCGTTGGTCAAGGAACATTAGCTTGGCACTTACAACAACATGGACAAGAGTCAGTCAGGTGTTTATCTTTTAAGTAATGAGAATACTGAGAAAATTAATACCATAAAAAAGATTTAAAGGATTTAAAAAATAAGCCTTTAGAACTAAATTATTAGAATTAGTTATAGCCTATGGTTCTACTTAAAGTATCTCCAGTTCTACTTACATTTGGGGAGAAGGATATGAAATGAATTTTAGCCTTGGATTTATTCACACCTAATTAACATATCCTAAAAATCATTAACTTAAACACCAATATTGTTGGTTTTATGTGTTTTAAATGAAAATGAGAAACTTCCAGCCAGCAGCTTTATTTCTACTTGGAAAAAAATAATAGCTATCACACTCATTAAATAAATGTTTAAAAATCACTGATCTAATAGGAAAAAATGTTTTCACCTTTAAGAAAAGTGAGTATTCATTTCGATCTATATTCTTAAAAGATTAAAATAAATATTCTGGTTATACTTCAAAATAAATTTTAAAGCTCACCTGAAAGAATGTATATGCAAAAAGCTACACATCAAACAATATTAATTAGTTGCACAATACTCAAACAAAAATAAAGGTAATACTGATGTCAAGGTATACTAAACATTCACAGATATAATTTGTATACAGAATTTCTTCATATTATTAACTAACAAATCCTACAGAGCCAGAGGTTCAGTATTTTTTCTTTTAAAATAGCAATAATGTTGACAGTAATAGTAGTAATAAATATAATTACAAAACACTTAAATGGTGCTTACTATGTGCCAGACATTGTTCTAAACACGTAAAAGTCCTTATTGATTTATAAGGACTATGCATCAACTACAAAGCTTTCTATGGTAAAACTGTACTTTAGTACCTACCTAAAACTACACTCAAAATAGTGTCATATGGTCATAGGAGGGTTAGTTATGTGCTTTTTTTTTCAGTGTCTTCTTCCTGGCTACCAATCTTCTCTCCCACCACGTTGTAAAGGTCAGGCAGGCTGAATTCGCGGTGGAATACAAAGGTGAAGTGAAATCACCTTGTGAAGTTACGCATATGTGAAAATGGCTGAATCCTGTTCATGACTAAGTTGATAATGGGCCTGATCAAGGTTTCCATTCTCAGGGCAAGTATATAAAGAAGCACTGTGGATTACCCAGAATGGTACTGTATATTGTCTCCAAGTTAGGTAGACTAGAACTAAATGGTCTTCACCAAGAGTAAAAGAAAGTAAAAGGACTTTTCCTATTCTCTTTCTCTATGATATCTTAGCTACAAAACTTTCCCTAGGAGACTAGCAATAAGCGACTGGTCTATTGCCACTGTCTTCATGTTTGAAAATTTCTTCCATAATTGTATGGGGATGCTAGATGATAAAACATCAAATGGCTTTTTATTAGAAAACAGATGGCATCTTGGTATTATCTGAGGTCTAATTTATTCTGAAGAATGGGGTAGAAGAACAACAACAAAAAATCAGAAAACACGAAGGACTAATCACATTATCTATAGCCCCCATGATCATCCAGCAAATGAAGACAGATGTTTTTTATTTTTATTTTTTTAATAAGCTTATTTATTTTATTTATTTATTTACTTTTAATTTTTGGCTGTGTTGAGTCTTCGTTGCTGCACACGGGCTTTCTCTAGTTGTGGCGAGCAGGGGCTACTCTTCGTTGCTGTGCGCAGGCTTCTCATTGTGGTGGCTCCTCTTGTTGCAGAGCACGGGCTCTAGGCGTGCGGGCTTCAGTAGTTGTGGCACATGGGCTCCGTAGTTGTGGCTCGCAGGCTCTAGAGCGCAGGCTCAGTACTTGCGGCGCACAGGCTTAGTTGCTCCGCGGCATGTGGGATCTTCCCAGACCAGGGCTCAAACCCGTGTCCCCTGCATTGGCAGGCGGATTCTTAACCACTGCACCACCAGGGAAGCCCAACAGATGTTTTTAAATCAGCTATAATTATGTTTTAGTCCACACTTGTTGATTTTATCAAAGAATGTGTCTACCTTTCTGGCGCATCATTATACCTCAGTAATACTTTCCCTCTAATAAAACTGCTCACTACAAGTAAGTTCTCAGAAAAAATAATTTTGAGATATTGCCATAATAAGTATGCCTTTTTTCCTAGTTTTTTCCTACATGAATGCCCTCTCCTGATAATATTAAACTATTCAGTCAGTATACCCAAAGTTCTAATGAAGGAATTAAAGATGCTTCATGGGTGAGTCTTAGAGAGTGGGAACTCTGAATGGAATAAATGTAAATAATTTTTACATTTTGTAAATAAACGATTTTTTTAAATGGCAGTAATTTGCAGACTGAAAAAGAAGCAAAGGGCCAGTAAATAGCACTGTATACAATTCTTAAATACTCTATGAGGTTTAAATGTGAATCTGCACTGGTAAAATCGCTCACAAAATAACCCTGTGAGCAAAATATTTTTTGTAAATTTAAGATATTACACACTTGTGAATGGAAGCTGATATGTAGCAGACAAGGATTGGCTTTCTATGACTAAGTATCATCAGAATACATGTTCAGAAAAGAATCTAACCAGGTATCATCCATGGTGGCTAACAGAGACTAACAGCCTACTCCTAGAACAGTGGCCACTTCTCTGGTGCCACATGCCAAAAGTGTTGTCTTAAAACATTAAGCTTCCTGATTTCAAGCTTCTACATAAGTAATACCTCAACAAACAATAAATGATTTTTATTATTTAATAATCTTTATTTTGGTGGTTCCTTAGCTAAATCAGAAATATGTACAGAGCTCATTTGTTAACAACTGACAGCACAAAATCAATTTTCAATTAAGTATAAGTTAAGTAAATTTAGTGTTTGTTCTTTAATACGCAGAAATAACTCTAAAAAGTTATACTGTAGGAAAAAATCTAGAAATTATTAAAACACTACACAACTTATTTCTCAAAATCAAGGGCTTTAGTAAAAATGGAAGGTATGATTTATAGTCACCTATAATGCCCCAAATTATGGTTGCATTCAAAAACAGTGGTAATTTTATGCTTAATACATACCTAGAAGTGGTGACATATTCTGAAATATACGAAGTAACTCTGGTGTAATACATGGGCTGTTTTCCAAAGTCACTAACCTAGGGGAAAAAAACAGACGATTAAATCACTTTCCATAACCATTAAAGCTATGACTATAAAAAGTACCAAAGATATCCAACTTGACTAGTAATCAAGAAAATATAAATTATAACCAAAACAAGGTACAATTTTACTCCCACCAGATCAGCAGAATTTTAAGTGTGACATACCATGTATTGTCAAAGCTATAAAAGTGGGAACTCTTGCATACTGCTAACAGCAGTACAAGTTGATATAATCACTTTGGGAAATAATTATTATCTGGTAATACTGAATATGTATATGTGTATATACCTATGACCTGGCACTATTTCTAGGCAGAAATGTGCACAGGGCATAAGGTCTTATACATTTGCTCTAGGAGTCATGCACAAGAATGTTCAGAGTCGCATTATTTGAACAACAAACAAAATGGCAAATGAGTAAATGAATTGTTACAGTCACACCATTAAGCTCATCACTATGGATGAATCTCCAAACGGGAAGCAAAAAAAGTAAGTTAGAACACATATGATACAATTTATATAAAGTTAAAATATACTGTTTAGAGATACACACGCATATGTGATTCTAAAAGCATTAAAACACAAGAAAGAAAACCAAGAAATGAAAACGAAAAAATCAGTATAGTGGGTTATCTCTGGCATGGATGCAGGAAGATTCAACAAACATGCCACACCAGGGGCTTCAAAGACATTCTTATTGTTGTATTTCTTACCCAGAGTATGGAAAATTGATTTTCATTTTATGTAAGTTATAAATAATTATAAACAATATGACCTCATATTATTTTGTGTCTATGAAATACTTCACAAATTTTAAATGACAAAATCAGGTAATCTGGGCAGGATATTACACAGGGAAAAACCAGCTACCCCCAAAATGAAGTACTTCCAACATGTACAAGCAATGATGTCTTTGACACCTTAACTTGATCAACAGTAACAGGATTTTAAAGATAAAGACGAATACCATACGATATCACTTATATGTGAAATCTAAAATATGGCACAAATGAACCTATATGCGAACAGAAACAGACTCAGAGACACAGAGAACAGGCTTGTGGTTGCCAAGGGGGAGGGGCCTGGGGGAGGGATGGACTGGGAGTCTGGGGTTAGTAGATGCAAACTGTTACATACAGAATGGATAAACAACAAGGTGCTGCCATACAGCACACGGAACTATATTCAATATCCTGGGATAAACCATAATGGAAAAGAATATAAAAAAGAATGTATATGTGTGTATAACTGAGTCACTTTGGTGTACAGAAGAAATTAACACAACATTGTAAATCAACTATACTTCAATAAAAAATAAATTTAAAAAACAGCAACAGGATTTTATTTCATTTTTAAAGAATAAAACTTCAGGAAAGGTAAAAAAAAAAAAAAAAAAACATTATCCTATTCACCTTTAAAATAACCACGAAGCCAAAAGAAAAACTACACTCCAGTCCTGGGGTTTCACCGAGAAAAAAATTGGAGGTCATATTCTAAATGCCAAAAGATGTTTAAAAAAACTCTCTTACTCAATAGGTCCAGATTAAGATTCTATCTGAAGCTTGTTCCTTCCCTTCTACTGTCATTACCTTAGTAAAAAGGCCACTCAGGTCATTGTCACTCTCACTTCCTATGCTAGTTCCCACAGTATAAGCTATGCTATTCAAAAGAGGAAAAATCTTGAAGAACTTAAACTACTTAAAAATAAAATGACATGGTTTGTAATTCCAGATTAAACAAATAAAGACTTGGAAAGGAGAGGGAGTGAGGCAAAGTCAAAGCACTAAATTCTTTACCATCAGGGAAAGGGAAAAGTTAACTATTTTGACGAATAATTAGACAAAGCTATATATACCTACATCTTTGACTAGAGAAATGTAAAATTTAATGTTATCCTTCCACAAAAAATGTAGAAAAGAGAGAGCATAAAGTAAAAAGACAGACATATCAGTTCAACAAATAAATATAAGACCATTAAAATTCTTTTGAAGTAAAGCCTCTTTGGTTAGGTTAAAATATAAAATTAAAAAATTTGCTCTGTATAGAACATAAATAAATTTCAAATAAAAAAGCTAAAATGTAAAAGATGAACATAGATAGTTAAATCAAATCTAAACAAAATAAACCATACAATATTAATATAAAATTTAAATGCAAAAGAATTAAAAGGTGGAAAATTAATCACTGCATATATACATTATATCACATGATGCTTCATAAAAAATTTTAAATATATTTTATTTATTAAATCTTATAACACTATACAAAAGTACCAAAATTTTGTGCAGTTATATTTTTTTAACTTACAGATCAAAAACGCTAGAAATAAAAAGGGGCACTCACATGAAGAAAACTGAATGGGATATTTTAATACATTAGGGTCAAGATGAAAAAGCAAAATAATGTGAACTAACAATCTACAAGTTAAAAAGAACAGATATACATGAAAGTCTGCATCTTTGATACTATCATTACTATTTATGTGAATATATTACAAAAATAGATACTATAAGAAGTCACTAAAATTCACATTAAGTTTAAAAAAATTGTACAAGTGGTATGTTATATTTACAATGCAATAAATCCAGGCCTGAATCATATATTTTAATATCAGCAAAAAAATAAAGAATGTTGGGTCAAAGAAGTCATGAAAAAAAAAAATCACATAATCAGTCTGAAAAATTTTTCTTTGTAAACAAGACCACAAACATCAGCTGGTACTGGTAAGCCCTATCAGTTCAAATTTCCATTCCCCAAGATAACTATTTTATACCTTTGTCCCCACAAACCTCTCTCATCTTATAAATACTCCCATTCCAGCCCATGACACTCAATTGATGACTATACTTCATATTTTGTTGAGAAAACAGAAGCTATTAGATGGAACACCTTCCCATCTCATTCTACTACAATACAGAAACCTATCTTCCTGCCTTGAGTTAAAATGGATGAAATACCCCTGCTGCTATTTAAAGAAAAAAAAAAAAAAATCAACTCCTTCCACTTATGCTGAATCCCATCCCTTCTTGCCTCCTTCAATTATCTCACTCTCTTGAGCCTCATCATACCTCTAGATCTTCATTCCCACACTAGCCAACTGTTACGCAATTTCAACATCCTCTCCATAGTAAAAGCTTTCAAACAAGCTGTCAATGCTCACAGTCTGCACTTACTTAACTCCAATTCATTCTTCAGTCTACTCCAATTCTTCCTTCTGTTCTCACTACTCCACTGAAACCCCTCCTATCATCTCCATTCACTTTTCTGTACACTCTTACAAGGACAATCAGCAACATTTGACATAGTTAACCATTCCCTCTTTTAGGAAATATTCTCTCTTGGCTTGGTTTTCCTCCTATATCATCTCTTATGGCTTCTCGTGTGACCTCAAAATGTTTTTTCTTCAGGATTCTGCCCTGAGCACAAGGCCCTCTATCTGCCCTTTCCTTCCTAGGCAATCTCACCAATTCTCAGACTTTATAAATCATACACAACATGCTAACCACTTTACAAACAGTATCTCATGCTCACAACAACCACATCAGGTAGAAATTATTTTTCCTCATTTTACAGAAGGAAAGGCTCACAGAAAATGATTACAAACCTAATGCAGTGGTATACATGGGATTGGCCACCTCTATCTGCTTCCAAATATGAGTTCTAACCCGTTAAGAAAATTATGTTAAGAAGTGTGTACCCTGATTCTTTAAATAATCTTAGCTTTAATAAATTTGATAAATTTTTTAATGTATCTTAATGATTTAATTTTGTTTACATAGAACGAAAGCTAGGAAAAAAGAAATTACCATTAGTAGAGCAATGCACTTCTATTATTACCTGTTCATATAATCCCTAAAAAATTTATATATCTCTCATTAACACATTAATATACTAAATCTGTAATTATATTGATAAGTATATGAGTCTGCCTCTTTATTATAACTAATATTTTTAATTTTTATGATAGATACGATATACATATGGTTACAGAAAAGTAACCAGAGATTAATGTTTTAATTTGTAATCTAGAGTAGAAGTTGGCAAACTATAGCTCATGGGCCAAACCAATACGCTTTTTCTGTAAGTGATGTTTTATTGGAGCACATAGCCATGTCCATTTGTTTATATATTGTCTATGACTGTTTTGGTGTTGAAACAGCAGAGTTGAAGAGCTGGGACAGAAAGTACATAGCCTGTGAAGCCTAAAATAATTACCATCTGCTCCTTTAGGGAAAAAGTTTGCCAACCTCTGATCTAGAGTAATCCATCCTGTACGAATAAAAATATATGAATATAAGAGGCTCCAACACATGCTAATTTCCAATCATTTAAGTCACTTAAGTTCAAACAACATAACCTAGAAAAGAATATGAGAAACACAAATTGCAAATTAATAAGTATCCACCTAGTTATGTTTTTAAATTGTTCATCCAGTATTGATACAGATCGTTAATTTTACCATTTGCATCAAAGACAATTTCTTAGACTCAAAAAACTGTTCATTCCTAGACATCCAAGCAAAACTGAAGGAAGGGGGGAGGAAGGGAAGAAGGGAGGGAAGGAGTGAGGGAGGGAGATACCACAAATGTTTATTTTTTCTGTGGTTACTTTCTATGATTTGCTTTTTTAATTCCAATACCAGGTTTTTACATTAGAATTTTAAAACCTTTCCTGTATTACTAATTACATCTTATATAAAGATTGGCCCTGAAGAAAACTGCTGCCATCAGTAAGATGAAGAAAAAAGATTTCTAGTCAATGCTCAGTCTGTACTTACTTAACTCCAATTCATTCATTTCACAGTTTGTAGCTCTGAGATGCCACAGAAACAGGGTTTGTTTGTTTTTTTACCTCTTAACACTATGTACTACTTACTCAGTAAAATAATAAGCCAAGACTAAGTAGCATTAACATTTAGGGCTGAGGTACTCTATCTCAGTACTTACTGGGTAAAGTAGTAAGAGGTTGAAAATAACTCAATATCCCCCAAAACATCTCATTTAATACGCTGGAAGTTTTATGTCAATTTTTAGTTTTGATCAAGATTCCCCATTTTACATTCCAAATTCCAAAAGATGAAATTCAGGTGAGTTCTTACTGAAACTTCCTCTCTAACTTTGACTATTATAAGCCTACACTGAGTGACAGCTGCCAAGAAAAGTTGGAGCTATGTATTATGTTACCCAGTTCAGGGAAACTGATTTTATGTTTTTGTTTTTAAATGCTGAGTTTTTAAGCCCTAGTACATGACCTTTGCTTTACTGCCATGAGTAGGGAAGGCCAAGAAAATAAATAAATAAGATCCACAGTATCAAGTTTTTCCTCTTACCATAATTCTAAACCATCTTCCAGAAGATAAACATGTGGAGGCTGGGAAACATCTGTACTCAGTTGAATAACTGGGAGCAGGAAAGGGTACAGGTTCTTGCTGTCTGCTCCTAATCCCTATGGGAAGTATAAATAAAACTTAACATAAGATACTCTAAGGTCCCACTTCCCACCAAAAAATCACCTATCATATTAAAAAGCCCTAAAACCAACTTATAAAAAATCAATCAGTCAGATTTTAAAAGAATGGTTCTAATTATAAGCACTACAAAAACAAAATTACTTCTGTTTACAATTGGAAAAAAATATTATTCAATTGCCTAATGGTAGTAAAACCATATACACCAAGGCTACACACATCTGTTCATTTTAAGAGATTTCTCATATAAATATTTATTTTCCCTTCTCTGATGACTGAAGAGGTGTTAACAGTGATGTATTAAATTCTACAAATTATCTCACCTAAATAACTAAGCTAAAATGAACCCAATCTAAATGTTCATCAGTAAGATAATTAAATTATAATACCTTCATATTCTAGAATACTGAGTAGCCATGAAAAAGGATTAGGCATGGAATGAAAACAATCTCAAAAATAATGACAAATTGGGATTAAAAAGAAATGTGTATAACAATTCCACATGCCAAACAATTTTTTTAAATAGCTATGTATCTGATATGAAGATACATGCATAAAAATGTTTCTTGGGAGCAAACAGAAAAAACTGTTAACACTAGTTAAACATGGATATTGGAAAAGGATGTTGGAAAAAGGTAAAAGGAGTCTTTTTTTAATGTGTGCATATTTTTTAATGAAGAATTTCTGCTAATATTTTTAATGAATTAAGAATATAAAGATGGAAGAAGAAGGGGTTTTACTTTAAAATTCTACTTTGACTAATTACTGTCTTATGGAGGCTGACTCAGTGTATCACACTAAATCTAAGCACTTTGAAAGAAACAAAAAGGATAGAAAGTCAATTTTTAATTCATAATAATCTCTATAATCTGATAAACACAGAAAGGAAACCAAACTATCAAACACCTCCTCACTTAGAAAATAATTCAGATGTCAATATAGTTGACATATAATTACAATGCAACAAAATATATATGTATTCCCCTTTTGATGACATATGTATGTGTATATATATATATGAATTTTTATCAGTGAGGTATAGATACTTCAGTGGAAATACATAAAGCTTATCCTTAAATATGTTAAGTTTGGCCCTTTCTATAACTAAGCATCAGTTGAAAGACTTTATTAAAGATTTTTCCAAAGGAAGAGATTTATAAAAATGTCACATTTCATAAAGTAGTAAATTGGGCCTTAAAATTCAGTTAAATTTCACTCTCCATAGCTCAATTCTTAACAGAACAAAAAAAAGAAAAAACATGAAGAAAAACTAGTAAAGTTCAGTTTTAATATCAAGCAGACTTAATATTTCCTAGGAATGTCAGAATCTACTTACTTAGTGCACATTCCAATGAGCACAGTATGCTAGCATTAGCAAAACTAAAGTAAGCAACTGCTAAATACATACGACTCTCTCAGTTAAAGCCTGAAGAAATTTACCTTTGTAATCTAGTGGCTTGAAGAATGTGTCCAATCCCAAATATGCAGCTTTAAGTAAATTTATTTGAAAATTCTTTCAACCCACAACTGTAACTGAAAGACACTGTCTACAATACTATGAAATAATTACAGTTAGAGCTATAAGATGTTGTCTACAATACTATGAAAGCTCAAAAATAAAGTCATCAGTTATTAATAAAATTATCATAAATGCTTGAAGGGAGGAAATCATATTGTACTATAATTACATAAAACATAAAAGGAAATTAAAATTAGGTGAAAGGTATAAGGAAATCTCTCTGTATGATCTTTGCAACTGCCTATGAATCTATAATTTAAGAGGGGAGAAAAGAACAACACTCTCTAAAAACTGCTGTTTCTCAGGTTATTGTCTTTGGTTCTCTTCTCATGTCCCATGTACATGCTGATAACGTCCAAATATATTATCTCCAACCAAAACCTCTGAACTCCAGATACTCCAAATGACACAGGACATCATCACCCAGAAGGCATCTCAAACTCTCAAGTATACCAGTGAACCAACTCATTGTCTTCCTAAAAAATGGTTCCTCTTCCTGCATTTCCTAACTCAAATGACATGAACCACTGTCTATCTAGAGATAAATTATATCACAACTACCTCCTGGTTCTTCCTCCTCCTCACCCCAAATCTAAACAATCCTTAATTCTATCTCTCTAATATTTTTCAAATTTTTCCCCTTCTTTCCATGGCTTTACTTCAGGTCATCATCTCTTTCATGGTTAACAGAAGAGCCTCCCAACTGTTTCCTTGAGCTTGGTTTAACTCCATTCCAAACCAGTGTCCCCACTGGTACACTGATTACCTTTCTAAAATACAAATGATAACATTCCTTCCTCTGAACTTCAAGAGATGTTTTTTATGCCTTCCTAACCAGACCCCCACACGCAAGCTCAGTACTCTATGTCGCAGCTATACCAAACAACTCCGTACTAGAAATCACTGTTAACTTCTGCAGAAAGCTGACAGACTTAACACATGCATTTACTACTGTGCTCTCCCAAGATCCACCAAAAGGATATATGAGGATGTGTTTTTAAAGACCTAAAACCGTAAGTACAAAGACAGCATAAGAAGAGATAAAAGCAACTCATTTTTGGAAGCCGGAAAGAAAGACTGATTTAGCAGACTCAGAAAACGAAAGCTCAAAGCCAGCAGTGAAAAAGGGCAAGAAACCACCTGATTTATATCACAGAAACCCCAAAAGACTCAGGAACTGATAGTTCAAGGTATTTTGGGAAGGGGAGGTTGAAGAGGAGGTATTAAAAATAATAGGACCTCTGGAAGGTATTTTAAAAGACATCTGATGACAAGATCTCATCCAAGTACAACAATCAACAATTGGCCCTCTCCTGAACCCAGTATAGAACTGGCCATTTATTTTCTGGTTAAGTAAAACAAATCATCTAAAGACGATATCAGGGAGATATCAGGTAATCAAGACTAGGGATACTATATAAAACAGGGAGATATAACGTTAACAGACGGGAGACTGACGGATCTTTCACTAAGGAAAGATCTGAAAAACACGGAACCAAAACATTTGTCCCATACAAAAAAAAACCTCCAGCTAGATAATCCTAAAGGAAAAATCCACAATCAGCAAGCTTCGCATACATACTTAACCCTTCCAATTAGCTTTTTAGTGCCCACTCTTAAATTTATACAAAATGTTGATATAGCTCTTTTAGTTGGGTGATGGTTACCTAAGGACTCATTATACTGTTCTTCCTTCTTTTGTATATGCTTCAAATTTTCACAAGGGAAAAAAAAAAAAAGTAGGCAACCAAGGATCAACATATATGATTAAAATATCTAATATGAAAAACAGAGAACAAAACAATAAAATAGAAAACAGCAACTTGAAGGAAACAGAGACCACACAAAGAGATGAAAGCTTAGAAGAATACATCATTAATATCCTTGTCAGAATAAAAGAAAACATTGTATTAATGAAAAAAAAAAGTAATGCTGTAAAATGATTACTCAACAATACAAAAAAGAACTCATCGAAGGGGGAGGGGAAAAATAGGATATGGAATGAAGAGACACAAACATGTATAAAATAATCAACAAGGATATATTACACAGCACAGAGAAATACAGCCATTACTTTGTAATAACTTTAAATGGAGTATAATCTATAAAAATATTGAACTGTCTATGTTGTACACCTGAAATATAATATTGTAAATCAACTATACTTCAATAAAAATAAACAAATAAAAATTTTTAACTTAAAAAAAAAAGAACTCATAGACATTAAAAATATTATAGCAGGAAAGAAAAACTCAATAGAAAGGGTAAATGATAAAGTTGAAGAAATACCCCAGAAAGTAGAGCAAAAGGACAAAGAGAAGAAAAAGCAGAAATGAAGAAAAATACAGGGCTGGTTCATTCATCTATCATCTAAGTAATAAGAAGTTCAGAAAGAGACAGAAGAAAAACATGAAGGTGCAGAAATAATCAACAAAATACAACAGACTTATCTAGAACCGAAGAACACGAGTTTCCAGTTTACAATATCCACCACATGTCCAGAACAGTGGAATAAAAATACACCCACATCATCATGAAATTGAAAACAGGAACACAGAGAAGATCATACAAGTTGCCAAAGGGAAAGGAGAGATGTAACATTCAAGAAACGAGAATTAAAATGGCTCAGGATTCCTAAAAGCAACTCTAGAAGCTAGAAGACAAAGGAAAAATGCCTCTAAAATTTTGAGGGATAATCTAGAATTTTACACTCAGCCAAACTATTAGTCAATGTGAAAGCTGTAAGACATTTTCACACATGCAAAATCTGGAGAAAATTTACCTCCCACGTACCTTTTGCAGAATGCCACTGGCATTCATGGGCTCCATCAGAAAGAGGAAGTAAAACAAGGAAGAAGACAGGTACAGAAAACAGGTATCCTATAGAAAGGATAGGCAAGAAGAACCCTTTAGATGACACTGAAAGGGGATCCAGTTATAACAGCTGTGAACAAGCATAGAGTAAAGCCAGGCCACACTAAAGCACATAAGAATCTTCCAGATTCCAAGATGATGAAAGTAGTAAAACACCTGATGTGTGTAAACACACTGAGGGAATATTTAGATAACAGGTGGAGAGAATGGATTCAGTTACATAGAAAACTAAATGTAGCAGGCAGAATTCTAAGATGACCACCTATGATTCTTAACCCCAGTGTACACACACCATTTGCCAGTTATTCAATCAAATGCTAATTTAGATATTACTTTACAGATGTGATTAAGGTCCCAAATTCAATGACCTTATGATAGGAAAATTACACAGGTAAGCCTGACCTAACCACATGAACCCTTTAAAAGAGAGTTTTCTTTGTCTACTTGCATAAAAGAAAGTTAGAGATTCAAAGCCTGAGGGGATTTGACAGCCAAGAATTTCCCCACTGCTGACACTGAAGATGGAAGGGGCCGTGTATCAAGGAATGTGGCTGGACTCTAGGAACTGAGAGGTGCCCCAGCTGACAGACAGCAAGTAAACCGGGACCTCAGTCTTACAGATCAAGGAATTGAATTCTGCCAACAAGCTGACTGAGTGTAAAGACAAATCTTCCTCAAAGCCTGCAGGGGAGAACTTAGCCTGGCAGACACCTCAATTTCAGCCTGTCAGACCCTGATCAAAGAGTACAGACAAGGTGTGCTGGACCTCTGATCTACAGAACTATGAGTTATTCTGGATGTTGTTTTTAAGCCATTACTTTTGTGGTAATTTGTTACACAGTAATAGAAAACTTATAAACTAAGCAAACAAAAGTATTATATAGGAGTGAAGATTAGGAGGATGGTTGTACAAGAAAGAAAATTAACCGTAACATAATGATATATGCCTTCAATAGCCTTTATATAGTCACACAAATAAAAACACTAAATAGTGACCTAATTTAAATTACAATCTAACTATATTGGGAGGATGGGAGGAATAGGAGTCATACAGAGGGAAATGAAAGAATTAAAATTTCATCTTCTAAACAGGGAGGTCAAGAGATAATGCCTAAAATGCTTAAATCAAGAATGAACAATGTAAGTATGTTACTTAGAGCTAGAGAGATAAAAAGCCAAAGAGACAGGGCTGTAAGTGTTGAAAGTGGATTCCTCCACCAAATAGGAAATGGAGATACTGCTACTTTTCATAAAAAGTCTTCAAGAACTGACTCCTTAACCTATCTACATACAAAACTGATCAATATATAAACTCAAAAAAAAAAAGTATCCCATTCTCACATGTCCAGGGGGCTTTACATATGCTGGTCAATTTGTTTAAAATATCTTTACCACTCTCATCCCTGAACCACCGTATCTCATTAACACCTCTTGTTCAACACTATTTAACACCAACACTATCTGGGTATCACCTATGAAGGAAGCCTTCCCTGAGGTCCCACCTCACCCTCAAGTCTAAGATGGGTAACCTACCAAGTGCCCCACAGTACCATGTTCTTATTGCTAACAGAGCACTTAGCTATTCAGTCTTCCCCTAGACAGCCACATCCACAAAGAGCTTGCCCAATTCATTTCTGTATCCCAGTGTCTAGTACCATGTACTGCATATTGCAACTGTTCAAAAAATCTTTATTAGATGAATGAATGCCTACTTCCACTGAGGCCAACTACTGCAGACGAGTAAGTTTATTTTCATCCATTATTACACTCCTCCGTCAGAGACTATCAGTCTGGGTTCCCAGAATTTAAAAAATGAAAACAAAAACAAAAACATACAAATACCTACACTAATATCTGCCTATTAAATTTTAAAATTCAAAGGGTGGCTTGTACACCAACTATATTTCAAAAAATAAATAAATAAAAATAAAAGTCAAAAGATGCATTGTTTTCCATGAAAGGAAACTTACCTATAATCCTACTATAATCTTCTCAAAGGACTGAAAAACTTATTTTAAGCTAGTCTCAATTTTAATATTAAATGTTATATGCTTTCTCCAGGAAGGGCAGATGATTACTTAGACGGAGGCTTGTATCCCTGGCCTATACAAATACACAGGGTACTTAAATGTCAGGGTTAAAGGAAAAGGTCCTATATACTCCAAACATTCCATGCAAGTTACTATGGCTTCCTAAGATTTCCTGAGGTAACACTGCCTGAAGAGACACACCTCCCTCATAAAAATCTCAAATTGAGTCTAAAAACAAATTTGGCAGGGATATAGGGCAAAAGATATGGGGATCACTCTTTGTTCTGACACTTACATGAGCAATCTCAGGCTACTCGTTAACCTTCTCTTAGCCTTTCTATCCCCAACTATAAAAGGGATATAATTTTTCAGGATAATCACAAGAATTAAAGGGTAGACAAGAAGAGATGCTAGGCCAGACATTTATTAAAAAGAAAGTACTTTAAAAAAAATTTTGTATCACTAATCAAGTATCTAAAACTGCTTCAGGAATTTGTAACTGCAAAACTCATCCATAAATATTTAGTGAAAGAATGAATTTATGTTTCAAAAAAGTACCAAGGTGACAGAGAAAGGTTTTTTTTAAAACTAGTATTAGACAGGTTTTTTTTTTTAACTTATTAGAACATTTCAGAGTAGTAATTCTTAATTTCGAAAGAGACCTCCCCATTGGAAAAAAATCTATCAAACTTTGGGGCAAGGCAGTAAAAATCACTTGTGCATCCCTGTAGCCAGATATTCTAAGTCTTGGCATTAAGTGCTTTCCTCGCCATACTCTCACCATCAGACTATAATTCACTGTAACAGTTCAAATGAGGACTACAGTCCCATCTCTCTCTCTCTCTCTCTCTCTCTCTGGAATTTTAGGGTCCTCTCTTCCTGCTGCACATCCCCGTACCTCAAAGGCAAGATATTGAAAATCAAATTCATTCCTTCCCTCAAAAGCAATTCACCTGTTTTTCTGCCTTCCCAATATGTGAAAGGGAAAATTTTTATATTAAATCAAGGAAAGAGAGTGAAAATGGACAGTAACTTTATGCATAAGAGTTCTGAATACCAAGGAAGTTGCATACAAAGAACAAGTGACTGCACAAATCACGAGTCTACCATCACTGGGGAAAACTATATCTAATGAAAGAAATCATCTTTTAAAAGTAGAGAATATTTTTAAGTGTCAAAAAATGCCCATAGTAAACATATAAAAGGTATTTTTAAACTGTTTAGATCACACATTGAGACAAATGTAAGACCTTTTACTATCACTGACAAAAACCACATGAAAACAGTAAAAAATTTTAAAGAAGAAAAAATACTAAACTAAGAAACTGTGGAGAAGTAACTTACCTGAACAAGATGAATAAGTGTTGTCAGAATAGCACACCTCAACATATTGTGTTCTTCACTCTGCTTCCAAAGAAGAGGCAAATACTGTACCAAACACCCTACGTACGGTCGTATCTATCACAACAGGAGTAGAGGAAGCAAAAGAATTATATTAGTAAAGAAGGCGACTTACTTCAAGAAACGCTGACAGACCTAATAGGTCCCAGGCAGCAAATATTTAATATTTACTAGATGTAATATATTAAGCACATATCCTTTTAAAGATAAATTAGACATTACAGAGACACAAAGCTCCATGGTAAATATTAACAATTTTAAACAAGTACCAAATTTATTGCATGAAATAAAATTTAGGAATAGAAAACAACATACTGAGGCCAGTTATTTCTTTAGAATTTAATAGAAAATGCTGTTACATCCTGGTTCTTCTTAATAAAACAGCTTATCTAATTGGAAATTATAGTGTCTTAAAAAGAGTTAGCACTTACTCATTCATTCAACAATTACCTAATGGCATCTTCCAAGTATCAGGCCCTGAAGACTAGGCACCAAAAAGAAGAGGATATAAAGGTAGACATACAAATCCTTATAATGAAAAACAACAAATGCAAGGTGAAGGTGTTCACAAGGTATGGTAGAAACACAGGAGAAGAAACTCCTTTTCAAAGGATAAAACTGTTAACTCCACTATGGATTAAGCTCACCAGTTTTAAAACTATGCCCTTAAGCACAGCACAGCTTGACATTGAGCTTTTTGGAAAATAAAATGGATCCACACAGAAAATGGACACAGTGCTCCAGATTCAGGCTTACGGTCACACAGTATTTGGAATTGATCTGACGAGAGTACCCTTGGTGATAAAACAGAAGTACTAGACTTTCACAGCTTGAGTACTATCTATCAATCCCACGGACTAAAATTTAAAAATTGCTCCCCAAAAGAGTAAGAGTTTCTTTATTCTGCTTATAAAACATCATACACTAAAAGGGTAGCCAGAAAAAACTGTAGGATTTCTTGCCCCCAGGTTTGGAGGAGGAGGCACAGAAAGATAAGAAGTTAAATATTTGCCCAAATAGTTCAGTGAGATAAAACTGAATAAATATTAAGAGACTATTTACATATAAATTCTCAATCATACTACTAAAATAGATATTTATTGAGCACTTAATTTTGCTGAGCACTTAATTTTACTAAGTGCTCTATCTCAAAGATTCCTCCAATTAATTTCTAAAGGCAAACCAATTAATACATAAAAACACTGGTCTCAGAGTGCCTAATGCATTCATATTCAACTAAAAACAGCATATAACAGCATGTTCTACTGATAAGAAAAATAAACCAGCTTTTGTTTTGAACAAATTAGACAGAATACCTTCTGAGGCATGGAAGAAAGGAAGTATACGCTATGAATTGGTAAGTAATAAAACCAAAGTACCCAAATACATTTGAAAGTCATGAAACATTTATATCCCAGTCCTAGTTATTCATTAGAATATATGATGTTCTAAATTACAATTAATGCTTCAAAGACACTATTTCAAAAATCACTCATAGATTCAGTGTTGCAAAAGACAAAAAAAGGATTGGCGAATCATCAAAAAATCTGCAAACAATAAATGCTGGAAAGGGTGTGGAGAAAAGGGAACACTCTTGCACTGTTGGTGGGAATGTAAATTGATACAGCCACTATGGAGAACAGTATGGAGGTTCCTTAAAAAACTAAAAATAGAACTACCATACAACCCAGCAATCCCACTACTGGGCATATACCCTGAGAAAACCGTAATTCAAAAAGAGTCATGTACCAAAATGTTCATTGCAGCTCTATTTACAATAGCCAGGACATGGAAGCAACCTAAGTGTCCATCATCGGATGAATGGATAAAGAAGATGTGGCACATATATACAATGGAATATTACTCAGCCATAAAAAGAAACAAAATTGAGTTATTTGTAGTGAGGTGGATGGACCTAGAGTCTGTCATACAGAGTGAAGTAAGTCAGAAAGAGAAAAACAAATACTGTATGCTAAAACATATATATGGAATATAAAAAAAAAATGGTTCTGAAGAACCTAGGGGCAGGACAGGAATAAAGATGCAGACGTAGAGAATGGACTTGAGGACACGGGGAGGGGGAAGGGTAAGCTGGGACGAAGTGAGAGAGTGGCATGGACATATATACACTACCAAGTGTAAAACAGATAGCTAGTGAGAAGCAGTCACATAGCACAGGGAGATCAGCTCGGTGCTCTGCGACCACCTGGAGGGGTGGCATAGGGAGGGTGGGAGGGAGACGCAAGAGGGAGGAGATATGGGGATATATGTATATGTATAGCTGATTCACTCTGTTATACAGTAGAAACTAACACACCATTGTAAAGCAATTATACTGCAATAAAGATGTTAAAAAAAAAAAAAAACGCTGGCGATTAGAAAACAAAGTGATGACATGAAAGCCAAACATTCCCTTAGGGCAGGAGGAAGGAGGTTAAAAAATACATTATTAGGGAAACTGAGGAAATCTGAATATGGACTTGATATTAGAAAATAGTATTACATCAATGTTAAGTCCTCTGAATCTAATCATGGTTATGATTAAGAAGGAGAGGTCTAATATACTGGGTGAAGTGTCATGATGAAATTAGGTGAAGAATATACGGGTAGTGATTTACTGCAACTTATCTGTACATTTAAAATTTTTCAATGAAATGATGCGAAATAAAAAATACTATGCATATACATTCTGAAAATGATCATAACATGAGTTTTTTGGTAGACCAATTATCAGTTATTTACATAATATTTAAAAAACACGTGGAATTAAGAATGTTTTATAGACATTGGGCTAAATAACCCTATAATAGAAACTGAACCACAAGCATTAAACAATTGTGACAAAACAGCACTCATCTTTTGGCACTTCTCCAAAGAAAACAGAATGGGGGGTTGGGGGGGTGCCTACTATGAGCATTATAATTATACTCTTATGAGTTAGTTCATTCTATATAGGGAGATACCCACTTTGATTCATAACACGTTAAGAAAAATGTGATATATACACTACTGTGTATAAAACCAGTAACTAATGAGAACCTACTGTATAGCACAGGGAACTCTACTCAGTGCTCTGGGGTGACCTAAATGGGAAGGAAATCTAAAAAAGAGGGGATACATGTATACGTATGACTGATTCACTTTGCTGTATAGCAAGAAACTAACACAACATTGTAAAGCAATCATACTCCAATAAAAATTAATTTTAAAAAAGGGAGAAAAATACTTTGAGACAATTCAAAAAAAAGAAAAAGAAAAACATGTGAAAATCAAATATGTGACAGCCTAAAAAATGTTTTAACAAAGGTTCCATTCACAGGGGAATTAAAAAAGTAAGTCTCTAATGACACCTCATTTTAGGTAACATTTTCACCGAACATTTAATATTTCACGCTGGCCCTTTAATTTTGTTCTTTTCCTTTAGAAATGCTTAAGTCCAAAGACTATCTACCTGACATCATACTTGATGATTAACACATTCTTCCTGACTGTGTATTTATGGGGCCCCTGCACCGGAATAATTTAATTATAGGTTTTCAACTATGTTTTTTAAAAGTAGAGGAAATATAATCTTCAAATAATTGCAAGCTATGGTATAAAAACGGTGAGTTCCCTAAAACTTCAAAAACTATTATGTGTCAGAAAGCACTGTTGTAAGATGGCTCAAAATGTTTGCAACCTAGTAAACAAAAATCAAATTGATATATAAATGATAGCTGAAGGATATATAAATGATGGTGTTGTTCAAAGGTTAACACGGGAAAATGTTAAAGAATCTACTAAAAACATTTTTCGTAACCCTTTCCTACCCGCATTCTGAAAACAAAAAGTACTACTGGATAACTATATCTTATTGTTATTTACTAATGATATAGACACCTGAGCTGCTTAGGCTATATGTGTTATGAAAGATGAGTATGGATAGAAACAAAAGCATTTTTAAATTTACTAAGCAAGAGTAATGGGGGAAAAAGGTTTAAAGGTTAGGGGAGATGGTGGTAAGAAAATACATTTCTAAAAGAAGAAAAAAAAATCTTTAAGAAATTCCCATTAGCCAGATGATATCTAAATAAAATTATAAAAATTTGCCAAATCTTGCTTATATAATCAATTTTTTAAACAACTTATTGCAATTGTATGGTGATCTAAAGCATACTGAACATCTGTAATAATTTCGTACTCATGAAATCTTTTTTTGTGTTTGTGAGTTATCTTTAACTTTACCATTTTATACATGAGGACACAAGGTTAAAGACCTTGCTCAAGCTAAAGAGCAGAGACAGGGACTTGAAATAAGTTTAAAACAGTCTCAATGATCAAACTCTCTCAATGTTGTTTATAACCAATATCAAAATGAAATAATGTAATTAATGTAATAAGAATCCCAAGTGTTAAGAAAACTGTAAGATATTACTACTTTCAGACACCAGGACTCAGATCTGCTCAAAATGATCAACAGTCACTCAAAACTGCAACTGCTGTTAACATACTATAACGTTGAGTTTGAATACTGTCAATGCCACTCAGATGTCTGAACTTTGGTAAGTTTCTTAAAGCCTCAAATTGTTTGAGGTAATACATTCTAATTCCTACCCAAAGATTTAAGTGAGAAATAAATGCAAATCATCTGGCACAGAAGTTGGAAACTTGTCATTACTCAATAACTGATAGCAATTTTCATCAACTGCTTTAGAATTAGTAAACAGGTTCAAGGTGTCAGAATTCACTAATGGATTCAGGAGCAGACTTCAGGACTGTGGACTCGAGGTATTATCTTTCCCTAATACCTCACAGATTTACTCAGAGCTTTTCAAGTAAAAATATGCACTGGTAAACTTGGATATAAGAAATTACAGGATAATTATACTGTGATTCCTGGATTATCAATTTTTCAAAAAGATTAGGAGTGATAAGGGAAGCTGAATACAGTTAAATAATAATCTACTGTTAAGAACTTTACATATCATTTTTATATTAAACCAATCATGAATATAACGTGGACTAGACTGCAAAACACACTCAATTTTTAACGTACAAATAATAGACTTCTGAGAATATTTGCATTTGCTGACAGACACTTGTGACTATGCACTCAAACACACTAAATTTTAAGAAATATTATTAAATATAAACTGAATTTTCTAAGAGATATATAATTTTTCTTTCTAATAAACACCTCTACATTGCTGATTCAAGTTTTTATTTTTTAATTTTAATTTTCTTAGGTCATTTTATAAAAACTCAAGCATAAATGTCAATTTTGATACATAACTGAAATATTTTAATGATGTTTTAACACTTAAACAACATACATAAAGCAAAGATATTAATGAATTCTACATATACTCTACTTACTCCTCTAACATCTATTTTCATGCTTTACAACAAAATTACCTGCACGTTGACTCTTTCAATCACACAAGAAAGCACATGTAAAACATGCATCTTTGTGTCACATTCTGTAACTTGCTGCAGTAACTGAAAGAGTAGTGTGAACATGGTTTCCAAATACTGTAGGTAAAAAGAAAAAATAAAAGTTTGGAATAGAAATGTAAAACCTTTTATATACAGACAGAAATAAGAAATAAAATTAAATCATAATATCAAAGCAATACAAGACAAATAGACAAAACCTTAGCATTACCTATACAACTTCAAAATGATCAAGGTGCCAATATTTAGGGCAGTGATTTTTTTCTTTATTGCTGTTAAATGTGTCCATTTTAGAATTTAGTTCATCTAGACACTGAGTAATGTTTTCAGAGGAAAATTGTATCTAGACGTTTTGTGTATAAATTTTATACTGCTAAACTCAACTTTTAACAGTGCTTTGTCATTGGTTTTCCACATATGCCTATTGTTCTGCAAAGTCTACTTATTAAAGCAAAAGGAATGCCATTATTGCAATCACATACCAGCTGTCTAATGTGGGCCTTAACGTATGCTGTGCAGAGATATAAATTTTTGTAGATAAATACTTGTAATTCTAAGAACAACAGAATATTTCTGATTGGGAAATAGAAAACAAAAATCCTATGTCTGGTTTTTAACTCCTACATCTTGAAAATTATAGTAGGAGTTAACCAATCACAGGATGCCAGATACATAAACATTTGTTCTTTCACATAGCTGGTTCATTTTTATATAGATTGGTAAAACCTATTTCTTTCATCCAAAAATACCTAGTGATTCTTTTATTAAAGAAAGTTTTCTGCTCTACAAGTTTCCCCATCTATGACCCCATAAGAAATATAGGTAGACATTTTATCATAAAGTTTTCTTCTTGTTTAGTCCTCTCAAGAAACACAAACACTAATGCCCCAACCTTACTGACATATTTAACAAGTGCTCACTGAGTACCAATTATGTGAAAACACCACACTAGGTGCTGAGAGTTGAGTGAAGGAAAAAACAAATGAGTAAGACTTGGTATTCTGCTTTTCAAGTAATTTGCAATCTAGTGTAGGATAGACATACAGACAACAGAGGGGGATAACCTAAGGATGAAAAGTAACAGACAAACATGAAATGAAATTACTATGTTTTATAACTGTGAGAAAAAAAGTTCAGCAGTCTACTCCAAAATAGATGACAAGATAACTAAACAAAAAACAAGCAGAATAAAAGTAAACTATTTCAAATTAAAGTTACCAATAAAAGCAATCACTTCCAAAAAATCTAATATACTTTTCAATGCAACTTTAATAAATAACTGATACTACATATATAATTTCAGCTATAAAATAACACAACATTCTAAAAGACATAACCAGAAATTGTTATAAAACCTAGAAATAAATATTCTTACCGGTAGAAACTGATCTGTTCTAAACTCAAAATCATCAACAGGTGAAGAGCAGTTAAGGAATACTGAGAATATATGAAATTCAGAATATATGAAATTTATCAGGATAAAAATTATGTATAAACCAAATACAACAAACCAATCAAAAATTACATTTTAAACTACCTCATAAATTAATTTTAAAAATAAGTAACAATTTTAAAGTGTTGTTAAAATTCTTTTCAATGAAGTGTTTTAAAAGTTTTTAAAGGATATTTAACTTCAGAGTGGTAGCTGTTTCAATACGGACCTAAAAGAAAGTATACTGTGAATTACGAATCATTCTAGAATTACTAAACATCATTAATAATGAATGACAAAAAATTTATTGCAAATCACTTTCTCTACTTAAAGTCACAGAGTACATTAACATCTAGAAATAAAAGGACATTCTCCTTATTTAGCAAGGACTAAAAAGAAAAAAATAAAAGGACATTCTCCTTATTTAGCAAGGACTAAAAGGAAAAAGTAAAATAGTGTCGATTCCCACCCTTCTCAGTTTCCCATAATTTGCTTAAAGGAGTCTTTAATCCACTGAGTGTTTCCAGGAAGAAAACTAATTTGCCATTAACACTGTGGCACTGTGAGAAGAGTGTGAAGATGGTGTCAGAGGGAAAGGGAAGGTTGAGAAGCAGAGAAGAGAAGCAGGAAAACAGGGTGGGCTTGGAGAAGCTGGTGGATGTATAAGTGAAGAGTGAGGGAGGAGAAGAGAAGGAAGAAGAGGGAGGAGGAAAAAGCACACAAATTCCCATTTGTAACCTCAGTTACAGCAAGTCCCTGAAATAACCAAAAGATAAAGTCTGATATTTTCTAAATCCCAAAGTTCACAAATACAGAAAGATTTGTACAAGCTCTTGACCTTGCCAAATCACACTTTCTTTGTGTATCAGCATGTTACCTGGGAAAATCATATCATGACAGCATAATCTTCCTGTTTCTTTTCGAGTTTTACCTGTGACTTGACCAGCTAAATGGGCATGGGCTACCACACTCAGTTTCCACACCAAGTCACGTGAACTCAAGCCATGATTAAATGCTATACGCTACTCTGTAAAATAATGTATCTAAAACTTTTATTTCCTGGCTAAGAGCCATTACTTTCTTAGATGCTGCTATGCTTCCCACACCTGTAATAGCAACTGGTTTTTCCTTTGCAGCCATTTTTCACAAAGAAACAGTTTTGATCATTTTATAGGAGCTTCTGAGGTCTTGAGGTGCTGATTAGGCATATTCATCAAATGTTAAGTACTCTAGTTCCAAATCCACAGATTCTAAGAGCCTAGAGTGCAGATGTTTTCTCACCTGCCTTTTCTTTTTATTCACTGTTTCTAAAGGTAATATGAACATTTCTAGATTTTTAAATGATTTAACAAATGTGCTGATTACCCAATACATGCAAAGCACTATGCCAAGTGTTCTACTATGAAATGACCTAAGGAAAAGATGACATACTCATGCAATTAAAAATATTCAACAAGGAACTGTAACTCCCAGGCATTGTGTTGGGTGCTGTGGGAAAAAAAGCTGATTAAGACACACCTAGTCCTTGTCCTCAAAAAGCTTACAATCTAGCAGGGGGGGAAAAAACACCCAGATATTAAATAATTATAAATAAAAATGGCTAATGTGAAGAGCTTAAGAACAGGATAATCCCCCTGAGGACATGAACTATTTCTAGTCATCTTCAAATTGTCAGCATTTAGTACAGTGTAAGGCATATAACTGGCACTGTGGCAATAAGTTAATTCACAAACACCAGGACTTGAAAGCGCCCCCCAAAAGGAAATCAAACTGTCAGCACACTCACCCTTAAATCTCTCTTGATCTTCCTCCACAAAAGGACCAGAGATGCATTTAACCCATAACGATGACATGTACACAAATAAGTATAGGAAAGAGACATCTGAATGAAAACTAGCTGTGTTTTCCCTCCTAACAAAGGGAAGAAGTCAGTGCAGTACTGCATGCAGAGAAAAAGATGAAATTAATCATGATGCACTCTAGTTTAACTGCAAGACTAGGAAGCCAGATCATAAGGGAAAACAAAAAGCACACAGTTTAAGAAAAGAGAGGAGCATTTAAAATATGACAAACACAAATAAGAACAAAATTAGCTATTCCTGAGCTACAAAAGAAAGAGGAAGTACTTACTGCATAGAGACAATGAACTTTGCAGCAATTCACAAGTAACGGGGAAAAAAAATCAGAACCTGAATTTACAGAATGAAGAGGTGGGGACTGTGACAGAAGACTGGCAGAAGAGCGTCTAACACAACTTCTAAGACATGATTCAATAAATACTTGATAAATAAATGCAAGAATACGAAACAAAACAAAACAAATCTTCCCTTAACCAGACTCTAAACATAACTTTTCATAGAATAAACCTAGATTTTTGAAGAAGAAAGAAACCCCAAGTATCCAGAACCAGATCCAGACTGTAACTCATCCTGAGTCTACCTTACACCTTCAGCTGAGACATCAGAAAACTTCTAAGAAGATAATAAACTAATTCCATACGGGGGCAAACAAGTGCCATCAAGCCATCAGAATAATTGGAAGAATCCCAGAGAAGCATACAGCAACAGAGAAATGAACAAGAAGAAATCACAGGTCAACACTACTTCCAAAGAAGACTGCTGCATAAAGGCAAGAGTAACCGGACACTTCGGTGTCCAGCATGAGAATGAGCTTTGGCATAACTGTCAGGGTGGTTGATTTGAGTTCTAGACTTGGAGCAGCCTAATGCTTGACCACTACTACAGCCTGCCTATAGCAGTGAAGGGAATTCCACACACTAGAGCAGTGAGCATGGAGCTGGGACCTGAAATAAATGGCGATGTCTCAGGGACTTAAGACCACCAGGAAAATGTAAGTAAGGCAAACATGAGAGAATAATTATGAAATAGATTCTATTTCTCTGCTGAAAAGAAACAGAATAATAATTTTATAATATTTTATCCTTATCTCTTAACTCTTTCAATAACATTTTCTAATTTTCTGATTCCATGCTAGGCATAATAAGAGATACTAATATGAATAATATTATCCTACTCATTGGCTCTTTTACTACTTGGTACTATTATGGTACTATTTTTACTCTATTATGCAGTCAAGATCACTGAATTACATATTTTCTTCTGAAATACACATGTAAATAACTTTCCTAAAAGGATAAAAAGCACCTTCCATTTTTTCATCTCCTTTTAAGAAAAACATTCTAAAGCTCATTTTCATATAATATGGGTATCAGACACATCATTACAAAACCAAAATGGACTATAAGAAACTTACGAAAGTTTCCTTTCTTCCTGGTTTTAGAGTGGCCTAATATCTTGATGTCTCAAACACATATTTTTGATATTTCCTTTGGAAATGATTGGGTTGGCCCAAAAGTTCGTTCGGGTTTTTCCCACAACATCTTACTCAATATATTTGCTGAATATAAGTGACTTCAGAATTCATTTTGTGAAAACACAGACTACCGCAGAGTTTAAAACCTGTAACAGTGTTTTTGAGACACAAAGGATGATCAAGCAGGAAAACTCAAAACTGTAAGAAAGTGTGACAGAACTGGGAGACCCATAAAAGGCAGAAGAGTGGAAAGACAGGAGAATTTCAATGCACCTTGTTAAAAATACCTCTGCCCAGATCCCAGCTGCACCTCCCACAGTGAATTCAGGGTTTGCCACAGTCATGTACATGTCACTCGAAGTCCCTTCTTAAACTCCATCAACTGGCTTTCCATCTGAAAAACTCCCCATTTCTATGCTGGTAGTCAACCTGCCCATGAAGATGGCCTTTCCTCTGCTTGACAGACAGTAACCCCCACACACCCCACCCCCAAACTATAAACCTTCTGGCTGTACCACAGTCTACATTATACACTGCCTCTTACAAGGCTGAAAGAGTACACTGATGCTAATTTTTAAGTAGCTTCCTGCTTGTTTTATTGAAGGTTGCATAAATAACCTAAGTAAAAAAAAAATTTTTTTTAATTACTTATAACTTCCAAAATTGAAAGGTTATTATTGGATCAGAAACCTTACCACTAAAGAAACCAAGTATGTAAATCAAATATTATGGTTAGAGAATCATCTGGGGGTCCTAGGGAAAGAAAGTTCCTTTCACCTAAAATTTAGTCATTCTGTTTACACTGCGGTAACAACATTCTCAAATCTGAAACTTGCCAGAAGCACTGCATCTACTAAGTAACATGTTCTAAGAGGGATGGAAGAAAGCATGCAAAACACATTTTTTAATGGATTTTTCAATAGAGCATTATAGCACTGTTGCCCTTATAAAAAAATAATAAAAATGGAACCTTACTTGATATCATGTCGAAAAATAAATCCCAGATGGAATAAAGAACCACGTGTGAAGAAAATGGATTTATTAAACAAGAAACAAAAAGAGCAAAATCAAAAGAAGGAAATCAATAAATCCGATTATATTAAAATTAAAAATTTCTGCTCAACAAAAAGACAACAGAATGAGCAAAGAAAGATATAGGAAAAAAAAAAAGAAAGATATAGACATTCCACTGCATTTGTAATGTTTTATTTCCTAAATATTTGAAATATATGGAAAATTATTACAATGGAAATATGGAAAATTATTACAATGGAAATATGGAAAACCAGGTACCTGTTATGTTAGCCATTGAATTTTTCTCTTTCCTTGATATAATTCTTAACTTTTAAAAAGTAAAAAATTTAAAGCATCCCCTTTTTAAAGATGAGTCAGAAATAAGCTTAGAGGGACTTCTCTGGTAGCACAGTGGTTAAGAATCTGCCTGCCAATGCAGGGGACATGGGTTCAATCCCTGGTCCAGGAAGATCCCACATGCTGTGGAGCAACTAAGCCTGTGCGCCACAGCTACTGAGCCTGCACTCTAGAGCCCACGCACCACAACTACTGAGCCTGCATGCCACAACTACTGAAGACCAAGCTCCTAGAGCCCATGCTCTGCAACAAGAGAAGCCACCGCAATGAGAAGCCTGTGCACCACAGCGAAGAGTAGCCCCCATTCGCCACAACTAGAAAAAGCCCACAGGAAGCAACGAAGACCCAACGCAGCCAAAAATAAATTAAGTAATTAATTTTTAAAAAAAAAAAGAAAGAAGCTTAGAAGTTAAAATTTTCAAAGTAGCATTATCTTAAACCTAATCAAAATTCCCAACATTTATTACAAAAAAAGTTTCCAAATCCTGCAATATTATAAATGCTTGCCCATTATGCCTAGATCAAGTTTTAATTGCTAAATACTGATGAAAAGTTATAACACTATTTCAAATAAACCAAAAAAATTTCACTCAATTTGCATTATATTCCTCCAGATCAAACAACACTATCATGCAACTATCAGAGATATTTACTCTACACAGTAGCATCTGATATTATAAAATTTTATAGAGTCCTGAGTTAAGGGTTTTTGAGCACAAGTCACCAGTTCTCCTTGTTTGGCCCTGCAATAAACCTTCCTCGGCTCAAAAAAAAAAAAAATTATGGAGTCCTATACCAACTGGAGAAGTTGCTTTCTCCAGTTGCTGCACTATTTCTATTCTGCCACAGCAAGCCTTGTAATAACATGGCTATAAGACTAGGAAGCCACAGAGACAGCTAGTTAAATGTATCCCAACTCCATAACAGCAGCAATCAAGCAAGAGAACACAGACTCTGAAAGCCAAAGCAGATTTAGATTCATCAGAATCTATATACTTTGTGTGTGTGTATGTTTATATACATACAAATGCACTCATGTATGTTTGTACATATATGTCTGAATGTTTGTACACTGTTGTGTATGTCTGTATGTATAAGGTATCTTCCCACATTTCATTAGCCAGCGTTTCTCACAGGTTGAAATTAGAAGAGTATATCTTATATACTATTGATCTTAAATGTACTTAAAAAAAGCGGGGGTAGGGGGGGTAGACAATGTATGCATCATGAACTTAGTGCCTTACAAAACACTGTCTTCTTAAGAAGTTATAAGAAAATAATTGTGGCAGGACAAAACTGTAAAAGCGTAAAAATGAGATGCAGCCACCGGAAGACGTACAGGAAAAGGGCAAAAGCTGTATCTACAGCAGCATTTCCTCAAAGTATATTCCTTGGATATTAATGTTTTTGTCATCTTGGATAGTCACTACACAGATGTACATTTTAAAGGTTCTTATCAGTCCCACAGTAAAGAGGAGTATTTGAATATTTAGTCCAGTGTTTTCCAAACTTAACTGGCCATGAAACCCTTTTTCCCCCAATAATGCTTATTGATGTGATAGATTTAATGTTCTGCTTTTAAAGTGCTGACCTAAATGACTCATTTTTCTCTTCACTTCTCTCCTAATAGACTCATTAAAAAAAGAATATAAGAAAAAACCACAGTTACAGAAAGACAGAGAAGATGAAAAGGCAGAGGGCTGTGTACCAGATGAAGGAACAAGAAAAAACCCCAGAAAAACAACTAAATGAAATGGAGATAGGCAATCTTCCAGAAAAAGAATTCAGAATAATGATAGTGAAGATGATCCAGGACCTCGGAATAAGAATGGAGGCAAAGATTGAGAAGATGCAAGAAATGATTAACAAAGACCTAGAAGAATTAAAGAACAAACAAACAGAGATGACCAATACAATAACTGAAATGAAAACTACACTAGAAGGAATCAATAGCAGAATAACTGAGGCAGAAGAACGGATAAGTGACCTGGAAGACAGAATGGTGGAATTCACTGCTGCGGAACAGACTAAAGAAAAAAGAATGAAAAGAAATGAAGACAGCCTAAGAGACCTCTGGGACAACATTAAACGCAACAACATTCGCATTATAGGGGTCCCAGAAGGAGAAGAGAGAGAGAAAGGACCAGAGAAAATATTTGAAGAGATTATAGTCGAAAACTTCCCTAACATGGGAAAGGAAATAGCCACCCAAGTCCAGGAAGCGCAGAGAGTCCCATACAGAATAAACCCAAGGAGAAACACGCCGAGACACAGTAATCAAAGTGGCAAAAATTAAAGACAAAGAAAAATTACTGAAAGCAGCAAGGGAAAAACGACAAATAACATACAAGGGAACTCCCATAAGGTTAACAGCTGATTTCTCAGCAGAAACTCTGCAAGCCAGAAGGGAGTGGCATGATATACTTAAAGTGATGAAAGGGAAGAACCTACAACCAAGATTACTCTACCCAGCAAGGATCTCATTTAGATTTGATGGAGAAATCAAAAGCTTTACAGACAAGCAAAAGCTAAGAGAATTCAGCACCACCAAACCAGCTCTACAACAAATGCTAAAGGAACTTCTCTAAGTGGGAAACACAAGAGAAGAAAAGGACCTACAAAAACAAACCCAAAACAATTCAGAAAATGGTCATAGGAACATACATATCGATAATTACCTTAAACGTGAATGGATTAAATGCCCCAACCAAAAGACATAGACTGGCTGAACGGATACAAAAACAAGACCCATATATATGCTGTCTACAAGAGACCCACTTCAGACCTAGGGACACATACAGACTGAAAGTGACGGGATGGAAAAAGATATTCCATGCAAATGGAAATCAAAAGAAAGCTGGAGTAGCTATACTCATATCAGATAAAATAGACTTTAAAATAAAGAAGGTTACAAGAGACAAGGAAGGACACTACATAATGATCAAGGGATCAATCCAAGAAGAAGATATAACAATTATAAATATATATGCACCCAACATAGGAGCACCTCAATACATAAGGCAACTGCTAACAGCTATAAAAGAGGAAATCAACAGTAACACAATAATAGTGGGGGACTTTAACACCTCACTTACACCAGTGGACAGATCATCCAAAATGAAAATAAATAAGGAAACAGAAGGTTGAAGTGACACAATAGACCAGATAGATTTAATTGATATTTATAGGACATTCCAGCCAAAAACAGCAGATTACACTTTCTTCTCAAGTGTGCATGGAACATTCTCCAGGATAGATCACAACTTGGGTCACAAATCAAGCCTCAGTAAATTTAAGAAAATTGAAATCATATCAAGCATCTTTTCTGACCACAACGCTATGAGATTAGAAATGAATTACAGGGAAAAAAACGTAAAAAAGACAAACACATGGAGGCTAAACAATACGTTACTAAATAACCAAGAGATCACTGAAGAAATCAAACAGGAAATTAAAAAATACCTAGAGACAAATGACAATGAAAACACGACGACCCAAACCCTATGGGATGCAGCAAAAGCGGTTCTAAGAGGGAAGTTTATAGCTATACAAGCCTACCTAAAGAAACAAGAAAAATCTCAAGTAAACAATCTAACATTACACCTAAAGAAACTAGAGAAAGAAGAACAAACAAAACCCAAAGTTAGCAGAAGGAAAGAAATCATAAAGATCAGAGCAGAAATAAATGAAATAGAAACAAAGAAAACAATAGCAAAGATCAATAAAACTAAAAGTTGGTTCTTTGAGAAGATAAACAAAATTGATAAGCCATTAGCCAGACTCATCAAGAAAAAGAGGGAGAGGACTCAAATCAATAAAATCAGAAATGAAAAAGGAGAAGTTACAACAGACACCACAGAAATACAAAACATCCTAAGAGACTACTACAAGCAACTTTATGCCAATAAAATGGACAACCTGGAAGAAATGGACAAATTCTTAGAAAGGTATAACCTTCCAAGACTGAACCAGGAAGAAACAGAAAATATGAACAGACCAATCACAAGTAATGAAATTGAAACTGTGATTAAAAATCTTCCAACAAACAAAAGTCCAGGACCAGATGGCTTCACAGGTGAATTCTATCAAACATTTAGAGAAGAGCTAACACCCATCCTTCTCAAACTCTTCCAAAAAATTGCAGAGGAAGGAACACTCCCAAACTCATTCTATGAGGCCACCATCACCCTGATACCAAAACCAGACAAAGACACTACAAAAAAAGAAAATTACAGACCAATATCACTGATGAATATAGATGCAAAAATCCTCAACAAAATACTAGCAAACAGAATCCAACAACACATTAAAAGGATCATATACCACGATCAAGTGGGATTTATCCCAGGGATGCAAGGATTCTTCAATATACGCAAATCAATCAATGTGATACACCATATTAACAAATTGAAGAATAAAAACCATATGATCATCTCAATAGATGCAGAAAAAGCTTTTGACAAAATTCAACACCCATTTCTGATAAAAACTCTCCAGAAAGTGGGCATAGAGGGAACCTACCTCAACATAATAAAGGCCATATATGACAAACCCACAGCAAACATCATTCTCAATGGTGAAAAACTGAAAGCATTTCCTCTAAGATCAGGAACGAGACAAGGATGTCCACTCTCACCACTATTATTCAACATAGTTCTGGAAGTCCTAGCCACGGCAATCAGAGAAGAAAAAGAAATAAAAGGAATACAAATTGGAAAAGAAGAAGTAAAACTGTCACTGTTTGCGGATGACATGATACTATACATAGAGAATCCTAAAACTGCCACCAGAAAACTGCTAGAGCTAATTAATGAATATGGTAAAGTTGCAGGTTACAAAATTAATGCACAGAAATCTCTTGCATTCCTATACACTAATGATGAAAAATCTGAAAGAGAATTTATGGAAACACTCCCATTTACCATTGCAACAAAAAGAATAAAATACCTAGGAATAAACCTACCTAGGGAGACAAAAGACCTGTATGCAGAAAACTATAAGACACTGATGAAAGAAATTAAAGATGATACCAACAGATGGAGAGATATACCATGTTCTTGGATTGGAAGAATCAACATTGTGAAAATGAGTATACTACCCAAAGCAATCTACAGATTCAATGCAATCCCTATCAAATTACCAAGGGCATTTTTTACGGAGCTAGAACAAATCATCTTAAAATTTGTATGGAGACACAAAAGACCCCGAATAGCCAAAGCAGTCTTGAGGCAAAAAAATGGAGCTGGAGGAATCAGACTCCCTGACTTCAGACTATACTACAAAGCTACAGTAATCAAGACAATATGGTACTGGCACAAAAACAGAAACATAGATCAATGGAACAAGATAGAAAGCCCAGAGATTAACCCACGCACCTATGGTCAACTAATCTATGACAAAGGAGGCAAAGATATACAATGGAGAAAAGACAGTCTCTTCAATAAGTGGTGCTGGGAAAACTGGACAGCCACATGTAAAAGAATGAAATTAGAATACTCCCTAACACCATACACAAAAATAAACTCAAAATGGATTAGAGACCTAAATATAAGACTGGCCACTATAAAACTCTTAGAGGAAAACATAGGAAGAACACTCTTTGACATAAATCACAGCAAGATCTTTTTCGATCCACCTCCTAGAGTAATGGAAATAAAAACAAAAATAAACAAGTGGGACCTAATGAAACTTCAAAGCTTTTGCACAGCAAAGGAAACCATAAACAAGACGAAAAGACAACCCTCAGAATGGGAGAAAATATTTGCAAATGAATCAACGGACAAAGGATTAATCTCCAAAATATATAAACAGCTCATTCAGCTCAATATCAAAGAAACAAACACCCCGATCCAAAAATGGGCAGAAGACCTAAATAGACATTTCTCCAAAGAAGACATACAGACGGCCACGAAGCACATGAAAAGATGCTCAACATCACTAATTATTAGAGAAATGCAAATCAGAACTACAATGAGGTATCACCTCACTCCCGTTAGAATGGGCATCATCAGAAAATCTACAAACAACAAATGCTGGAGAGGGTGTGGAGAAAAGGGAACCCTCTTGCACTGTTGGTGGGAATGTAAATTGATACAGCCACTATGGAGAACAATATGGAGGTTCCTTAAAAAACTAAAAATAGAATTACCATATGACCCAGCAATCCCACTACTGGGCATATACCCAGAGAAAACCGTAATTCAAAAAGACACGTGCACCCGAATGTTCATTGCAGCACTATTTACAATAGCCAGGTCATGGAAGCAACCTAAATGCCCATCAACAGACGAATGGATAAAGAAGTTGTGGTACATATATACAATGGAATATTACTCAGCCATAAAAAGGAACGAAATTGAGTCATTTGTAGAGACGTGGATGGATCTAGAGACTGTCATACAGAGTGAAGTAAGTCAGAAAGAGAAAAACAAATATCGTATATTAATGCATGTATGTGGAACCTAGAAAAATGGTACAGATGAGCCAGTTTGCAGGGCAGAAGTTGAGACACAGATGTAGAGAATGGACATATGGACACCAAGGGGGGAAAACTGCGATGAGGTGGGGATGGTGGTGTGCTGAATTGGGCGATTGGGATTGACATGTATACACTGATGTGTATAAAACTGATGCCTAATAAGAACCTGCAGTATAAAAAAACAAACAAAACAACTAATACTAAACTTTCATTGGGTTATTTGTATGGAAATATGTTAATATAAATGTTTCAGACATTAAAAAAAAAAAAAAAAAAAGAATATAAGATCCAAGAAATTTCTCTCTTTCCCACAGAAAACTGACCTGAAATTTAAATCTTTTGTAACACTTTCATAAAGCATTTAATGTCTTCTCTCTGATACCACTAATAGAACAGCAAATAATATTTCCAACTAGGAAAACAAAACTTAAATCTTACAAATGCTTTATTCTAAAGCTATTACAAAAGTAAATTAATTCTAGCAAATAGTACTCTTAGAAACAGCTAAGTTTTATTATATTAACAAACTTCTAAGAATTTAAACATGGTAAAATAAAACCGGATTCCCTTGTTTAAGCACGGGATGCTTAAACTATTTAATAATTACAGAATGATATTTAGAGTAAATTCTCAATTATTTACACAAAGTAGGTAACATTTAAGTAGAAAATCCAAAAATCAGTTCTATTTGCTTTTAGAATGTACTATTGCTTCTGCAATTATAATGTTTTCTTAATTTCATAACTTCTCTAATTATGTTTTCCTTCGTTGAACATGAAAAGTAGTTTATATTATCGTGGCACACATGTGAAAACAAGAAAAGTATGACCCAAGCCTTTGCTAAAAAACAGGATAATCGGGTAGGTTCGAAATTTTTTTAAAAGGTGGTATATTGAGAAATGATTAAACAAGATCTTAGCATAATTTGGGGGGGGAGGAATCACTTAATTTTATCTAAAAATAATTAGAAGCTCAGAAAAAAAAAAAAATCAACCAGATTCACTTTTTAAAGACTATGCTGGAGTCAAACCTAAGCACAAGACAAAGAAAATGTACAGTAAGTCATGAATATACTTACTCAGGCATAAAATAAAGTACCAACAGTGGGGGTGGGGTGGGGGGAGGATACTGTTCCACACTATGTTGAACTTCTTTTAAAAAACCTCTTTGGGGACTTCCCTGGTGGCGCAGTGGATAAGACTCTGCGCTCCCAATGCAGGGGGCCTGGGTTCGATCCCTGGTCAGGGAACTAGATTCCACATGCATGCCGTAACTAGGAGTTCGAATGCCACAACTAAGGAGCCTGCCTGCCACAACTAAGGAGCCTGCCTGCCGCAACTAAGACCTGGCGCAACCAAATAAATAAATAAATATTAAAAAAAAAAAAAAAAGCCCTCTGAGTAACTGATATATAATAAAGCAGCACACCTACTTGCCTTGAAGGGGAACAAAAGAAGCAACGAAGACGTCATTATCAAGTTTTCAGTAACACAAAATCAAGAATATTATGTGAACACTATACATAAAGTCCTAAACGAAACAATTCCAAAGTCAAACAAAACAAAAAAAACCCTCAAAACTGAGAGACAAAGAAAAAATCAATAGTAAGGGTGAAACAGATCATGGTGTTATCTTAAATGTAAAAATGACAAATTCTATCCTGAATAAGAAAAAGGACACGTAAAGCTATAAAAGGATTTTTTTAAATGCCTTCTTTTATTCTTATTAAAAAATTATAAATAATTTTAGATTAGTAGAGTTTGGTTAAATTTTTTTTCATTTACTAGTGATGAGAAGGGCAAAAAATAATCAAAGGACTTTCTTCCCTCAAATCAAACTACTCACCAAGGAATAACTACAGCACTGAAAGGCCACCAACATTCTAAAGAAAGATATAAACCATTTCTGAATTTGAACTTTAACATATGTTAAACTTAACTCTTTTAAAACCTTTAAGCAACATACCACTAAGTCTTGATCCTGAAGCAAGTTACAAATTGCCTCATATAACATGGGTCTTAAGTCAGACTTGAATTTCACAGAAATCCACTGACCAATGAGCCAAATCACCCTGCGTCGCAATGGCTTATACCTAGATAGGGAAAATCATGAAATTAAAATGTTAAATATTTTAAGAAGCCTATTTCACTTAGTATATTTCATCGTTTAAATCTAAAATGTAGTAAGAAAGCAATATGCATTTTTATATAAAAGTTTAAAAGCACTTTAAATGTACCACAGTATAAATACTAACAAAGTTCTGATTTAAAAAACTGAAAATTCTTATACTGTAAATCTGATTATTTTGTATTAAAGAATTACAACATAGTTATGTACATAAAAACCACGTCCACTTCTATTCCTTAAAGTAACCAAAAAAAGTTAATCTCAATAGGTATAACTAGCTAATGTTCCAAACCCTAAGGCTGGAGAGGCCCCAAAAAGTAATAATAAAGGAATTTTCCAATTCCAATTCTGTTAATCTCATAAAGGTTATTTTCAGAACACTGTGAGAAATTTCTAGACTTATACAAAATATTCATATAAATTTATATTGATTTCAGCTAAAGTTTCTAATTTTGTAAAAGGTGCCCAATTACAAATTGTGACTCAGATTACCAAAATAATGATTTGTATTTTTAAAGTTATAGAACATTTACAGCAACATGTACATATATTTGTTTCTCTATGGCCATCTTTGCTAAAGAAAAGGAAGGTTCTTTAGGCAAAGAGAAAAATCACTTGTGTCCAAGAATTCCACCCACAAAGTCTCTTCTTGATATTCTATTTATTTTAGTGGCAAGATGATATTCATTTCTGGGTGAAAAATGTAGTAAACTAATGAATATACCATATTTTTAAGAAAATTATAATCTTATATGAGTAAACACGTAAAAAGAATTACTCATTAAAGTTCCAAAAGAAGTGTATTCCCTGCTTTCAAAATGTTTAACGTACCTAAAAGAATTAAAGACCACAAAACTATATACTAGGATTGCAGAAACGAAAGAGAGAAGAGCAGGCAGAGGGAGATGGGATTTGAACAGTCTTTAAGATAAATAGCATTTGGGGCAAAAAACTGAAAAGATGCCACTTCAGGGGACAGGGACAATTTGAACAAAGTCCCAGAGGTGGAAGTAAACAAGACTTGTGTAGAGTAAATGAAGGAACCACAGAGCCTTTAATTTTGGACTGAGATCTCTGGGACTACCACATTCAACACTCTGTTCTCGACAAAGAGAATGAAGCTCAGAAAGGTTCAAATTCCAAGATGACAGTCACTTCTGGGCAAAGTTAAGAATAGGAGTCAGTTTGTTCCTCAAAGTGTGGTTCCTGGACCGCAGTATCATTATCTGGAAGTGTGACAGAATCACACAATCTGACCCAGACCGATAACCTAAACCAGAACCTGCATTTTAACAAGATCACCAGGTGATTCATATGGACATTAAAGTTTGAGAAATACTGGTCTAGTTCAGTTCTGTCCAAAAGAAATATAATGCAAGCCAAATATGCAATTTTAAATTTGTTAGTACCCACATTAAAATAAGTAAAAAGATACATGTGAAAATTTAATATTTTTATTTATTGCAATATATCCAAAATATTATCATTTCAACATGTAATTAATACATGGTTGACTGGTCTAGACTAAACAGCCTATAAGGGTTTAAGGACAATCAAAGTGCACAACACGTGTCTCCCTACTAAAGGCTTTCTCTCCATCAAAGGCTCACTAGCTCTCTGAGGGCAGAATTGAAGCCCATCTTAGTCACCACTGCCTCTACAGGACACAGCAAATTCCAGGGCTGAAAATATTTGATTGAATAATGATTGAATAACTGAATGGATAGCTACTTAATGGTCAAAATTACTTTTAAAGCGTCTCCAGCTCTACAATTCTATGGCTCCAAATATTTATAAAATGATTCATATATGGATAGTTTTCTATTCATTTATTAAAGTAGTCAAGATATGTTAACTGATCTATGACTACATGCTAGGCATCCTGACAAGTACCACATCTACAGAAATAAATCACTAGAACTGCACGATTCAAAACAAGAAAAAAGTATCTTGGAATTATTTTTAGGTGTCTAATTTTAAATGAAGGAAAATTTGTAAAAATTATGAAAGACCCTTTCCCTTCCATTTTACTCATTCAGTACCTAAAATTAAAATAATTAGGCAAGTATTTAAATGTATATTCAACAGAAGAATTGGGCAAAAATCCTACTAAATGTCAGATAGATCTGTACTATTGAATTAGGCACCTCAATACAAGCCTAAAGTGTGTCCAAATACTTTTTGCCATGGTGTCTCTGCAACTCCTCCTCCCCAAAGACTTGCAGTATGCTCTCTCCGTGTGATCCCAAGGCAGTCACCTTTGATGGATGTTACTTTGGTTAGGCTACTTCTGGCATCAGGCCTAGCCTCTGCTAAGTCTCCAACTGGCTTCCTTTTGTACACAATTTCTTTCTAGAATTCAGAGATCTCCATCTTCTGTTACCTTTGCATAAAATTTCCTCCTGCAAATCCCACTACTGGGCATACAGCCAGAGAAAACCATAATTCAAAAAGACACATGCACCCCAGTGTTCACTGCAGCACTATTTACAATAGCCAGGTCATGGAAGCAACCTAAATGCCCATCAACGGACAAATGGATAAAGAAGATGTGGTACATATATACAATGGAATATTACTCAGCCATAAAAAGGAACGAAATTGGGTCATTTGTAGAGACGTGGATGGACCCAGAGACTGTCATACAGAGTGAAGTCAGTCAGAAAGAGAAAAACAAATATCGCATATTAACGCATATGTGTGGAATCTATAAAAATGGTACAGATGAACTGGTTTCCAAGGCAGAAATACAGACACAGATGTAGAGAACAAACATATGGACACCAAGGGGGGGAAGCGGGGGTGGGAGGCGAGGGGGTGGTGATGGGATGAATTGGTAGATTGGGACTGACATGTATACACTAACATGTATAAAATAGATAACTAATAAGAACCTGCTGTATAAAAAATAAATAAAATTCAAAAAAACACAAAAAAACAAAACAAACAAAAATTTCCTCCTGAAAACTAGCTTATCTAACATCAAACACTTCATACATGTCACAATTCACATTTGAAGTAAAATAACAAGAAACGATTTTGCTTATTTTTCAGTTATAAGATTCACAAGTCTTATTCCTTTCTACACTAGACACTATCAGCTAAGTCATACTATGACTTTTTTAAAATTAAGCAATTTTAATGCCTTCTTGTTTTCATTAGAAAATCAATAAGATAAAATAAGTATATAACAAACACAAGGTTTTATACTTGCCTATTGTGAATGACTTGTAATTCTGGAAGAAGCTGGTTTTTAAACCACTGATCAAAATCAACACTGTCAAACAGCTCATAAGCCGCTAATCCAACAGCATTATACACTAAGAAGAAGATTTAAAAAAAAAATTTAATTTCAGATACTGGGCAAAATGCTAATTGTCCTTATGCAAGGAAATAAGCCTTAAGGACTACTTTGAAATATGTAATATGTTAATAGAGGGAAATCTACAATATGTTAATCTGGGAAATTATTTAAAGACATTTTAGAAACATTATTTAAGTTACTTTTTGTTTTTCTTAAATACTCCTTAGTGCTTTCAAACAGAAAATTACACTCATTTAAAAATATTTAAGTCAAATTATAAAAATTATAAAAACAACATCTGCTTCCAAATAGATGCAATATTTTATGCTATGGGGTCCCTAATTACCCTCTTTCCAGCCTCTTCTCTCACCACAACCCATTAAACTCCATGTTCCAATTAAACCAAAATACACCCAATTCAAAACTTAACTGGGCTTGTTCCTCTTCCCTTCAAGCTTCTGTCCCTACTGCTCCTTCTGTCTGGAACCGCCCCCTCCCCCTTATTAACTCTCACTTATCCTGTGCCCTCACAGAAGACTTCTTTAGGAGCCTTTCCCTGGGTACACCAAAACTACCTTGTAGTTTTCCACAGTACTACATAATTACCACCTATTGTAGCATTAATCAACTGATACTATGTTATAATCAACTGTCTGTTTACTTGACTATCTCCACCACCAGATAGCTCCTAAATTTTAGGTATCTTTGTATCCCAACTCTCCCAGCATTAACACCTGTTACAAAAGAGACACACCATCTTCTGAAGAAAAGTTTCTAAATCGTTTTCGTTTAACATACCAGCATCTTTGATTAACAGTGCATTCATATCTTCCACGTTAGTGGGCCCTGAAAAAATAAGTATCAGTAAAGGTAAATAAAACTAGTTTTTAAAAGATATTTAAACTCAATTTGTTAGTTTCTCAATTCATTAAGTACAATATATTTTGTGATATTAAACATACATGTAGGTGTAAAGAGAAAGTTTAAGTTTTGTTACCATCACCGTTAGAGAACACAGATACAACATGTAAAGCCATATTACAATTTTAAAAAATCATTATAACATATATGGAAAATGTTATGTCAAGCAGCGTTCTAGAAAAATATATACCAAATTGCTAACTATTGTATTATACCCTGATTATAAGAGAAAATTCTTAGAAAGAATAAAAAGATGAATCCCACAATAGGAAAAAAAAAAAAAAGAACAAGTATAGGCAATTCACACAAGAAGTTCTAAACATAAAAAATAAACCAGGTTATGACAATACATTAAAGGGTTAACAACAAAATGTAAAGTACAAACAGAAAAATGAGAGCCATTACATAATGTGAAAACTTCAGAATAAAAAGCTGGCAGTCTCTGCACTACTCTCCAGAAAGGAGACTACCATGGTTAAGACAGGAAAAAAGACAGTTTACTTAGTAAGTATATTTCTTTAGAATAGAAAGTTTTCTAGCAAGTTTATCAAAGCACCTTTCTGCTGTTAAATATGATTTCTTAAGCTCACTAGTCCAATTACTAGAGTTAAGTACAGCCCTAAATAAGCAAATCGCTCCAGAACTAGAAAGAAAATAACTGAAATCACTGAAAACCTTACCACCATAGAGCAACTTACTGCAGTGTAACCTAATTAGCTTACCCACTTTCCTACAGTGGTTCAAGAAAAATTGAAAATACAATTAATATTCAAATTATCTTTAAAAATGAACACAAAAAACTTGACGGATAGCTCATTTCTTCCCTTGGTTTATAACTTAAGCAGGAATACTCTATTAAATTTTTGAGAAAACAAAAGCCTAAAAAGTGAGCTACCCTTTATAATACTACAAACAAGATCAGGAATCTCCTTCTCTACAGGAGGTTCTCTTGCTGTTATTTCCTTACATTACCACCTACTCAATACTTGAACCCTTATAATGTGACTCCTGCCCAAACCAATCAAATAATCTGTTTAAGACACTATAAAGTTCAGGATAGTCTTTGATAGCTTTCCCCTGCCCAGCACAGTCAGTTAATTGCCAAAAGTCAATCAACAGTTACTGGGTGTGCTAGGCACTGGGAACAAGGTGTGAACAACACAGATGTGTTCACGGCCTCCTCTCTGAAATTTACAGTACAGCAGACTAGTCAGTGATAAATCATTTTTTACAAATGAACCTATTTACAAAACAGAAATAGAGTCACAGATGTAGAAAACAAACTTATGGTTACCAAGGGGCAAAGGGGGGTGGGGTAGGGATAAATTGGGAGATTGGGACTGACATACACACACTACTATACATAAAATAGATAACTAATAAGAACCTACTGTGTAGCACAGGGAACTCTACTCAATACTCTAATGACCTATATGGGAAAAGAATCTAAAAAAGAGTGGACATATGTATATGTATAACTGATTCACTTTGCTGTACAGCAGAAACTAACATAACATTGTAAATCATCTATACTCTGATAATAAAAATAACTAAAAAAATGATAAATCACTTGTGATAGTTAAAAAATTTAATTACTTGTGTACAAAGTACAATGATCAAGTGCTAAAAATTTCACTTCATCATTTTCTCTTAAATCCATTACCTTCTTTCCATTCCCACTGCCACCATTCTAAGGCTAACATTTATTATTTTAACTTTTTCTCCCACTACTTCCTACAGCATGCTCCAAATAGGCTATTTCTCCAGCCAATATACTTGACTGCTATTTTGTTTATGCTGCTAGTATGCTTATCACAGCAAAATCTAATTACCACATTCAAGGCCTATCTCATTTGTGAATTGCCCATCCTTGTTTTCTATCTTGAAGGCCACTCTTTCAGAAAAGCACACATTCTGTCTTTCTCAAATTCATGTCTACTATATGATCTAGGAAATAGTGCACTGCACATAGTAGGCACTCAAAATATTTTACTGAACACTAATTAAAAGATAAATCAAAGTATCACAAAATATACCTCACCTTGAAGTGTTTGCATCATTTCTAAAAGTACAGGAGTCAGAGTCTGATTATATTCATGGAATATATCTATAAATAATACTTCAGTGCATGGCTGTTGGGGAAAAAAATAAATTTCTAATGAAAACAATGGTATATTGCATTGATTAATTCTACATTAAAGCAAAGAATACTCATTCTTAAAACTCTATGTTTCCAATTCTTGATGTTTTTTGAAAAAAAGTTTATTGCTGTTTTTTGTAAACACAGTCGGAAATAAAATCAAATTTAATAATTAAATTCTTAACATGGAACGTTTATTTCACTATTTCAATCATTTGGCATTATGCATTCCAAAACACCAAACTGTGGAGAGGAGAAATTTACATTTTTAATTAATAATTCTTTAAATCTAAAATGCAATCTGGAGCCACATTCATTTACAGAATTATAAATGACTGTCCAGGAATTAATATGTTAAAATCTGTATATTTTCTTGGCAATGACCTAAGTAACAACAGCAATTCATGAATTCAATTCACCAGAGTTGTTCTTCCTTTAACAGACACAAAAAGAAATCACAAATAAAAAGAATGATTCATTTTCATTCTTAAAAGTACTGAATCACTAGATATGTTTCATAGTATAAAGTAAAATTAAATTTTGAAGGTATTGTGCTTTATGTTTAAAAAGGAATCTTACAGATATACAGACTGAAATATGTACAGATGAAATGACATGTCATCTCAGATATTTACTTCAAAATAATCTAAGTGGTTTGTAAAAGAGTGCTTCTATGAAACAAGACTAGCCATGAGTTGATAACTGATAAACTAGGTTTTGAATACAGAAGAGTTCATGATATTATTCTATTTTTTAATATGTTTAACATTTTCCATAAGAGAAAGTTTTAAAAACTTAAAGCAGTAAAATTTTTTTTAAAAACTTTTAAGTACTAATATTTTCTATGGAAGCTTATGAAACTAAAAACAGTAACACACGTTTAGGAAAATAATGGCAAATTACGTAAATTATGTAAACACAACAAAAAGAATAGTTCAAAGACCACATTTGATAAATCTTCCTCAAATGTTGGCCTTATCAATAAATGTATATTTAAAAAGCATTCTATAACTAAGAGCAATGGGCTGGTCTCTGAGAATCATACTAGGTAGTAAGAGAAATAATGTATCAAAAGAAGCTTTATAATTACTGAAATACTTAGGAGGAAAAAAATCATTCTAGCCAAAAAAAGGTAGCTTTCACTGCAAAAACATTTCCTACTTCTGCAACAACAGTTATTTCCCAATCAATCTGTAAAATGAAGAAAAATTCAGTTTGCAAAGCTCCAACTTAAAAAAAATTTTCAGATCTAAGTTCATAATTTAATTAAGTACTTTCCTCTCAAATATGGACTCTTGCAATTATGAATATATGTTCCCTATCTGTCTGACTTAATGCTTGAAATCTTCAATAGAGTATCATTCTCTACTAAGAGTTACAGAAGCATTAAACTTTTCCCTATCAATTTTTCTTTCAATCAATACTCACCCTCAAACTGTATTTCCAAGAATCTCCTCCTGTTTCTTCCACTGCTGCAATTAAAAATATAACAAATGATGCTCTCCACAAATGCAATAATGATGTTTCCAAAATCTCAGTTTGGAAAACAAAGACTTTAAATAATATCAATATAATATAGCTGTGAACTGCTTTAAAATAACACTGAGAGTGCATGCTTGGGAACACAAGGCCTTACAAAGATTTCTTTACTATAACCTACAGATCTTATCTGTGTACATCATAGTCATCTATCAAGTGCTCATATCCATAAGCATTCTCACTTTCATTAAAACTCTGTATGGAGGAAAGCTCAAAGTACTTGTCACTCCCAGAGTATGCAACATCACCTGATACACTATCATTACAATCCTGAGAATCATTTTATACAATAATGATGTTTTACAAGTTCAAATGATTAGTCACATTTTCCATAATTTCCTATATTTAAAGTAAAATACTTCAGGGACTTTTAAAACGCTAGGGATTTAGTGTTTCATGTTATAATATTCTATTACTGCATAAAAAAAGCAATAAGAAGCATAAGACTTTAAGAGAAAAAGCAAAAACAAAATATGCATTATACAGTGTAGTGCTGTATTTTCTAAATGGATTAAAATATTTTTAAATGAAAAAGAGAAAAAAGATAAGTCTTACAGAAATGTTCAAGGTGTTCTAAAAATATTGGAAACGTGTATAACTACACAAAGGCACCCAGCCAAAGGGATAAGTAGAGGTTAAAATCTAGCCTATGTCTGACCATGGCTGAAGCAATTCACACACGAACACTTCATTCACACACAGGTACTTTATCAGGCACACATTCCTTGATTTTCTGTAGCAAAGGACCTGATATTCTATCTAGTACTAAAATTCATATAGATAAAAAGAACTCCTATAAAAACATTTTAATCATCAAAAAATTAATTTTAAATTAAAACTTAAATAGGTAATCCATTCGGCAATTCAGAAATTTTCATCTCCAAACTTCTTTCTGAAGTAAAAATTTCTACAAATAAAAAATAATACAGAATGAACCACAAAGATAATAGAGAAAGACAGTTAATTTTATATTTTTGTTTTAAACTACAGAATATATTCATAACATCTAAAAAATTTTATCTTTTTGGAAAAAATTCTATATACTTGAACAAGCATTCATTTTCTCCTTCTCAATTTGTACTAATGGCTAATAAAGAGAGAATGATAAGCTAACTTTTAAAAACCAAGATTCTCAGAACAAAAGTACTACATTCAAATAGTGTTATTATACCTATCTTTCAAATAAATGATATCTATTGATGGAAGGGGGAAAAGAATCATGCGAAAACTGAAAAACGGATACTTACTAAAGCCTTCTGGGTCTTCTTCCCACATTGTCAGTTCTTCTTCAGTTAACAGAAAATAATGAGAGACTAATCTTCTACATATCTCTGTCAAAGTGGGATATGTGAAGAATGTCATCTTAATCTTATGAGCTTCAAGAGTTTCAGGACTGCTATCTAGAAAAATAAAATTTCCAAGTTAATTGTACAGACATTCTACCCAAGTTGGATTATGTAACTTAAATTTAAAAATACCTCCTATATAGTGGTGTATAAATTTTCATTTCTATTATGGACAAATCTCAAAGATGCTCTTGCCTTTATTCATACCACACACACATCAGTCTTGCTTCTGTCTTACCACTATAGCTTGCACATTTCCATGCTATATTATCACACCATATTGAAGTGACTTACTTACGTATCTCTCTCTCTGTCCTACAAGACTTTCTCATTCATCTCGATATACATGTACATGAATGAATTCCAAATACAGTTTACCCTTGAACTTTGCGAGGCCATTTACACTCAGATATTTCAACAGTACATACTACAGTACTACACGGTCCGGTCCGTGGTTGGTTGAATCCTCAGATGCATAGGAACCGCAAATACAGATGGCCAACTATAAATTATACTCAGATTAACCTCCACATTGTTGGAGGGTCAACTGTAATATAACAAACAATTTAACCTGTCTAGAAGCAACGTCACTTTATACAAGGTCAGAGAAAAGTTTTAATTGTACAAATAAATACAGCCTACAAATGAGCTGCAGTGATTACTGGAGGGCTTCAACTGATCTTCTACTGTGTTGCAAAAGACAGTTTACTAAATGCAGTGTATGGTTTTTAAAAGCTGGCATTCACATATTAAAGGCTCAAATCCTTATCTCTATTTCATGTCCCAGCAATATTTTATTTTTCAGACTTAAATAAATGAATTTCAAAACACTTACATAAAAATAGCAATTGCTTCACGCTTAGATTAAAATAAGGAAGTGAACAAAATAAAACTACCAGTAAAGCATTACCTTCAAAGTTTTTGGATGGCTTATAAGCATAATTTTTGACAATCATCTTAATAAGATTCATGCACTGGACAATGAATCGTTCAAATGTAACGCCTTCACCAACTTCTGTAAACACATAGCTTACAGAAAATTCCAGTGATCTCTGAATTAGAGGAGTAAATGAAAAGGGATGCTGATCCAAGAAGTCCAAAAGCTATAAAGAAAAAAAAAATTAAAATGTATCAAATTCACATAGGAAATATAATCATTCATAGGTACGTCTCATAACTTTGGTTATAAACACTTTTAGCAAGTTTTGAACCTTGGTGGGAAGTCCATGTATATATGTATATGCAGTTTCACATGTAATAGACGTGTAATATACTTCCTGGGATACATCATACAACAGTGGATTAAATAAGATTATATCTCATTACCTGAACTCTCTATTATTTCTAGTACAAGGTTCGAAATAAACTTTCTTCATACTTAATTTGATATCAATGGGCAAATGTGATACAAAAAGTACAAGTATACAAAAGATAGGCTTTTAAAAATAGATAAAGGCAAAGAATCAAAAAAGTATCCTGCATCAACTGTATTTCAATGTATCAAACATTTGATGAGATTTCTTCCTTATAGAAGAATTCCAGCTAATAAATGCAAAAGGAATAACAGAATTATATTGCCATCATTTTGTAACCCCTAATCAAACAACAGATCTAAGCTATGATCATCAATCGCTGCTAAATAAGGGAAAGGCTACTGAAGAACTTTATGATAGCTCACTCATCAATTTTAGACAACCAGACACTGTGCATTTCCTGATGTGATGCAATAGGAAATACACAGCATCACCTGTAAAGTATTCTTGTCATTGCCACCCTCCTCCCAAAAAAAAAAAAGAAAAAGGTCTGAATGTGATCAAGCCTCTGTATCTAACTAGAAATTTATAACAAATATGGGAGTAGGAGGGGTATATATAGAGACAAAGAAATATGTTAAATAACACATCAGGATGTAGGCAGCCAAATCCACAACACGGGAAACTCTACAGGAAATGATCTGTTACCTCAACAAATAAGTAACAAGAAAAAAAAAAAAAAGACAGAGAGAACCAACACTATTGAATCCTTATTTGAAAAAAAACTATAAAAAATTTATGAGAGGGGCTTCCCTGGTGGCGCAGTGGTTGAGAATCTGCCTGCCAATGCAGGGAACACGGGTTCGAGCCCTGGTCTGGGAAGATCCCACATGCCACAGAGCAACTAGGCCCGTGAGCCACAACTACTGAGCCTGCGCGTCTGGAGCCTGTGCTCCGCAACAAGAGAGGCCACGATAGTGAGAGGCCCGCACACCGCGAAGAAGAGTGGCCCCCGCTTGCCGCAACTGGAGAAAGCCCTCGCACAGAAACGAAGACCCAACACAGCCAATAAATAAATAAATAAATAAATAAATTTAAAAAAAAACAAAAATTATGAGAGAAATCTGAAAACTGACTAAATATTTAGTTGATATTAAGAAGTAATTCCTACTTTTTAAATGTGATAATATTGTTAGATTATATGTTTTTTTTTTAAATCCTTCACTTAAAGACACATATTCAAATATTTATAGATAATCCTATATGATATCAGGGCTTTGCTTTAAAACAAACAGAAAGGAGAGAGAAGCAGCATACAGGTAAAAACAGAATTGACCATGACCTTACTTTGAGAATTGCTGAAGCTGAGTGAAAACCTCATGTCGATTCAAAGTTACTCAGTTCTATTTGGAGGCATATTTTAAATGTTCCAATTTTAAAAGCTTTAATAAAGTCATAAGACCATAAATATGAATTTCATAAATTGTATTATATACTCACACTGTGTAGCCCCACTGCCTTAACCACATCATTTTGTTTTACTTTGCTATGTGTTTTTTGTTTTTAACTTAAAGGATCTAAGTCAATTTTATCTGGATCTTGGATGAGGTGGGCTTTGCTGTTGAGGCTCTTTGGAACATGAGAGTTGGAAATGAAGACAACTGAAACTGAAAGTAACTGCTACCCAACCACAAAAAATAAGAACAGCTCATTTCTACTCCTTTGCTCCACCGGCCCCACCAGGGAACAGACAGTCTCAACCCTATTAATGATCCTTCAATGAAAAGGGGAAAATATGCTACAGATTTAGATATTGCCACCTATCTTCAAACACCTGTTTTAGGGCTATGCAGTCCTCCAACCAGGTCTTCCTCACTGCTATACCCAATTCTTTGTACTTTTCCCAACTTCCAAGACCAAAACTTCGTAAAAATTACTCTTTTTTATAAAACTTAATTTTATCAGAAATATATACACACTGCCTAGTACAATGCACCCATATAATTATATTCAAAAGATATCTGATATTAATGATGATAATCTGTCATTATGAATATAACGACTTCCTAGTATTATCTACTGCGACATCTTAGCTGCTTTCTGCTGAGCTGCATTGCTGTCTTCTTTATCTCTGCTTTTTCCAGTGGGTTTGAGAATAATGAGCCTTACGGGAATCAACTTCTCTAATATTTATTAGGATTGATTTTTTTTTACATCCAGGTGACTTATACACTATGCTATATGGTATATAAATTTAATTTTTATATGCATTCTAAAGACTTCAAGATACAAGGGATTTTTTTTTAGCTTTCTTATACACAGTAAGAAAATAAGTTACCTTAACACTAAAGTGAAAGTGTATGCTTATTAAAAAATCATTTTCCTTACTAAATTTGAGTATGTACATTTCATCTGAGAAAACATACTTAAGATCAAAAAAAAAAAAAACTTACCACTTTAGTAAAAAGAATGATGGTCTTTTCCAGTCTATCTCTACATACATTATCTGTACCTATACTTCTACCTGTTAGAAATACATTTCAAATATTAGTAAAAAATTTATAATATTCTATAAATTCACAACCAAGACAATGAAAAAACGTTTTACAAAAATACTGTCAGATTTATTTTTGCACATTTTGCATTACGAATTCATTAGTGTGTATTCCCAACTCTAAACAAATAAACAATAAAAATTAAGTTTTTAAAAAGCAATACCAAGACTTGTACTTGACACAGTAATCCTCAGTGCCATATTTCATAAAATTAATCCTAAAATACAAACTGAGCCCATTTCACAGTAAAAGGATAGCAATTTTATCCATAAAATCATGAATCACAGTTTCAAAATCTAAACTAGTCATATTTGAAACACCTATCAAGCAACATAAGTAAAAACAAAGAATTCAAAGATTAACATAATCATTATTTTTCCTATATCTTCTAACAATTTTCTTCTGATAATTTCCCTGGTATAATTAATTTTTGTACATTCAGAATAATGTCCATCAGCTCATTAACTATCTTGCTCCCTAATCATACTAATCATATTCTGTCTCATCAGTTATGTCATTCTCTTCTCCCGGAAAGACTTCTATTCTTCCTTCTGTTTCCCCCATGGGGATGACCAGAGGAAAATGATCATTTTTAGGAAAAAAAAAACTGTATTATATGAGCTGTCTTATTCATCTTTACATGCACAGCACCCAGAACAATACCTGGCAACACACTCAATAATGATTCTACTAAACCGAAAATGACTGACATAAAACAATCAGCAACTCCCTAAAAGTGAGTACACTAAGGTATCTTCTCAGGAGAGTAAGTCTCTCAATACACTCACACATAAAAAACATACACGTATACAGGTTATACATACATGTGTGTGCACGCATTCGTGAGTATCCTGTGTATGTTATGTGTGTGTGCATCCTGAGCAAAGGTGCTTATAATCATAGGGAAGAGAAGAGGATAACAAACAGACCACCAGTATAATACAACACAAATGCAAATGCTGAATTCTTTCGTGTGGGAGAGTGGATCAGAAAGGGTCCTACAGGTAAGTCAGTAAAGGTTAATAAACAAGGGATTTACAAAATGAATGTAACCATTTAAGAACATTTATATCAAACAGATACATAAAATGTACTAAAAGAAACAATCAATAAAAAGTCTAAACAGCATTTGACATAGGGTCTACACTTATTATCTGCTAAACATACTACCGTTGTGGATGTCTGCACGAAACAGAGTAGTAGCAGTAGAAATACAGAGGAAGGAATGGATACAAAATAATTTTATTTTTTAAAAAAGGTTTCCTCAATACTTAGGACAAGACAGGTATATGAAGACAAAGCTGAGCTTCCAATTTAATTTCAGATAATTAATTACCGAGATACAAGATTTTAGCCACTCCAGATTTGCAAGTGCCAAGCGGCAAGCTATTAATGAATAAGGATTCTACAGTAAAAACTATCATGGAAGTACTTACTGCACTCCAGAAATTGTTTTAGACGTTCAAATATTCCATGTAAAAAACCCTAGAAAAGAAAAAAATTTTTGAAGAGTCTCAATTTATTGTTATAATTTTACCTTACACTTTTTCAGGGAAACTAAAACATACTTATCACATCATATTAAAAAGTTAAAATTAGATAAAGTAAAAATCATTCCATTATTATAATAATGTCTTCAGTCTTCTACAACAAAATAACTATAGTATTTCATCTCCTCAGTGTCTCATTTAAATAACCTAAATCATTTTGCAATAAATAAAAAATTATTTATTAAGCATTCTATTTCACTAAATATTCTCTATTCTCCTTACTGTTTTATTTTTTTTCATAGCCTTATAACCCCCTGACATACTGTTTATCATCTGTCTCCTCTCACTAAAATGTAAGATCCTTAAGAGCCAAGAACTTTTCCTTGTTATTTTGCTCTATCCCAGAATCCAGGAATGGTATTTAGCAATAATAAGTACTCGTAATATGAATAAATGGTAGCAATTATTTATAGCAGAGTTCTCAATCTCAAGTATTAAATATATTAGCCTTCAGATACCAGGGAAGGCAAGACTCACCATATATCATATGGGATCAGTACACCTTTACCTTTTAATATATATTTTAAAATGTTATGAAAACTTCACAGAAATAGGGCTTTCCTGGTGGCACAGTGGTTGAGAATCTGCCTGCCAATGCAGGGGAGACATGGGTTCGAGCCCTGGTCTGGGAGGATCCCTCATGCTGCAGAGCAACTAAGGCCGTGTGCCACAACTACTGAGCCTGCGCTCTAAAGCCCGCGAGCCACAACTACTGAAGCCCACGCACCTAGAGCCTGTGCTCTGCTACAAGAGAAGCCACAACAATGAGAAGCCTGCGCGCCGCAACGAAGAAGTAGCCCTTGCTGCCATGACTAGAGAAAAGCCTGCGCACAGCAACAAAGACCCAACACAGCCAAAAATAAAATAAATAAAATAAAGTAAATTAATTTAAAAAAAACTTTACAGAAATAAATATAAAGGGATAGTGTAAAACAACTTTATTAAAAATTTTTAAGAATTTAATTACCACAGACTTCTTTGTAACAATAAATTTTGGTGTATAAACATCATAAAAGATGTCACATGTCCTGTTAGCAAAAGAGATGGTCCAGGTTTTTGTCACAAAATACTACACAATGAAGGCCTTCCTGACGAATGACTAACTAGAACAGAATGTTCTATTTCTTCTTTGAAATATAGAAATATATTGTTCACTCATCAATTCCTGAGTCTGAGACAATTCAACTAGGATATCATCACCTGAAGACACAAAGGCTGGGATTTCACTTAGACAATTTCACTATCATCGTTAGGGTCTAGAATGCTGCTACCAGTCTCTTTGAGAGCATCCATCTTCAGATTCATGTAAAAATTATAAAACATTTTCCTGTTAATTTTCTTTTCTCAGCCATTTCAAGCAGGAAATGAAAAATTCTGAATTCTCGACTGTGTTAAATGAAAGCTAATAGTAAAGAGATAGTGTTTGTGGTCTTCTTTTATACCTTCCTAAAAGATGATGCAATACAGTAGACAACACAGTAAGAAAACTGCAGGACAACAACTAATTTCACTATTGCCTTATCCTCTGGCAATCTCATCATTCTTTCATTTTCATACTATTTCAATCTTTTTAAGCATAGTTGAGAATGATAAGTAATAATAATTAACAATAAAATAATTCCTAGGATGATGAAACGGCAGAATATTTCAATATAGGAAAAATAAAATCACCGAGATCCCATATGTATGTTAAATTTATACAGGGGTTCAACGGTCCCATACAGTAGCTACAAGATAGAAGGAATTTTATTCTATTTTCTTTTAAATAAAATTTGTGTATCAGTCAGGGTTCTCTAAAGAGAGTAGAAAATTATAAAGGCCATCAATTTTAGTAAGCGCACCAAGAGGATCGGGAATTTATATAACTAGACCACCAACTAATCTGCAATCCAAATCAACTAATTAACTTGACTATTGTTATGTAATAATAAAGTAAGAACCCCTTAAAATTATCATTAAATGGTAATTTACAGAGCACTTTAATTAGTTGCTGAACTCATTACAAAAATCATTATCTCCGGGCTTCCCTGGTGGCGCAGTGGCTGAGAATCTGCCTACCGATGCAGGGGACACGGGTTCGAGCCCTGGTCTGGGAAGATCCCACATGCCACGGAGCAACTAGGCCCGTGAGCCACAACTACTGAGCCTGCGCGTCTGGAGCCTGTGCTCCGCAACAAGAGAGGCCGCGATAGTGAGAGGCCCGCGCACCGCGAAGAAGAGTGGGCCCCGCTTGCCGCAGTTGGAGAAAGCCCTTGCACAGAAACGAAGACCCAACACAGCCAAAAATAAATAAATTAATTTAAAAAAAAATCATTATCTCCCTTAATCCTCACAACATCCAATGGGATATGTACTATTATTTCATCTCGTATTACAAAAAAGGAAACTCAGTATCAAGGAAGATAAGTAAATAGTCTGAGGCCATGTTATCAGGAAAAGGCCAAGCCAAGATTCAAATCCAAACTTATCTGCCTCCAGAAACCCAAATCTCACGACTATCATATAGTGTTTCTTAAGCATCTTTTAAATTCCATGTTATTTTAAAGATCTTTATGTTATTTGAAAAGTTGTCCATAATTTGTTAAAATTCTATTCTCTTTGCAACTAGTCAATATACATTAAATGCCACAACACAGCATTTATAACTGAGTAAAGGTTGACGTACAATTTCTGAGACAGAAGAAAGACTCTCAAGGAAAAGCCAAAGGCTCACAAAACATGGATAGTATCCACTGAAAACTATTATTCTAGTTTACAGAAATATGATTCAAATCAATTCGTTTTCACTAAAAACTGACATATTCAGTATTTTAGTTAATTTTATAATACTCAGAATATTACAAATAAAGATAATCACTGAGCCTTCTAACATGTTTCTACCATATCATATAGTCATTCATTTAACAAATAACTACTGAACATTTTTATATTGCAGAGATTGTTCCAAGCTATGGAGTGAACAGTGAATGAAACAAAGTCTCTGCAGTCACGAAACTTACACTCTAGTGAGGGCAATGAGGGGGAGTTGTCAAACTGGTTTCTGGAAAATGTTTTTGACAGCATGGCAATAAATATAGATATTTAAATGTATCAGTATTTAAAACTGGGATTGGTTTTGATATATCTTCGGGCAATTTGGTAATATATATCAATATCATCAGTGTGCATACACTTTAGCCCAACATTTCCATTTCTGAGAATTTATCCTAGAAGATCACTTAGAAAAGTACACAATGACATATGCACCCAAATGTTCATTCCAATACCGTTCATCAACAATTAAAAACTGGAAACAACCTACATGTCATCAACAGATAACTGGGCAAGTAAATTGTAGAAAACCTATGATTAATTTTATCATTTTTTTAAAAATTTGTACACCGACAGTAATCATATGGATTTACTATACAATCATTAAAAACATGACATATAACAATATTACTGACATGAGAAAAATATCCCAAATACACTGAGTTTAAGAAAAAGCCAAGTGGACTTCCTTGGTGGCACAGTGGTTAAGAATCCACCTGCCTATGCAGGGGACACGGGTTCAAGCCCTGGTCCGGGAAGATCCCACATGCCACAGAGTAACTAAGCCTGTGTGCCACAACTACTGAGCCTGTGCTCTAGAGCCCGCGAGCCACAACTACTGAGCCCGTGTGTCACAACTACTGAAGCCCACGTGCCTAGAGCCCGCGCTCTGCAACAAGAGAAGCCACCGCAGTGAGAAGCCCACATACCGCAACTAAGAGTAGCCCCCACTCACCACAACTAGAGAGAGACCGCGCGCAGCAACGAAGACCCAACACAGCCAAAAATAAATAAATAGATGAAAGAAGGAAGGGAGGGAGGGAGGGAGGAAGGAAGGGAGGGAGGAAGGGAGGGAGGGAGGAAGGGAGGAAGGGAGGAAGGGAGGGAGAGAGGGAGGGAGGGAGGAAGGAAGGAAGGAAAGGAGACGGCCCCAAGTAAGGAAACAGCTTGTAGGTCTCATTCATACAAAATTGAGGAAGAAAGTATATCTGAAAGAATATGCATAAGATGTCTTAAAGGATAATTAACAAATGTTAGCAATATCTCTGATAGTAAGTTTTTAAATGATTTCTTACTTCCTGTTTCCTTTTCTGAGTTTTTTAACCTTTAAAAAAATAAGCATATAATGCTTTTATAGAAAAAAATTGTCTTTACATTATAATGATGTATATTAAAAGTTTTTGAATTCTTTTAACAATAGAACCATTATTTCAATCATAATCTTATGGAAATACAAAATATACTAAAGATTAAAAAAAAAAAGTGTGACTCTGGTCAAATCTAGTAGGACAGACCCAAAGACCCAATTAAATATACTCTTTCCACAATTCCTATGCAGCCCCCAAGACAATCCACAGAGAGTAACATCTTAGCTAACCTAAACTCACTGTGAAAACTAATATAGATCTGAGCAAGTATGATACAATTCCATTTTGTTTAGGAATAAAATTTATGCAGCTATATATTTTTGCATATAGAAAAAGCCGATGACGTGATACCAAAAATGAATATATTTCACAACTTGTTGGGCTTATCAATGGAGTTTTCCCCTCTTATACACATAACTTTTAATTGATTGCAAAAGAGCATAAATGTTATGATTCAAGGGGAAAAAAACACATTTTAAGTACATAAAAACAGACAAAGGAAAATATCAAGGATATAAATCAATCTACACTGACCCTGGTAATGTTATCATAGCATTCAAATTCACAAGAGTTCACTTGAATTCAAATTCAAAGTAACACTCTCAATGCACCACGGCATCTTGAGAACCATCCTAGTTCTACTTCCTCTCCTTCACATAATATTGCTGCTTTAACATATTTTCTGTATGTCTGAAAACAGATCACAAGTCTAAAACTGTAGTATAATATATACAAAATAGTAAAACACTAGGTGGTCATTTAATAAAAAACTTTTAAATGAATGCCAAGTAAAAAGAATAAACTTTATAACATTCAGGAAAATACCAAGCACTTTTCCGAAGTTACAAAAATTAAACGACTTCTTTCACTTACCATCACCTCCATATTCTTATGAGGTTCCACGAATCCATTAACAGTTAACTTACGCAGCACTGAAAAGTAAAATCAAGCTTTACTTACATCTTTTTTTTTTTCATATTTTTTCCTATTAAAATCATAATCATAATAGACTCAGAATCACAAAGCCTCATCAAGCCTGGAGGTTAATCTAGCTTAATCCTTTCATTTAATAGATAAAGAAAGGTAACTCCTGGTCACTGGTTGGTTATGAAGTGGGAAAGATGGAACTAAACCCCAGTTATTGTGACTAAGAAGCAATGTTCTTCTCACTTATCGTAACTACTCATGTTTTTTAAAACCATACTGCAAAATTTAGTTCAATTTACATAACTGTTAGTACTTCTCACTTGCAATAACACCTACAGGCTAAGTTGAGAAGGTTACCTCTATTCCATAAACTTGAAACTATGACTCAACAGTGACCGAAAAGCTTTATTCAGTTTTAGGCTACATTAATGAAAATATAGTACCTCCAAAAAGGGATAAAAAGATTAAACTCAATTTCCAAATCTGGAATAAACTACAGTGCTCAGTTACAAGCATCACACATTTTATGAGTAAACTGATGTACACAGGGAGACAAGCAGGATTAACAGATTTGAAGTCAGATCTAGACTTAAATCGTAGCTCCAATGTCTAAAACTGTATTATTTTGGACAACTTTTCTGATCTCACATTCCTCATCTATAAAATATGGTTATAAGTCCTACTGCATAGGGTTATTAAAGAATTCAATAGTACAATATATGTAAAACACTTAGCAGAATTCAGTAACAACAAGCATGATAGCAGCGTAAGACTACCACCTTATATTATCAAATTTAAAGTCACTTCACTGTAAGAAAACAACTTTATAGACAGCATTGCTTTCTATATAACTAAAGACTTAGTGTTCATGAGGTGAAGTCTAAGGGCAGTGTAACCCACACACCTACAGTCAATTAACCTTCAATAAAGGAGGCAAGAATATACAATGGAGAAAAGACAGTCTCTTTAGCAAGTGGTGTCGGGAAAAGCTGGACAGCCGCATGTAAATCAATGAAGTTAGAATACTTCCTCACGCCATACAGAGAAATAAACTCAAAATGGCTTAAAGAGTTAAATATAAGACATGACACCATAAAACTCCTAGAAGAGAACATAGGCAAAACATTCTCTGACATAAATCGTACCAATGTTTTCTTAGGTCAGTCTCCCAAGGCAAAAGAAATAAAAGCAAAAATAAACAAATGGGACCTAATCAAACTTATAGTTTTTGCACAGCAAAGGAAACCATAAACAAAATGAAAAGACAACCTACAGACTGGGAGAAAATGTTTGCAAACGATGCAACCAACCAGAGCTTAATTTCCAAAATAACAGCTCATACAACTCAATAACAAAAAAACAAACAATCCAATCAAAAAAAAGGGCAGAAGACCTAAATAGACAGTTATCCAAAGAAGACGTACAGATGGCCAATAGGCACACGAGAGGATGCTCGACATCGCTAATTATTAGAGAAATGCAAATCAAAACTACAATGAGGTACACCACCTCACACCGGTCAAAATGGCCATCATTAAAAAGTCTACAGGGACTCCTTGGTGGCACAGTGGTTAAGAATCTGCCTGTCAATGCAGGGGAAACAGGTTCGATCCCTGGTCCGGAAAGATCCCACATGCCACGTAGTAACTAAGTCCATGTGCCACAACTATTTAGACTGCACTCTAGAGCCTGTGAGCCACAACTACTGAGCCTGGGTGCCACAACTACTGAAGCCCATGCACCACAACGAAAAGCCACTGCAATGAGAAGCCTGCACACAGCAACGAAGAGTAGCCCTCACTCGCTGCAACTAGAGAAAGCCCGTGTGTAGCAACAAAGACCCAACACAGCCATAAATAAATAAATAAATAAATTTTTTTTTTTAAGTCTACAAATAATAAATGCTGGAGTGGGTGTGGAGAAGAGGGAACCCTCCTGCACTTTTGGTGAGAACGTAAATTAGTACAGCCACTAAGGAGAACCGTATGGAGGTTCCTTAAAAAACTAGAGTTGCCATATGATCCAGCAATCCCCTTCCTGGGCATCTATCTGGAGAAAACCATAATTCAAAAAGATACATACACCCCAACGTTCATAGCAGCACTATTACAATAGCCAAGACATGGAAACAACCTAAATGTCCATCGACAGATGAATGGATAAAGAAGATGTGGTATATACACACAACAGAATACTACTCAACCATAAAAAAGAATGAAATAACGTCATTTGCAGCAACACGGATGGACCTAGAGATTATCATACTAAGTGAAGTCAGAAAGAGAAAGACAAATACCATATGATATCACTTACATGTGGAATCTAAAATATGACACAAATGAACTTATTTACAAAACAGAAACAGACCTACAGACATAGAAAACAAACTTATACTTACCAAAAGGGAAGGGGGTCGGGGAGGGATGAATTAGGAATTGAGATTAGCAGAAACGTACTATCAGTACTATACACAAAATAGATGAATAACAAAGTCCTACTGTATAGCACAGGGAACTAACTATATTCAACATCCTGTAATAAACCATAATGGCAAAGAATATGAAAAAAAATGTGTATATGTATGTGTGTGTGTGTAAGTGAATCACTTTTCTGAATCACCAGAAATTAATACAACATTGTAAATCAATTCAATTTCAATAAAAAAATAATAAAGTCAGTGTATTAAAATTAGGCTTAGAATGCAAATGTCTAAAGACCTTCAGTTTCATACCATCAATTATATACAACTCAAGTTACTGTACCCTAATAGGAGAAAATAGGGCTCAAGCTGAATCCCTTACCCTGGACAAGATCTTTCCCACCACAGGACCTTGGTCTACACTTTCTGGGACAGTGCTTTCTTTCTCCCTTTATCACCTAGTTAACTTCCATTTATCCTTTATGATTTTGGTTCAAACATCATTTTCTCAGGGAAGTCTTTTCTGACCTTATTATCAATCATCATAACATTGTAAGGCCCCCCTGTCACAGATGTCATTTTACATGTACTTGTATGATCATTGTATTATATCTGTCTCCCCAGAACCAAGCACCTACCTATAAATACGTTGAATGAAGTAATGAACATATGCCTGTCTAAAAGGTACTAAATGCACACAGGTATAAATGCAAAGATTACATGTGACAAAAGCTCTAGTCCTAAGTATTTAAGTCATAAAAGGAAAGAAATTTATAGCTTGACAGAACAAGTATTTTAAAGAAAAATGCTATGAGATTTTTCCAGATCAGGATGCCTTAAAATGCTAATGTGTATCTAAGACCTCAAGACGCTGCGGTGTTGAAAAGCCTAAAGCAGGCTAATGTACAGTAGAACGGCATCATTTGTGTCAGGAGTTAGGCTTTGAAGTCAGTGAGACAAAAAAAACTCTACAATCAAAAGGATTCATGAAAATTCCTTAATCATTAAATACAGTACTTACACACCACTTTATGTATCTAATCTTGTATCAGTTTCTCTAATTCTTTCTGTGTAAACATTTCTAAGGCCTTTTAATGTCTTCCTCAAGAATGTTGGCAAAACCATCTCCATTCACTTGTAAAACCACCTGTACAATGGATTGGATTTTACATGTCAACAGTCCTTTAAAATAATCTGTCCACAAGGTTCACCAAAATGTGTTGACAGTTTGGGTTTTGTGCATCCACCGTCTTATTAACGTAAGTGATGCACTGGAGTAGAGCCACTGCAAGGTACTAAGGTGAGTATGATAAAAGGGTTTACAAATAAAACAGAGAATGCAAAATGAGCTGCAGTAAGAAAGAAATAAAGGTTGCTTGAGCTCAAACTAAGAAACACAAGATAAAAGAGCCTCAGCAACCAGAACAGAAGGAAGACAAAGAGAATAAAATGATGGTGAACGTTTTAGAAAGGAAAGTAATCTCGGAATACATGCATCAAGATAAGCTCAGCTCAGGGAAGGTGAAAGAGATTTATGCTAAGGGAATGCCTATAAACAAAGCATAGGAAAACACAGGCCAAGATAGCACCCCAACAAGCACCTTCTAAAATCCAAGTGAGCCTAAGGTATAAACAAGAAAGATGAGTTCTCAGGGAAAAGAGAGCTGGGAGATAGAGCTCAACTAATAAGCCTGGGGGACAGAAGTTTAGGAAAGTCGGCATGACAATAATAATGGTAGCAGCCCAGAATGAGAAATGAAGCAAAAAAGAAGTGCAAGTATCTGAAAGGTATGCATTCAGAGCCATGAAACTCCAGTAACGTGAATATAACTTAAAGCTATCCATCTGAACTACGTGTGCTCTCATCAATTAGGGTAGAGGAAGAACTATTCTTACAAAAGAAAAGCAAATTACAAGAGCCCTTGTCTCTGAGGGAACTATTAACCCCTTATTCTTCCACCAGTGCAACTGGAAACAGAAAGTCCATACAGAGAAACTATTTGGCCACTGTTCTGAGGTATGTTGTTTCAAAAATAAGCATGTCAAGTTTAATAGTACCTTTCAATGACAGTAGAGTTCGTTCTAGTGAACTTAGAACTGCAGCTTCATTGCCAGAAGAAACTTGTTGAAGGAATGTGTCTGTGTGGTGATTCCACAGAGAGCAGGCAAAACTATAAATTCCAGAAGCTAACTGCAAAGATATCAACAAATTTGTTCACAATATTATTACAGATTTCAGTAATCAATTAGACCTACGTAGTAATACATTTTGGTTTTAAAATTGAGCACACATTTTCAATGAGATTTAAAATAGTCAAGAATCACTTACAGCAACATTTTAAACTTTTTTTAGTCACAATGCACAGCAGTAAGTATAGTTTACACTGGCTACTGCTACTTACGCACACACACGTCCCCCCCAAAATATTAGTTTCTTGAAACATTTCTTAGCCTAATGCCTGCATTGCAGTCTGATATTTCCTATTTTTACTTTTTTTTCTTCCACTAATAGTTGTAACACTCAGCTTTAAAAACAGGAGTGCCACTGAGTTTATCAGATAAATCAATATACTAAGAATACAAAGGAGTTAAATTTCTGGGCTCTGCCAATTCTACCCATATGGTTTTGGGTATTTAAAGCAAGAAGATACAAACCACATCACTTGTCAGGCTGCTTGCCTAATATGTACCAGTATTTAAAAACCTGACTCACACTGAGAACCACCTTCCAGTGGTATCTTCGTTTTTTTCCAGAAGGTCTAAGAGCAATCCACCTGAGCCTACATGGCAATTTTCTTTAAATAAAATTATACAAAAGTGCATATGACTAGTTATCATTAGCACACTTCAGAATGATTTTTTCTTATTTGAGATATGTCATATCAACTAATTAAACACTATATTTACTAATATGGTCAGGCATCAGAAACCAGTCAGAAATGCAATCCTGTAAATATAATATTTCTATGAAAAAATCAAGTTCCACTTCTGTTATTTTAATTCAGTAATCTTAATGGTCTGTGCTTCCAGGTATAGAGAAATAGCTTCACCATACCCCTTGGAAACTCTGCACACATCTACACAGGCAAAGGCTTAAACCTCTGCTAATCCGAGTATTGGCAGAACATCTTGTGATCCTCCTGGAACACAAGAGGATGAAAGGCTTGTAAGCAACTGCTAGAACACCAATCTCCTGCTCACCTCCCTATCTCCTCTGTTAGATGGCTTCTCATGGCCTCCTGGGATCTGATAAGGTATAAAGTATCCTATCCCACCCCTAACCCTCTCCCCCAGAAGACAGCTGCAGAATATAATACCACTTAGTTACAGTCTAGAATTGGCTCCCCAGCAATGGGGCATTCCACAACTTGGACTGGAGTCATCCAGCCCCTATTGCTTTGGTCATTGTTTTTAGTGTGTAGACATATAGCATTTGTGACAGAAATCAAGAAACAGTAGTGTGAAAAAACTTTAATTAATATTCTTCTTTGTTTCACACTCCAGTTCTGGAGCTAAGCACCTAGCTTAGACATTAGGCATCTATTATGCCACAATTCATAATTCTTTTTAGCTAGCCTACAAAAGGGCTCTGCACAAACAGGGATGGTTGGAATGAAGCAGCAATAGCACTACACTTTCAGCCCAAGGGTAAAAGGAAGGAGACAGACAAAGAAGGAAGAAACCACAAGAATTTGGAACAGAATACCGCTAACTATCCTGTAAACACAAGCCCTCCACAAGCTTCTATCTGCTCCAGAAAATACCAACTGATACATGCTCACAAAAGGCTCATCTGGAAAAGAGAAAGTAATAATAAAGCACAAATAGGAGGGATAAAAATATTTATTCTACATTTTATTCTCAAAAATGTAGAGGGGGTAGGGAATATTCAGTTAGACAATATAAAAATAAATTATTTAATGAAACATTTTAGGTAGTAGTTCATGAAAATCCCAAATACTTGCATTTTTCTTTTTCTAAACCAGAAGAAACAGTGCCACCCACTGACTGCTTAGCAACTTTGTAGAAGTACACAGACTTGACTCCTTGAATATCAAAAGCAAAACATTACAGGAAGTTTTACTTCTTTTAGCATTTTAAATATTCTTAAACTTTTTTAGCCTCAGGACCACTGTCCTCACAATATTCCCCTAAGAAAAGTGAGCACCAAAAATGTTTAAATCAAAGTCTTGTCATTCATCACTAATAGTGGGGCAATGAATATTATCCACAAACTGGAGCTTTCAAAACCTGCTTAACCTAACTCTAATCAACAAGATAGGGACTTCCCTGGTGGTCTAGTGGTTAAGAATCCGTCTTGCAATGCAGGGGACACCAGTTCAATCCCTGGTCAGGGTACTAAGATCCCACATGCCGCAGGGCAACTAAGCCTGTGCACCACAACTACTGAGCCTGGGCGCTCTGGAGCCCACATGCCACAACTAGAGAGAAGCCCGTGTGCCGCAACAAAGAGCCTGTGTGCCACAACTAGGACCCTACACAGCCAAATAAATAAATATTAAAAAAAAAAAAAAGATAACCAAAAAATGTTTCAACATGTCAATGGTGCACCAATAAAAAAAAGAGAGAGAATACTATTCTAACTTAAAAAGACTCTTAAGAGGGAATTAATTCCCTGGCGGTCCAGTGGTTAGGACTCCGCACTTTCACTGCCGAGGGCGCAGGTTCAATCCCTGGTCGGGGAACTAAAATCCCACAAGCCGCATGGTGTGGCCAAAAAAAAAGACACTTAAGAAACATGATCAAATGCTATGTACCTGCCATATTCATTTTTCTGGCTCAAACACACCACTTGTAAACATATTTAAGAACAACATAGAAAATTGGCTAGAAGTATTACATCATATTAAATCACTACTTTTATGTGTGTTAAATATGATAAAAGTTAAATGATTATATATGCTAAGTAACCAGATTAGGCTTAAGATGGAATCGCTCATGCTAAGCCCCACAGCAGCAAACCAAAACTTACAACTAAGGTTCTGTGCTGGGCTCTCCCAGAAAAGGCAGGTCTAGGTCAACCAATCAGTGCCTGCCTGCTCAACACAAGTTACCTGACCCAGCTCTAAGACTTCTTTCTGCTCCATATAAGGAAAATAACCCTGATTTAGCTATTCAGCTAATTCCCAGTCTAGCTTCCTTGTTCCTGCTCACTTTCGTACAAAAAACTCTTTCAGCTTGTACAGCTCTTTGGAGCTCCTATCTGCTAGACTGGATGCTGCCTGAGCCATGAATAGTTGAATAAAAGTCTACTAAATCAGTAAACTGTCTGTGGCAAATTTTCTTTTAACCTTTAAAAAAATAAATCTATCTTTTTACAAATGAATACTAAAGTATTTAGTAATAAAATATTGTGAAATCTTTAAATTACTTTAAAATATCTTAGAAAAAGCAATAAAGCAAAAACAGCGAAATGTTAACTGCTAAATCTAGGTGATGGGTATATGGCAGTTAATATTTTTTCATTATTTTTCTATATGTTTAAAAAATTCACAAGTAACTCTTAAAATATCCACACATTTGTAACAAAAAAAGGTAGTTACTTTAGTAGCAGTCAGCTTTTTCCTTAATATTTAAAAATAAATTTGTTTCCACTTAACCATGACATACATATATATCAAACTACCCAAATGTGCCAGGCCAGAAGCTTTGGTGGATTATAAGGTCTCAAAAACAATTTCCAAAGTGCCAATGTATGTCTCTCAATTGATATTTATTAACTTTCAATGAAGCACATTCCTAAAGACCTGTAACACGTGTTACCTACATATTTTTTAAGTAAAATCTAATTTTTATTTTGTTCTCAAACTTGTCACTGGTACACCTCAGGCCCAGGAAGGTCACTGTGGCCCATCTTCCAGATCCCTCAAGTCCTCTAATCCTAGCAACAGCCATAAGGCTGTCCCTAGCTACTGATGTCTAGACAGTGCTCTCAGGTATACAGAGTATGATCTCAATAGGAGGAAGGAGGAAGTGAAACTACCCTCCTCTCCATTTGGGATCCTACCTTTGTTCACAGCTGCATTTCAGGCATCCAATACAGTGACTGGCAGGGTAAGAACTCAAATATTTGTCAGACAGATAGAGATGGGCAAAAAAACAAAGCTTCCCACCAAAAGTTTCCTCATATTTATATAAGCCTAGACTCACACACACTCACACACACACACGCATGCACGCACACACACACACACACACACTCTTAAGTCCCCACACAGGCTCATAGCAGAAATGACCCTTTGTGTATTATAGGAGTCACCCTTTAAACAACGTGTTTAAAAGCCAATTTGAATTTGGCAGAGCAAGAGACAAGATCTAGAATCAGCACTTAATCAGTACTTGGCATTTAAAACCACCCAAATGAAACTGAAAACAAAATGAATTTAACCTACTTGATGATCTGCTTATAAACACATTTATCTTTTAAATAAATTTCACTATTTTGTAAATTTCCTGAAGGTTCAAGCTATACCACATAAGTGGCACCTTGGCAGTCTCAAATTTAACATTCATAACTTCAACTATTTGGGAATCTTCCCTAAGGACCACATCATTAAATTATAAATTTATAAGAAGTATGAAAATCTCTTTTACAAGGCTGAGTGAGCTTATACTAACCAACCCATCTCAAAGTAGCTATGTGGTTCTGTTTTGTTAGTTTATTCAGAAAACAGTAACTCATCAGGAAGACTCTTTGGTAGTACTGTAACCTGACTTCACCTTGCCACACAGTTTTCTCTTATCTTCACCATACAAATAATACATATGCTGTTAGTGGGAACATTATTCATCATAAACCCTTCAGTTTTTAAAATTTTGCTAAATGTTAGCTTTGACTATAATAACAATGTAATACAGTATTTAGTTTTCTTATGTGGCAGATTTTAATAAGTTACTAAATGAACTTTGAGGGTTTGTTTGTGTCTTACGCCTTTCCCCATGAATGTCAAGAGACGACTATTTGTCTCTTTCATCTCCTTCAGTACCGTAGATATCTCTCGTACACAACAGGCAATCAATATCTGCTGACCTACTCTCAGGGAGAAGAATTTAAGATTAATTCCTAACATCCAACCTTAAAAAATTCATAATAAAAACTGCTTATGGAAAATGTCCTTTTTAGAGATTCATACTCTAAATATTATTGGATGAACTGACACATTAAGATTTGCTCCAGCAAAGAGGAAAAGTAAACGTGGCAACACCTTAAGAACTGTTAAATATGAGTGAAGAATATATGGGGGTTGTTATATTGTTCTCTCAACTAGAGTATATTTGAAATTTTCTTAATTAAGAAAACTATATAACTGGTTGTATGCCAAAATTCCACAGCAAAGTATCCAATAAAGTCAGTAGGTCAAAAACTTAACTGTATGCCAAGAAAATACAAAAAAAAGAAAAAAGAAAACTAACTGTACAAAGGTCTTGGCTTCTAGAAAACAGTGATTAAAAATGCAAAATTGATATTTAAATTTACATAACTAAGATTTCCATATCAAAACTTTAATGGTGTTTGTATAGATTAACTTGGAATAATAAAGATTATAAATTCACAGAACCACGCAACTTTAGAATTGAAAGAAAATTTTAAAGAATCATAAAGTTTAAATGTCTTACTCAAAATTCCAAAGCTGCTCAGTACAAAGAAACATTCTTCACTGGAAACCAGGTCTTCTCATACTTGTTAACCCATATTTCTAAACACAAGTGAAATATACTTGCTTTCAAAAAATCTTTTCTTCTTTTTTGAGTTTTAGATTACTTCATTTACCATAGCATAAACCTTTGTGGGTTACACATCATGTCTACAAGGTATTATTTGGTTAATACATTTACAAGTACATTAGAATTACTATCCGTACCTTAAATCCCTTGCTTTCGTAGACTTTAGATTTTAACTGTACTTAATGTCAACTTTTTTTTTTTTTTAATTTTATTTATTATTTATTTATTTATTTATTTATTTATTTTTGGCTGTGCTGGGTCTTCGGTTCGTGCGAGGGCTTTCTCTAGTTGCGGCAAGTGGGGGCCACTCTTCATCGCGGTGCGGGGACCGCTCTTCATCGCGGTGCGCGGGCCTTTCACTATCGCGGCCCCTCCCGTTGCGGGGCACAGGCTCCAGACGCGCAGGCTCAGCAGCTGTGGCTCACGGGCCCAGCTGCTCCGTGGCATGTGGGATCTTCCCAGACCAGGGCTCGAACCCGTGTCTCCTGCATTAGCAGGCAGATTCTCAACCACTGCGCCACCAGGGAAGCCCAATGTCAACTTTTTTATATTCAGGTTTGTATGAAAAGCTTATGATTTTCTAGAAAATGAATCATCTTTGTGTCAAATCAAGCTCAATTTTGTAACTGCAAAGCAATTTTCTCTCCACTGCTGATTTTGTAGTTTGTCACCCCTGAAAAAAACTTATTTTAACATGGAGGGAAAACAAGATATAAACATTGTTGGGGCATGCAGAGCAGTAGGGAGGGGTTTTAAGTGCACACTGCACTACTTTGCCACACCAACTAGCTCAACTATGACCTTACACTTAATTTTAGGTGGGAAACTAATTTAGTACATGAAGACCATCTTAGCGATAAAGTAAACACATTATTAAAAGGAAGATTTTCCCACACTTCAGATTACCATAATAATAGGAGTTGCTTTATTAACTAGCAAACTTGCTCTTTATAATAATATCTTCCCACACATGCTACCTTCAGTTAAAGTACACATCTTGTTCCCCAACCCCATGAGACAAGATTCCCCTCCTAGTCCCTACTGTGCTCCATGTTTCCAGGTTCAGATACTCCATTCCAGAATGAAAGGTGCTAAGCTGAATTATTTTTTCCCGGTATCTTGAGTTTTGTATATGCTCCTCAAACTCCTGCTTTTTGAAGTTTTGCACTATACCACTTTGAAATCTAGAAGGTATCTAAGAACAAATCTCTTCTTTTACCATTTATTCATTTAACAGTTACTGAGCACCATCCAGATGTGCATTCTTCTGGGCTGGACAGTACGACTATAACAATAAGAGCTACAGTCCTCCCTCATAAAATTCAGTGTGGTGGACCTCAAAAAGGTAAGTCAACAATTATAATGTAATTACAATGCAACGTACAGTGTAATAAATGCACTGCTGGAAGTAAGTACAAGATGCTAAGGAGACCTATATTTCACTTTATATGGAGAGGAAACAGCCTCACACTACAGGAAAACCAAGCAAGAAAGCTGAAGTGGACAGGAAGCTAACCCAAACAAGCTATACAGAATAAGGCTAGTTTAGATACAACTGGTAGAGCCTGACTAGGCTAAATATAAATTACATCTGAAAGCCAAGGCAACACATTAAGAGAGTACAACTTCAGAAAGCCAAACCAAGAAGTAAGACTTCTATAGCAGGGGACCCTTCACTATAAAGTAACCGTAACCCAGAATCTTCTACACATTTGATTTTGGAAAACATCTATATAAAAGAAATTAAACGGGCCTAAAATGGGGATAAAGGTGACAAAAATCAACAAGAAATTCATAGAGAGACTTGAGTAGATAAAATGTCCATTTCTTTAGTCCTTGTTAGATATCAAGCAAAAGGGACAAGGATTTTAAAAGCAACCTTTAACAAAAAGAATTTCTTACACTCAATATCCTCAGATAAATAGAAAATTGGCTATTTAAACCTACTGGGTTAAAAATAAAGAGAACATAATGTGGTTCTGGTTTAAACTTTGGTGTATTAAGAATCACCTGGGGGGCTTTCCTGGTGGCGCAGTGGTTGAGAATCCGCCTGCCAATGCAGGGGACACGGGTTCGAGCCCTGGTCTGGGAAGATCCCACATGCCGCGGAGCAACTGGGCCCGTGAGCCACAACTACTGAGCCTGCGCGTCTGGAGCCTGTGCTCTGCAACAAGAGAGGCCGTGATAGTGAGAGGCCCACGCACTGCGATGAAGAGTGGCCCCCGCTTGCCGCAACTAGAGAAAGCCCCCGCACAGAAACGAAGACCCAACACAGCCATAAATAAATAAATAAATAAATAAATAAATAAATAAATAAATAAATAAAAAAGAATCACCTGGGGAACCTATCAAAAATGCAAATTCCCAAGCCATATCCTCAAAGTGAGGATTCCAAAGGTAAGCAAGAACACTTAAAAACACTTGGAGACTCCCATTGTTACCTGGTACGGTTCAAAATGTTAGGTTGAACAATATGAAAATCACTGTTCTGGTAGTTCAAAACAGTGAAATACAAACAAAAGCACCAAAGCAACTGAATGGAGAAAGTAAAGTTTTTTCAACAAATGGTGCTAAAACACCTATAGACACCCTCAGTCGTGTCAGACTCCTTCCTACATCCACCAATTACCCAGGCGCATCAATTGTAACTTCCTAAATTTCAACTCTACATGCTCCTAAATGTTCTCTTTACCACTGCTTCATTTAAGAGCTTTATCATCGAATCTGAACTACTTCAAATAGCCTCAATTGCCTTTGCCTTCAGACTGTCTCTTTGCCTTCAGACTGTTCTCCACCAATTTTTCCCCCTCATTGGCAACTAAGTGACCTTACCAGTCATATCACTAACCAGCTTAAAACCTTTCGAGTGTTATCTATTACTATGAACCTTTTGAGGTCAATCAGAAAGAATTAATAATCCTTCAGTAAGATATTTAGAGGTAAAATTACACACATTCTAATACAAGTAGCACAGTTTTCATTACCAAATTCTATGTTAAATCACTTACATCATAAAACAGTTTTCTATCAGCAGCCAGTCGTTTAGACGCCAGGGTCTTGGTAACATGATAAAAGGTAAGCAACGCTCTGTGCTGTCGAAGATCATCTTGTACTTTCACAGATTCTATAAGAGTGGGAATCAGTTCAGGCCACTGTCTAGGACAGTCCAATCGAGCAACTTTTGCAATCAGCACGGCAATCTGAGTTGCAATCTAAAGGAAAAAAAATTATCTTCAGAAATAAACATACAAAATTAAAGCAATAGATAAGGAATGCATTCATAGTTGAAAATTACCTTTTTGGTTAATTATACATTTAACAAAAATGAGTAAGATTTCACTGAGCAACTGCTTAAGATAGTAGTTCTCAAAGTGTGGTCCATGGATCCCTAGGGCGCCTAGGATCCTTTCTGTGAGGTCCTCCCTTTCCCAATAACGTACCGGTGTGAAGCTAGATTTTCATTACATACCTTCTGCCAAAATAATATCACAACATTGTAAATAGCAGATATATTTGAAAATCTAGATGTCTTCTTTTAAATAGCCAGACACTAAAGAGATAGGCAAAAATGCCGAACAATGTTACTCTTCTCATTAAATATTTATTGTTTGGGAAAATAGCTATTGTTCACTTTTTAAAATTCTACTTATGTTAACAAATAATATTTTTTTAGTTTCTCAGTTTTAATTTCTAATACAATAAATATCAACATATATAACCATTTCGTGTTTTATTTTAGCAGTATAAGGAAGTTCTAAGAATGCAAACTTTGAGAACCACTGACCTCAGAGTAGAAATGAACATCAATATTAGGTATTTACATAATATTTGTTCAGATCAGTTTCACAAATTATGGTTGACAGAACACCTAAGCAATGGTTTACCCCTCAATCACCCAAGACCCTGACCCCCCAACCACCTCCTGCCCCATGGAAAGTAACTCTGTTCCTCTCCATCTCCCCTCATCTCCCTCAGTTGAAGAAATGTACAGCAAAAAACTCAGATCATTTAAATAGGTTTAGATAAAACTGCATTGGATACACCACCTAATGCAGTGTGCTTTAATATTCAAATTAAAGAATCAAATGTAAGAAATAGTAGTAACTTGGAAAAATAATTTTTGTATCATAAGCAAACTTATTTTATTCTTAAAAGAAAAATCTCACTACAAGGTAAAGAAAAATTCAGTTCCCACAGAGTAATGAGAACTGCAAATGTGATGAAGGAAACAGACAAAAACCAGAAGCCATCCTGTAGTTTGGGGGCGGGGGGGAATGGGAGTGCTAAATTAACTTCTATAATTAATATATAGAGATGTGCTTTCAATATTGGCTCAAACACTGAAGAAGTTAAAAAATATACAAGTATATCTATCTTCAAATGACTTCTGAGTTTTAAATCATTAACAGCCAAATCTAATAAAAATTCTTAACAGGTAGGCTTGGATCTCAAAATTAAAAAACCATCAGAGAAATGTGTATAAACATCACAAATGAACATTGTAAGATTTTATTTTTAATGCCAAGAAACAAAGTTAGTTTGGAAAAGAAGCAAAAACTAAGGGAAAAGAAAGAATAGTTGGCACTCATTTTCTCACTAACCTGGTTTATTGGTTCATTGAAGTTGGTGATTAGCCCTGCGCGCAATGTAGATTTCTCCTCCTCTGAGAGAGCACTGTAAAAAGATATATTTGTTATGCAAGAGAATGCTGCCTAATAATGAATGCAGGTAAGCATGACTGAGAATTTTAGCAATAAAGTCTTTCAAACAATGTGTCCTTGATTGTTTTGGTAATTAAACAGAATTATTTCCATTACTTGTATATTGACACATCAGGTAATTCAAAAGCACAAAATTCCTTCACAACTGAATAAACAGGAAGCACAAAATAGTAAGCAATAGGAAATAAGACAAATCCAGAGTAAAGAACGTGATATTTTGATGTTTCCTTCTATTGATATAAAAACAGTTGCCTACCAAAAAATTAATGACAGTCTTTAAAAAAATCTATGAGTAAATATTAGTCTTACACTGACTTCTTTTACAAAATCTGTATGAGTAAATATTAGTCTTACACTGACTTCTTTTACAAAATTCTATGTGGAAAGGGATCAGGAATCAGAGAATATTTGGGATGGAAGACTTATTAGAAATCAACTAGTTTAAAATCTTTCATTTTACATGTCTGAAAAGGATAAACACGATACTAATAAGTTTGACTGCAAATGAGGAAGGAAACTAGATAGCAAAAGGAAAGAGACGGAGACTATCCATCTGTATAAGATTGTATACATTTTGAATTTTGAACTATATGAATGGTTTTATTTATTTTAAAGACCTCATTTTAAGGTTTTCCATTCTGGCTATGATAGAGTAGCTGGCACTGGATGAATCATCCCCAAAAAAACCTGCTATAAAAGTTGCATACAATTTAAAAAAAAAATGTTTTAAAGCATCTGTTGAGTTGAATTGTGTCCCCCTCCCCAAACCCTCCAAAAGGTATGTTCAAGTCCTAACCCAATATACCTGTGAATGTGACCTTATTTGGAATTAAGGGCTTTGCAGATGCAATCAAGTTAAAACGAGGTCATACTGGATTAGGGTGGGCCCTGATCCAATGACTGATGCCATTTATAGGAATAGAAGAATTTGGACAGAGACACAGAGAAGATACTTGAAAATAACACTATGTAACAATGAAGGCAGAGATGGGAGTGATATTTGGATATTAACATACCTCTCTCAGTAACTGAAAGAAAAGGTAGCTCAAAATCAGTAACAACACGGCAGACTTCAATAGCATAATTAACAAATTTGACCTGATATATAAAACATTATAATCCACAACAGTAAAACATACGTTCCTTTCAAGTGCATATAAAACATTTACCAAAACACCATATGATGGGATCATAAAACAAGACAGCACGTTTCAAAGAATGAAGTCAGTAACAACAACAACAAAAAGTCCCACATGTATGGAAATAAGGTGATATACTTCTAATTAGCCTATGGGTCTAAAAAGAAATCACAGGGGAATTATTAAAATATTTTTAAATGAATGGTAATGAAAATACTACATATCAAGGCTTGTGAATCTGAACTAAAGCCATGATTACAAAAAAGCCTTAAATGTTTTAAATGCATATAAAGAAAAACTGAATATCAATTATCTAAGCTTCCATTTCAAAAAACTAAAAAAAGAACAGCAAATTAAATTCAAAACTGTAATCAAAAGTACATCAAGCCTTATGAAGTACAATACCTAAAGCAAAGAGAGAAAAATAGGCCAATAGGACAAAACAGAGAATCCAAAAACAGATCCATATGTATAAACTGCCTGATTTATAATAAGGGAACCACTGAAATGCTATAGGGGAAAAATATATGGTGCTGCCCCTACTTCACATCTATAACTTACACAGAAATCACTTCCAGACATACACCAAAATGTGAAAAGTAAAAAACCAAGCTTCTAGCAGAAAAAAGAATATTTTCATGGCTTTGTGTTGAGCAAAAATTTTGTAAACAGATCCCAAAAGAATTAATTATAAAAAGAAAGGTAGCTAAATTGAACTTCATTAAAAAAGATACCAGTAAGAAAGTGAAAAGGCAAGTCACAAAATAGAAGATATTTTCAATATGTATATTCAACAAAGGACTTATATCCAAATATATATATAAAGTCCCATAAATCAATAAGATAATCCAATTTTTTTAGATGTGCAAATGGCAAGCCCTTCACAAAAGAGGATCTCCAAATGACTAGTAAGTATACGAAAAAGGTACTCATTGTTTATCAGGAAAATGCAAAAATTACCAAGCACATCAGCATGACTAAAATGAAATAGATCAGACCAAGTATGGTGAGAATGCGTAGCAAATGCCAACACCCATGCTACTAGTTGAAGGGCAAATTGGTACAAATAGTTTGGAAAACTAATTGACAGTATCTACTAAAGCTGAACATACACCTGACCATAAATGACAATAAAATGCAAACTTATACGCAACAAGACATGCAAAAGATTTTTCAAAGAAGCCTTATTTTTAACAGTCAAAAACTAGAAACAACCTTCATACCCATCAACAGCAGAATGGACAGATAATGGTGGTATGTTCCTAAAATGGGATGTTATACTCAAACATAAAAGATCTTGCAAACTACTGTCCCACGCAACTACATGGATAAATCTCACAAATTTAACACTGAATAAAAGTCAGACACAAAAGAGAACATACTATAAGGTTTCCATTTGTATGAAGTTCAGAAACAGGTAAAACTAATCTATGGTGAGCAATGTCAGATCTCTGAGGAGGACATATAGGTGACTGTGAGACGGCAGAAAGGAAGCTTCTGGGGTGCTAGTTCTAGATTAGTTCTGAGTGGTAGTTACATGGATGTGGTCACATTACAAACATTCAAACTGTACCCTTCATTTGTGCACTTTTTAAGTATGTTATATATTATACTTCAATAAAAGTTTTTTTTAATCTTAACAGTGACTTGCTCAAGATTAGTAAACAAATGAGAAGACAAGATTAAGATAAACATGCGGGGGGAGCATGTGGAACAGGTGAAGGGAGTATAAAAGTACAGACTTCCAGTTATAAAGTAAAGAAGTCATGGGAATGTAATGTACAGCATGGCAACTACACTTAGTAATATTGTACCGTGTATTTGAAAGTTGCTAAAAGAGTAAATCTTGTAACTCATCACAAGAAAAAAAATTCTCTAACTATGTATGGTGACAGATGTTAACTAGACTTACGGTGGTGATCGTTTCATACAAATTTTGAATCATTATATTATATATCTGAAACTCATATAATGTTATATGTCAATTAAACTTCAATTTAAAAAATAAACATTTAGGCAAAAGGAGTCAAAGCCCAATACAAGTCTATGCTTTCCCATTAAAAATTATCTCTCACCTGCTATATAAAAAAATAAATAAAATAAAATTCAGAAATTAAAAAAAAAACAAAAAAACAACTAATACTAAACTTTCCTTGGGTTATTTGTATGGAAATATGTTAATATAAATGTTTCAGACGTTACATGAAATTCCTAAAAATCTTATATGTTCTGGTATAATGTTATAAGTCATAATTCTAGTTATTATTTTAAAATGTATATCTCAGAAATAACTATATTTCCTTGTCAATTGCATTATTATGAACTTTCATCAAATCTTTAACCATGGTCATTTTTAAGTCTTCTTTCATTTACAGACAGTTCTGGGTATACTCTGATGCTTTTGCAAAAATGTTCCTATAAAGGGGTTTCATCTTCAAGGAATTCATGGAAAAGACTCTGACAAGCACAGGTTTCCGGTAACTTACTATACTGCTGAACTGAATGAATAAGCATTTTCAGAACTCTAATGGAAAACTGATGAATTCATAAAAGTGCTACCAAAAGATCAAGATGAAAAAAACATTAATTACATGGGACTGAGTGAACTGATGAGGATGATTATAATTTTTGTGACTTTCTGTTTGAATAAAAAAAAAAAAATTATGAGAAGAAAATAAACCAATATTGATACATTAAAAAAAAATAGTTCTTGATATGATGCTTCAACTCAATTCTTCAAATAATCTATTTACATTTAAAAAGAATGTTTTCATATTTTGCTTAATTATTTGAATCAAATATATGCATTTCTAATTTCATGGAAACAATCACTCTTCATAAAATTATTAATTCATATTTTATCGTCATGCGGATTTAAATTCTCTCTTAGAAAATATGATTCAAATACCATTGTTAAATCTTTTGGGTTGCTTGGTTTCATGTCATACATGACACAGAAACGTACAAATTTATAGCATTTCTTGCAACAATGACTTGCAGTATTATAAATACGATGTTGGATCCCTATCAGTTATAAAATTCTTCTGTAACTTAATAGCAGATATTCTAAATTGCATAGCAGATAATGTCATACAAAATATGAAGAGAATGTACAATATGAAAAATTAACTACATTCTTTAGATGTTTTGTTTCTTAACTAAAAATTTTGTATATTTTCTGCCTCCTTATTCTCAGATTGTTTTCCTCACAACTTTCTATTGCTTTTATTATTTTTATTAAGTAAGAAACACATGCTCACTTTATAATCATTAGAAAAGAAATAGTGCAGATAGAAAGAAAAACCCTAGAATCCTATCATCCTGAGATAACTCCTTTTATCCATTTAATTTCTTTCTCTGCCTTTCTTTTACTCTTTAATTCTCTCCTTCTGAGAAGTATGTCACACACACTTTTTAATACAAAAATGACCTCTTAAGCTCTGTCATAAATTTATTTCTCATATTTATATGTGAAATTTTAGATGACATAATTATTAGCTAATGTTTTAATGACATAATTTAACACTTAGTTACTTGATTTTTTAAATTGTTTCTAGATTTGTGGTTTGTTTTTCCTGTTATCAACAACAAACATTGCATACACATTATACAGTTGTTTGATTATTTCCGTAGGGTAAATTTTTGATGGGGAATTTTTTCGGTGAGGAATATGTACATTTCCAGTCTTTTTAATGTATATTCCCAATGTGCTCTCCCTAACGGTGGTGGCCATATATAATCCCTCTGGCAAAGGTTCAGTGTGCGCTCTTCAGTACTGTACATTACATTCCTTTTTTTAAAAATTTTATTTATTTATTTATTTTTGGCTGCGTTGGGTCTTCGTTGCTGCGCGCAGGCTTTCTCTGGTTGGGGCGAGCGGGGGCTACTCTTTGTTGTGGTGCGCGGGCTTCTCTTGTTGCGGTGGCTTCTCTTGTTGCGGTGGCTTCTCTTGTTGCAGAGCACGGGCTCTAGGCGCGGGGGCTCGGTGGCTGTGGAGCACGGGCTTGGTTGCTCCGCGACATGTGGGATTTTCCTGGACCAGGGATCAAACCTGTGTCCCCTGCATTGGCAGGCGGATTCTTGACCACTGTGCCACCAGGGAAGTCTCTACATTCTTTTTAATATATACCATTTCAATAGGTGTGATCTTCTTTCTCATTGCCTAAATTGGAAAAACTTTGACTACTAATGACTTAAACACTTTAAAATATATTTATTAGCCAAATGAATTCCATCTTTGAGATTTATCTACTTTTTCTAATCTATTGTCCCTTTATTCTACTTATGGGAATATAGGTCTCCTTTATGGTTTCTTTCTTTGACTTCAAGCTTAACTTCTGCGACACCAAATTATATACATATTAACCTATATTTTCTTTAGATACCTTTATGTTTTGAGTTTTTTACAATTAAACTTTTACTTCACTGTTGCGAAGTAGAGATAAGGCTCTAAATAGCCGTATTGAAGAGCGCATCTTTCCATCCTAATTTGAAACGTGTTCTTTATTATGCACAAAATACTTACATGTACATGCATCTTCTGGACTTTTTCTTCAGTTTTGTTGATCTGTTTATTTTTGAAAAGTGCTACATTGTTATGATTTATTGTTTATTTCTGATATGTTTATAATGTCAAGTAATACAAGTCCTGTGTATTACAAAAAAATAAAATAAAATAAAAATAAAAATGATCTCTCTAATCTTTTTATAACTATGCTGCACTTTTCAATTTTAGTAGCTTCCTTCTATCAGTCAAATCCCTGAAACAATGTTTTCTCCTACAATGTTTTGATTCAAGCTTGAAATTTAAGTTTTCTTCTATGCCAAGAAGCCAGGTTCAACAGTTTTCATGTAATTATATGAAACTATATTAAACTATATAACTATTAAAGAAAGCAAGCCATTAACCTGAGAAATCTCATGTTTTTAGCAATTCTACAATAAGAGTTAGCATTCCACCTTCAACTTTATGCACTTATCATTAGATGAATTCAGACTATATCCCAAGCAGAAATTGGATAGTATCTAATTAATTAGGACCCAGTAAAAATTGCATTTTACATAGTAATGATATATAAGCTTAAATTAATCATTCTGTGACAACAGTGGTAAGAACAGAAACTATAAGATGGAACTTAGATAGGAACAGTTTTTTTTTTTAAGTGTCTTGAATTTAATAAAATGTCTTAATATGAGTTCGATAACGAATCTTTGCTCCCTGCTTTACATTCTTAGCATCCTTGCTGCCTAAGTACGTTCATCTCCTTTCTAGCTTGTATCTCAATATATCACTAAAAGAGACAGCTGGGGTTTAACTACTTATTATAAGATATCTCCCTTAACTTTTAAAATTAAAACTAAATTCCAGTTTCTAATTCTTTACATGAAAGTACAATCTGAAATATTTAATCATAATTTACTCTCTCATCCAAGACAGTCACTTATAACCATATTCTTCATATAACTAGTAAAATAAAATTTAACTGGACATAGCAATAGAAACATATCTTGTTGCGTTGTTTCCTACAACTCAACAATATATAATTTCTCATCACTAAACACTCCATTTCTCTCAAAATTATGAATTAATTCTAAAATAAGAAGAGATGGGTCTGATTTATACTATAGTATCCTAAGTGTAGCCTTAAAATACTCTAGTTACTTCCAATATTATTCAAGAGCATATTTTACAGGCACTATGAGGTACTCAATTTTTTTTAAAAAAGGGGCTTATAAATATAAAAACTACAGAGTTGTAGTGCCATCTACTGGAGGATAAAGACTATGTTACTCCTTTGGCAAAGTTCACTATTTTCTATCCAACAAATTCCTGGGTCCAGTCTACACTGTCTTTCCATCAATTATGTAACATGTAATTAACTATTAAGAAAAATTTGTTCACTTAACCACCTACAGAGAAGTTACAACTGAATCTGATGAGATTACAAATATATACTACCCAATTTCCACCACAGAGGCAATTACGCAGAAGACTAGGGAATTAACATCAGTTGGCTCAGAAATGACCTGGGCATTCCTTCTCAACGACATTTTCCAGAATTCAAGCCTTGTACTTCCTTTAAAAAAAAAAGGACATTTCTGAACATGATTCATTAATTCAGCATTTGTTTTGTGCCCATAAAATCAGAGATCCTCTAAGACAGAAGGCCAATGAGAAATCCACATACCCTATGCCCATGGGGAAAAAAAAAAAACTCACAGAAAAAGGCAGTAATATAGATGTTGATTTGTAATTAACTACGTAGAACACTTTTCTTCTTCAGTAGTTAACACACCTTTTTTTCTTTTAAATATCAAACACATCACAAATCTGCATATCATCCTAGAGCAGGGAGCATGTTAATCTCTGTACTGTTCCAATTATAGTATATGTGCTGCTGAAGTAAGCACAAATGAATTCTTTTACACAAAGAATGAAGATTAACAGATAACAGTCTTATATCTCCTTGAATTTGAAAAGGATGACACTGAGGGGGGGAAGAGGTGGAACTTACTGAGGTGCTACACGTCTCCAGTAGCGATCAATTCCATTTTTAAAATACAGCACAGCAAGCCACCTTACATTTATATCCAGAGTGTGGTTTGTGAAAATATTCTATAAATAAAAAACAAAGCATCAGAATGAACATGTAATAAGTTAAAAGTATAATTAATATAACACAATAAAGTATGGATAGACTTTTAATTAAATGCTTCACTTAAATTTTATCACTACACATATCATATTGTTAATTTCTAAATATCTATAGCTCTACAATTCATGTAAGAAAGCATATCTGCTCGGGAGCATGTTAATTATGTAAGCTGAGTAATGGATATGTGGAGATTCATTATACTATTCCACTTTTAGGTAGGTTTTAAATTTTTCCTAATAAAAAATTAAATTCGGAAACAAATCTAATTATACAGCATAATCTACACGCACACACACAAAACTAAAATGAACACTTCTAAATTAAAAAAGAAAAAGCAGACCCACCACAGCACAGATTCAAAGAGCCAAAGCCCCTGGGTTATTAATTCATGCTATGAAATAAACAATTTCAAAGCATCCTCCTTATCAAAGCAATTATGTTTACGAATAAGTACAATAGCAAAATAATTTCAAGTAATATAAAGGCAGAAGTGATATGAATAATTTCAACTCAAAGTTAACCATTACTCAAAAAATTTATTCACTGTGTTAATCCAAATACAGGCAGTCCTTGCCTTGCACCATAGTGGGAGAGTGTAAAACTGACTGTGCAAGCTAAACCATGCAACATGACCTTGAAATCAAAATTACAACTGTTCTATAACCTTTAAAATTGATTTTAAAATTTATTAAAATTGTTATCAAAAGCTTGTGACAGTTATAAATGTATATGAAGTAAAAAGAATAGTAAACCTAATACTAACACTGTAATTTAAAACATCACAAACAGTGAGAATTAAAATGTTTTACTGCTTTCTAAAAAATGTTTCTAGAATAGCGGGTACATAGGACAAATAGGATTGTACGAATATGTTAACTAACTAAAACTGTACTACACCTCACACCAAAAACAACTCAAATCCGTGGAGTTGACCTCTTAAACACAACCTTGTGTGGGAAAACCTCAAAGCCAAAAACAATGATGTGGAAGTATGTCCATTACTATAAAAAAAATTGATGTTAAGTATTAAAAATAGGTATGTTTACTATAAACCTATTTTTAAAAAATCATGTGCAACGAAAAAAAAAGTTACAAAGATAGTTGTGTAATGCTCACTTATTCCTTAAGACCCCTGACAACTGAGTCAGAGTCCCTCTTTTGGGTCTCCTTTGCAAAAGAAAGAATAGATTCTCTCACCACACTAATTGCATAACTAATTAATTAATTGCATTCGACTTTAACACTTTACATGCCTACCTTCCACACTAGATTGAGTTGTGTCTTATGAGTGGAGTCTAGCACACAGCCCAGCAAAGCAGAAACTTCATAAATATCAATTGAGCAAATGAGTGAATGAATGAAAGTAATGTGGGAATACTGCGGAAGTTGGCGGATCTCAGCCGAACTCAGCTACACTTAGGAACCAAGAAAAGTCAAGCTGCAGGTGTCAATCCAAGTAAATATATATTATATACTGAATAAACATACTGAATAACAGGATTGGAACACACACCTGAGATCACGTATACAAATGTAGGAATCTCCAGACTAAACTGGATGGCTAAGGCTCAAATAGAGCAAATGTGGCAAGACAGTGAGTACAGGGAAAAAAGAAGAAATAAACTTAGCAGTTTTAAAATCTATTATCATCTATTCTATCTAAAAGAAATTTTACTATCCCTCTAAGAAGAAAAGTATACCTAGTAAAAATAAAAACAAAAAGGTCTAGGCACTTAATATTAATAATTCACACATTACACAAAAGGTATCAAGCAAGCCTGTTGGTTTTTCCAAGGTCAAGCAGTAACCAAAATAAGAAAAAGTGTTTTATATTTTGGCCTGAAAAAACACAAGGCTAAATACAGAGTACATTCATTTAAATAAACATATACTCAGAGATTTTCTAAAGATTTATACTATGCCACAAATTTACAAACATAATGCTGGGATTATCTACAAGAATAAGATACTTTCTTTAGTATCTTTAGAAATTAATGTTTTTTATCTTTGTGTTATTGTGTCAAAGAGCCAACTTTCATATTATATATTCAGAATATCAAGTATGACTCCAGATACTTAATTTCCCTTCCAGGCATGACTAGTAACTTCTTAAATGTAACAACTCAAAACTTTTTAGTCATGAAGTCAAAATATGTATGTAATGTCATAATTTTCTATTTTACAAGATATAGTAAACAGTTCTGCTCTGAATTTTTGACCCAGTCACACATACTGAATTGGTTTTTGATCCAATTGGTAACCTCCCTGCCATGGCCAGAAACTAAATCTCACACACTAATCAGAGTTCTCAAATTTTCCGAAGAAGAAAAGAATAAGAAAGGCCTTCAATACAAAAAGACGTCTTTTCATTCTGGCATCGAGAAAACGATTTTCATTAATTAACCAAAAGCTTTTAACTCCCAGAAAGATTTAGTTAAAGCACATATTGTTAATTATCATACTATTTCCCATAACACCCAGGAAAAGATCAGATATGTTAAGAAAATAAAATTTTTAGACGGGGGAAAAGAAAATGGCGTTTTAAAGTGAAACACACTGAGCAAGGTAGCCCTGACAGATGCAGCGGTGGGGAGACCTGAAGAACTCTGACAACGTAAATTAACTGGGGCAAGGATAAGGATGAAGACAAAACATAAAAGTGTACTACCTAAAGTCTTCAGGTCCGCATTAACACACTAAAATAGATTATCAGCACAGTGTTGTCTACTGAGCAGATTCTACCAGTACCCTGCTGGGTTATTTATTCAATCATCAATAAACATTTTTTAAACATTCTCAAAGAGCCATGCTCTGAATTAATATGTGGCAGGAGCAATGGCAGGCAAACATTTGGATCAGTTTCACTAAAGTAAACCACCAATACAAGTAAGTTTTTAGAACAATTAAAAATAATAGTGTCTCATTTTATTAAAATTTATAGTAAACTCTTTTAGAACAACTTACCAGCAACACTGAATAGAAACCTGGCTGCGTCTCCCACTGTTTCAACTGCTCCTCAGCTGGTTTTAACACAGCAGTATCCTGACTGGTGGCCTGTGTTAAGACCTGAAGAACGACAGTACTGGCACTATTGAGATCCATGGAAACCTGGCAATGATAAGTTAACATACTTGAATGTACATTATAGTTAAAAAATTAACACTAATAAAAGGGAGAAAAGGGGCTTCAATGTTCTGAATTACTCCTGTACTTCATACCTACTCTTTCATGTATCTGCTGGATTTCTATCTCTTTTATGTACCACCCATACTCTAACTTAAAACTCCCATAATTCAAATCGCCTTTGCTTAAATCAATTTATTTCTAAAGGAAACTGCCTTTTATTGTCCCATATATAGAAGGTAGTAAATAGGGGGGAAAAATAATGACAAACAAAAACCGAAGTTACTAAATTCTGGTTAAATACCACTGCCTGCCCAAGACTCTAATCATAATGCCTTCTTTGTTTGTTTGTTTGTTTGTTTTAAAGATAAGCATAATAAAAGCTATAAAAGTATTAACCACTTTATTCCTAACAAGACCAGGAGGAAGAGAACTGAAAAAGGAATGCTTTGACAGAGTGCTAAGTACCTCACATTATCATCTTAGGTGCCACCAATAAAACGTGTCTGAAAATTCTTTTTTTTAATATAAAAGACAAATGCATACCCAAGAAATATTGTGGAAGGGAAAAAAAGAACTGAACCAACAAACAAAATAAAACCCTAAGTTAGAAAGGATCTTAAGGGTTGGATCATCTAATCCTATACCAAGAATCTGAAGCCATTCTAAAAATACATAAGCAATTTATTGAATTCTCCAGGATTCTGTTTCTAATCATCCCCAAAATTGTGTACAACTGTTTACTCAGAAAAGTATGTATAGTTCACAATACACATATACAAAGTATGCAAGATTAAAACTGAAAACTAAGAGTTGATAAAAAAATAGTTCCCAGTACAGAGGTGACTGGGAATTAGCTTTATGACAGCAGTTACCTAAAACTGAAGAATGTTCCAGACAGTAAAAGTCTAAAAGTCATTAACCCATAAGGAATATAGCCAAAGCAAATTACCTCCTTTGTTAAGAGTTGTCATTAAATTGCAATGACTCATGAAAAGGGAAGATTCCAAATGTTGATTCAACAAGAAATTTTACCCAAATATTACAACTTTTAAGGAAATTAATCATTTTGAAGTCTACGTGAGTAAAGCAGCGCTAGGGCATAACAACTGGAATCAGACAAAATATTACCAATTAGCAATGGAGCTGACCTAAGATTTTAAATTAGTAGTCTGTTGTCTGTATTTTAGAACTGACTAGGGTGGTACCTTGTAAATATATATTGTCTCCCTCACTAATTAGGAGTTTTTGGGGTGTTTTGTTTTGTTTACTTTCTTGGTAAATTTTTTTTTATTGAAGTATAGTTAATTTACAATGTTGTGTTAGCTTTAAGTACCCAGCAAAGTGATTCAGTTATTAGATAGATAGATACATAGATACTTTTTCAGATTCTTTTCCATTATAGGAGCTTCTTGAACAATGTAAGTTTCCATGTTTCATTACCACTTGGTAATATGTGAATGGATTTTACTCAATTTAGAGGGTTTGTTGGTAATGTGTGATTTCAAAAACAGGCTATATAAGAGAGATTCACTTCATGGAGGCCCTAAGAAGATACTTTAAAGAGATAGGCAGTATGTCTTTCTGACTAGTTGAAATATAATAATGCAAGCCGCAAAAGCAAGCCATGTATGTAATTTTTACCTTTTCAAGTAGCCACATTAAGAAAGAGAAACATGTGAAATTAGCTTTATTATATTATATTTAACTCAATATTTCCAAAATGTTATCCTTTCAACATGCAATCAATATTTTGAAAATACTAATTAACAATGAGATATTTTACATTTTTTATACTAAATCTTCAAACTCCTGTGTATATTTTATACTAAAGGCACATTTTATTTCAAACTAACCACATTTCAAGTACTCAATAGCCACATGTGGCCAGTGGCTACCATATTCTCACAACCCCACTGAAAGTGTGGCCCAAGGACTGGCAAAACCAGCATCACCTCATAGAAATGCAAATTCTCAACCCTCTCTCCAAACCTAGCAAATGAAAACAGGGGCTGAAGGCAGGAGGCAGTGGGGCAAAAAGCTGTGCTTTAATAAGTTCTCTAGGTAAACCTTAATAATTGCCAGAGTTTGAGAAGCACAACTTTAGAACATCTAAAACTAAGGTACATCTGAAAGTCCAGCTCTATTGCAAATGCAGTGAATGACAAGATGTACAGTAGTTTCAATTATACATTCTTACTAAAAAAGGTAGACCCAAGACTTCCCTGGTAGCACAGTGGTTAAGAATCCGCCTGCCAATGCAGGGCAGATGGGTTCGATCTCTGGTCCGGGAAGATCCCACATGCCTCGGAGCAACTAAGCCCGTGCACCACAACTACTGAGCCCACGAGCCACACCTACTGAAGCCTGCACACCTAGAGCCCATGCTCTGCAACAAGAGAAGCCACTGCAATGAGAAGCCCACGCACTGCAATGAAGAGTAGCCCACAGTCGCCACAACTAGAGAAAGCCCGAGCACAGCAACGAAGACCCAACGCAGCCAAAATTAAATATTAATTAATTAATTAATTTTAAAAGAAAGAAAAAGCTAGGGCTTCCCTGGTGGCGCAGTGGTTAAGAATCCGCCTGCCAATGCAGGGGACTTGGGTTCAAGCCCTGGTCCGGGAAGATCCCACATGCTGCAGAGCAACTAAGCCTGTGCGCCCCAACTACTGTGACTGCGCTCTAGAGCCCGTGAGCCACAACTACTGAGCCCATGTGCCACAACTACAGAAGCCCGCACACCTAGAGCCTGTGCTCCGCAACAAGAGAAGCCACTGCAATGATAAGCCCGCGCACCACAACGAAGAGTGGCCCCCGCTCACCGCAACTAGAGAAAGCCTGTGCACAGCAACAAAGAACCAACGCAGCCAAAAATAAATAAATTAAATAAATTTATTTTTAAAAAGTATATATATATATATATATATTTTAAAAAAAGGTTGACCCAGCACTGATTTGCAGTTCTCACAAGGGAACTGTCTAAGGTATAAAGAGCAGGAATTCACTGATTCTCTCCCAAGCAATGTAACAGCAACCAGCTTTGAAAAAAAAAAAATTTAAAAAAAAGCCAATATCTGAGCATATATTACATGCCAAGCATTGTACTAAGTGTACTAAGCTTTATTCATTTATTTATTCCTAATATTTATTCTATGTGGTAGATACTCTTATCCCCAATTTTTAGGTAGAAAACTAAAGGATCAGAGACCTTACCTTGCCAAGGTCACAATCTACTAAGTAGCAGTCCCTGGACTTGAACACCAAAGCCACCATTCTTTTCTTTTTTCTTTTTTTTAAATGCTGGCCTTAGACAAGAGGCCAGGATGGGGACTCAATTGTTTGTTTACTTGGCTGCGCCAGGTCTTAGTTGCAGCACGTGGGATCTTCATTGCAGCATGCGGGATCTTTTAGTTGCAGCATGCAGACTCTTAATTGTGGCATGAGGGATCTAGTTCCCTGACCAGGGATCAAACCCAGGCCCCCTGCACTGGGAGCGTAGAGTCTTAACTGCTGGACCACCAGGGAAATCCCCAAAGCCACTATTCTTAATCAATATCTAATACTGCCTTCCTTGAGTGACAGAACAGACATTTAAGGCATCTCCGTAGTCCCAGGGCCCAATAAGATACATGACAGATGCCTAATAAATATTTGCTGAATTAACAAAAGTGATCAATTTCGAACAATAAAGGACTTCACACTGAACCACACAGGAGCTAATTAACTGATTTATTCAATAAAACTGCTGAAAGCCTGCTGCATACCAGGCACTGTTCTAGGTGCTGAGAACATAGCAGTGAACAAAATGGTGTCCTGACTTCATGCAGTTTACATTCTAGTGGAAGAAAACAGATCTGTTTTTTAAAAAAAGAAAGAAAAGAGGTAGTGATATGAAGAAAATAATGTTAAAAATTGACTCTAACTGAATGTGTTACTTCAGATTGGGTGTTCAGAGGTTTCTCTAGTGACATTTACAAGAGACATGAGAGTGACAAGAGAGACCCACAAGCAAAGATCTGAAAGCAGAGTTCTGGATTGGGAAAACAACTGAAAACAAGGCCTTAATATTATAAACAAACTTAAGAAAGCCAGTATAATTGGCACTTAATGAGAAAAGGGGAAAGTAGTACAAGATGAGGTTGGAGATGTAGGAAGGAACAGATCATGTGACGGACAACCTTGTAGGGGAAAATAAAGTGTCTGGACTTTGATACATGCACAAAAAAAGCCACTGGAAGATAGGAAGAATATACGAATATAATAATAGAGAAAGGCTATACCAGAACTCATCCCTACCCCAAACTCAACCTGCAAAAAGAAAGAAAAAAGCCATGTCTCTGTTTTGGGCTACTACTTGAAAAATAAAATCACTGACTACTGCCAACCCCCAGAGCAATTTTTACCTAGAACAAAGATTGTGCAGAGCACTCACATACACACACATCTTCACACTTCTCTGGACCTTCGCAACAAAGCAATCCTTAAGTCTATGTACTCTTATCTCTGGGACTCCCCTGGTGGTCCACTGGGTAAGACTCCATGCTCCCAATGCAGGGGGCCCAAGTTCTATCCCTGGTCGGGGAACTAGATCCCACATGCATGCCGCAACTAAGAAGCCCACATGCTGCAACTAAACATGCCACAAGGAAGATCCTGCATGCCACAACTAAGACCCAGTGCAGCCTAAATAAATAAATATTTTTAAAAATTTTAAGTCTATGTTCTCTTAACTTTATGTCCCACTTACTCTCGCCATTCACCTGTTCTAATGGAAATGCTAGAGTTCCCCATCCCTACCTCCCTCCAGCACCCTGCTCCATCCAGGTCTTCCCCAGCAGTATATGCCCTGTCCTCTCCTCCTCTTGCTTTGATCCTTGCTCCCAAAAAGCTCATCCAGTCTGGGAAGGAAAGCTCAGCTTATATATTTTTGGAGAACCAATTCTATGCCAAGCACTGCAGTAGTTGTTGAGATAAGAATTAGAAAGGGTCATTTTCTCTCCCCAAAATATGGGGAATAATGAGGTGGGAGGCAGAGAATTATTCTTATTAAAACAAACTACAGGACCTCCCTGGCGGTCCAGTGGTTAAGACTCCGAGCTCCCAATGCAGGGGGCACGGGTTCGACGCCTGGTCGGGGAACTAAGATCCTGCATGCCGTACAGCATGGCCAAATAAATAAATAAATAAATGCCGATGCTGCTAAGTATTTAAAAAAAAAAAAAAAACTATGAAAAATAAGTTTCTAGAATACCAGTTGGAATCAGAGTATATTTCCCCCACAGAAACAATATTATGAGTTGTTTATCTAATGGGTAAAAAGGCTTTTTGGTCTGAGAAACAAATCATCATTCATAACTTATATTGGAAATATTTCCAAGTACTAATCAACTTCCTGAAGGGAAGCTTCAAGCAGCAATCAGTTCCTAAATTGCAGATTAAGTGCATCATCAAAAATAACAATCCAAACCCATAATGGATTATTAAACATACCACATTACTAAAGCCTATTAAATTTTTTAAAGATCCCATAACAAACCTATAAAAAGCAAATCTGGCACGTGTACTAATATCACTGTTTTATAGAGGAAGAACTTAACAGCTATCAAGAGAACTGTCCAGGATCATTGTAGAAAACTAGTACATGGCAGAGTGAGCCCTAATAACAAGGTGTTTAGAATCCCAGCTCTTCCTACTAAAACATGAAATGGTCTCACCACACCACCTTACTCCCTAATACTTAGAAACACACCATGCTCTCCCATAATAGGTTCCTGGAGAAAAAGATTCCTGAATCCATCAGAAATCTGAAAGGACTACATTTTCTATGTATTAAATATTCATACAGTACTCAATTGTGGAGTTTTCTTGAGAGGACAACAATGGCAACAAAGAACAAGGGGAGAAATGTACTGAGTCATTCAAATGTAACAGTGTGGAAATAAACTTCACTTGGGATAAAAGATAGATGATTACTAACTAGCAGTAGTCAGTTTGGAGGGTAGTACACCTGGAAACTAACCTTCAATATCTTTCTCTTGGAATTAGCATGCAGAAATGTAACAGGGCTGCTACTGTTATTTGCACATAGTAGTGAAGCAGACATACAACTAGTCTCCAAAAAAGCCAGAGACCTGAGACTGACAGAGAAAGAGAGGGAAGAAGAAAAGGAGAAGGGGGTAAGGAATGAGAAAAGAAGGGACAGGGTAGAAGGTAGGAGGAGAGGGAGAGACAGACACAGACTAACTGGTGGGAATGGCCAGAGGCATTTCTCAAAGAACTTGACAGGATCTTCATGGCGATCATCACCATGTAGGCCTGAAGGCCATGGAAGCTAGTCTCTCACAGTGGAAGTGCTGTTACATCTCCTCTGTTGAGGTCTATGTGTAGTGAGAGAAATCCCATACCTATGTTAAAACAATGTATCCTTTCCCTTTCTGTGCTCCTATAAATTATCAAGAGACAACCAAGCAAACAGCAAGATTAAATTTGCCTAGGTCTTCTAATTAATAGTGTATACACTGAGATTGCTTTGATTTTCATTAATTTGTATAGTTTCAAAATCATAAGCAAGAGGAAACACTGCTTGTGAGCATTATTAGCTCTCAACTACACTACAGAAGAGCATTATTCAAAATCTAAATGCATACTCTTTTTTTCCTCTAAGAACAATAATACGAAAGGAGAAGGTGAAAATTAAAAGGGCAGGCATTTCACCCTTCTCACTATTTCACAAGTCAGTCAGTTCAATTTATTAATTACTGAACTTTATTGTAGTCTTCGATTCTATTAAAGTCTAAATAATCTAGGAATATATGACCAAGAGCCTAAAAATACTCATACCTTGTAACTGGACTTTCTAGGCTTGATTCTATAAGATACTTTGCCAACTGTGGAAAAATCCAAAGTCCAAAGATAATACAGATGCGCCTGTAGTTGGAAACTTACCAATTTTCATTAAAAGAAACAAATAGGGAAAACTCAGTAACCCTGCCTGCCACCAACAAACAGACTTCTCAGGCCTGCATCAACTTTAACTTCAGTCATGACAATTTTCTTTAGACTACTACATTATCTGTTTGTCCTTAGTTTTAGGGCATTCCACACAAACAGTAACCACACCCCACTTTTAAAAGTTAAAGCAGTAAGTAAACTGAAGAAAAGAAGGTGTAAGATTACAAGAAAATTTGAAGAAAAAAGAATTTCAAAATCAAAAAAGTCCCCTCAGTGAAATAATTTATTCAGGCATAGATCAATATGGATGCTAAAACCATTAAGTGAAAGAAGAGCTGTTGGGGAACAGAATATTCCCAGTGTATCGCCCCACAGATTACTTGCTAAATGCAATGAAGAAATAAACAAACCTTTAAAATGAAGGGATGTGTCAGTCTCTGGCTCAACCAAGAAAGCAACTTCAGTATCACCAACAGCTGCACAACTTGAGCTAAAGTGCCTCCCGATGTGATGATGCAAAAAGAAGTATACAACCTCATCTCTGAACTACCAAAACTGATCAGCCACAATCTAATCAAGACTCTAGATCCAATTTCGAGTTTAAAAGAAAGGAGAGAGAATACTTCTGGGATGGTGGCATGAAGAGCTCCACAGATCCTCTCCTCAGTTAAACAACTGTAACTGATAAAAGTTATAAAAAGCAACCATTTACAGTCTCTGGAAAGCATATTTAAGGACATACAGCAAATGGAGAAACATTTATGCAAGAAATACTACTAAATCTTGGTAAAAATAGCAACAATCTGTGGCATTTGAGCCACAAGCTTACTCCTGCCCCAGTGTGACAGAAGCTATACTCCAGGCAGAATGAGCCAAGAACATGGGGCTCCCTTTCACTCCGGCTCTTAATCTAGGGCTACAGTTTCTCCCCAAGAAAAGCAGACAGCTCGCATTTCTCATCTAACTGAGCTACATACTGAAGCTCTATTCCAGACAAGCACAGCCAAAAGGTCTGGGGTACTCTTCTTGCACCCAGGCACCAGTCATGGGGCAGAAGCTCTAGGCATATCAGACCAAGAACAGTGGACCTCAATCATGCCCACCCCAGCTTGCTCAGCCAGGAACAATAACAGTTGGAGATTTCAATACTCCACTTTCAAAAATGCAGAGAACATCTAGAAAGAAGATCAATGAGGAAATATGTCTTGGGAATTCACTTGCAGTCCAGTGGTTAGGACTCCACACTTTCACTGCTGAGGGCCCCGGTTCAATCCCTGGTCAGGGAACTAAGATCCCACAAGACACACGGCATGGCCAAAAAAAAAGAAAAAAGGAAATATGTCTTGAACAACATTATACACAAACTTGACTTAACAGACGTTCCACTCAACAGTAGAATGAAAGCAACCATTCATCTCAAGTGCACATGAAACATTCTCCAGGACAGACCATATGCTAGGCCACAAAACAAGTCCTGACAAATTTAAAAGGGTTGAAATCATACAAATATGTCCTCAGATTGCAATCAGTAACAGAAATGTGGGAAATTCACTCACACTTCCAGATTTCAAAGCTTACTACAAAGTTACAGTAATCAAGACAGTGTTGGTACTGACAAAAGGACAGATATACACATCAATAAAACAGATTTTGAAGTCCAGAAACAGACCCTTACATCTAAAGTCAAGTGATTTTTGACAATGGTACCAAGACAATTCAATGGAGAAAGAATAGTCTTTTCAACAAATAGTGCTGGAACCACTGGATATCCACATGCAAAAGAACAGCTGGACCTCTTCCTTATGCCATAGACAGAAATTAACTCCAACTGGATCATAAAGCTAAGCATAAAGAGGTAACTCTATAAAACTCTTAGAAGAAGATCTAGGAGTATACCTTCATGACCTTGGGCTAGGTAAAGCATTCTCAAATATGATACCAAAGCACATGCAACTAAAGTAAGATCAGTTAAATTCATCAAAATTTAAAACTTTACCAAACAATACCATCGAGAAAATAAAGACAATTCACAGGATAGGAGAAAATATTTGCAAATCATATACCTGATAAGGGGTTTATAAGCAAAATATACACAGAATGTTTACAATCCAACAGTAAAAAGATGAACAATCGATTAAAAGGCAAAAGATGAGGAGAGGTTTCTCAACCTGATAAAGACAATCTACAGAAAACCTACACATAACACCATAATTAATGGTGAGAAACTCAAAGCCTTCCCACTAAGACCAGGTACAAAGCAAGGATGTCCCCTCTCAACACTCCTTTTCCACATGAAGTCCTTGGTCATGCAATAAGGTAAGAAAAGAAAATAAACGGTATACATATCAGGAAGGAAGACATAACTCTGTCTCTGTTCAGAAGTGCCATGATCATCTATGTAGAAATCTGAAAGAATCAACCAAAAACTTCCTGGAACTAATAGGTGATTTATAGCAAAGTTGTGGGATACAAGGTTAATAGACAAAAGTCAAATGCTTTCCTATATACCATCAATGAACAAGTGGAAATGAAAATTAAAAACACAGTATCATTTACATTACCACCCCTAAAAATGAAATACTTATGTATAAATCTAACAAAATATGTACAAGATCTATATGAGGAAAACCACAAAATACCAATGAACAAAATGAAGGAACTAAATAAATATTGAATAGATATTCCATGCTCATAGATAGAAAGACTCAACATTGTCAAGATGTCACTTCTTCTCAACCTGATCTGTGGATTCAATGCAATTCCAATCAAAATCCCAACAAGTTATCTTACAGATATGAACAATCTGATTCTAATGTTTACATGTAGAAACAAAAGACATGGATTAGCCAATACAATATTGAAGAACAAACTGGGAGGACCAACACTACCCACTTCAAGACTTACTATAAAGCTACATGAATCAGGAGAGTGATACTGGTGAAAGGGTAGACAAATAGATCAATGGAACAGATTTGAAAGCCCAGAAATAGACGCCCATAAATATAGCCAACTGATCTTTGACAAAGGAGCAAAGGCAGTACAATAGAGGAAAGATAGGCTCTTCAACAAATGGTGCAGGAACAAATGAACATCCATGCAAAACAAAATGAACCGAAACACAGACTTTACACCCTTCACAAAAATTAACTCAAAATGGATCATAAACCAAAATTTAAAACATAAAACTAAAAGACTCTTAGAAAATAACATAGGAGAAAACCTAAATGACCTTGGGTATAGTGATTTCTTTTTAGATTCAACACCAAAGACACAATCCATGAAAGAAATAATTGATAAGCTGGACTTCACTAAAATTTAAAAGTCCTGCTCTGCAAAAGACAATGTCAAGAGAATGAGAAGACAAGCCACAGACTGAGAGAAAATATGTACAAAAGACACATCTGATAATGAACTGTTATCCAAAATATAAAAAGAACTCTTAAAACTCAACCAGAAAACAACCCGATTAAAATATCGGTCAGAGACCTTAACAGACACCTTACCAAAGAAGATATACAGATGTCAAAATAAGCATATGAGAGGATGCTCCCCATCATATGCCATCAGGGAAATACAAATTAAAATGACAATGAGATACCACTACACACTTTTTTAAATTTATTTATTTATTTATGGCTGAGTTGGGTCTTTGTTGCTGGGCGCAGGCTTTCTCTAGTTACGGCGAGTGGGGGCTACTCTTTGTTGCAGTGCTAGGGCTTCTCGTTGCGGTGGCTTCTCTTGCGGAGCACAGGCTCTAGGCATGTGGGCTTCAGTAGCTGTGGCTCGCAGGCCCTAGAGCGCAGGCTCAGTAGCTGTGGCGCACGGGCTTAGTTGCTCCGCGGCATGTGGCATCTTCCTGGATCAGGGCTCGAACCCATGTCCCCTGCATTAGCAGGTGGATTCTTAACCACTGTGCCACCAGGGAAGCCCCACACACCTTTTAGAATGGCCAAATGCTAGCAAGAATGTGCAGCAACAGGAACTCTCAGACATTGCTGGTGGAAGTACAAAATGGTACAGCCACTTTTGGAAGACTGTTTGGTGGTTTCTTACAAAACTAAACATACTCTTACTATAAAATCCAGCCATCACATTCGATGGTATTTACTCAAAGGAGTTGAAAACTTTATGTCCACACAAAAACCTGCACATACATATTTATAGCAGCTTTATTCATAACTGCCAAAACTTGGAAGTAACCAAGATGTCCTCCAGTAAGCGAATGGATAAACAAACTGTGGTATATCCAGACAATAGACTATTATTCAATGCTGCAAAGAAATGATCTATCAAGCCATAAAAAGGGATTGGGGAACAATGTGGAATGACTTCAGTTTGAGGTGATGAAATGTTCTAAAATCGATTGTAGTGATGATCACACAACTCTGTGAATATACTAAAACTCACTGAATTGTACGTTTGCAGTGGGTGAATTGTATGGTCTGTGAATTATATCTTAATAAAGCTGTTATTTTCTTTTAAGTGCTCTATGTAAATGCCAAAGTTAGCAAGAGACCAGGAAAAGCTGAAGAAATGAAAAATGTGGCTAGAGTAACAACAACAAGTGACGTTAATTCAGAGCAAGGAAGAGCACTTGTTTAAGAAACTAAAGCAAGATGAAAGGACGTAAGACTTCTGACATAAGCCAGAAGGTTCCAAAGATGCTAGTCCTATTCAAATTCACACTGTACCATTTGGATTCATTTCAGTTTCTCAACAGAGACTGTTTGGCAGGGAAATTCTTCTCTGTGCATGCATTATAGGTTGTTTAGCATCCCTGCATAGTATATGTAAATAACACTTCCTAGGGATTGTTTTGACTCAAGATGTTTCCATATATCTCCAAATACCTTCAAGTTAAAGAACCACCAGGGCTATGGAAGCATTCCCTATGAGACATCATGCAGACTGTCAAAGACTGATATATTCTGGAATAAAAGATAATAAAAGATACACACTAAAACATACAGAACAAGGAGGAGAGGAGATATTCCCTTGCTTTCTCTTCTCTACTCTTAAAATATTCTACCTACTCAAGAGTTTCAAAGGAGCTACAAACTCCTGCTTGGTGGTAGAAACTCAAGGTTAACTCCTAAACCAATCAGGATTTTAAAAATACTCTTAGTCTATTTTGTAATTAGAGGAATATCTATAATGTCAAATAAAAAATACCACATAAAATATACGTAATAAAGCTATACAAATATAAAAATGCCTAAGAATAAAAGACAAGCAGGAAACGTAAGATTATAAGGTGTTGTGCTAAGGTAGTCCTAGGAGTTTTGGGGATTCTAATAGTCTACACATTTTACCTTTACGATGAAAAAACATTTTTTTTAAAAGGCCAAGAATTTTCACTTTACACCTACTCTAAATTTCCATGGGAATATTTGCTTGATTTCTCTTCTGTCATCCTAAAACTTATTCAAACTCAAGAGTTTCAAATCATCATGTACTTCTCTTGTCAAGCACATACCAAGAAATCATGGCAATATATTATATATACACATTTAAGTAGATAATGCAGTCAATAACTGCACTCTCATCATAAACATTCAGGACTTGGTTTTCAGTAGCAAGAGTTGATAAGCAACAGTTCTGCCATATTACCTGGATTTGTGATGGCCATGTTTACCAAAAGACATCTTCCTCATGCAGGGGACTCTGAGTCTTATATTCTAACAGCAGTTTTACCTACAAATACTCATCTCTAAAAATTCTTACTATGTGACGTTCATAAAAACAAAAGTTTAAAACATTTAACAGTCTGAGAAAAATGAAACTAAGAAAAAAAATTCTGATTTATTATTTGCTTTCCTTTAAGCTTCACATACATATATACCGTACACTTCCATCATATAAAAGGAAAATAAATTTGTATTTGTTAGCAATATCGTGTTTATCTTTAATTTCACTTCGAAGTATTTTCCATGAACGTTTCCACATCAACTTGTTCCTTCACAAGATAACATCCTACTAGATCTACTATTTCTAAAAATGTAGAAATAAACTGATTAATCTGCAGTGCCACCTGATGGTAAGAAGTAAGTAGCACATCCCAAAGAGTATGTTCTAAGCATCCTCTTCCCATCAACGACAGGGGAAGAGAAGGACACTGGAATTCTCAGTGACCACTTGGTCAGGACAACCATCTGCAAAGTGGCAGGACAACCTTACAGCAAGTGTTTTCAGGGTTCAGGAAGTTAGGGCAAAGAATGCTGAGAAAAGCACTCCTGAGGGAAAGAAATGAATGGGAGCCTAAAGAATAATGTAAATACAAGATGGTATTGAAAACATGAAAATGAAAACTTCACACTGAGGCAAAACATGACAACAACCTTACAGCACTGTCTCTACTTCTGTACTTAAATACTGCATCATTAAAAATACTCTCTTCTCGAGAATTCCCTGGCAGTCCAGTGGTTAGGACTCTGTGCTTTCACTGCCAAGGGCCCAGGTTCAATTCCTGGTCAGGGAACTAAGATCCCACAAGCTGTGCAGTGCAGCCAAAAAAAAACAAAGCAAAACAAAACAAAAGGAAGATTAAAAATACTCTCTTCGGGACTTCCCTGGTGGTGCAGTGGTTAAGAATCTGCCTGTCAATGCAGGGGACACAGGTTCGAGCCCTGGTCCAGGAAGATCCCACATGCCGCGAAGCAACTAAGCCCATGCACCACAACTACTGAGTCTGTGCTCTAGGGCCCGCAAGCCACAACTACTGAGCCCGCATGCCACAACTACTGAATCCCGCAAGCCTAGAGCCCGTGCTCCGCAACAAGAGAAGCCACTGCAATGAGAAGCCCGTGCACCACAACGAAGAGTAGCCACCACTCGCCACAACTAGAGAAAGGCTGTGCGCAGCAACGAAGACCCAATGCAGCCAAAAATAAATAAATAAATTCATAAAAAAAAAAAAAAACTCTCTTCTCTAGCAAAAGAAAATGTGAGATGAAGACATAAATGTGTTTGAGCTTTACACAAAATAAATATGACAGAACTTAAGAAAATTTAATATTCATAAGCAATATTGTAGCATAAAGGAGACTGAGAAATTGTAGAACAGGAACAGGCAGAGTGATATGAGGAGCGGGATGAAATCACCTAAGGAGAAAAACATGCAGTAGCCCACATTTGACAGAAGGACAAATATTCGGAAAGAAGAAGAAAAGCCAGATACAAGCCATTGAGACAGTGGCATAAGAACTTGAAAGCTCCAAATTTCCTCCTGGAAGAACAGGTACTGGGCAAATAAAAACCTGAATGGCGAGTAGCCCTTTTGGTGAAATGTATAAGCAATATAGTATTTACCAGGAATCACTGGAACATATCCTACAGAGAGATGTGAGGAAGATGTCATTTTTTCAAAGATAGTTAAATTCCTGCAAGTCAAATCATGATCTATAGCCCAAGTCTACGAAAAGAATAATAAGAGGCAGAAAACATTCTTGAGGAATTATGGATATGAAATATTACAAAACTGTTCAACTGCCTGGAGTCAAAAGCAAACTAGAGAAAGACAATGTGTCAAAGTCAAGAAAGAAATGAATTTCTGTGAAGACCAGGGGAAGAGTTCAAACTTTGAGAAACAGAAATCTTAAAGCAGTTTGCCAAAAAAAAAGTTAAACCTGAAAATGACCAAGCTTCTAGACAGCACGACCAATGTAGTTAGAGCGGAAGTAGGTGGAGGTAAGATGAAATAAAATTGACCATGAGCTGATAGCTGTTAAACCTGGGTGGTGAGTAGATAAGGGTTCATGATACAATTCCGTCTATTTTTGTGTATGTTTTTTAAAGTGGCAGCTAATGGACCATGATACAGAGAATACTAAAGCTGCTGACATCAGCCGCTCTGGAAATCTTTAAATGCACTAGATAGTAAAGCGCTCCTTCCTCCACATCACTCTTCTACATAGAACATACTTCTGTTATTACATCTATTTCCTTTTGAGTCCCATCAACAAAATCACGAGCTGCTTAAAGGCACATATTGTGTCTTATTCATCTATATGTGCGAGCACCTAATACAGTGTCAGGGCTATAACAAATGCTCAGTAAATGTTTGATGAACAACAAAGCAATAATGTGATTGTAATTTCTAAGAGCGGAAGGCAGGCTTTTAGAAATGATGAAAAAGAGGTCAAAGAAACAACAATATTTCTGGAAGTACAGAAATTATATCACAGTAAAGAGAGAAATATCTATAAAAGATACTACGAAAGTAAACAGTATGCTGAAGAGCTAAAAAAAAATGAAGGAAGGAATAAATGAATGAACAATTCGCTCAGTATCTTCGCCTACTGAAATGAGGCACATTGAGCCAATAAAATTTAACAATGCTTTTCACTGGGAATATCTAACATCCTCTGTTCTAATCCTGTTCTCTCAATCAGGTTTCTGATATTTATTGGCCTGTCATTAGACTTTTCCACATTCATTCATTCATTCAAATATTTACTGAACACCTACAATGCCAGACATTATTCTAGGCACTTAAGATACATCAATGAACTAAAAAGACAAAAAATCCCTGCTCTCATGGAGAGTATATTCTAGTGGATGGAGACAGAGAAGTAAATTATACAGTATGTAAGAAGACAGTATACAGTGCCAGAAGACAGCTGTGAAAGAAGTCCTGTCCAATAAACCCAAGTATTCATGTCGTACTGGGAGTTTTTAGTAAAATGGCATTGATAAACTTCCATAAGTCTCTTGCCAGTTTGGTATACATGAGAGTCCCCCATGACTGAACACCTCCTCATAGTTAAGGAGCTAATCCTAAACAATAGTGACACCCTCCAAGGTAGTGCCAGCAGTGAGGCCCCAACTAGTGTCACCACCACCTTCTTCGACATCTTTTTAGGTGAAAGAAAAAAATATACAACTGTATAAAAACTATTAAAGAACAGCAATTATGCTCATTGGTTTTAAAGTTCCTTCTCTGATGTCAAAGAAATAGGAAGGAAAAGCTGTAAGCTTGATTTTGGGAAGATACTGCTCTTTGAATGGCAGTAATAGCACAGCCTAAATTTAACAGACCATAACTGACCAAATTTTAGTCAGAACTTTTTGCTAACTGTTAAGGGACCATCAGTCCTCTCCAAATATACATATCTTTGATTGGTAGTTCCCAATTACTGATCCAGGATATCATACAACTCGTCTTAGAAGAATCTCATTCTTGTTGTGAGAGTTCAGCCTAAGGACTCACTTGAATTTATAAAAATTCACTCATTAAAACATGTTATAGGCTGTATGCCCAGTAACACCCTCAAAATTAGAAACTGTTCTACATTTTATCATTAAAATTATGTTCTGAGTCATTAAAATAATTTTCTATCACCTTAGAGCCATCCATATCACTTCTCTAAACAGTAAGTATATCTAATTTAAGCATTTTGTTTTACTGACCAAGAAACTGTGTCCTAAAAAAGTTAAAGAGAAAAATTGTGACTCCTGTACAGTCACAGGCAAATTGGTGACATTTCTGGAAACCTAGAATTCAAGTCTCCTATCCCAACCCAACACTCTCTATTGACTACCACATTTTTCCTTTTGATCACAGTGTTGTCAAATACCAATGAAATTAACTGTTTTTAAAAAATCTTTACACCTGAGAACCAAAATACAATATCAAGACTAGAGCTTATCTTCCTGATAAATAGTGTTACAGCAAAACTGAAAACCAAAATCTAAAAAATCTTTAGACCTGACAACCAAAATATAGTATCAAAAGACTAGAGCTTATATTCCTGATAAATTTTACTATAGCAAAATTGAAAACCAAAATTAAAAGTCAATGAAAATACCATACAGGAATTTTTTTTTTAAAGAGGTATTACTTTATAATCATCAGATTGGCAAAAATTACAAATTCTGAAAATATTCAGCGCTGGCAAGAATGTATGTAAATAGAAACCTTTATGCACTGCTGCTAGGAGTATACATTAGTAAAACCACTTTGGAGAGCAATCTTGTCATCATTAATGAAATGTGTTCGTGTGCGTAGGTACATCCTATGATCAGGTAATATCCTATGACCCAGCAGTTCCACACTTGGTACTATAACTAAAGAAACTCCTGCATAGGCATACAAGGAAGAGACAAGGATAAGGGTGTTTGTCTTGGAGTTGTCTACAATAAGAGAGAGCTAGAGACAATATGCAGTCCATAGTTAGTGGAACAGATACATAAAATATATCTTATGCTCCCCTTGCAGAATGTGTTCCCTCTGGCTGCAAATCTCTTGCCTCTAGATATCTGCATGTCTGGCTCTTTAGCTTCAATCCAGTTTCTGCTCAAATTGTCAACTAATCAAATAAGTCTTCCCTGACTGCCCAATCTAAAATAGCTTACCTTTCAATCCAGAATCTCTCTAGTCCGGATATCCTTCCTTCTATTTTCTAATCTTCCATTTTTCTGCATAACATTTTTAACTGTCTGACATGTGTTTACTGTTCAGAATCCCAATTAGAATGTAAAATCCAGACACCAGGAGATTTGTTCAAAGGAATATCACCAGAATCTAGAATTAGTACCTGGCACATGAAAAAATATTTGTTAAATAAATGAATTCAATGACTACATCCCAATCTCCGCTTATAGCTGTGTAAAGTCACAAAAATGAACCCAAGTCTCTGACTTTTCAAGCCCACTCACAGTATATGACCTGAGTGGTTATATAACCTCCAGAGTATTTAACATTCCACATTTTTTTCAACTCCCTGGCAATTCAATTTGCATTCACAGTATTCAGCAAGGAAGCAGCTTCTCATGGCCAGGCACTACTCTGAGAAATAAATAAGGGAGTCTTTGCATTCAAGTCTAGAGAGGAAAAAAGACAATTACAATATAGTACAAGCGCTATGATAAGCGCTTATGGAAGAAGGTCAGAAGATGACCTAACTCACCCTAGGAAGGCTGGGGAAGGCTTCCCAGAGGGGAGGAAGGCAGCATTTGTGCTGAGCAGCAGTTATCCTGATGAGCACCTTATGGGTATTTGTCAAACAGGTGATGGGTACATTCTAGGCAGAAGACACACAACATAAAAGTGTCTCAATTTTAATCCGCCTGCCAATGCAGGGGACACGGGTTCGAGCCCTGGTCTGGGAAGATCCCCCAGGCCGCGCGGAGCAACTGGGCCCGTGAGCCACAACTGCTGAGCCTGCGCGTCTGGAGCCTATGCTCTGCAACAGGAGAGGCCGCGATAGTGAGAGGCCCGCGCACCGCGATGAAGAGTGGCCCCCGCTTGCCGCAACTAGAGAAAGCCCTCGCACAGAAACGAAGACCCAACACAGCCAAAAATAAATAAATAAATAAATAAATAAATTTTAAAAAGAAAAGATGACTACTATCTTAAAAAAAAAAAAAGTGTCTCAATTTTAAAAAATATCCTAACACTTCTGAAGAACTGTAAACAATTCAGCATGACAAAACAATGTGAGGCAGGAAATAAGAGAAGGTGAAAGCAAAAACAAGCAAGGCCAAATCATTAACATCCCTATTTCCAAGGCTTGGTAGTTTGGATTTTTATCTGAAAGTCTGCAGAGAAAGATTGCAGAATAACAGCACCATCTGCCTACAGAAAAAGGAAAGGTACAGAGGGATGGCATGCATTCTCAGAAGTATGGAAATTATTTAGAAGGTTTACATAGAAGTCCAGATAATAATGATAATCTGAACCAAGGTAGTAGCCACAAAGAAAAAGTAGATGAAAGAGGTAAAACAAGATTTGGTAAATAGTAATATAGTTAAGTGCGGGAAGGTTAGCACATAAGGGTAATAACAGGGAAGAGTTAAGATTCTGGTGTCTCTGAGTGAGTGATGAGCTGCATGCAAGAATCACAGGAAGAAGAGAAGCAACTTCAGAAAGGGTGAGATACGTAATTTTTTTGACATGAGTTTAAGGTATCTTAATACAACCACAATGTGTCAGAGTTGATCTGTGCTAAACAGATCTGGGAGTCATCAAAATAGATATAGAAGTTGAATTCATAAAGGATGAAACCCTTCAAGGAGAGTAGGCAGAGGCAGAAGAGAGGAGAAGATAGTATGCCAGAGTGAAATGAATATTTAAAGTGGCCAGAGAAGAGAGAAAAATATACCAAGGAAAGACTGACCAAGACATGGAAGGAACATAAGGAGACTACAGTGTCACAGAAACAGAAGAGAATTTCAAGGAGGACTAGTCAAAATGTCAAATGATTTAAAAGATTCCATTAGATTTCAGAATAAGGAGATCAATAGTGACCATCACCCCATCAAATTCAGTGACTGCAGTCGATTGGCAGACTTCAACACACTGAAAAATAAATAAATAAATAAGAAGAAGGTGGAGAAAATGAACATAGACAACTTTTTCAAGAACCTTAAGGGAAATAATTACAGATAAAATTGAAGAGGAATCTAGAGTGAAAAGAGTGTATTTAAGACAAGTGCATTTAAATCCTGATAAATTAGTACCAGTTGAGAGTAAAAGGAATAACCAAGAGTTATGGACTAAACTGTATTCCCCAAAATTCATATGTTGGAAGCCCTAACCCTCAGTATCCCCAGTACTGAAGATAAGAATTTTGAAGATGTGATTAAGTTAAAATGAGGCCATCAGAGTGGACTCTCATCCAATATGACTGGTGTTTTAATGAGAAAAAGAGACACTAGAGGTTCTAGTGCACAAAGGTACAACCATGTAAAGAGGCAGAAAGAGGGCATCTGTAACTCAAGGAGAGAGGCCTCAGAAGAAACTATTTCTGCCCTAACCTTAATTGTGGACTTCCAGCCTTCAAAACTGTGAGAAAATAAATTTCTCTTGTTTAAGCCACCCAGTCTCTGCTTTTTGTTATGTCAGCCCCTGCAAACTAATACACCAAGGAAACATTGTCCCTGAGGAGAAAAAACTCGGAACACAATTAGAGATGAACAGATAGAGGTAGACAAGTATGCAGGTGAAAGAGGGCAAAAAGCAATGAAGTTCCCACCAATGTACTGCATTTCCTCTGTGAAGCAGAAGGCAACATTATCCAGGAAAGAGTAAGGAAGGAAGGAGGTGGTGGGCTAATAACCACCATGGGAAACAAGAGTAGTTACTAAAGACACACACAGAGGATTATTAGGCTGCTTTTCCATTAGCCAGTAAATGTTTGTTACTGAATGAACACCTAGTGTCATTCATGAATGCTTTAGTTCAGTTTCAATACGGTGAACTCTAGCAGTAACTAGCAAAAGAAATGCATTGCAATGAATCAGAACCTGGTTTAAAAATCTAGATAACATGTGACCTTGTGCAAGTCACTTACCATTCTCAGCCTTAAGTTTCTTCAACCAGAAAAACCAGACTTGATAATCAGCATAAGATCACCTCAGATTAAAAGTAAGAAGTGCTGGGCTTCCCTGGTGGCGCAGTGGTTGAGAATCTGCCTGCTAATGCAGGGGACACGGGTTCGAGCCCTGGTCTGGGAAGATCCCACATACCGCGGAGCAACTGGGCCCGTGAGCCACAACTACTGAGCCTGCTCCGCAACAAGAGCGGCCGCGATAGTGAGAGGCCCGCGCACCGCGATGAAGAGTGCCCGCGATGAAGAGTGGCCCCCACTTGCCGCAACCAGAGAAAGCCCTCGCACAGAAACGAAGACCCAACACAGCCAAAAATAAATTAATTAATTAATTAATTTAAAAAAAAAAAAAAAGTAAGAAGTGCTACAATGTTTATGCAGGTTTGTGCATGACCTTGGTCTTCAACTTTTACCAACCAAAGTAGTGTGTCTCAAGCTGTAATGTACATTCATATCATCTGGAGAGCTTGTTAAAATGCAGATTCTGATTCAGTAGATCTGGGGTTAAGCCTGAGATTGTGCATTTCTAACAAACTTTCAGGTGATGCCTACACCATATTTTGAGCTGCAAGGGTGTAGAACACTGATCCAGCTCAAGTTGTACAAAGCTTATAGTTATCGGCTTATCTGTAATCAGCCTGATATTTAGAAAACCAAGGAAAAACACTCTAGACTCACACCTGCACGAAATGTCTTGCCATTCCGTGAAACACTCTGAAATTAACTGACAGTCCCCATTTGGTGCAGACAGGAAAAGAAAGGAATCACAGGAAAAGAAAGGAATTGCCATCAATAACACTAAATTAGGAGAAGCCCAAGATTAAATACAAACACACACACGTACACATATATACAACACAAAGGTTAAAACCTATCTAATCAAATACATTTTCTTTCTCAAAATATGAACATTTCTGGAAAAACACATGTATTTATCTCTAGAAAAATCTTCAGTATACTTTAACTGCCACATGTCTACAAAGATTCTTTTGCATTCTGGTTTGATCCTGAATGCAAACACATTCCACAGTGTCACAAAACCTAAAGTTGTTTTTTTTTTTTTTAAACCTAAAGATTTTTATGTTAATTCCCAAATAATCTTCACCTATTTGTTTAGAACCTCCAATTGTATTATCACAACTAAATCTGTTTGTGTTGAGAATTCTTTTCTGCTTTAGGAAGTGTAACTAGGGCAGAGACAGCCCAGCTGCCCTAGGGCTATAATATATCACCACAAATCACTGCTATAATTAAACTGCTTTTTACTATTCCCTGTGCTAGGGGTTACAGGAGGTAAATTTCACAATCCTATCACAACCAACAGGGAGAGATTTTCAATCTAATTTCGCAGAAATCTTCTTCAGTGACAAAAGACCTAAGAAAAAATGTCATGAAATGGATGTCTCATATTGTAGAGTCACTCTGCCTTTAACCTGAAACCTCCGTACTGAATAGAGAAGTTTGAAATAACGTGAAAACGAAGTAATGAACTCCCTATCCAAGAAAAAATAAAAAATATTTTGGCTGTAAACTACTCTTCCTTATTCCCTTCTGAAGAATAACCAAATCGCAAGGGCACTAGCGCACTACAACCGAGCCCGTTCAAATGGGGTGCGGAGGGGAGATCAACTGCAACCCTGGTACCAGGAGGCAATTTAGCAGTCCTATCTATCTAGCGAAGTCACTCTGAAAAAATAAGACTTCCCTCATTCACCACCATGTCACAAAAGGATTTAAAAAAAAAAAAAGACAAATGCAATGGGCCTCAAAATAGTTTTGCTGAATCACAAATACCCTCAAGTTATAAAGCTGCAGAAGTCGCTGGGCTCGAGCACTGTCGGCCATACCTCAGCAAGTAAGTCCTCTATGAACATGTACAACTTCCTTCACTTGTTCGTTAAAGGCAAGCAAGGGTCTAATGGTCAATTAAAGCTTTCACAGTATTACTATTAGTAGCAGTATTGTGGGTGCAATAACAACATACAGTGGTTTTATACTCAAGATGACCACGTTCTCTGAAAAGTGGCACCACCTATCCCCCAAGGGCAAATGAACCACCCTAACCCGCAACGCAGCCACAATGAGCACCCTACGTCCCCATTTTGGCACCCAGCCCCTGCCTCCCTGCGCCCTGATTCCTCCGCGACCATGCTTCCCGCTCCCGGGCTGACTGGGGCAGCCTCAAGCTCCCAAGGGTCCTTGGGGTAACGCAGAGCCAAGCCTGCAGGCCGCCCTCCTCTCGCTACTGCTATGCCTGGCCTCCCACTAGCCACACGTTCTTCCCTCACCTCTCGGGTCTCCACTGCCCAGCCCACTCCTCCCGCTCGCGCGCGCTCTGTGGCTCTCAGGCCGGGGCCTCACCGTTTGGTTCCGTCCGGAATGGCCCGGCTCTCCCGCTTCCACGCTCCAACACGAAGCGGCGTCAGCTCGTCCTGCGCCCCACGCTTCCAGTCCACACGCCGCCGCCTACTGATGCCGAAAGCCGCTTCTAGGAACGCGCCATGTTCAGCGTCGCGGCTCCCAACGACGCAGGCGCTCGAATACTGCGTCACGGACACCCGGAGCGCGTGGACTAGGCAAAGACAGAAGACGATAGGAGAACGGCGAAAGGAGAGGGAGGAGCTTTCCCTTCGAAACTGAAGGCGCCGGGCGTCTAAGGCAGCTCTGTGCGCTTGCGCAGTATAGAGAGCTGGTTTCCCCCCCACCCACCGGACGCTGAGCGACCTGTAACCATGGAAACCATAGGTCGGCTCTGCCCCACTCCTGGGAAAATCAACTGTCTCCTGGGTTGATTGAAGCTTAAATCAGAATCATTTTCCCTTTGTTATTCCAGATATCAGTTGCCAAACTGCATTGTTTTACGCATCTGTCTCGGTAAAGAATTATTTAAAATAATCCTACTCTCAGCAGTCAGCCCTCCCACGAATATTTATTTTTTTAAGGTCCTAAACTTGCTCGGCGCTCTAGTCCAGAACGATAGCAAGAGTGGAAAGATTAAAAGGGAGTAAATCCAGTTCTCTCTGCCTCTGCTGCTAACTAGCTTAGTGACCTAAGTTTTACATTTAGAAAAAAATAGTTGTACGGAAATAGTTTAGTGTTCATAAAGATTACTAAAAATAATAGATAACATTCATTAATCATTTAGAATGTGCCAGATACAGTTCTAAGATCTTCAGATGAATCATGTATTTAAATTCTTAAAACAACCCAATGAGGTTGAAGAAGCTGAAGCATTAGAAAGATCAAGTAACCTGCCTAAGTTCACACAGCTAGTAAGTAGTAACTAGCAGTGTTAGGTTTGAACCAGGCAATCATAAGCCTTGCATTACAAGATGCTCATCACACAAGGGCTATTTTTGAAAGTAAAAATATAAAAATTACCTAAATGACCACCAAAAGGAATGATTAAATCATGACACATGCATATATAATATAAATTGGCCATTAAAAATAATGTTGAAAAAGAATCTGAAAAAGAATGGATATGTGTGTATGTATAATTGAATCACTTTGCTGTACACCTGAAACTGACAAAACATTGTAAATCAACTATACTCCAATATAAAATAAAAATCAAATTTAAAAAAAATTTTAAATTATGTTGATATGTTAACATGTTCACAATGCATTAGGGAAAGAGTGGGTTACAAAACAATATGCTCAGTATGGTTCCATTTTTGGAAATAAGTATATGCGAAAATGTTAACAGGGTTTGTCACTAGTTGGATGGTATTATGGGCATGTTTTATTTTTTAATTTATTTTGCTTGATTGTATCTTCTGATTTTACTGAAAGGTAATACTTCTCAAATTTTAAATGTGCATAGAATCACATGGGGATCTTGTTAAAATATAGATCCTGATTCAGTTGGTCTGAGGTGGGGCCTGAGAGTCTTCATTTCGAATGAGTTTCCAGTTAATGCTGCTTTCCATAGATCACACATTGTGTAACAAGGCTGTAAGGAATAGGCAATAAAGCAGGAAAAAATTACCTAATTTTAATAAAAATGAAAAAAGTTGTTTAGAAGGATCTTTTCTGTTTGGAATAATGGGTTCTTCAGATATTGAAGAAAAGCTGTAACTTAGAAAATGCACATACATAAATTTTGCCTACAACTTCAGGGCACCAAATTAAGATGCACTTGGAGGTCCTAGCTTCAGCTACTATGAATGTAAAATCTAGTAATATAGTATGTACAAAACAAATATGTACAGCTGGATAAATCTCATATGACTGCATTTTGCTGCTATATTCTCATATTCTCACGTTCTTTGAAGAAAAAGACAAATATTAAATTAATTTAAATTAAATGATCATTGGGCTGTTCAGAACATATTTAAAATATAAATATATATTCAGTGCTTCCCCCCCAAAATGGTTGAAAACTGAAAAGAGAAAGCAGAAAATTGATGGAGCAAATGATAAGTTAAAGAAACATTAGCTTCCCTCACCCCTCAGTCTCAAGTAGGTTCCAAAAAACAGATAAACATAATAACAATGCAAATTATTTGCCTCAGTAATATTATGATTGCTAACTTCTAAATATTCCCTATGTGCCAGTAACTGTTCTAAGTGTTTTTTAAGTGCCTGACATTGAACTGTAGACATTTCATGTAATTTATTATCCTCATCACCACCCTATATGGAGATTATTCTTTCCCTCATTTTACGGATTAGAAGATGATGCTCATATGAATTAAGTAATTTCAAATTCTCAACTGGAGAAGCACAGACTCAAATTTAGATATATGCTTTGTGGTACATAGAATAAAAGATAGCCAAATCCTAGTCCCTGAAACCTGTGAATATATTACTTTTCATGGCAAAAGGGACTTTGCTAATATGATTAAATTAAGAATCTTGAGCTGGAAATATTATCTTGTGGGCCCAATGTATTCACAAGGGTCTTTATAAGAGGGAGACAGGGGCTTCCCTGGTGGCGCAGTGGTTCAGAATCTGCCTGCCAATGCAGGGGTCCCCGTGTGGGTTCGAGCCCTGGTCTGGGAAGATCCCACATGCCGCGGAGCAACTAAGCCCATGAGCCACAACTACTGAGCCTGCGCGTCTGGAGCCTGTGCTCTGCAACAAGAGAGGCCGCGATAGTGAGCGGCCCGCGCACCGCGATGAAGAGTGTCCCCCACTTGCTGCAACTAGAGAAAGCCCTTGCACAGAAACGAAGACCCAACACAGCCATAAATAAATAAATACATACATAAATAAATAAATACATAAATAAATAAATTTAAAAAAAAAAAATAAGAGGGAGACAGGAGTATCCGAGAGAGAGATGTGACCATGGAAGCAGAGGTCACAGCGATATGGGGCCATGACTCAATGAATACAGGCAGCATAGAGAAGCTGGGAAAGTCAAGGAAATGGATTCTCCCCTACAGTCTCTGTAAGAAACTCAGTCCTGCAGATGACTTTAGACTTCTGACCTTCAGAACTCTCAGACAATAAATTTGTGTTGCTTTAAGTTACTGTTTGTGGCAATTTTTTATAGCAGCAATAGAAAACCAATATGTGCTCCGAAATCATAAGGTTTCGAAATTGCTACACTTCATTTAATATTGTAACTTGGGTAAAATTGGGTCTTGGGCAACTCTATAATATAGTTCATTAGCTGCTTATAAATTAACTCATTAGAAGCTTACCAGCTTAGGAAAATAAGTCTTTGAGAAACTAACTGATCTGCCCTTGGTAATATAATTTTGTAGCAGCTTCAGTTTTGTTTATATATTTTTTAATTTATTGATTTATTGATTTTTGGCTGCATTGGGTCTTCGTTGCTGCGCGCGGGCTTTCTCTAGTTGCGGCGAGCAGGGGATACTCTTCGTTGTGGTGTGCGGGCTTCTCACTGCGGTGGCTTCTCTTGTTGTGGAGCACGGGCTCTAGAGCGCAGGATCAGTAATTGTGGCGCACAGGCTTAGCTGCTCCGTGGCATGTGGGATCTTCCCGGACCAGAGCTCGAACCCGTGTCCCCTGCATTGGCAGGCAGATTCTTAACCACTCCGCCACCGGGGAAGTCCCTGATTATAATTTTTTAAAAATTTGAAACAATATAAGTGTCTTTCACTAAGGATTGATTACATAAATTATGGTATGTTCATACAATGAAATACTCTCTACCTGTTAAAAATGCTGATATAGATTTATATTCATTAACATTAAAAGATGTCCATCATATTTAGTTAGGTAAGAACAGTAGGTTAAAAGAATTTTTTATATCCATAAAGTCTTGGAAAATATCAATTCCTTAATGGAGGTGAACTCTGAGTGATAGGTTTCACTTTCTAAAATCTTTTTGTACTATCTAAAATTTTTTGCAATGTTTAAGTATTACTTTAATAATCAAAGAAATATAATAAATATTTCTACTTTGGAAAAATAAATATAAGAATACCATGTAGCTTTGTATCTCTTAAGGTGAAACAGCATTTTTTCATATTCTCCTGGTAAGAATGAAAATTGATTCAACTGTTTTAGAAAATAATCTATTACTATATATTCAGAGACTAAAATGTTCATATATTTTGACTAAATAACTCCATTCTTATAAATCTCTACTAGGGAAATAATCCAAAGTATAGAAAATATTTTTCATAAATGCAGTAAAATGTGTATGGCTCTATTTTTTACAACAGTGGTATAGGAATGATTTAGTGAACTCTTACACAGTCACAAGATGAAATCTTCTGCAGCAGCTTTCAATACTGACTATCAAGATTGTATAAAAACTGGGAAAAGTGCTTTTTACGTTACTGTATTTTATGGAAAAAAAACAGTAAATTATATGATCTCAACTATGTAAAAATATGTATTGCTAAAACAATAGGAGAAAACAGTGTGTGTCAAAACCTTCACAGAGGTTATACCAGAATAGTGAGATTAGATGTAAATTTTTCATCTTCCTTCTACCTTCTGTATTTTCCAGGATTTTTGCAAGTTAAGTTTTTGGTTTTGTTATTTCGTTTACAATGTAGTTGCCCTATCTTTGGGGCCCAGGAAACACATAAAAGGGGAAAATAAAACCACTTTTACTTACTACATCTCTGTCATTGTTACTTTGTACACAATTTATTCTTAAATTCATGGTAACCAAATTTAATTTTTTAACTCCATACTTTAGAATTCACTTGACTCTTACATTAGCTTGTTATTAAAGAGTGAAATTAATTTAAATTGTATCTAGAATGACTCAGCTAGTATCTTTTGCTTTCCTGCCATTCCACCACTGATGAGAGTAGTCATCCCTTGGTATCCACGGGGAATGATTTCAGGACCCTTCCTGGATACGAAAATCCACGAACCCCCAAGTCCCTTGCATAAGATGGCCTAGTACACTGGGTCCTCTGTATCCGCAGATGCATAACCTGCGAATTGATTATGATGGCAACATTCAGATGCAAGTAGAGACCAAAGGAGCCCACAAAAGGCAGGCTGGTGTCCTGCTGTGGCAAGAGCACAGGCTTCCACCCCTACTTCTGCTGCCAACTACCGGAAAGACCTTGAGCAAGTACCTTTAATTTCTGTGAGACTCAGTTTCTTCACAGGTAAAACAGCATAAGCATGCTTGCCCTAACAACCTCCCAGGGTTTCATTGAAAATCTAATTGTGTGGAAAGTACTTTGAAACCCATAAAATGCAATATGAAAATATAATACATAAATACAAAGATAAAAAATATAATATGAAATAGGCTCTATTATAATCCACAAATAGAATTCTTAGTACAATAATTTTCCTGTTGTATTTGGAAAGCTTCAAAGTGCTTCATTTTGCAACAGAATATATATTATTTTATGGTAATGATATGAAAACATTTATCTGACAGATACTTTTGGTAGGTATCAATGATTCGATATTAGATTTTCACTAACAATTATTAGATATTCACTGACAATGCTTAGACTCATCATACTGGTATTAAACAGAGACCAAAGTTTTCTTTCTTAATTGTATTAATTTAAAATAGCATTTTAATAATCTGAAAAAAATTAGAATATTTTTTATAGAAGACTTGCTCATAGTATTCAAGGTATATTACTTCTTTCAGCCAAATTTCATCACATTTTTCTGTTAAGATTTAGACAGCATAGTAGAAATTGTCTCTAGGTACTCTTTGAAATTGTTCTACTTTGTAAGGCAGCACTTCATTTTAGTATTGGATATTGGCACAATATTTTTTTTGTTCTAATCAAATTAAACAGCTTGATATTAAGTACATTTCAATTTGATTTTGTTTTATCTTGTCCAGGTGAATTATTTTTTCATAGAAATATAGTATTTCAGTTAATAAATCCATGTTAAAAGTGTGAAATTCAAACATTCTTAATGTTTTTATGACTTCTGAATACATTAAAAGTCTGCAAGGGACTATAATTTATACAAGAAAATGCTCACAATGTTTTATTTTTATTCTTTATTATATTCCCTGGCACATTAAGAATGTTATCATTTCAAGCATGCTGTGAATTTAAATAATCCTCTTCTACCAAAGCAAATGTTACTGTAATTATTTTTCAAGTTATGATACACTTTAACAAAAAAACACAATAAGAATGGCAGTAATCAATTGTGCACACCCAAACTGAAAAAATATATATTTTTTTAAATTTTTTATTTATTTTATTTATTTTTGGCTGCGATGGGTCTTGGTTGCTGCACGCAGGCTTTCTCTAGTGGTGGTGAGCAGGGGCTACTCTTCGTTGCGGTGCGAGGGCTTCTCATTGTGGTGGCTTCTCTTGTTGCGGAGCACGGGCTCTAGGCACGCGGGCTTCAGTAGTTGTGGCACACAGACTCAGTAGTTGTGGCTCACGGGCTCTAGAGCGCAGGCTCAGTAGTTGTGGTGCACGGGCTTAGTTGCTCCACGGCATGTGGGATCTTCCCAGACCAGGGCTCGAACCCGTGTCCCCTGCATTGGCAGGCGGATTCTTAACCACTGCGCCACCAGGGAAGCCCAAAAATAATTATTTTTAGTTAACAAAGGATATAAATATGAAGCAGAGAAGCACAAAATTATTTTTTATAATTACAAAGCCATTCATAGCTGCAAAGATAACTCAAATACATTCCAGCATAAATTGCATACACATTTCTTTAATGCAGCTCATATCCCAGCATCACACATTCCCTAGGGCTCATGGATACATGCTGCACCCAATACTGTCTCACTTCTGAATGTTACCTTGGTACTAACAGAAAAAAAAATCCCAACAATTGGATGGAATTTGGCCAGAATAATAAGCAATACCAATTATTAGAACAATTTTCCTGTACTGATGAGGGTGCCCTTCCCATCCTTTTTCAGTTCTGTAGAAATTCCTCAACCAAATATGTTATTTTAGTGCAGAAAGTAGTGAATCCCTACCTGCAGTGTGCATCAGAATCTCCTAGAGGGTCTGTTAAAAATGCATTTGCCAGGGCCAAATCCTATTCTGATCCAGAATGTTTAGGGTGGGCCTTGGAAATGTGAATTTTCATTACATGTGGTATTCGTTTGTGAGGGCTGCCATAATAAAATACCCAAGACTGGATGGTCTAAATAACAGAAATTTATTTTCTCACTGTTCTGGAGGCTAGAAACTCAAGATCAAGGTGTCAGCAGGGTTCGTTTTTCCTGAGGCCTCTCTTCTTAGCTTGCAGATGGCTGCCTTCTGGCTGTGTCCTCATATGGTCTTTCTTCTGTGTATACACATCCCTGGTGTGTCTATGAGTGTCCAAATTTCCTCCTTTCATAAGGATACCAGTCAGATTTGATTCGGTCACAATCTAAAGGCCTCATTTTAACTTAGTCACTTCTTTTAAGGCCCTATGTCCAAATACAGTCACATTCTGAGTACCAGAGGTTAGGACTTCAACATATGAATTTTGGGGGAACACAGTCCACTATGTAACATGTGCCCTAGTGTTTCGGATATAGGTGACTCAAGGTTCATACCTAAACAAACACCAATTCAGTCTGTAGGTAAGCTAAATGTGCACACTCACCTCAGTCATTTAGTTTTATGTGGCTTATTTTGTGACAACTTCCAGGAGGGTCTTGCTATTTCACTCTTAAAGAAAATTATCATTTGGTTTCCATCCTTATTGTCTATCATGCTGCATAAAATAGTCTCTCCCACCCACCCTGTTGATCTCTTTCTCTTCTACTTTACTTTTTTCTTCATACTTATCATCACCTGACATAATGTCTGTTTTTCCTCACTAGAACGTAAGCTCCACTTTGTTTTTCTCACCACTCACTGTACACCCCCCATGTGTAGAACAGTGACCCAGGCAGATCAGAGTGTCCTGGAGGTGATCCTGCATTCCTTCTGTCAAGAAAAAGCAAGGTTGGGACTTCCCTGGTGGCGCAGTGGTTAAGACTCCGCCTGCCAATGCAGGGGACAAGGGTTTGATCCCTAGTCCGGAAAGATCCCACATGCCTTGTAGTAACAAAGCCCATGTGCCGCAACTACTGAGCCCACGCGCCACAACTACTGAAGCCCACGCGCCTAGAGCCCGTGCTCTGCAATAAGAGAAGCCACCGCAATGAGAAGCCTGTGCACTGCAACGAAGACCCAACACAGCAGAAAGAAAGGAAGGAAGGAAGGAAGGAAGAAAGAAAGGGAGAAAGGTGACAGAACTAAGGAAACTAGGCAATTTCATTGTAATAAATAACAAATATTAAAAAAAAAAAAGAAAAAGCAAGGTTTTCTGCTGAGAAGGAGCTGGGGAGGTCGTAGGGCAGGAGGCCTGAGAAGAATTAAGATTTGAAGATCCTTTATGGAGAATGGGAGAGGAAGATTAGAGGGAGTTCAAGAAGAGCTGGCTGGCAGGGTTCAGAATACAGCTAAATGTGGAGCCCGTGAATGTCTCCTATAGGTACTGTTGTGTGAGCTCCGGCAGTTCTCACAGCTGGAGAGGAGCAGAGAGGGCAAATGGTTATTTTGATTCCTCGGTGACCACCATTGCTCCTTGGGATAACATTTGAGGCCCTTCACCATAAGTTTCTATTTACATTACCTGTTTACTTCTCAGCTACACCAAGTTTCTTTTTCTTCCTTAAATACCCTATATCTTTTTTTTTTTAATTTTTTTATTTATTATTTATTTATTATGTTTATTTTTGGCTGTGTCGGGTCTTCGTTTCTGTGCGAGGGCTTTCTCCAGTTGCGGCAAGTGGGGGCCCCTCTTCATCGCGGTGCGCGGGCCTCTCACCATCGCGGCCTCTCTTGTTGCAGAGCAGAGGCTCCAGACGCTCAGGCTCAGTAGTTGTGGCTCATGGGCCCAGTTGCTCCGCGGCATGTGGGATCTTCCCAGACCAGGGCTCGAACCCGTGTCCCCTGCATTGGCAGGCAGATTCTCAACCACTGCGCCACCAGGGAAGCCCCCATATATCTTGACCTTGTTAGTACCGTTCCCTTTGAATTCTCAAACTTTCCCTGGCTAATTTTTGGTTCTCTTTTAATGATTCAGCTCAAATATTATATTTTGAAAATGTTCCCCAGTTTCCTCAAGTATTAGCCATAGTGCTAAGGTCATGCCTCTTTTAAAGCACACTGTCTTTGGAATACAGACCATCTTTAATACAGGTTCAAGATCCAGCTGTCATTTACTGTGTGATCTTGAGCAAGATATTTAACATTTTTTTTTGTCCTTCAGTTTCCTCATCTGTAAAATGAACACAATGATAAGCCCCTATTTTAGAGAACTGTTTGAAATGGTGAAATAAGATATCAGCAAATGGTGCTATGTCTTCCTCTCTTGATAGAAATTTCTTTAAAAGCAGGAATCAGGTCATGTTCATTTTTAAATTCCTAACATTTGACAAAGTGCCTGGCACACTGTAGGTTCTCCAGAATTGTGTAATAAATTAATGATCAATGGAATTACAGAGGTAGTTGAAGATGCTACTAGGGTATACAAATTTTTTTCCTAAGTTAGAATTACAGCAAAGAAAGAGCAAGGCTTGGGAATGCTTACAATCAATTGTGCAGGAAAGAAAGTCAGCTTTGATAAAAACAGAAAAAGATTGTTTCTTCAAGGAAATAAGTTACACACAGAAACATTAAAAACTGAGAACCATTACACTGGCAGGCAAAATAGACATGGACATTGTATTCATGGAACTTACAGTCGGATACATTGTCCTATCACAATACCCAATGCATAACAACTACCACATTTACAGAGTTTCGGACTTTTTGTCTAACTCTCTCAGTAGAATAAACTTTGAGAAGAGCAGTTTCCCATTTAACTCTGAATCTCTAGCACCCAATAGTGTTTAATACACAGCGAGAGCTCAATATGGAAAAGTTTAGGAAATTAATGACGTGGCACAGAAGGAAGCGAAGCAACTAGTAACTCTAGTGGAACTAGACAATTACATTCTCAGTTACTTTCCACAACTCAAGCAGCGGAGAACTCACTCCCCTAGAGGAGCAAGCTCCTCTTCCCAAGTTCCTGGGATTCTCACCCCACGATCGGCTGGGAAACAGGAGCGAGGCACGTGACAAAAAGAAACCTTCTTTGGATTTCAGCGATTCCAGAACCTGGCCTGATGAAGCATCCACAGGCCTAACTGCGTTATATAACTTAAACTTCCTCCACAACCTTGAGGTACCACACCAAAACCTATTTAACCCATTCGGTGTGGGTAGGGACGAGGCCCCGCCCCCGATTCCAAATTAGCCAATCCAAACTGCCAGAATCGGTAGCGCGGTGTCTTCTGGGATCTGTAGGCTTCCGAGGCCAGGCTTTCTCCCAGCTTATGACTTCAATTCCCGGCGGCCACAGGGACCCAAGGTCGGCCATCTTTCTGGGGGCGCACCACGGAGCAAACCAGTGGGCGGGTCCTCGCCCCTCCCCGAAGTGGCCAGGACCTGTGCTGTTGGTGTGGGCCGGCGATTCCCACGTGGTGCGGTGACTCGCGGTTGCAGCCTCCGGTCCTCTCTAACTTCCCCGGCCTCTGTACCCGCTGCCTGCAGAGATGCCGAAAATCAAGTCAGGGGCGAGCGGCCGGTGCCGCGAACGGCAACAACAACGCCGGGAGCTGAAGAGCGGAGGAGGTGGGGACAGCCGGGAGGGAGCTGGGGTCCGTCGGGTTGGGTCTTCCGGCAGGACCGAACCCGGGGCGCGGACGGAGTTCTGGGCCGGGACAGTGAGACCAGGCGTGGCCCGCGCTCTGGGAGCCGCGCAAGTCCTGGGTTTCCCGGAGCGCCGGCCGCAGGCCCGGCGCGCAGCCTCTGGCTTCCTTTCCAGCAGAAGGGGTGAACTGAAACAGTCTGTCATCCCGGCTCCAAGCGTGACGTTTGGTGGCTCTTGTTGGCGCACATACTTTCCCCCAACTATCCTACTTTCTTCTCTGGGATGGTCCAATATTTGATTTTAGTTGGGAAATTAAGGCTATTTCATGTTTTCTTCCAGGACTCACGTTCAACACGGGGATTGGGCAGCACGTTTTGAAAAATCCTCTCATTGTTAACAGCATTATCGATAAGGTGGGTGTGGAAGAGGAGAGGGAGAGAGTTATTGGGTTACTGATTTTATTCTTAGGAATATCTGAGCACAGAAAGGATGCCTGGCACAAAATAGATGCTGTATAAATACTTGTTGAATGAATTGAGGAACTGTGTAGGATTCACAAGCTGTCTTCAATATGATTTGCTTCCTTCTGTGGGTCTCGGCTTCTCCTGGCTCCAAATTCTTTTATCTTTCTGTAGATTATTTACTTCTTAGCTTGACATTTCTACTTGTTCGATTCCAGATTATTATTCTTTTATTCGCAATCACTTTTTCTAGGCACCATCTATCACTGTTAGTTTTTGTTTACTCCAGACCCTAAAAGTATGTCTAAACAGACACCTTTGGAAGTTTGTTCCCCAGAGAAACCTATATGGTATAAGCCAATGCCACATATAAACTCTTTGGAGTATTCTTCCTGTATGGCTTATTGATGTTCTCTTATTGTTTTGGATGATTGGGTGCTAGGACAAGAAACACAGGTGGTGCAAATTACTTTCATGGTTGCAAAGGAAGCATCCTGGAGCTGTAGAAAGAACATTACATAGAGAATCTCGACTTAGTGTCGCTTACAAAGTGAGAGTTGGCCTAGCTTTTTAACCTTTTTGGCTCATGGATTCCTTTGAGCATCTGATGAAAGCTATGAACTGCAGCTGTGTGCATACAGACACCAAGTTTTGTGTACAATTTCTGGATACTCCTGCATCCCTGAAACCATACCTGGATGTAGAATTGAGAAATACTGGTACAACGTGTTATGGTTCTCAGGCAAGGTCATCATTTTGACCTTTCCAGTTTGAACTTGGTGATAACAGAGTTGGTAACAAGATGCTGTTGGAATCTTTTCAAAGGTAGAAAGCAGAATGCCACTCTCAGAAAGAACTGCTGTTCCTGCTTTTCTGACTCCTAACTATTGCCCCAAGTTAGGAGAGGTGTTAGATTTCCACTTGCACCTAATGTTAATGAGATAATTTTTGTTAAGCACATAGATCATGAAGGAATCTCCTAAAAAGGGAGTCAGGATAAGATCTCACTGAGCACTTTTGAGTAAAGATATTCAGATGTAAATTAAATTATTACAGATGTGCCTGTAAAGCTAAAGTGGTTGTGCTTGCTTGTAGGCTGCCTTAAGACCAACTGATGTGGTGCTGGAAGTTGGACCTGGAACTGGCAATATGACTGTAAAGTTGCTAGAAAAGGCAAAAAAGGTAAAAAGAGGATTTAGTGTTTGGTATCAGAAATTACTATGTGAGCAAGCTCAGGTGGCTTACAGATCTATTTAATTAATTGCTCCTTTGCTAGAAACTTTATCTTAGAAAATATGAGCGAACTGGGTGAAGGGGGTCAAAAGGTACCAACTTCCAGTTATAAAATAAGTAAGTCGTGGGATGTAATGGACATCATGGTGACTATAGTTAACAGTACTGTGTAGTATATTTGAAAGTTGCTAAAGAGAGTAAAAATTCTCATCACAAGAAAATAAGATTGTAATTATGTGGTCATGAATGTTACATATATCTAATCATTATGTTGTACACCTGAAACTAATGTAATGTTATGTGTCAGTTATATCTCAGGTTTTAAAAATGGATTAAAAGAAAAAGAAAATATGGGGTATATCAATCAGGAAAACAAACCACATTGGATATTTCAATACAGGGAATTTAATATAGGGAATTGGTTACATGGTTATTAGAGGACTAAGAGAAAAAATGGGAACACTGAGGTAACCCAATAGTAGTAATTACAAAGAGCAGCTACCACCTCTAGGCTCAGGGGAACAAAGCACAGCAATTGGAGTTATTGGAACTTAGGACTTTGGAGGAGATCTAGCACAGGCCTCTGAGATTAGGGTGTCACCTGGCCACTGCTGGTACCTTCTTTGTCTCTTGGCTTACCTAGTTCCAGTTACATTGGACCACTGTTGTGTCTTCTGGTGGAAGCAGGCAACACATTTTAAAGAACCTATCTGAAGAGAGCTCAATGAAGAGACCATTGACAAAATGTGGGAATGTTAAGGGAACCAGTAAACATTAGTGAAAAACCTAGGGACTAGCAACAGCAGGAAGTAGTTACTATCCAAAGACCTCAAGGGGCAAGAGGAGGGAAGTGTGTTACCAGAGCCCAGTAAGAGCAGGAGCCATCGAACAGGGGCCGCTCATAGCAGAACACAGCCGCTGCCAAAACTTGTGCAAGGCACGGGCAGACATTGGGAAATACTCAACGTTGCCCTTTGCACCGGTAATGCCTTTCATCAGGCCATTGCCTTTCAGTAGTCAATCCCAACCAGAAGTCAAAGGGCAGTGGAGCTGAACTGTATCACCCTACAGGCACAGAGAAAGCTGGAGAGTGGACCTGGGAGCTAAACAGCACATATATCTACTCTGTAGATGTGGTCTTCCTGGAAGTCAGTAAAACCTCAGCTTATATTGAAATAAAATTAAAATTTTAGCCTATCTGGTATCCCTTTTCATTTACTTGAGAAGTTATCTGTGCTGTATGTTCTGGATCTTAGTAGGTGAGAGAAGTGATATATTCATTCCAGGAGCAGTTGCTTTGTGTGCTTCTAAGAACATTTACTACAAAGACATACTGTGTATTTTTTTCGTCATCAGTTGCGTTACAAAGCGTGGAGCCATATGAACACAATAATTCTGTCAATTATTTGGGTAGAACGCTCACATAGTCTGGTTGTCTACTTTTCTGGGTGGTGTTTTTGTTGTTTCCTTAACCCCATTCCCACATTTTGTAAAATACTCTCTTCTTTAAATTCTTAAATAAGTTCTTTAAAATATGCTGGTAGAGTACAATTGAAGGAATATTGATGGTAGAATTGGGAAAAGGAGTTTAATTCATTTAAATCATGTAAGAGTTTCCATTGAGATAACAGGAAAAGATTTATACTCCATAATTAACCTAAAAAAATTTTTTTTTTTGAATTTAGGTAATCGCCTGTGAACTTGACCTAAGGCTAGTAGCTGAACTTCACAAAAGAGTTCAGGGCACGTGAGTATACATAATAGAATTAAAGTGCATTTCAGTCTCATGAAACAATATTCTTTTTAATTGCTTTTCTTTTCTTATTATCAGGCCTCTGGCCAGCAAACTTCAAGTAATGGTGGGTGACGTGTTGAAAACAGATTTGCCATTTTTTGATGCTTGTGTGGCAAATTTGCCTTATCAGGTATGTTTTCAAAATGTAGGGAACATTATATATACTAAATTGTTTTCTGGTGTGTCTTTCCCAGAACTAACTAGTTAATTCTCTTACAGATCTCTTCTCCTTTTGTCTTCAAGCTGTTGCTGCACCGACCTTTTTTCAGGTTTGTGACAAGAAGAACAAAGTTACTGCCAAATCTTAGGAAAATTGACAGTTTAGGCCATGAACACAGACAGCCAAAGATTAAGGTTACTTCAGTTGAAAAACTACTGGAGCACTTGTTTTGTAGAAAATACCAATTTGTGTGCCGCTTTCTCTCTCTCTTCCTCTCTCTCTCTCTTTCTTTTTCAATTGCCAGAGTTATTTGGGGGAGGTGTGGTCTAAGTCCTGCTCCTGAGACCAGGTGGCCTTTCCCTATTTTCTCATGCTCTTGCCATTAGCCCAGGTCAAACTTTTTATTACCTTATGTCTAGATTCTTACAGTGGCCTCCTAACTGGTTTCTAGTACAATCTGTACCAGTAGTTTTCAAATCGCAGGTCAAAAACTCCTTAGTAGTTATAGAATAAATATAGTGAGCCATGACTGTCATTTTTTAAAAATTTATTTATTTTATTTATTTTATTTTTGGCTGCATTGAGTCTTCGTTGCTGCACGTGGACTTTCTCTGATTGTGGCGAACGGGGTCCACTCTTTGTTGTGGTGCGCGCACCTCTCATTGCGGTGGTTTCTCTTGTTGAGGAGCACAGGCTCTAGGCACATGGTCTTCAGCAGTTGTGGCACATGGGCTCAGTAGTTGTGGCTCTCAGGCTCTAGACCACAGGCTCAGCAGCTGTGGCACACGGGCCCAGTTGCTCCATGGCATGTGGGATCTTCCCGGACCAGGGCTCGAACCCATGTCCCCTGCATTGGCAGACGGACTCTTAACCACTGCACCACCGGGGAAGCCCCATGACTGTCATTTAGAAAAAAATGACATGGAATAGAATATATCAGAGGGCATTCAGCGCATGTCATTATAGTTGATTAGTTATAGTTGAGGTGATTATAGTTTCATGAAACTGTTTGTTTGAGTTCCCTAAACATATATACATAGAGATATTTGTGGCAGGTGTTGCAACGTCAAATGTATTTCTTAGTGTGACTTATTGTCAAAAAAGTTTGAAAGTCAAATCCCAGCTTTGAAGATGCTCTTCTCCTGTTCAGGAGCCTCCCCCTTGCTTGCTGAATAAAAAGTCCACTTTCCTTAACCTGTTAAATCAGGAGGACACTGATGTCACCACCTGCCTCAGCTCTTCCAGAGGGATGTTTACCGCCCCATGAATACAGTTCGGCTACTGAACCAGTTTTGTTTGTTTGGGTTTTGTTTTGTTTTTTAAAATATTTATTTATTTATTTGGCTGTGTCGGGTCCTAGTTGAGGCACATGAGATCTTTCGTTGTGGCACCTGGGTGCCAGAGCGTGCAGGCTTAGTTGCCCCGTGGCACAGTGGGATCTTAGTTCCCCAGCCAGGGATCAAACCTGCGTCCCCTGTATTGGAAGGCACATTCTTAACCACTGGACCACCAGGGAAGTCCCTGGGTTTTGTTTTCCTAGAGGGGCTTATGGACTAGTGCTGATCTGAAATACTTTCTCATCTGATCATTGAGGGCTTACATTTGCATGGGGTTGGAGCTACGGCCATTACACAATGAAAAACAAAGGCAGCTGGATCATTTTGTGGTAATAAAGCTCAGGCTGAAAGTGTTCTCCTCCCTTCTGGCCAGCTGGACTAATTATTCACCCCAGATATTGCTTTGCTCTATTTCCCACTTAAGAAAAGTCATTGCAGTTAAAATACATTTATAGTTGAAAATGACCTTGTTCCTTATTCCTTTCTGCTGTCTTTTCAGATGTGCTGTACTTATGTTTCAAAGAGAATTTGCTCTCCGACTGGTTGCAAAACCTGGAGATAAGTTATACTGCAGACTGTCAATTAATACACAGCTATTAGCACGTGTGGACCATCTAATGAAAGTACGTGACTGTTGTTGAAATAATGTGGCTTAACTCATCCTTGAGCATCTAGCTGTGCCTTCTGGGAGGAAAGCATATTTGATTACTATTTAAAGTTGTTTTTGAGAGGACTCCTTAAACATTTTCTGATTAATAGGTTGGAAAGAATAACTTCAGACCACCACCCAAGGTGGAATCCAGTGTCGTAAGGATAGAACCTAAGAATCCACCACCACCTATCAATTTTCAGGTGAGGTTAAAATAACTAGGTCATTCAGTAAAGGGAAAAAAAAGTCCAACCTGGAAGATGTGTGTCTGTAAGCAGCAGAAAGGTAATGAGTCAACCTAAATGTCTAAACAGGAGAATGTTAATTATACATCCCTGTGATGGAGTAGATGGAATTATTTGACACAAGATAGTTGTTGAGGCCCTCAAGAGCAAGGAAAATGTTTGCAAAAGGTAAAAAGATTAGAATGCCATTGCGATTTGCTGAAGATTATAGCTATGGAAAACATGTATCTATTTGAATAAGACATGGGAAACAAGATAAAATGAAAATAGTTGTGTTAAATAGTATGAGTAACACTTTTTAATCAAAATTCTAATTTCTGCCATTTAAAAAGAGAAGAAAGCCAGATGATTTGATGTAAAACCTTACTGCAATCACATGGGATAAAAACGTGATTGCTTATGTGGTCAGTAACTGGTGGCAGTGGAGTGGTTGTCAGTTATTCCTGCAAGGTATAACTTTATACCTTTATATTGCACAGGCTGTATTGCACAGGCTATATTCTAAATCATGTCTGTCTTGAGTTTTTTGAAAATGATACTTAGATTTAAATAAATGCCATGTTCTTTGTTCAGATGTGGAATATGTATTTTTTTTCTATTTTTAAAATTGAGGGTAAAATATTCAGTGGGGTGCACGGAAGTGTGAAAATCAAGTATGCATCTTACTTTTGCATATGTGTGCCAGCCAGATCAAGATATAGAACATTTTCTTCACTCCATCACTCTTTTCATTTTTATATATTAACACAAAATAATACCTAGTAGGTATAGGCAGGGTTTAATATTCTGTAAGAAAATATCCGTCTACTATTTCAGGAATGGGATGGCCTAGTAAGGATCACCTTTGTTAGGAAAAACAAGACACTGTCTGCTGCATTTAAGTAAGTATTTTACTAATTTATGATGTATGAGGGATCAGTGCTTCAGATACTGTGCTAAGTGCTAGAATTTGGTCCTTTTTCCTGAACAGATACCCTAAAGCATAAACATGATCCATGTCCAGACACATTTTATCTTTTTAATTTTGTACTTTGGGAGGCAGGAGAAGTTAATGAAGAAAAGTTCCTGGACTTGGGAATTAGATCAGGGGTTTTTTGCAAAATGGGAAAAAACCAAAAACTGACCACACATCTGCCTAGTTTTTCCTTGGAAAGATGAGGTGATGATGGACCCCTTCCACATTTTTGAGATTCATGGCATTTTAACTTGGAAAAATATAACAGCAATTTGCGGCCCAAGGTCAAAAGAAAGGTAAAAGCCACAATGAAAAAAAATGTTTGTAGATGATGTTTTGTGGAGTCTAGAACTTCTTTAAGAATGTGAGAGATGTTTATCAGGACTTACTTTTTAAATATTAGTAGTTGCGATTATTTCAGAAGTTTAAATATTCAACAGCTTTTTTAGTTCCTTAATTTTGCCATATGGAACATAGATTTAATCATAATAAACTTAAAGGAAATTATTTATAATCTGATTTGGGAATAATAGTGATATCATGTCTTTATGTAATACAGGTCAAGTGCAGTGCAACAGCTACTGGAAAAAAACTACAGAATTCACTGTTCGGTCCATAATATTGTAAGCAGAAAATGTTTCTGTTGTTTCAATAATTTGTTGTGTTTTAAAATGTCCCTCTATTTCCTATTCTGTTTCATATATCATTACAAGATTCTTAATTTTGAACATTCCATAGGATCCTTAAAAGACAGTATGTCATGTCTAACTAGCACTAGAACTTGAATTCTAACAGGTCAGTGCTGCTATGTATTTTGCAGAACATATCTGAACACCCTTGAATACTCCATCCTCTTTTACTGAGGTTTTTTTTTTTTTTTGCCATAAAAAGATTCAGTTGAATCATAATTTTCTCAAAGTTTTAAGCTTGTGTAACTTACTCAGCTTAAAATAATTGTGTACCATTTGCTAGCCTTTGAATTGTGGCAGTCCCTTCTTGCTTGTTGCTTACGTAGCAATTACAAATTTAAAGTTACTATTTTCTCAATCACTTTTTTTTAATACCCAGAAATTGAAATAATTAGAACAAAGTATGAGATAAATAGCAGATTTCTGGTTGTGAACCTCATGTCTCTTTATTATCTGTGCAACATTTTCTTTAACTAGTTGTGTGTGTGAGCACACATAGACATATCCATATATAATGACTGTGATGTTTGATAACTTTTTAGTTCTTTCAAGCTAATTAAACGGAGCGGACAGATAAAAGCAAATTTCCTTTGTATTTTTTTATTCAGATCTTACATGGTTTAATGTACCACATTGCTACCTCCATTTTATGAATAAAGTCATTGAACATCTACCTACATAGGAAATGTTACGCTGGATTAAGAGAAGTTTTTAGATGAAAGATGTAAAGTATGACATATTCTCAAGGGTTGGAGAGGCCATCTATGAGAAAAACTTAACTAGCTGGTAAAATGAAATTTGTGCCAAGAATATGTTACTTTTAAAGAAGTAGCAATTGCTGTAAAATTTATTTTGTAGCTTTAGTTATTTTATGTGTTATGAAGTATTTTGTGACGCCTGAAACAACTATTTCAGAATTTCTAAGAAGAAAAAGGGCAATATACATGATTTAATTCATTCAAGGTCTTCTGTGTATTTGGTATGTGCTAAAAAATCAACCACTTAACTAATGAGAGATCCAAGTCTTAATCTGCACAAACAGGCTTTCCAAAACTATCATGAACAGATAAGGTGACTGTTTATGACTTACTGAACTAAAAAAAAAAAAAAAAAAAAAAAAGAGTCAAGGTGACTTCATTAAAGATATGTTGTTCATTTATTCTGAATCTTATATTGATAGATAATACCAGAAGATTTCAGCATAGCAGATAAAATACAGCAAATCCTAACCAGCACAGGTTTTAGTGACAAGCGGGCCCGTTCCATGGACATAGATGATTTCATTAGGTAACTACATTTTCCTTTTCCTACATTTTTACATATCTTTACTGTGACACCTTCAGATGTAGAAATTTAAAGGCTTTTAAGTGGTATAAGGTGCTGCTACCTGGGAGTTATTGCATAGCACTTCCATGGTATGGAATAGTATTTGGTGTAGAAGACGGAGGCTAGTTAGCTGCAGCAGAATGAACACTTCCTGTAAGAACTGTAAGAACAGTGGTGAAGAACAGTCCGAGCCTGGAGTAACCTCTGTGGCCATGTGTGTGGTGGTGTGCGTGCTCCTCCCCTCCAGCCCCCTCCCCCAACTCCCATTCATAGTTAGTCTTAACAGTTTGTCTCTTCAAAGTAGCCTGTAAGGTAAAAGAATCATAATATATACAGTTGGGTCTTTTTTCTTTATTGAGAATAGCTTTTACGTATGAAATAATATTAGTTACAATCATATCTGGTTATCATTTCTAACTGGTTCAGTAACTTATTTTGTGGACTGAGGCATAATTAACTGGGCAATATAGACCGAAATTTGTTCTCCTTGGATTAAGCAAGTAAGTCTTAGGAAAGCAGAGTAAGGCGTCAAATTACCCAGGTAATTATTAACCTGTATTCATCGTTTTTAATCACTAACACTCTGATTTCCTAACTAATAAACCATAATTTTTTTCCTGTTTATCCAATTCATTTTTAAAGCTTCCATGGTCTAGAGGCTGATAAAAAAGAGGGTAGATTGTTATAAAAGTCATTGGTTTGACTTTTCTATGCTAGAAACACAGTTGTATGTAACTGAGACAAATGGCGCTTATATTTTATTGGCAGGCTAGCAGTACTACTGAGTCTTTATTAGATGTTAATCCTAGGAGTTGAACATTATTCATAAGTACCCATCTTCCTTTTTCAGATATCTTAACCCATCTCGATGGTTCTTATGGGGCCATTCTGAAAATAATCTCAGGCAGGTCTAAGTAGAAATATTTCATCTTATTTTCCTTCATTCTTATTAATCTTCTTCAAGGTTACTAAACATGCAGTTTGCTAACTAGGATCTAATAAGTACACAGGTGTCCAGAGAGAAGCAGTGAGTATTTAATTTGAACCTCAGTAACAGTGAGCTCAGAGAGGAAGAATGGACACATGAGATTAGCCATTCATCTCTCTCCTGCCTCTAATTCCAGACAGCTTCACATTCACTTACCAGGCTGAAATGGAACAAAGGGCCAGTGTCCTCTTAGGCCAGGGATAGTGTAGGTCTAAGATCATTTTAGTTAAATTCATCATGCCTTAAGACATACAGGCTATGACAGAAGAGGCACCAAAATGATGTGGTTTTAACCAATATACATCTCATAAATTTAGTTGAAGAATAAAGTTTCTTTAATGACTAGTGTTAGGAGTGGGTGGGCTTCACAGGTTCGCTGATGTATTTGTGTTTTAGAATTCATGGTATAGGGACTATGTATGCACTGTTACTTGCTACAAACTAGCATTTCAATACCATCCCATTTTGGTTTCTTTTTTCAGATTGCTACATGGATTCAATGCAGAAGGTATCCATTTTTCTTAGGTATCTGCAGAAGAGAAGTTTCCAAACTCAACAAAGTGGAATTATATATTCTTAGTAATTTGAGAAGATGAACTATGCTTGGACACTATGTGCTTGACTATTTTTGATTTACTACTGTTGTCACCGTTTATTACTCTGAATTTTTAAGGAAGTAAGTCAATTCTAACTATACAGGTTTTTTTTTTTTTTTTTTGGTTTTGGTTTGATTTTAATATATAACATAGGGCAGGGTCCAATTTATACACGATACTCTTCAAGTTTAAGAGCCGCAGACACGCACAACTTTACACTTAAAAGTTATTTCTAACAGTGTATTATATAAAGACGTTACACTAATATTTCCTATGTTATATATTACTGTGAGAACCTTTTTTTAGGATTTTAGCTCTTTAGGCCTTTGTTCTTCAAGTCATAAGAAAGTTAAAATATGCTTAATTTAGTCACATATTCCCCATACCATTTCTTCTTGTTATTCATGTGTACAGTAAAGCAATTGTTTCCTTGCTTCCTAAAATGTTATTTTGCTTCTCTCCTTCTTTCTCTGTTTATCCTATATAATTTCTATCACTGCCTACCCCTTTAGCAATCCTGCAGCATAATAGGCTAAGGTTCTAGGTAAGCCTGAGTCTGCTACTGCCACCACGTGGTGCCAGGCATATTCCTTCCGGGCATTCCTTACTTGTGAATGAGGATGCTCAACTAGAATGAAATGAACTATAAGAGTGTATGTTTTTTCTTGGGAGGCAGTCATAGATGTAAAATTTCAAAGGATTTTATAAATCAACACTGGCTTTAAAGTTAAAATCCAAATTCTTTTAACAGAGGTACACTGAGTGAACCTAGAAGGAAAGATAGGTTGTTTGCATAAACAGATTTTTTAGAAATCTGGCTTCAAAGTGATACATTAAAACATTCCTATATAACTAAAATAATGTATATTTTTAGTTAATTATTATAATAGGGATATCAGCTTTCAAGTCTGAGAAAGTAAAGAATGTTTAATCCAGATCCAAAAAATTTAAGTTATTCTTTAAATAATAACTGCACAAAGCCACTTTTGTTACATAAATACTACATAAACTTAAGAGTAGGTTTTTTTAATCTCACAAAACTACTTAATTAGCAAAGTTCACTTGTACCATCTCTATCCTTAAAGGAAAATTTAAATTTAAGATTGAATTCAGCTTTCCCTCTTATTTCCCTGTCCTCCTATGGACTGCTGAGTTTTAGTCCCTTTTATAACCTTCAGATTTCCCTATCTGTAAAACTGAAGGAATGGATTATACTACCAAGATCTTTTCTGGTACTGATTTTTAATATACCTTGAATACTAACCAGAATGAAGCCATTATAGTATAAGGCAGTACATTTCATATTGAGGAGACCTTCCAGAGATAGTACCCTTCTAATTTAAATAATAAATTAAGACTAATCTGTTGTGCTTTAAAATGAGTAAATTCACATATCTCTTTATGATGTCCTTTGAAGATCGGTTAGGCTCAGAAACTACCTTTTTAAACAGCCTCTGTAAGGTCAATAGTAACAGCTCTCCATTCTTCCTCTTCTCCTTGAAATAAACACAAATAGAACATACCTTACAGCTGCAAGAAAACCTGAGTCCCTTCCAAAACACAGGTGATTGATTGTATTGAAGTAAACTGTCTCGAAAACTCATTCCATAGATTTAATAATAAGCACACTGTGAAAATCTACACTTGCTCTAGATTTCAAGTTTACAGAGGAGCTTTTCACCATGGCGTTAGGATTTCCCACAGCAACCTTCTGAGATCTGTGGACAGTGAAGTAGGGAATCTGGCTCATGTGACTCTATTCATAGCTTCCCATTAGCCCATATGAATGAGCTGGTAGTTCCCTAGAGTAAATCAAAACAAGACACCCTTGGGAGACTTTTTGTTGTGGTTAATGTACTCCTAGACACTATCCTGGGAACTGAGGGAAAACTCCTAGAGAAGATATATAAATCTTCTAACAAAATATTTACATGAAAAGTGGCCAGTTTTCTTCCTTGGAATAGCAATCTGTAAAAATAAGTGCCACCATTTAAAAAGCAGCATGCCCTAGATGAACTGATTGGTGAGAATTTAGTGATTCTCATCAAATAATGGTGAAACATCATACATTAGGTAATGGGTGGAGCTTGGGTCAGATCTGCCTTTTAAGGCAAAGTCATCTCTTTCTTAGCTTAAATTCCTTTTCAAGAGAGTTCTGTACTGTCTATACTTGGCTTAAACTAACAGTTCTATTATGGACTACTTTCAATGTACATGTACATATTCATGCATCAGAAGCCAATTTCCTTTAACAGTACCATTTAAAAGGTACATTTTGGGGTGCTAATGGACACTTCAACTTAAGTAATGGTATTGGTAAAGATCAAATTGCACTATTAGTCTTGTTCATACCACACTGGAACACACACTGCATATATATGTATTATCCTAAGATAAAACTCTTTTCAGAATTTCATTACTTTTTATTATACACCAACTAGTTTATATTTTAGTTCTTTACAAAGAAAATGCTAAGAAAATCATAACCACGTGTTACATGGTTTTAAAATCATAATTCCAGGTTTTTTACATAGAAGATGGGATGGTCCAGCAGCTGTGTCCACTGTCGCGGACTCTAGTTCCATTCAGTGGTACGGCACATCCTGCAAGTCTAGTCGCACACACAAAACGTCTCAATTACAGTAAAGAGGTACACACAATAAAGGTAATTTACAACGACAAATAAGGAATGTAATTTATCTTGGCTGTGCTTCAGAAATTTAGGGTCAGTAGCCTTAGTCAAGGCACAAAGCAGGAAGAGGTGAGCACAGCTGTTTCTAGAAGTGGGCAAGGTATGTACAGTCACTGATGAGGTATGCATGCACGCAAAGGATTTAAAACTGCTCAGTCTTGCTATGAAAATTGAACTGAGTTAAAAGGAAACGCTGTGGCTTCCCCCTACTATTCACCTCTGGATCAAGTCCACAATCTTACTTCATCATACAGAAAATAAAATTGGCAAGGAACTTCAAAAGTAAATCACTATGTGGGTAAAATGAAACAAAATGCTTCACTATTCCCAAGCCTCGGCTGTGCCTCCTGGACTAGAAGCATCCTGTAGACAAAGGAGAGTTTCACAAAACTGAAATGTCATTCAGGTTGAAGGGACAAGACATTTCCCACAGACACTTAAAATTTCAAACTTTCGAATGGCCCTTACAGCTGAACCATTGTATGTTACAGTAGCGAGGGTGGGAATCCTTTAGCAGCAAATGCTGATTTAAAGGGCACGGGGTCTCTTCGGGTTGATTTGCTTGCTGGCCTGTTCTTCCTCTTGTAGAGCTGCACGAAAAGATTTCACTTTATCTTGGAAAAAGAAAAGAACAAGGGAATAAGTTTTGCATTATATGCAATGCAGCACACAACTTTATGGGTCCTATCAAATCAGCTCCCTTATTAACTCAGGATTTTTCCTTCTTTGTTGTCCAGAAACTCAGAACAGTGCTCAACTGTAGCAGCAGACTCATTAGATTCCTGGAAATACTTGTAGTTTTTTTTTTGTTATCTTCAACAGATTTCTGTTCTATTTGGCACATTTTACAGCATTCAATTTTAATTTATTTGAATTCCTTTTTGCAGTGTAAAGAGGCTATATATGTGTGTAAAGTAGACATTTCTTCTCTCAAAATTAGAAAATGTCTACTCCCAATTCCTATTTTACCTTTTTAAGCTATGAAATTTTAAGATTATTTGAGTTTTTAAGAAGACATGTCATTTTTTCCTTATCAGGGATTGCAAAAGGGCATGATGGGGAAGGGAAATTACAGGACATACATTTCTTGGCCTTACAGTTCTGTCCTACTGTCTATCGTGTACTGATTCAGTCACTTAAGAGTAAGAAATACGTTAGTAAAAATTGGAGGAGGCAAATAATAGCTGTGTGAAGATGAGAAATCTTTCTATAACAGTGGTTCTCAATTTGGGAGTGATTTTTGCTCCCCTCCCGGGGACATTTGGTAACGTCTACAGACATTTTTGATTGTCACATTGGGGTGGTACTACTGTCATCTAGTCAATAGAGACCAGGGATATCTGTAAGCATCGCACAATGCACAAGAGATAGCACCTTCCAACAGTTTCCCAACTTAAAATGTGCAAAGATTGTGGCTTTCAGAAAAAAGGAGAGATATAAAGTTGGAATCTCAATTTCTTTCCCCTCTTCCTAAGTAAAACGATGTTGAAAAAGTCGACTTTTCTGAAATTTAGAAAGGAATTTAAGGGGACTTCCCCGGTGGTCCAGTGGCTAAGAATCTGCCTTCCAATGCAGGGGACACGGGTTAGATCTCTGGTTGGGGAACTAAGATCCCACATGCCATAGGGCAACTAAGCCTGCACCGCAACTAGAGAGAAGCCCGCGTGCCGCAATGGAGACCCAGCACAGCCAAAATAATAAAAAAGAAAAAAGAAAGGAATTTAAGGACTGCTGGATTTGATGCCTGGTAATATAAGATAATAGCTCCCAAACTTCTTAAGTTAATAACAAAATTATCTCTGGATGGTAAAAAAAATTTTTTTTCTAAGGAAGGACTGAATAATATAATATCTAGGTAGTAATTTCTTCAAAGTTTGGATATACTTGCTTATACATGAATCCTGAGAAAATTAAGGAAAGGAACTAAGTTGAAAGCTACATCTTACAAAGAAAAAAAATTAGGATGCATTGTGCTCTGTCTTCTGAATAAAATGCATACCGAAAAAAGCTGCTTGTGCATTATGACAGATTAGAAAAATGATCAAAACACTTTAAATCAAGGCTTGAATATGGAGAACATGAAAAACAGCAAATTTTAGAAACCCTACATCTGCACAAACAATTCTAAATTGGCAAAACGGTCACTGCTGACTCTAGGATATGATTTCAAATAACCAACTTTACAAAGAACCTAGTTTAAAAAATTTGAAGCAGCTTGTTTGATGCTAAAAACTAGCAACTTCAGTCTGGTTTCATGTTGCATTGCAAGCACACACAAAGAAGCCTACTTGCATATAAATGAAGATAGCTAATTTGCCAAAGCCTAAGAAATCAGCACATACAATACATGCTTATCTGAAGTGGCAGAGATAAGCTAATTAAAAAGCCAAGAAAGAAGCCATGGCATGTAGGTAAACCACATGCCTCCCTTCATAAGCAAAGTAGAGTTGTTTTGAGACCTTCCCCTTCATTTTTTAAAACAAGTGTTCAAAGGAAAAACATGACAATATGCACAGAAAGGAGAAGCACATAGAAGGCTATAGAAAGATGACCCGTAATAGACCTAAACCAAGGAAAATAATTCTGAAAAGCATCGGCCCACCAAACTAAAACTCTGAATGGGTATACAAAATTTACAAACTTGTTAAAATATATTTTCCCTCTTTAATCATAAGATGTCTTTACCTTCTCCAAAGACTAAAAAAAGATGACTAGAGAGCACTTGAAATGATTTTTCATGTTTCATTTTTAGAAAAATCAGAATGGTTCGTTGGTCTTCAATACCTCTAGAAAGATGTTAAATGTACCCATAATTTTCACTTCAGATACCTTCTTACAATATGAAATCCTCCCACTAATTACATACAAATATTAGGCAGATTTCAAACACTAAAATGAAAAAAGAATTACCCCGCAGCTCAGTTAAAATGTCTATTTTTTGCTCAAGAATAGCTTCAAGTTGCGTAGCATATGAATCTACATCATAGTCTACTTCTTCAGTCATCTCTAGGAGAGCCTTTTCATCTTCTAACCATCGAATAGATTCCTAAAATGACCAAGAAAAAAAAAATCAATAATCCAATGAGCCTATTTATAAGACAGAAACCAATTTATAAATTTCATGTTAATATAATCAAACATACTCAAGATGGTATTCTCTAAAATATTAATAACCATAAAACATCTTTATTTATAGAGTAAAATTAAGGAATATTTCCTTAAATTTGAACACAAACACCACTGTGACAGGCCAAGCAAGATGACTTCATTTTCCTATTTTTACTCTACTTTGAGTGGGGTTTGGGGGAGGGAATGAATCAGTCACACACACACACACACACGCACACACACACAAACACACACACAATGAGCAGAGTAAATCTCAAACTTCAACAGCTGTCCCTAAAACAGAGAGACAACGGGTGTAATAATAAAGTTACTGATCAATCTGATGAGGCCTATGGGAGCCCAGAACTTGTAAATCATCTGGAATTAACATATCCATTTGGGGCCTCACAGTGGTTGGGCCAAGAGGTAATCCTAAATTCTACACACTAGCTCTTCAAAATTATTGACTGTAAGGGAACACTGGATAGCCCTTTTTTTTTGGCCGCACCGTGTGGCTTGCAGAATCTCAGCTCCCTGACCAGGTACTGAACCCGCGCCCTCCACAGTGAAAGCGCAGAGTCCTAACCACTGGTCTGCCAGGGAATTCCCAGGATAGCCCATTTTAGAAGAGTCAAATGAACCACTAAAGAGTAGCTACTTACTACTATTCATAAATGCTTCAAGGAAACCATTCCTTTTTTAAAAAAATAATTAATTAATTAGTTATGTTTGGCTACGTTGGGTCTTCGTTGCTGTGTGCGGGCTTTCTCTAGTTGCAGCGAGCGGGGGCTACTCTTCGTTGCAGTGCCCGGGCTTCTCATTGTGGTGGCTTCTCTTGTTGCAGAGCATGGGCTCTAGGTGCATGGGCTTCAGTAATTGCAGCAAACAGGCTCAGTAGTTGTGGCTCGTGGGCTCTAGAGCGCAGGCTCAGTAGTTGTGGCGCATACCTCATTCTAACAAGGAATTCACAAGTCTACTGCTGGATTCCAAAACAATTCAATTGTGCTGCACACACACCGTTCTATAAATGTACCAATTTAGTTCTGACACATCAAGTATAAATTTGAGTTTGAAAGCCTCACCTGACTGAGTTTTATGGGTGTCCATATTGTTCTAACACTTTTCTTAAATTACAAGTGTCCTTTTTTGATTTAATCTAAATACCTAGGCCTCTGAAGAGATTCCCATAATATGGACTTGACTAAAACTGTAAGTTTCAATGTATACCCTATTCTGAAGTTATAAACAGTTCTCTTATATTTTTGAGACCTTCATCCAAGTGCTTGAATGGCAAGAGCTGAGGAATGTTAATGTTTGTTTACAGATAAATGAAGATTTCTTCAACATCAGAGAAGGAATACAGGTTAACAGGACAAAGGATTTATACACTGTGGGAAGGGGGCGGGGGCGGGGGGCAACCTGACTGTACAGTCTCCATAAGATGTTCAAAATTATCTTCACTTCCTCATAGATATCACCCTCCAGAATATTTCCTTTTTTTTAAAAAAAATAAATTTTATTTTAATTTTTGGCTGCGTTGGGTGTTCGTTGCTGCATGCGTGGGTGAGCAGGGGCCACTCTTTGTTGCAGTGCGTGGGCTTCTCATTGCAGTGGCTTCTCTTGTTGGGGAGCACGGGCTCTATTTGCGCAGGCTCAGTAGTTGTGGCACGTGGGCTCAGTAGTTGTGGCTCACGGGCTCTAGAGCGCAGGCTCAGTAGTTGTGGCGCATGGGCTTAGTTGCTCCACGGCATGTGGGATCTTCCCAGACCAGGGCTCAAACCTGTGTCCCCTGCATTGGCAGGCGTTTTCTTAACCACTGTGCCACCAGGGAAGTCCGCAGAATATTTTCTTGTTTATAAAAAGGGAGAGGGGAGGATTGTATGGTAAAAGGTTTTTTAAAATAGGTTTAACACACAATGGGATAAATACCCAAGGAGTTACTGCTATAGGAAGGGATATAACACCCCTCAGTCATCTGCCACTGACAGCTCAGTCAGTACAGTAACTCTCCTGAAATACTCCTCCTTTTCTGCAAAGACTGACTCTTCCTCAATTGTTCTGATACCCTTTAGAAGAGTTTTTCCTACTGCTGTCAAACAAACTGGCCTACCATGAAGAAAGGGGTAGTGGAGGGCAGAAGTTCAACTCCTCTATAAACGGACAACTGACAAAAGCAAATGAAGTGGGAGAACAGAGAAATAAACTAGATCTTTCCATCACAGCTGCAAAGAAAGTTTGTAGCGATCATTCATTCCATTCAAAATTTACTGTGTCATATGCCCTACAAATACACATATACTTACACATAAACAAGTATTATTTTTAGATTAGTGTGATACTCAAAGAATTACAAAAGTTGGTAGTTAATTTTTCTAGAGAAACATTTGATTAAAGATTCTGTCTTACTTTACCTGGAAGACTGCCCTGTGATCTTCTACAACTTGTTCTTCCATTTCTACCATTTGCGAGACAGCTTCGTGGAAAGTAAACAACTGTGGAGAAACCTCTTCTTCCTTAAAATAAAAATAGTTTAAAAATTATGACATAAGTTTGTATTTTAAATGTTATAATAAAAAAGTAGTTTTTCTATGTCATCTATAAAAATGCAACTTAGAAACTGAGGATGCTTGAATGTTAAAGACTACTAAAACAAAACATAAGGCAAAGCCACAATTTCTTTTTATGGGTCAAAAATATTTAACATAACACTCAGTAAGACAAACTTAAACACATCAGTAAGAGAGAGTTTTCACTTATCCCAAGCTTTACTGCAGAATTACTGTAAAAAAAACAATCTCTTTTGGAGTGCAACTTTTCAAAAATACATTTATCACAGGCTAGAAATATACTGAAATATTTCCTCAGTGTTGTTTACTTTCCCTAACAATTTAATTCATATATATGTCTTAAGTTTCTTTTCACTAGAAGAGAGACGTAAACATAATATCTTTCATGACTGTGACTATCAAATTGGTATTCTGAAGGATTCAACTCTTACTAAATTTTAATTTCTGAATTGCATTCTACAATTTACTTACTGGTTTTTACAGAAATTTTAATGGACAATTCACAACTTTATCAACAAAAACTCACATATGTATATGCAACATATATTTTGGTCCTACATCAAGTCAAACTTCTCTGGCCTTGCTTTCTTTTTTGAGCTTCCTTCCCAACTCTAACATCTAATGATTTATTTCCTCAAAATGTGGCTGTAGTGATTGAGAAGTACCCTTAAAATTGTTTTATAAAATGTCAGTAGGAAAAGCAACATTTTTCAAATAAAATACACAATTCTAAATATATGTGTGTTTTTGTTAAATTAAATATTATAAATAGACTTTAACTTATTTGACTCTTTCATCAGTAAGCTGCCATCCCTAAAAGTTTATATAATCAAGTTGGTTAAAGAATTTTTTATTTTCTCTTTGGGAAAAGAGCCATCTGCTTTTTTTTTTTTTTTTTTTTTTAATTTATTTTTGGCTGTGTTGGGTCTTCGTTTCTGTGCAAGGGCTTTCTCTAGTTGCGGCAAGTGGGGGCCACTCTTCATCGCGGTGCGCGGGCCTCTCATTATCGCGGCCTCTCTTGTTGCGGAGCACAGGCTCCAGATGTGCAGGCTCAGTAGTTGTGGCTCACGGGCCCAGTTGCTCCGTGGCATGGGAGATCTTCCCGGACCAGGGCTCGAACCCGTGTCCCCTGCATCGGCAGGCAGATTCTCAACCACTGCGCCACCAGGGAAGCCCGAGCCATCTGCTTTTAATCAGGACATGCAGGCATGATTCTCTCATATTCTCTGTCCTTCTGGTAAACACACAGTCAACCACCTTTACTCATTTTATCTGCCCACTTCCCTGCCAAGCTGAGAATGTCCTGTCTTTTCTCTGCTTCAAGATATTATGCAAACTCCTATCACTTCCATGCAGCCCACTCAGAATACTTTTTGTCTATACAACTACTTATGGAATTCTAATGCACTTGATTATCCTCTAGTTTGTCTACCTGTATTACTTTTATCTCCAGGGCATGTCCTGGACACTATCCCATTTTAATCTACCTTGTTAAAATTTAATATAGCAATAAGAATATGTACACATGCACCAATACTTAACTAAAGGCTAATGCTGAACCATCTCAAGACAGTTCCTTGGGGAAGGCAAAGTTGAAAGAAATCCACACTCTCTCATATATAAGGGAGGTTGCAAGAACCCATGATGTCATGCTTAAAGCCTCTGGATTGGGGCTTCTCTGGTGGCGCAGTGGTTGAGAATCCACCTGCCAATGCAGGGGACACGGGTTCGAGCCCTGGTCCGGGAAGATCCCACATGCCGCGGAGCAACTGGGCCCGTGAGCCACAATTACTGAGCCTGCGTGTCTGGAGCCTGTGCTCCGCAACAAGAGAGGCCGCGATAGTGAGAGGCCCGCGCACCGCGATGAAGAGTGGCCCCCGCTTGCCACAGCTGGAGAAAGCCCTGGCACAGAAACGAAGACCCAACACAGCCATAAATAAAATAAATAAATAAAATTTAAAAAAAAAAAAAAAGCCTCTGGATTAGTTCTGGTCACCTAGCCAACCTCTCCAAATTAAGGTCCTGCAAAGACCCAATAGATGCAAGAATAAAATGTGAGAGATCTGCTGCTATAGGGAGTGCCTGTCTTGTTCTGGTTTTCCATATCTTTGGAGGCACTGTGTCTAGGAGCAATGCAGGGTTTGCTTTAAGGATTTTTTTTTTTTTTTTTTTTTTGCTTTAAGGATTTAAAAAGCAACTGCAGTCTCTTTCAAACGTTTTGGGGACAGGGGATAGACTAACGCCAGGATTTCATTTTTAGTTCTTTATCCTCTATGGTTCAAAGTTCAGAACTCTTATTTTAAACCAGGTTTCTTAACTTAGGCACTACAGACATTTTTGGGGGGAGGAGGAAGGCTGTCCCTGTGCATTGTATGATGTTTAGCATCATCCCTGGCCTCAACCCACTGGATGTTAGCAACACCATCCCAGCTGTGACGACCAAAAATGTCTCCATACATTTTTCCCTGGAGAGGGGCCAAGTCACTCCTGGTTGAGAACTGCTGCATTGAGTCCTACTTTGTAGAGTATTTTGAAACATGATAACAAAAAGTAGGATATCCGTTTGTTTACTCTAGAATATTTTGGACTTTAAAATACCTGCTGGAAAGTATAAAAACATTAAGTTATACTGTTTCCAAAGAATATCTTATTGCAGCAAGCAATCAATATAGCTGACCTAAGATTTCACTCTGGTATAAGAAAGACCCAGATTTCAATCCTGCTGGGCTTCAGCACTTACTACTTGTATGATCTTAGTCAAGTTAAGAACAGGGATAATTATAGTACCTACCACACTGAATTGTAAGGACTATACCAGATCATAAGATGCCTAGCAAATATATGTCATGAAGTAAGCAACTAATAAATGCTACCTTTTATCATTATAAGAAAATGCCACTACAGGATTCTTAGTGGGAAAAGAACGATACAAAACTATATAGATTATACATTTAAAAAATGAAGTTAAATAACTATGTGAAAATGTGTTTGTGCTTTTTTGTTCTTTCTTTATACCTCATTGTCCTTATGCAGTGGGCACATATTATTATTTTTAAGCAACAGGGGAATCAAAATTTTAAATTTATGAAATTTCACCAAACATTCAAAAATACAGAAAGCAACCAGATTTAACAAATGTCAGATTTTTTCCATTTTTGATACAGTTCATGAATCCTTTTAATACATGTGCATGAGTCCATAATCTTGTTTCTAAGCTTTCTATATGTGATATATTGTATGTACAATTCTTAAACTTGTTTTTTCCCTGTATTACTTTAAAAATCCCCAAATTTTAACATCAGTATAAAATCTGGAAAAAAGAATAGTTAGATCAGGGGTGAGTGAACTTTAGTACATATTTTGGGGTTGTGAGCCATACAATCTTTGTCACCTCTGGTCTTAATGAGCAGGGCCATGTTTCAACAAAACTTTATTTGTAAAAACAGATGGCAGGCCCATAGGCTGTAGTTTGCTGATCCCTGATTTAGATGATAGTTTTCACTTATTCTGCTATGGATGAAATGACTAAGATTAGATAATTACAACTATATTATGTCACTTACATTTTGTTCACAAAGAAGTTTTAGATCATCCCTCTGAGGGGAACTCCCCACACCCCACTGTGCCTCTAAATCATCAATCTGATTTGGTGGATGGTGCATTATTGGACGGACATCACCAGCGGCAGTTGGATCCACAGTCAATTCTTTCACCCTATAAACACATAAGAGGTATCTATAATTAACAAAGACTCATGCAGAGGAACAAGAAATATCAACCTATTTAATATAAAAGCAATTCAATAAACATATTAATATTGATGATGTCAGCTTTCCAGATCAAATCTAACTGAAATCTGTGGATATACTAAAGGTATGTTTAGCTGTGAAGCTTTAGGAATTTACTTAGGTATATAATTTTACAATTACTTCAAACATAACTACTGTGCATAACAAATTGAGAAATCAACAAAGTATGCAGATTCAGTATTTCAAAATAAATAAGAGACACTTGTTGCAATTAAATTGCTGAACAGAAAAATGCTAGCAATGTCACTTAGATCAATAAATGAATCACAGTCAAAAATCAGTTTTTTTTGTTTTTGTTTTTGTTTTTGACCGCACCGTGCGTCACACGGGATCTCAGTTCCCTGACCAGGGATCGAACCTGCGCACCCTGCAGTGCTGCAGTGGAAGCGTGGAGTCTTAACCACTGGACCGCCAGGGAAGTCCCCCAAAATCAAAGAATTTAATACACTTTGCAGATTTGGTAGTTAGAAGGCTCAATTAAAATAGCTACATGTGAAATATTTCTTATCTATAAAGATTATAAGCTGTAAAGTTCTATCATTAAAAAAAGTTTACCCCTTAAACTTCAATTTACATATTTGGGAGAGGGTACACTTTTTAAGTCAAGAGGAGCCTTGTGATTTCCTTGCAGACAGAAAGAATGTAAACTTTTCATTTTAAATAAGACAGTTTATCCTTCAATGGTAAATATGCAAAGATGACATCATCCTTAAAAATATGAGGGGAAAAGGAAGCCTGAATTCTAAATCAACATTTTAAAGCAAATTAATAAAGTACATAAAAATGAAGATCATGCAGTATAACCACCACCTGCCAAACAAAATGAAAATGAAAAATAAAATGGCTCAGGACAAAAGAAGTATATGCTATGAAAGTAAATGCTATAAAACATTTATACATAGCACAATCCAAAAGAAACTATTAAAATAAACATCTTATGTATAGAATGAAGTAGACCTGGTAATTGAAGGAGAAAAGTCGTCATACTCATAAGAAGGAGAGAGATCAGGGCGACTGCCACTACCCTGTGAGAAGGGAATGTCTGATGGACTAATTCCAAACTCCTTTACTCTGCAGCACCAAAACAGCAACAAATTAAAAGAAAATGCTCTTGTAAAGACAGCAATGCACATTTCAAGTTTGCATTTAGTACTCAGTTTAATTTGTTTAGAAAAGGGTGAATGCTGTTATGACAATGTATTTACACAATCTTAAAAATAATCAATGTGAAGAGGCTTTTGAACCCCTCTGTTCTATTGACTCCCCACTCCATAGTCCTTCCTTTTCTCATGATCTTTCTAGAAGTTTAACGAGTCCATCACCTAAATTTGAAATGCCCTGTATTTAGCTACATGACCACTCATGTCTAATTTCCTTGTGTAGTCAATACCATGAATATTTTATTAGCATTAATGAGTCCTCAACACGCTTGCAGTCTTTTCAAACAGGACACAAGAGAATTAAGTCCTAATGGCATACACTGCTTATAATGAATTAACTTCTTTCCTATGCACCTAGAATGGTATTAGCTATAAAGCAATCCTTGAACAAACTGAGAAAACAGTCACTCAGATAATTTTCTGTGTTTGGTGATTCAGGTGACGAACCATGGTGAAAAAAATCCTTTAGCAATGGAATTTAAATTGCTTTCGCTAATGTCTCTTACAGTTATATTTAACTAAATCATGGCTTTTATGACCCAATTTTTGTGACTCCCTATGTCCTCTTTAGGCCAATCCCATTTCATAACAGTAGGCAATATTTATTAATCACTTCCTATATATCAGATATTATGATTAATATTTTTTAGACATTATATTATTTAATCATTATGACAATATTGTGATATTATCACCACTTTACAGATGAGAAATAGGTTCAGAGCAATAAAGTGTCTTACCCAAGTTCATTCAATGAGAATGTGGCATAACTGAGGTTCAAACCTAGCTGTGAGTACAAACCTTATGTTTAAACACTTCAGTATACTAACCATATTCTCTGTTTTTCTCATTACTTCTCTTAGGTTAAACTAAATGAAATTACTATTGTTATACATCAAAAATAGTCATATAGATCAAACTAATAATTTCTTTTACTTAGAATCCTTCTTTGACCTATTGGTAATATCTACTCTCAAAGGTTCAATACCAGATTCCTTTGCCTTTATCCTTTTGGAAAGCTCATTTACACACGTGCTGACAAACCTAAATTTCTAATACTGACTTAATAACTCTTTTTACTCCCAACCCCATTACTTATTCTTTCAGAATCTCCTAATTTAGATACCTATTAGCCCCTAAGCACACATTTTTCCTCTATTCAAAGCTCTCTTGCCCAACCTAAACTATTCTATATGCAGGAATTATATTCCTCAAATGAGCTATCAAATGAGGTTGAAAATCTTTATTCCTAGAGATATGGAAATAAAAGACAGAATTATTTGTCCTAGATGGTTAGTAATGGTTGCAAATGAATCACATTACATGATAATAAATTAAAATATTTTACTTGGACCTAAATGAACTAGAGGAATAACCAGATACAGCATTTTCACATTAGGGGGATTCCTTTGCAGCCAGAAGTCTGAAGACATGGAGGGTTTTAATTCTACAACATGGCAATCATTTTACTACACTAAGCTGTTCCTCATCTCTCCCATGAACAATTCTGAAACAAGAAGCATTTTAAATTAATGAAAAAAACCCCAAAATACCAAAAATGTTCACTACAAAGAATGATTAAAAGTACTATAAAGGTTCATAGCTAGAATCTTATAATTCAAAGTTTAAAGGGTATTAAATTTAAAAATAAAGTTCAATTATTTTTAAAAGATATTATTTTTAATATCTTTACGAAAGGTCAATAATTTTATACTTTCCAACAGTTTTTATTGATGATTTTAAAAAATCTCTTTAGTTGAAGCAAAAGCAAAATACAAAAGAACAAAGCGTATGATCTCATTTATGTGAAGTTCAAATATAGCTACCTATATTGTTCAGGGATACATTCATAGGTAGTAAAACTATTTTTAAAAACAGAGAAAGAAAATTGAGAAATGTATTCCACAAAAGTCAGGACAATGGCTACCTTGGGGTAGAAATTAATGGATTTAGGCATGCAATTCAGGATTCGTGATCAGAAAGGGACACATGGGGAATTTTCTGGGGGACTGGAAATGTTTTATTTCCTGGTCTGATGACAGGAATTTTCACTTTGTAAATATTCATTAAATTATTCACTTGTGTTTTGGGTACTTTTCTGTATGCGTATGTATTTCATACTTTAATGAAAGATTAAAAATAAAATTTCCATAGTGATTAAAACAAAAAAATAGTACAAATACTCATGTTTAGCAAAATTAAGAGATTCTCCACACTAGAAATGGAATACAAAGAGGAATTTTATCTCTAGGTTAAAATCACAAATGCAGTATGTGATAATACAAATTTAAAACTATATATATAGTCATTCAAAACAAGAGCAATGGGAACAAATCTCTGGAACAAATATAAACAGGCCTATTACAATCCAAAATTCCAAGGGCATTTTGTGACTATAAGGAATAAGTTGCTTTAATAGCGTGTAACGCTTTTTGTCCTCTCATTTGTAATAATGCAGTGGTCTATTAAAGTTTGTAACACTATTGCCGTAAATAATAAAATGTAACCCATACAGAACACCAGAAAGAACTGTGCTATCACTACTTAAACCCTAGCTTCCCCATGTATAATATTTAAGATTATCAGAAATAATTTTCAGCATATGCAAAACAATTTAAGAAATACGGACTGGCTCCTGATACTCACTTACTTTTGAGCCTTAATATAATAATAAGAATTTTCATGATTTAAATATAGTAAAATATTATGAAATATAACTTGGTTAATGGAAAAATATAATCATGTTCTATGATTATAAGACCTATTCTACTAAAAATATGTCTTCCCAAATTACACAACACATTTCCAATTATTTTTAGAATATGACAAAATGATTCTAGACATCATTTCAATGAATAACATGCAAATTTTTTTTGAAAATGTAAAGAACAGTGCAGTAAGATTTACCCTACCAGATATTAAATCAAACCATATATTGTTCTATTCCCTTCAAACTTCAAAATAAATAACCATTTTTCATACCTATTTGCATATCTTAATGTATTGAGAGTATTTTCACAGGATGCCATGCCTGGAGAGATTGTGGCAATCTATGGGGGAAAAATGCAAAGGTAAAGAAAATGTTATAAATGATGACAATACTGACATATGGCTCAGTCAGGTCTAATTTTAATATGGTCATCTAAAAAAAGAGTTATTAATGATACCTTAGCTCCAAGATAATTCACTATCTCATACCCATAATCAAAGAATAATTATAAACTCCAGTTAAAATATAAACAACTCTGACGGCACCACAAAATGATCAAATATCAGGCAGAAAATGGAGGTCAACACCTAGAAGAAGGGAGTAACATTGAGTGACTGTCCGCCCCTACTTTTGATAACTTTTTTTGCCTAAGGGCAAACTCTGCTGCTGTCACACAGGACAACTAAAACTTCAATAGAAATCTGGAGTTTCACTGGTTAAACTAAAGGATGGAGTTTGGAGGTAGGCACCATAGCAGCTGGGAAGTGAAGTTTGTCCCAGAAGAGAAATAACCACAGAGGAAGAAACTCATATTCTACATATATATTTATACTACCCAAATCTCTGGCTGACCCCTGAACTAAGAGTACACACAAGGTTGACTGCAAGAAACATAGCTAAGTCTAAAAGAGCTAAACAGAGATTTCAAGGTCAGTTGATGCCCACAGCTGGGGGGGCAAGAGTTTGGAGTTCAGCTAAGTTAACTTCCAGCTAAAATAACAACAACAATAACAAAATCAATAATCTTTAGAAGAACATAACAGAATCCAGAGTGTCCATAAAATATTCATTCATAATGAAAATTATATAATCCAAAATTCTAGATATATGAAGAAATAGAAAAGTGTGACCAATATGCAAGGAAAACAGAAATCAATGAAAACCAATCTCAAGAAGACTCAGATGTTGGAATTAGTAGAATGCATTATAACTACAATATAATCCTATCAGACTGGCAGGGACCACATTTTCAAGTATCACTATATCTCTCACAATAGACTTTAAATGACTGTCATTAATATTTTTTTAAATTTTTCCATATATACTACATAATTATTCATTTAAGATTAAAACAAAACAAACAAACAAACAAACTTACCATGCAGGTACGAGAGTTTTCACCTATGAATGAATCTCTTAACACCTGAGTGAGTTTACTTGCTCGGAAAGGAGTATGAGGTTTATTTCTACCTAAGGCTCTGATGCACTCCTGAAAATTAAGAAAGCAAATTTCACAGATTTTACTTCTTATAAAGAGTAATCTTAATGAACATATTTAAAACATCTCTTACCATAACCCTAACATTTAAGATCTAATCAGCTCTGAAAATTCTATTAAGAGGTTTACAGCATAGTAGAAATGTTCCCATAAATCCTAATTCAAGAAAATGAAATTTGGAAAACAAAAAAAACCCAATCCAAAAGACTACTTTATTAATTCCAAAAGATTCTTCTGGAGACTATGATTAGTGTTTAGAAGTAACAGGCAGTAGGATAACTGTAAAAAGTTAAACTTTTAAAGTGGTACTACAAAAGAAAAAAATAGAATGCTGTCTTTGCTTTGCTAGTCAAGGAAGATATATAATAGTGGCCTTTTTGAAAGCCATTCCACATTTTTCTGAGAAACTTTCTTAGCTCAGTTTTGTGGTTTCTTGCCCTCCTTCAAGAAAAAAGACTGATTAATGATTAAGGCCCTCTGGAATCTCCCTAAGCAGCGTAGGAATTGGCCTGCTAACTAACAGATCTTTATCTACCTTAAAAAGAATAAATAATGTGTGCAAAGAAAATTTCTGGGTACAATATAAATCTATAACTGCAAACATAAGCAACTAAATTTTGATAACCTCTCTTACTTATTAGAAAAAACAAATACTATAATTTTGTAACTGAGTAAACAAAAATGAAGTCAAAAGTAAAAGACTTTTCACAATTAAATGCACTTTATTTACCTTGAGTGCTAAAAGGCTTTTATTAATTTCAGCACCTTCAAGCCTAGTTTGCCTGTCTGCACTGGAAGTATCAGCTCCTCTTTCATTTCCAGCCAAATCGATGAGAGAAAATTTGCCATGTAGTTTTCCTTTCCTTCTAAGAATAATCTGAAACACTGCATGGCTCCGAGATGAATGTGCATTTGCAGATGTTTGACCGGATGTTCTACAATGTAATTAAGAACATTCTGATATGTAAAAAGTTCAATTTATATGTGCAAACCACAATATTTTCATTAAAAAAAGAAAGAAAAAACTATTCAGTTTTTATTATTTAAATACAAAAGAGACATTCTGAATTAACAACACAAACATAACCAGATTACTACAATTTAATCTGGCATACTTCAAAAGTTTTTGTGAATAATGATTTTTATGTCCAAAATGCGTTGAATAACATCCTTGCTTTGCTTTTGTTATATGCAAAGTATATAAAACTGATCATGAAACTGTTTCGCTTTCTTAATTAAAATGAGAGCTACCTGCAACTGTTGCCTATGTCAATGAGTTTCAGTACATCTTCAACACATTTGACCTCCCGTTCCTGTAATCCCACCACTTGAACCTGCTGTTTTCCATCTTCGAGCACTCTTAATTTTGTTTTCCTGTTTAGCAAGTCAAAAACCTAAAAAAAAAAAGAAAGCTAGCTTTAAAAATAAAAAAAGAATAGTTCTATAAAAATGAGTCATTCAGAGTCTGAAAATTATTTCAGAGAATTCTAGTAATAATGTTATTAGAATAATAATGATCGATACTGAAGTTAAAGAGTTTCAAAGGGAATTTTTAAAATCTCATACACAGAACTTTAACAAAATATTCCAAATACATATAACAATTATGTGGTGGCAATGACTGCCCAACAGTGTGAATGTTGCTGAACTTCTACACTTAAGAATGGTTAGAATGGTAAATTTTATGTTATGCATTTTTTAACCATAATTTAAAGAACTAAAAAACAAAATTTTTTTTTAAGTTTCCACTTACCTTACCACTATAAATTTCAAAAAAGGTTGCATACACTTGAAGTTCTAACTTCTTATAGTTTGGCTTCTTTAGCATTAAAAAAACATCTCGAGCTGTCAATAATTTCATATGGAGAAAATTTATTAAGATGCAACAAATATTGTTTTTAAAAAGCAATTCAAATTTTCTGTTTTTAAAAAGCAATTCAAATCAACTAATGTTTACCTAGAATGATAGTATCAATAATAAAAATGAAGATTAAAGTGGATATTAATTTTCCAAAAAAAAAAGTAGTAATAGTTTTTCTACATTTAAAGTTTAGAGGCCACTCTCCTTCATATCCAAGAAGAGAATGCTACTACTTATCTTTATAAATAGCATAAAATTATAGGCGGTCATAATAAGGTTACTTTCATAATCATACCAAATGGAAACTTTTCACAAAGCAGTTACTCAACAACAAACACTAAGCTCCAACAATGTGCCAGATTACAACACAAACATAATCAAGATTTTTGCCCCCAAAGCACATTTCTTTTCAAAACAGTCCACTAATCTAAAACTGACACAATATATAGTAAGTATAGCATTAGTTACCCTTAAAATTCTGGACAATACTCCCAAATCTTATTTCCAAGCCACCTGAATAATATTCAAGAAGAATATTATACATGATATGCAAAAAGGGGAGTTACCTGCTAATGCATAAATTCCTTTAGAACAGTCTTGGTTCTTTCCTGAAAAGTCACCTCCCATTGTCTATATGTTAAAAAGAAAATAGAATTTAGGTCTTAGAATTAAGATATAAGGAAAATAAACTGGCTTCATACCAGGATGTAACTGTAATGAATTACTTACATGAGTCTTTCCACTTCCAGTCTGCCCATAAGCAAAGCATGTAGCCATTCCCCTTTCAAATATAGTTTCCACTAGTGGTCTAGCTGTAAACCTTAAAAATAAAATGCACCAGTCAGAACATACAGTTAATATTTAAATTAAACAAATAAGCAATAAAACTAATATCAAGTGTTATTATAAGCAAATCTTACAACAAGATTTTTAACAAATCAGTGGGATCAACTGCGAGGCCACAACTGACCCCACTGAGTTAAAATTTTAAATATCCATGTCCTAGAATTGCTTAAAGCTCTTTAAAGCATATTTTCAAGCAATAATTCCGAAATAGACAATGGCCACAATAATAATGGACAGGGAAAAAAACCTGATAGTAACTGAGCTAAAGACATAATATATAGAAGACAGTAGGAAAGTTTTAAAAAATAACAACAAAATATGGTAATAGCAGCCAGACAAGTAGGACAGATATGAAAACTAAAACCAAAACTAAAAACCCCAACCCAGGGGAATTCCCTGGTGGCGCAGTGGTTGAGAATCTGCCTGCCAATGCAGGGGACACGGGTTCGAGCCCTGGTCTGGGAGGATCCCACATGCCGCGGAGCGGCTGGGCCTGTGAGCCACAACTGCTGAGGCTGCGCGTCTGGAGCCTGTGCTCCGCAACAGGAGGGGCCATGATAGTGAGAGGCCCGCGCACCACGATGAGGAGTGACCCCCGCTTGCCGCAACTGGAGAAAGCCCTCGCACAGAAACGAAGACCCAACACAGCCATAAATAAATAAATAAATAAATAAATAAATAAATAAATAAAAAAACAAACCCCAACCCAACCCAAAAAAAGTATCAAAGGTTTCAAGAGAAACAGAATCAAGAGTGGTAATCTCAATACAGAAAAGCTAGAGGGGGAAAAAAAGTACAAAAACATGATCTAAACAAGTATAAAAGTGGTAAAATTTCCTTGAATGTGAGTAAGTAAATATAAATTATGCTTATAAGACAATGAATTCTGAGTTGATAGTCTTGATTCAGGAAAAGGATGCCCAAATATTATGTATTGGTATAATCATTGCTGGAGTTAAAATAAAAAGGTAGGGAGGGACAAAAAAATACTTCATTGAGCAGAGCCCTAAAAGCATGATAGAAAACAAATCTACTTTTTGCACAGGCTTCAAAAGAATGTATGTAGAACACTTTATACAGCTCTATTGATTTTTTTTTTAAAGGCACAACTGTAGAAAGTACAGAACAAAAGGAGCAGAAAAAAGTTCTAATCAGAAAGAACTGGAAATGAGTCTGAAGAGTGATCAGACAAAAAAAAAAGCCTAACTTCTCAATCCATAAAAGTTAAGGATAAGAGAAAGGGGAGAGAATCAATATTGGTAAAATTAAGAAGCATAAATACAGGGTGAAACACAAAATGTTTACTAAATCTAGCACATACACAGAAACATACTTTTATTTATAGTGATTTCTTGAAAATGATTATAAAAGTCAGACAGACATATTTTATGAGTCAGGAGTAGAAGCAGAGAAGGGAGTGAGGGGGGAGGACAGGACTCAGTTCTCAAAAAGGTAAAAAATACACAATTTATAATTATAATTCCCTTTTAAAACAAATTTTTCACAATACCTCTATCTAGCATTCACATGTTCTTTAGTTTTGTCCTCTTTCTTTACAGCTGAACTCCCAGTTTACTGGCTTAAGACCAGTGGAGTTGGTCTTATCTCATTTATAACATCTTCAATTCTTAGGATTCTTATTAACCCTTTAACTTTCTGTTTTCCAGTCAAATTTATAAAATAAAAGGGCAATGAAACATAGCATTCAAGTAACTGCCGAGACAATTTAATATAGACTGAAACAACAATGCTGCTAAAACTGACCTGTTAAATAATGAGAAGTAAATGTTTACAAACTATGTATAAAAATCTAAATTTGGGGCTTCCCTGGTGGCGCAGTGGTTGAGAGTCTGCCTGCTAATGCAGTGGGCACGGGTTCGAGCCCTGGTCTGGGAGGATCCCACATGCCGTGGAGCAACTAGGCCCGTGAGCCACAACTACTGAGCCTGCGCGTCTGGAGCCTGTGCTCCACAACAAGAGAGGCCACGATAGTGAGAGGCCCGCGCACCGCGATGAAGAGTGGCCCCCGCTTGCCACAACTAGAGAAAGCCCTAGCACAGAAACAAAGATCCAACACAACAATCAATCATTCAATCAATAAAATAAATAAATCTTAAAAACTCCACAGCTATAAAAAAAAAAAAAAAAAAAAAATCTAAATTTGGATAAAAATGTGGGATATCAATGCACAATACATGTAAGTTTGAGTTGTTTGTAAGTTGAACATGTGAACATACAAGAATTTCATGTACTAAAACTATTCCAAAGCTTAGAGATGATAAAACTAGGGAAATGCAAGTAGATTTACAGAACTTTTTTTTCCTTAAGTGGCCATACGTGCTAAATAAAGATTTAGACAAATAAGTGACTGATGTGTAACAGTTATTTCAAATTTCTTCACTACTGCAGAGATCAAAAAGCAAAAAATACCCACATCCCATCTCTAGAGGTACAGAAAATGTTTTCTAGAAATTTCTTATCCATACATATGGTGTGTTATATAGTGTATAAGTTAATCATTAATGAAAACTGATTTGGGGAGCATTAAAGAAAACAAGTGTTAAAATTCATTATCGTGTTTATTAAATATTCTTATTTGTTTAAACTCAGGGGGAAAGAAAAGGATATTACACCTCTGGAGAGATAGGCCAAGATCAACGTAAGTTTCAGTGGTGGTGGTGAACACACAGTATAAGAACAAAATTCTGATTTAAAACAAATTTACCTACCTGTAAACCATTTCATTAGGAGCAGAGTCATCAAAGGCATAATCAAAACGAAATGTTTGGTTTTCTAGGTACCTTGTTAAATCTACTTTTTGTTTTGGTTCATGTACCATCACAACATCTTTACTAGGGATTGTGATTACATCAAGATCTTTCATTTGAGTTTCTAAAAGAATAAATGAAAATCAGTGCCCAGTAATTTTCACAGCATTTGAATTAATGCACAAAAATTATTTTAAGTAGTAAGAATTTCGATAAAAGCAGTAAGTCCTGTAAATATAAATATCCCATAAATACGCCATTCAAGTAAACAGAATATTTCAACAACAAAGTAAAAAAAAAAAGAAGAATCAAGATTTCTGTAAAGCCAGGAATGGCAAAGATTCTTAGAGCAGTAACACAGCAACAGACCTAACCATAGAAATCTGCATAATGGTTATGTACAAATGAAATGATTTACGTTTAACTCTTCCAAACCAATTTAATTCTGCTATTAACAAAATAAATTGCAAACAGGTCAAAAATCAACCCTTGATTAGAGCTCAATAAGCATACCTTTTTTATTGAGTGGTCGTTTTCTTACACAAACACATATCCTATGTTCATCAATCTAGAAATAAAATATTTTTTTCCAGTGATTATCAGTGGTATATAAAACACTGCAAAGTTAATTATGCAATATTTCCTCCCGAGGTTTTAGAAATTTATGCATAGCATAAATAGGATAAGTAAGCTTAAAAAACAAATTAGCTTGCAGAAATTTTAATAGTCATCAGACACAATTATTTCAAAAATTCTAAGTATAATGGAAACTCGCTTATTTTGTCATTTGGTAAACCACTAGGAAATAACTTTGTAGAGGACACTACCACTCTTAGTAGCAATAGGTTCACGTTAATAAGCTACCTTATTCACTTCAAGATGTGCTGTATACAACAAAAGTAAAATTTCCTACCAAGTGGCATATTTTCAGATAGATTATAGGGAAAATTGTTGGCAAAGATAACTAGCTGTAGACAAGAAACACAGTTCTCAGAAGATTACTGGCCAAAATAATTTGAATAATTTTATAATATGCCAATTCTTAGACATTAATATTTTTTCATAAAATTAATGTTCCCAATACTTGCCTTCTTATGATATTTAATATAAAGCAGGAATTGGCAAAGTACAGCCTGAAAGCCTAATCCAAGCCATTACCCACTTTTGTAAAGTTTTACTGAAACAGCCATACCTATTCATTTATGTATTGTCTATGGCTGCTTTTCATACTACAAAGGCAGAATTGAGTAGTTGTAACAAAGACCATATGGTTCAAAGCCAAAAATATCAGGCCCTTTTCAGAAAAAGTTTTCCAGTCACTGTCATAAAGTATGAGCTCAGATGTAGGTTAAACAAATGAAAGGGTAGCAAGGAGTAAAATATATGAGATGCAAATGTTATGAACTACTCTATTAAATCGTATATAGTACACCTGCCTTAACACAGGCATTACATTCTATAATGTATTCTGTATACACTAGGATTATTAATTATTATTAATAATCAGATGGATTATTTTTCATAAATACAAATTACTCACAAAAGTATTCCCTGTCCAACAAATTCCCATTCTTCAATAGGAAAGGAGTTGCATAAGACAGGAGAACATTCTTCAAGCACTAGATTTCTGGTTTACAGCAGTCCTCAACAACCATCACTTATTGTTAAAAGCCAGAGTAACAATTATTTAAAAATAACAAATTAATTAGTAGTAAGTTGGAATGATGGTGGGATCTACAGCCCAAGCCAAGAGGAAACAAACTTGGAATTGAGATAAAAGTATAAGTGACGGTCAGAAAGGAAACTGGGTCTTCTGACATCATCCTTGACTGTTGCTCTGTCCTACCAAGGACACAGAGGCTTTGCTTTGAAGTGGATTATCTTTGTGAGAAGCATGTCTAACATATCAAATTATGGGAAATAATGAGAAAATAAGGGTAAGTGTGGGTGGTTTCTTTCTTTCTTTCTTTCTTTCTTCGGATGCATCATGTGGCTTGTGGGATCTTAGTTCCCAGACCAGCGACTGAACCCGAGCCTTTGGCAGTAAGAGCTCAGAGTCCTAACCACTGGACCGCCAGGGAATTCCCAATGGTTTCTTGATCTTCTCAAAATATGGAGAAGGAGTACCCATAAAGAGAGAAAAAATTACAGAGCTAAATCCAGTATTAACTTAGGGGGTATCAAACATGTTTTTTATTTACAGCATAAAAAGTTCCAGAGCAACTGTTTACAAAGAATCTTACAGGATCTGCTGTTGTTAATGGTCTATAATCCAAACTTCCTCTAAAGTCTCTGATCATACACATAATTTCATAATTTGGGTTTGTAGCATCAACATCCTGTAAGAAGACAGAGAATTCATCATTTATTATAATTACAATACTGTAGTATTTGTTGCGTTTATGTTATATATGGTTTGAAAATTAAAATTAAATAGGTTTTGTCATTTGTAACAGCCAAGCTCAAACTCAAACCTGAGATGTGATATAGTTTCAGAGTTCAAGATTAATAGTATGCCTAGGAATCACTTTCATATTAAAAACACAATTCTGTTAGTCAACATGCATTCTGTTAACGCCAAACCAAATACTCCTTATTAAAACCACCTTTGACCTATTTCAAATATGTTATATGTATACCTTAATTATCCTAGAAAATTGAGCAAAACAAAAACAGTGTTCATCCTAAACATCAATAAAGAACTCTAGAAAAGCTGAAATTCTTAGAAAAATGCATTTAATCAGATTCTTCTTCCCAATTCCTAATTCAGTGTTTCAGCAAAGTAGAACTATGGATTCATCTATGTTCACTTCCTATTATTACTGACTCTCTAAAAAAAACTAAGGCATGGTATAATACAGCCCCAAATCAATAGGACATAGAATTTAAAGGAATCCAAAGCCAAGATAATTTTTAAAATCTTTAAAATTCAAATTACTACATGCTAACTACAATTTACTTTTTTGCTTCAAAACTGAGAAAATTCAGATTAAGATACAAATAGCAACAGTTAACAGCCTCTCCTAGCTATGAGTATAAATTATTAAACATTTTAGGTCAGGTTCTTTTCCCCATATACTATATGCAGACTTGCTTTGAGTACAACAAAATTTCAAAACTGTTAATGTAACATACTTTCAATTAACCTTTTGGGAAATAACACCAACTATGTCAACTGAGAAGCAGAATGTAAAGAAGAGGTCACAAAGAGATGTAAAAATATTATGAAGTACCCACAGGAAACACCAGGTGGCATCTGTACTAAGTATCAGTAGATACAAGCATTATTCATTTCAAAACCCAACTGGTCATTCTCAGGTCACTTTCAGATATAAGTTGATTTATTCAGGTTGAATATTATACTGATTCCACAATTCCACAACACAACATCTTTATGATTAAGGGCATTTGAACATACTCCTAAATAAGGAAACAATCCTGATATTTTATTACAGGAAACAAGTTCTGAGAATATAATAGATACAATACAAGCACAATGCAGGAATTATTTGTACAATAGCAGAATTTCTAATATGTGAAGACCTGTAGAGAGATGAAAGACCAGTCTTCTATGCAACTTTCCCATTGCTGGTAAAGTTTTGCTACTATCTAAAGGAAATGTGAGAAGGGGGGCGCATCAGAGATACTCTCAACATCTAGTATAAATCAACACACAACGAATTTCCACCTTTTCATTGTGATATGCTGAACTTATTAACCATGGAAAAACGATAAAATGGATAGTATAACCATATACCTTAACTTGATGTTTTTCTGAATGTATTTTTAGTCCTTTTTAAAAAGCCAAAATCCTATTATTCTCGATGTTATACATCCATTAGAATTCTGTAACACAATGGCTTACTATTCAAAAAGGAACAAGCTTTAGGACTAACACGTACCCACTAAAACTTGAAAGGTTTATGTAGTAAAAAATCTGTTATGATAACTTATTTCCCCAAGAGTTTATATTATTCCTCAATATCAATTTAAGGAACTATATTGAAATCTTTAAATGAATGCCTCAATTATTTTTTGATAAGCCAATCACTTTCACTGACACAGTCTAATCTTTGGTTGGTGCATAAACAAAATATGTTTCTGTTACAAACCTGGGCTCTTTTTTCTCTAAGTTCTTGCTGTTGTAGTCTCCTTTTTTCCCGTTTTTCTTGCAATTTCTCTACTTCTTTCACACAATTAGATTTTCTACGTGCTGGAAGAAACAGATGAGCTGTAGAAGCCTAGTTTTCTTTTTAGAGTACCATACTTATACACAAAAATTTTATGTATGAAATTTTACCACACACACCAAAAAAAGGTACACAGTGACAAAACATGCCTATGACAAATATGTGAACTTTACTTATGAGCTGCTTTAACAAAGCTAGGAACAGGACAATATACAAATAAGAGTCATGAAAAATGACTCTGACATATTGATACATGTCATCTCTTGGTTTAGAATCAAAGATCTTTGAATTGGAAAGGATCAAGAAGCATAAGAATTTCTTTTATAACATCTGTCAAAATTATCTGGCCATAATTTTAAATTCAAAGCAACTGAAACATTGTTATAGTTTTATATTTATAAATTGTTTCCTCCAAAACATACATTTAAAAACCCAATTAACAGACTAAACTAACAACAAAAAAAATTTTCCACAATGGTAAAATAAAATCTGCAATTAAGTTTGTAATTTGGGGACTTATAAAGTTGACCAAGAGAAAATACATGTATGCCTAAAATGACTGAATCCTTGATACATGATTTACATACAAGGGGGTCCAAATTCCTTTTTTGCAGCTTGAACTGGAGATATATCTGAAACACTACCATTCTGTTGTGCAGAGGAAGACTGTTCAGGAAGTTGACTAGGCCGCGCACGTGCAGAACCAACCACTGAAAGTGAAACAAAATTTTAAAATATACGTAATAATCAATTCTGTTCAATAAACAAAACTCAATCTGAATAATTTATAAAAACCAAAGCCAAGCTTGATTTTAAATAATAATTTTTAAAAAGTAAGTGTGCAAAATACAGATTTTATACACATTCTCATTTTGAAAAACTTACACAATTCAGAAATACAGCAAGTAAAAACGTAAAAGTCCTTCAACCCTCCTTTTGTTCTAAATCCCACTCTTTGCTTGTCAAATATGCAAATCCTCAACAGAGAATTTCCCACTGTGGATGTTACAAAAGTGGAAAAAGCAATATTAAGTTAAATATAAATATCACATTTTACAAAGAAATATAAATTTTCACAAGACTCAAAGAATAGTGCTGAAAGTGCAGGGCTTTCCCTCTACCTCCAATCTTTCCTCTAATACCTACACCTGTCCTGCCTCACCATCCATACATACAGACGAAACATCCCTATGAGAAAGGACCATTCTGAACTGCTCACCATTCTGAACAGTAGAAAAGAAATTAACTGTGCTTTATATCACCTAGCTGAAAACATATGAGAGACCTGAAATTAACTGCAATTGATACCTGTTCGACTTGTCTTCAAAGTTACCCATGACACTTTTTGAAAGTCTGTAAGCCAGAAAATAATGTAAAAATGTCACAATGATTAAATTTACCCTTGTGAAATCAATTAACCGACTACTTCCCCATTCGTTTCTTTCTCATAATACTCTCCTCAAATCTGAAAAATTATTGGGTAAATAAGACACCTCAAAATGGCATATATCATGGAGTTTCACATTCATCACATACCTTTATAAATCATTTTCTTTATTCCACCGACATTATTGTGTTGGGAAATCAAGATGATATCAATCTTAAAATTAGCCATGTAAAGTTTAAATGAATAATAATGTCAAGGGTAATATTTACTTTTGATTTACCTTGTCAGGGCAATAGGCAAAATTAATAGGTAAATTTTTACCTCTATTATCTCTTGGAGGAGGATCATTCTTAATAGAAGCCACAGTCCGTCGATTCTATAAAAGAGAAAATGTTCATTTTACTTTCTCTCTTTACTCCTCATATATATGTCTATCATAATCAGCTTCCTTTATTTTTATTTATCTATTTTTTTGCTTTTTTTTTTATTGTGGTTTCAATGGAGAAATACATCATCTGCTCACAAAATAGCTCTTGAAAAATACAAGGAGTACAGATACTATAAAACAAAGCAAACTCCAGTCACGAGACACTACGTACATTATGTGAAAGCAACAGTCTGATCTCCAAGTTATGAAAACTAGAATTAAAAAGTCACTACACAGAAAAGGTCCAAGTTCCCAGCTTGGCAAAACTTGGGTGCAGTTACATGAAATGTTTAATAAACTGAATTCTTTTTCCCCAATGTGTAAACAAAATGACAAGACTAAATCTGTACCTGGCAATTTCAATCTAACTCTGAAGCTACACAGAACACACAGACACCTTGTAGACTTCACCTGTTAGTCTGACCATCTTTTCTTCCTAGGTGGTAGGAGGAAGGGCAAGGTGACTGTGCAGAGCAAAGATGTGGGACGTAGAAGTACTGTATACTAGACATTACAAAGTATGGTGAAAAGAAAGCCGCAATTAATGCATAGTCTAAGGGGGAAAAGACTACACTCCAACTTTGGAAAATTAATTTAGAAGGATGGGGAAGAGTTTAAGTAATTGCAGTTTAACATGAAAAATGCACGTGTGATAGAACGGAGCACAATGGAGGATTCATAAACATGCTCACCAGAAAAATCTGTTAGGTTTGCTTTGTCCAGATTAAGAAAGAATAACTAAGCTTAACATCTGGCATCCCTCATATTCTGTAAAGATGAATGCTCTGCTGCTTACTTATGTGGAATTATTTATTGATAGGATAAAACAAAATGAAACAAGGAGTAGCGAGCTGACTAGATGTCAAGTGCTTGCTAGAAATGATTTTTAAATGTTTCTACATGTAAAATTTACTAACAAATTTTAGTCAACCATTTAAAAATAAAAATTTGTTTAAAATTCTTGGAGAAAATGCCTTTTTGCCCACATGTTTCAAATTGAAAATCAACTTTACTATAGACAGGAGTTCTGTGGAGTGTACAAAATTCCTCATATTTAGAGATCAAATGGCCATCCAAGATAGATATCATGTTTCACAGGCATTATTTTTAGTCACCCTAAAATTTCAGCCATGGGACCAAAATTTAGTGTTCTGTGCCATGTGGTCACTGGTTTCACATCATGGCTTAAGAAAATACTGGCATTTTGTTTTTTAAGAAAGAAGTCCTACCTTATGCATACAAGCAAAAAGGGGAAAAGAAAAAGAACGGGGAGGGAGCAAAACCTTTGTTTCAAAGACAAGATACTGAAGGCAAAAGAATGTGGAGCTTTAACAAGTTCAAAGAAAAATATTCGCTGGCTGATCACTGATTTGTATGCACTCTAAACAATTCTATAAATAAAACCAATATAGCATTTCTTAATCATGACCCCATCAAAATGAAGTATCTCCTAATTATTCTTTCAATGTCAAATATATACCCTAGAGTTGACATTTCATTTTTAAAGGTTACAGCTACCTCATAGGGACTGAACTAAATGTATTCTTATCCTTCCTCTGAAGTACAACAGTACACCACTGCACAATGGCATCCAATTTGAAAACTAATGGTAAAGGAAATTCTTCAGGAAAAAATGAAAATCTATCAAGCTGAAAATCTAAAATTAGTTCTACTTTCTAATAAAAAGAAAATACATAAAAGTGCATAATCAGAATAAGGAATTCTTATGCCAGCTTGTACTGCAAATTTTCCAAACAATGCAGCAAACATAAACCCAGTCCAGATGTCAATTATGAATACAAATACAGCTTGAGTTTTTTTGCTTTTTTTTTTTAAAGGCAGTAATTTTTTTGAAATAGTTAATGCAACTGTTGCTAACACAATAATCACAGTACTCCTGGCTTCACATACTAAACTGGACTTCTGATCAAGTGCTGATTAGCCCAGTAAGGGAGGTCACAAAAAAAACCTAAATCCATTTTCAGTCATGTCTGGTCTTGTACCCTCCATTCTCCTTTTTTAGCATTTGAAGACAACAGGTTGAGTTGGCAGATATTGTTTATGGACCCCTGAGGTTGTTTTTACCAATTCAATCTCAGTTTTACTGAATTCCTGATAACAGGAATAGGATTTGCAGGGAGAGCAGGGATATCAGAAAGGTCTGTACTGGATGTTTTCTGAGAGGCCAACAGAGAAGCCGCTGTCTGAATGGTTTCCTTTTTTTTTTTTTTTTTTTTAATAAATTTATTTATTTTTTATTTTTGGCTGCGTTGGGTCTTTGTTGCTGTGCACAGGCTTTCTCTAGCTGCAGTGAGCAGGGGCTACTCTTCATTGCGGTGCGTGGGCTTCTCATTGCGGTGGCTTCTCTTGTTGCGGAACATGGGCTCTAGGCGCACAGGCTTCAGTAGTTGTGGCTCGCGGGCTCTAGAGCACAGGCTCAGTAGTTGTGGCACACGGGCTTAGTTGCTCTGCGCATGTGGGATCTTCCCGGACCAGGGCTCGAACCAGTGCCCCCTGCATTGGCAGGCAGATTCTTAACCACTGCGCCACCAGGGAAGCCCACTCTGAATGGTTTCTGATTGAGTTGTACTTGTCTCTGTATCAAGTTGTTCCTTTGTTTCTGTTTTATCATGTCCACTCAAAGCAAAACAGCATCTTCACTTGTCTCATCCTCTTCTGTTTTGGTTTTCTTGGGACTCTCTTCTTTATGAGGTGAGAATGTCCTCTTGACTCCTACTATAGGATTAGGTGTCTTTGTTGCTGCATTTCCTGAAGGTCTTGGTGGTGGGTTTACCAGACGTGTTGAAGAAACAACTCTGGAGACCGTAGGCTTTGGTGGTGATGAAATGGCTGGTTGTGTGGCAGTCTGAGGAATGCTTTCACTTGATGTACCCCCTGAGCTTTCACTGGAATTTACCTGTGGCACAGAAACTTCAGTAGCCTGTATGCTGGTCCCAGATGCTGCTGTTACAGCTGGAGCAGGACTGTTGCTGCCCTGAGAACTGCCGGAACTGTTCAATGGACTGGCCTTCACAGCACTGGTAGGTGAAGGCAGAGACGTGCTGTTATCACTGTCCATAGACAAGTCGAGGCTGCTGCCATTCAGAGGTGTCAACCTGACACCTTTTGTTGAACACTTTTTCTTTTTCTGACGCACATGATTAGGCAGTAGTTGATGGAGTTGCTTTCTTCTTACATGCACTGCAGCAATTTTCATGTCCACCTCAAACATCTTGCTGTTTATTGCTTGCCTATAAAGACTGAATATCATAGGTGAGACCAACACTGAGATTTTCAGAGTTTTCTGTTTTTTTAAACATTAACCCAATCAGCCACATTGTGCAAAATTCTTGTCAGGATTTTCTTTGGGTGCTGGAAATGTCTGGGGATTCACATGAGCCAGTGTAATAAATTCATTCTTCTCCAAACTTCCAACCAGGATTCGGATTTTTGATTCCACCAAGCCCACCCATTTTAGGCATTGTTTTTCAGTTGGTGCACTTCCTAAAGTACAATATAATGCTTGTTCTTTTGAAAGAAGTTGGAGCTTCAAAAAGTTTGGACCACTCTGCCTTACTCAGCAAAATTTCATCTGTGATAGCAAGACCTTGTTTAAATTCCTCAACCATGACCATCCATGTTGAAACGGACACATTGTACGTGGAGTTCTGTTGTGGGTATGGCAGTGTAATTATAGGCATAAGATGGTACCTATCACTGGGGTTTACCCTTGGGTCCCATACCGGCAAATTAAGATTGCATTCTTCAGGCTGTTTCAATAGGACTGGATTTGGCCATTCCCATTGAGAAAATACCAAGAAAAATTTATGTACAAGAGTTGATGCTACTGCATTTGGATAAAGCTGGCAAGTTCTTGCTACTAGCATAGCCCAGGAAACACCACCGAGGAAACCTAATATATTGGAATAGATGTTGTGGCGTTTGGCCCACAGTTTGATAGCTCTCAGGGTTAACCTGAAGTTGTCAGTGTTTGGTACTAGATGTAAAATGTCATCAGTTACCCTGCAACCGTTAAGACTTCCTGTGCATCTTATATCTAAATTTTTAAGCAGACTGTCATCTCTTAAGTCCAAGTCTTCTGGAATAGTCTGCAGTGCTAATCTTGCAAACAAAATATCAATCTCTATCCCATCAAAAAACAGTTTGATAACTGGTACAAATGCCTCTTCAACAGCTCTTAAATCTTTTACTTCTTCCTATAATTTCAACTTATCATAGAATGAGGTGAAAAAGTCACTTCGATCAACATGTCTTGGTGCAACACACAACACATCAATATCGGCACCTTCTGTATATGCTCCTAATCTATAAGATCCAAATGTAAAACTTTTTCCACCAACCTTTTCAATTACAGATTGTGGAAGAGTCTTGCTTTCACTGATTTCTCATATCCACTCTTTTACCAGGTTATTTAATTTTCCCAAAATTAAAGTCCTCTTCCTCTTCAAAAAGAAAGTTCCTCTTCCTCTTCAAAAACGCCAGAGGGCTTCAGAGTCTCAGTTTCTGTGTAAGCAGGGAGTCAGTCTCCTTGGGGGCTGCTAAGCTGATAGGAGAGGTAATGCCACAGTGCTTCTGTGGCGGCTGTGTCTGTGGTGATCCCTGCGTTGTAACTGGAAATGGCATCGTCTCCTGCACTGGCACCGCCCAGTCACTCCCCCCCCCCACACCCCCGAAACCGCTGCCATCCTGGGCAAGATCCACTGAGGCGGGGTGGGGGGATGTTTAAGCACTTCTCCTCCTTCCCCTTCGTCCTAACATGGCCTCAGCTTCCTTTAATTAAACATAAGTAGGTAGACATACAATAATATAAAACTAAATGAAAAAAAGGGAAAAAAATGACGAAAAACTAAAATTATCTTCTGATAAACTACCACTAGTGCCATCAATATTCAAGTTTTTTTAATATGAGTATCCTGCCACTGCCCCAAAATATTCAGGAATGAAAACGAGCCAGGCACTGTTCTAAGGACCTTATATGTATTAATCCATTTAATCTTCACAACAACCCTATGACATCATTATTATTGCTATTCTGGTTTCACAGATGAGGAAAGTGAAGCAAAGAAGGATTAAGTAATTTCATTAAAGTGTGTGTTTTTTAATCATCATGCTATCCTGCCAAAATCATGTAATACATTTCATCTCTGGATGTCAGGGGTAAATAACAAAATACTAGTTTTAGACAACTTACAGCCCATTGTTAAACTGAAACATCAAAATACTATGAAATGCACACTGTCTGTTTTTACTAAAAAGTTTCATTAGACTTTCAAAGACTTCAACACTGCATAGATAGGGCAGCAAGTTTTTGGTCCTATTATTTATTTACCAAGACTTTATTTTATTCACCTAAAAAAAAGCTATCAAATAATGCCGTGGGTCTCAATGCTAACTGCACATTCAAATCAGATGGGTACTGTTAAAAGGATGTTGATGCTAGGGCCACCCTTTTTTTTTTTTTTGAGTCTATCTATCTATCTATCTACTTATTTTATGGCTGCATTGGGTCTTCATTGCTGTGCACGGGCGGGCTTTCTCTAGTTGCGGAGAGCGGGGGCTACTCTTCGCTGCAGTGCATGGGCTTCTCATTGTGGTGGCTTCTCTTGTTGTACAGCATGGGCTCTAGGCACGCGGGCTTCAGTAGTTGTGGCACACGGGCTCAGTAGTTGTGGCTCATGGGCTCTAGAGCGTAGGCTCAGTAGCTGTGGCGCATGGGCTTAGCTGCTCCGTGGCACGTGGGATCTTCCCAGACCAGGGCTCGAACCCGTGTCCCCTGCGTTGGCAGGTGGATTCTTAACCACTGCGCCACCAGGGAAATCCCAGGGCCACCTTTTAGATAAAATAAAACTGAATCTCTGCGAGTGGGTCTAGGAATCAATATATTCTAAAAAATTTCCAGGTGATTCTAATGCACACCAAAGGTTGCTAATGACATTCCAAGAAGGATAAACTATGAAGATCCTTCAAGGTTGTGAAGCCAAGTGTGAAAAACAGTCCACTAACAAGGGGTAACTAACTAATGACCTGTAAGCAGTGACTCAATATGTTGAATTTATATAAATTGAAAATCTGTCTTATGGTCATATGCATGGTTTAAAAAGCACAATGTTTTGTTGATATTGTTGAGTTTCTATCATATTATATGTGGATGCTTATGTATGTCTTCCCTGCAAGATAGTGAGTTCCTACAGGGCTAAAGTCATGTCATATTAATCTTTGTAGAAGATAAAATCAACAATGTAGTAAGAATTTTTGATTAATTTATTTTATTTATTTTTGGCTGCATTGGGTCTTCGTTGCTGCACCTGGGCTTTCTCTAGTTGCAGTGAGCGGGGGTTACTCTTCATTGTGGTGCGTGGGCTTCTCACTGCGGTGGCTTCTCTTGTTTCAGAGCACGGGCTCTAGGTGCGCGGGCTTCAGTAGTGGCATGTGGGCTCAGTAGTTGTGGCTCTCGGGCTCTAGAGCGCAAGCTCAGTAGTTGTGGCACAAGGGCTTAGTTGTCCCACAGCATGTGGGATCTTCGCAGACCAGGGCTCGAACCCATGTCCCCTGCACTGGCAGGCGAATTCTTAACCACTGCGCCACCAGGGAAGTCCATGTAGTAAGAATTTTGAACACAAAGAATTGCAGATTTAACAACTGCGAGGGACTATCTGATTTAAAGAGTTGTATTCTGATACAAAGTTTTAACACAGAAACATTTCAATAGAGAGGAAGAGGAATTATCTTTTAAAATAATAAAAATCACGTGCCTTTTATTTTTGTGAAGATAAAACTGTTAGGGGGGCATAGCATGGTTTTAAAATTTATAAATAAATTATTCTTCACAGATAATACAGAAATAGTTACACTACAATCTGTCATTTCCCATTTTTTAAATAAATGTAAATAGCAGAATTTCAAAAGACTACTAAAATGGGAATTTATTATGAATAAGAAACTAATTTTTTTTTTTATCAAAGTCGTATGTATTCACTCAACAAATACTAGCAAGCAATGGTTTTGGACCATGTCTCCTAAGAAACGATTAGTCTTAGGAAAAATCCTAATCAGGCATGGAATTTCTAGGATCTTACCTAATGATCATCATAATTGTGAATTAGACAACTGTTCGATCCTTGAAAGTATGTGCGTATATACACGCATGTAGATGGCAGAAAGAATTAAGGTTTTTCTAAAAAAGCAAACAAATACTTAAACGTACTCTTCACAGTCCCATTTCAAACCAGAATACACACACCCTGCTCTGAATTTGCATCACTAACCTTTACAATTTTGTTTACTTTGGCTGAGGATGCTGGAGGTGGGGGTGTCTCTGGACTGGGCTCAATTTCTTCATCTGGTACAAGGTCAGGGTTAAGTGAAAAGATGCTCTCCAGGTCAATCTGTTTTATAAAATGCATATATTTTGAGAGTGAATTTGGACAATTAACCTTTCATTTTCAAATAAATTTATACACAGAGAATAAATGTTAAACAATTTCAGCCTAAGGAACATTATTACCTTGAAAATTAAATTATCTAGAATTATAACCCACATATATTTAAAAGAATCTCTCTTAAGGTAGTACTTTGCGGTCTTAATTATATGTCCAATCACATAAGATATGCAGGAGGAATCTACCTTTTTTTCAGTGAAATTTTTTAATCACTTGAAAGTTTTTCAAGAATGATAAAGGATACATGCACTATATTAAACTATACAGTTTTCTGTTTTGTTTCATATTCAGAATCTTGATTATAAGACTAGAAATAAAATTCAACCCAGTGATCATACCTCTTTGCCTTTTGTATCTCCATTTTCTATCCATTCAACAGTTACACTTTCATTATCTTCATTTAAAGATGTTACCATTGCTTGATGTATTCGGCCTAAGTGAGAATAAAATATACACTTTAAAAATGCCACAAATTATGGTATTCCTAAACACTGTCAAAAACAATTTTATAATTTACAGACTTACAGAACTATGATACTACTTTCCTTACAAGGGATTTCCACAGATTCTCAGGATTAGGGAATGAACTTTATCTATGGGACCATAAATCAATTTGCCAACTGTCAAGACCAGGAACTCACTATGAGCCAACAGTGATTCTGAAGAACACAGAACAAAAATTAATGAAGCAATTTTTAAATACTATATAGATATAAATACTTTTAACTTAAATTTCACTATCATATACTACACAATTGATCAAATTGTTTTAAAATTATTAAGAAAAGGAATCTGAGTCCAAAAAGTTTGGGAAATACTAATCAAAAATGTTCTCTAAATCCATTCCACTCCTTACTTTCTTTGACGACTCCAGTATTTACCATCTATACAGAGAAGACGTCATATATTTATTATGTATTAAACTTGTTTTCCCTCTCTTAATAGACTGTGGATCTTACCTGTTAATAACTATAGATTAAATATTTTACATTTTTATATAATATTCCATTATGTTTACCACAACTTATTTAATACCTATTGCTGGTCAGTTAGGTTTGTGAAACTTTTTTTTACTATTATAAACATTGCAAAAAATACTATTGCACATGCTGTCATGCACTTGTCATCGCACAGATCAACAGATATATATATATATATTTATTTATCTATATTTATATATATATATATATACACACACACACACACACACACACACACACACACAGGAGTATGAGTACTGAGTGTATGTGTGTGTGTATTTTTTTCACTTATTTCATCTGTTTTCATCTTACCCACTCATTTGATTATTAGTCAAGTAAGGATAGGAACTATTTGTTATATATCTGCATCTTCAATATTATCTAGTAAAATGCTGAACATATGGAATTTTCATATGTATTTCCTAAATGAAATCTTTGAGGCATCTATAATTTATCTTAGAATAATTTACAGCTCTTTAAATATCTTTTTAAAATCCAGATATATAGTATATAAAACAATGTTATTGTAATAACAAGGCATACAATATCTTTAAAGAAAATATGAATACTAATAATTTTATAAGTATTATTGTTTATGTATGAAGTTACTGTCAATCAATATTTTTTCTATATGGGCTCATATAAAAATTTGAAGAAGAAATAAATAAATATAATCTTGTTAAAAATTCAAACATTGAAGATTTAAGTACATACTCTCAGCGATAATATTTGTGCTTTTTTAAAAGCTAAAATATATACTGGCAATCTTTCCATGACAGATCAACATTAATTTTAACAACTTCATAGCATTCCATAAAAGGAATGCATCATAATTTATTCCTTTACTAGAAGTAATTTAAATTGTTTCCAACTGTTTGCCATTACAAGATGCTGCACTGAGTATATGTACATAGGTGTGACTGTTTTCATAAATAAAATTTCTAGAATCAGACTGGGTTAAGGAGATTGAAATTTTGATAGATATTTGAAAATTGCTCTCCATTTATCTTCCCACCAACAATGGGACCTATTCCTCTATACCCTCATCAACACTGAGCATTATCAATTTAAAATACTTTTACCAATATGATAGGCTAGATCTTTCTTTAAGCTACTACTTTGTGAGCACATGTATGTCAGAGACTGGCTCATTTAATCTACATTGGTTCATTCAACATAACAAACATATCTATGAAGTAGCTATCTCCCTTTTTAAAATGAAGAAACTGAAGCTCATGGTTACACAGCTAATAACTAGCACGGATTTGAACCTCAGTCAGATGCAAAAGCACTTGCTACTATCACTATGCTTCTCTTCTCTCCTAAATCAAGCTGATAAGGAAGAAGCCTGTGTGGCTTAAATTCCAAATACCCCTGTAAAAATTCATAAACTGTAGCATAGACTCTCAACCCTCACTGTGCACCAGAAACTCCTAGGGAGATTTTTTACAAAATAAAATGATGATGCCCGAGTTTTACCCCCAGATACTGTCATTTCTTACCAGTTCCACGGAAGTCACCTTGTAAGCCCCCAAGGCCTTGATCTTGGATTATTGCAATTCTCTCCCGACTACTCTCTCTCTTCTACCAGCTCTGCCCTACTGCTTATTCTCCATAGAACAGCCTAAACAATCCCGGTAAAAACTAAGTCAGATTATTCCTTTGCTCAAAACTTTCCAGTGGCTCCCCATCTCACACCGAGTAAAAGCCAAAGTCCTTCCAAAGGCCTTTTAATGTCATGTAACAAAGACCTACATGATCTGACCCCTCATTACCTCTGTGACCTCGTTCACCCCTGACTACGGTAATTCTCCAGTTTTACTGACTGATTCCTATCTCACACAGTATTCTCCCTCCCTCCAAAAAAGTTCTAAGTGGGTCAAGGACTAAAATGTGAAAGACAAACGTAAAAGCAACTGAGTGACTAGTGGTGCCATTTACTCAGATTAAGTGTACATTAGAGGAGAAGCAAGTGTCGGGGTGGGGAAATGACGAGCTGGAAAAGACTGAGAGGATTCAAGGGAGAGGATTAAAAACAAGGGAAATCAGATAATGCTCCCTGAAATTTGATTTGGACAGAAATCAGGTAAATAACCAGTACAAATAGTATATGTCAGTTGGGTCCTCTGGGAAGCAGATGTTGAGACAGCTATGAGGACAAGAGGTTTATTGTGAAAGATAAAAGGAGAAGGAAACAGGACTGGGCATGGAAAACTTTCAGACCATGATGCCTATCTGAAACCTCTGAAAGAAAGGGGACATAAAGCAGGATTGAGCAAAGAAAGCCTCAGACCCTGATGCGGATCTGACAGTCTTGGCCAACCCATCAGGGAGCTCCAGAGCAAAGACTGACCATTAGAGGAGTGCCACACTGGGCCTAGTACTCACACCATGCTCAGTCACTAGCTGGAGGTTTCCCAGGAAACACAAGGCCTCAGCTCAAAAACTATGGAGACTTGAAGATATTAACAGCTGAGGCTGTCAGCTAAATGTACTCCCTGAAGCTGAAGAAGTTCTTTTTTCACAGGAAGATCCAAGCAGTGTATCTATATGATTGCCACAGGATGTGAACAAGAGAAAGATTGAGTTTAACTGGTAATGGAAGTGGAGAGTAGACCCCAGAGAGCCATGAGCTGCCCTGCTATCCAGCATCACAATCTAAGAGCGACCACTGCTTGCATCAACCCCCTAATTTATCACCATCTCCATAACACGAGTAGTGAGGCTGAGACCCAGCAGCCACTCCTCCCCCAACTCACCACCCTTGGCAGCCTCACAACAGTAACACCCACTAGTGGGGACAAGAAGATTATTGCTACAAAGGTTTTGGGAAAAGTGAAGTGGTTTAATATAACACATTGACACGATTTCATCAATAGGAAATGACCCCAAAGAAGATGCATTTGAACACTGGACTACCATAAAGAATAACTTCCAGTAGGAAATGGAGAGGCTGTGGTTGAGGTTGTTGAAGAAGAGTACAGATAGAGGTATCCATGCAATTCCCAACAGAACTACCACAATAATGAGAATAGAGAAAAGCCCATGCACGTTTCAAAAGGCAAGACCAACACCACCATTCCTTACTGTTAAGCATCTAACACAATATTCCAATATTCCTAAGGAGGGAGAAGTGACTTAGTGTACTGATAACTAAGTGTGTGAGGAGAGGCAGACCAGTGGGACAATGTCTGTATTAGGATCACTGATTACGATTTCACAGGGACTTTAATCTCGAAAGACAGCCTCAGAGAGATCAGCAAGGAAAAGGATAAAGAAAATCACGGAGATAACACCCAGTATCAGCAGTCTTCTCAACACTGGTACCTCCACAACTTCCATTACTAATGCAAACACCCAGAAAGCCTTAAGCCACAAGTTAGGAGAGTCAAAAGTAGCTGATCCACCAGTTAAGACGAAGTTCTAGACATGTAGTAGGGCAGGACTGAGAAAATGTTGGCTTATCTCTACCATAGTCCAGTTTACTCATCCAACAAGAAATGAGTGTGAAATTCCAGCAATAAGAAATGAATAAAAAGACTGGATCTGAATGAACAAATGAAGTGCTAAGTGTTTGCTTTTTGCCGGTGGGTCAGGTAACTAGAAATATCTGGAGTACCTATGCAGCATGGGGGGCTTTATTATTTTTACCAAATGATGTCTCTGAAAAAAAATTTCTAAGACTGAATTTTCCCAGTATGTCTTTAAAGGTTTTTGTTTGTTTATTTTATATATGGCTCAGTTGAGATACTCAAATATCTCATTTTTAATTGTAGTAAAAATTTACAATTTGATTTTTTCAAAAGTCAAATGGTAATCACCTGTTAACAAAGGTGTTAAATAATAAAATAAAAAGAGGGGCAGATATGAGATTTTTCAAAGGAAAAAAAATCATTATGATTTAGTGATAAATAACATATAGGTATTATAGGAAAATTTTGAGCCTAGATGACTGGGAAAATGATGCTACTAGTGGTGGAACAATGATATACTTTCTCCTGAGTCTATGTTGTTAATTACAATCATGCACTGGTGTTATTAAGACAACTACAGATACAGAATTACAAGGTCAGTGTTAGAAATATCTTTCCCTAGAACCTGTGACAATCTTCCCATGTGGCCCTCCAAATACCATCCTATTTCTCTGATTTGAGAAAATTCTTATACTCCATCCTAATTTGTTGTCCTTTGACTCTGATTCCCCATCGACTTTATTTTAAGTTATATCATACACACATCTACACTTTAAAAAACAACAAACACCTGTGTATCCACCATGAGCCAGGTTAAGAAACAATACCTTTGAAAGCCCATATGTCCCCCTCCCTAAGTGAACCTCCCTCTCCCTCTCCTTTCCCCCTCCACCAGAAGTAACCAATACCCTGGTAGTTTAGATAATCATACTGTGGCTTTTCTCTATAGTTTTTTCATTTATAAATGTAACACACACAAAAATTTAAAGTTTGCCTATTTTTTAAACTGTACATAAATAGACACTACTTGTAAGACCTCTTTCTTTCAGACAACACTATTTTTCCGAGATTCACTTATGTTGCTGTTCACTCATTTATGTTCACTCATTTTCACTACATATGAATATGCCAAAATTTATCTATTCTACTGTTGATGGACATCTGTTTTTATGTTTTTGCTGTTAGGAACAATGGTGCTGTAGGCATTCCTATACATGTGTATTGATACAAATACACAAGTATTTCTGGAATATACAATGAGAAGAAATACAGAGTAGGAACATCTATAACTTTTCTAGTTAGCGTTATGATGTTTCCTATAGTAACTGTAACTGCAAAGATTTGCAATCCAACTAGCAATTACTTCACATTCACAATAATACTTAGTATCTGTCAGATTTAATATATCATATTGTGGTTCTAATTTCTCTGACTAAATGAGGTTATGCCTATTTTGAGTTCCTTTGGCCATTTGGGCCTTTCATGTGTTTTTTTTATTTTTATTTTTTTACTACTTCTCTACAGAAATTCTCTATATATTCTTGCTAATAATCTTCTGTTATATGTTGTACCAAATACTTTCTCCAAAGTTGTGGCTTATCTTTTAAGTTTCTTTATGGTGTCTTTTGATGAATTTGATAAGTTTTTAATTTTAATGTAGTCAAATACATATATATATTTCTCAATTATGGCTTTTTATGTCATAAAATTCTTCCTGAGACTCAGGTCATTAAGACAGTTTCTTATATTTTCTTCTAAAGTTTTACAAGACTTACTGTATAGCACAGGGAACTGTTCTCAAAACTCTGTGTAATGACCTATATGAGAAAAGAATCTAAAAAAGAGTGGTTATATGTATGTGTATAACAGATACACTTTGCTATACAGCAGAAACTAACACAACATTGTAAATCAACTATAGTCTAATAAAAATTTTTTTTAAAAATAAAGTTTTACAAAGCCTTTTATATTCAGGACTGTAACCCACTGTCATTTTGATCTTTGTGTATGGTAACACAACTTCCATTTTTCCCCCATGGAAAACAAATTTTTCCAGCACCACTTCCTGAAAAGCCCTTCCTTCTGCTTATCTGCCCCGCCTTATTGTTCTTTAAGAGTTTCTTTGATCTTCTTAGTCTTTTGCAGATCTGTATAAATTTTAGAATCAGCTTGTCAAGTTCCAAAAATAAAATAACAATAAAAAAACCCCACCTGTTAGGATTCTGATTAGAATTGCATTGAATATTTTGTTTTAGATTTTTACATCATTATCAAGAGTAATACTAGCCAGCAGTTTTTCTTTCTCATACCAACCTTATTCTGGAATAGCTGGTATAAAATAAGAATTATTTGAAACTTGAGTGTTTGGTAGACACTGGCTAAAACCATCTTGGCTTAGGGTTTTATTTGTGAGATGATTCAATTTCCATAATATAGGATTATTGTAGTTTTCTATTCTTTACTGTTTTGATAATTACATTTTTCTAGGAGATTTATATTGTTTTCACATTTGGGGCATAAAGTTGTTCATAATTATGTTGAATGCCTGTGGCATCTGTAATGATAATCACTTCTTATTCCTAATTTTTCAACTTTTTTTCCTTGATAAAATCTCACCTGAGATTTGTCAATTTTGTCTTTTCCAAGAACATGGGTTTGTTGAGCCCCTTTACTATACGTTATTAAATACTTAATTACTGCATTTAGTCCTTCTTATTTCTTTCTTTCAACTTACTTTGGGCATATTTCGCTGGTTCTTAAATTCTTAAGGTGAATGCTTTAGCTCATTCATCTTTATCTTTTTCCTTATAAGCAATTAAGGCTACACATTTCTCTCCAAGAACAGCTTTAGTAGCATCTTAAACATTTTCATAGGTAGTATTTTTGTTATTGTGCAGTTCAAATTATTTTCTAATTTTCTTTATGATTCTTTGACTCTCGGTATCCTGTTACTGGTTTCTAAAGCTGAGATACATCACCAATCAGAACAGATAAAGCCACAGATAATTGGTATGACTTACCCAGTGCACAGTGGCTGAGTATCACCCCTGTAGTTCTACCCTAATGACACTGGACTACCTCCCTTGGAGGAAAATTTCCTATAAACTTAGCTCTGGGAAGCAAATCAGCAGGCATTTTTGATCAGCATCTTTAAAGAGGAGCCACAAGTCTTTGTCTTCAAACAGTGAACCTGACTCTGGTTCTTTTTGTTTTTTAGTCCCCCATCATCCTTCAGGAGTCAAATTTTTCAGGAGTCATCCTTCAGGAGTCAAACCTTGCCTGCTCAGCCTCACTCATCCCTCAGTATTTCTGATCCATTTCTGCTCCACGGTGTTACCTTGTTCTTGAGCTCACTATGCCTTTTTAAAGGTTTTCTCTCATATGTCTGGGGCAGATGGATGCCAATATATGAACTTTATTGTACTATTTTGACCAGAAGTGCCCATTCATCTTTAAGTCCTATTTCATGTTCACAGAAAATGAAAGTGAGATTTGAAAACTGTTAAGTTCACACTATAATATAAAATCAACACTATTATATAAATTAATGACAACTGTTACAGTTTCAAAACTCTATTTTTTAAAACTTAAAAATCTAGAGACAGATTTAAAAGTTTTCAGCTTTACTTCAACCTACTTGTAAAGATAAATTACAGTGTAGAAAATGTCATCTGTTGAGAGTGAAATAAAAAAACAGTTGCAAAGAGTTTTGAGAAATACAGAGAAATCCTGCAGAACATCTCCCCAATCATTTTCCCAGTAGAACACCTCTTGGTTTTTAATACACAAACTTCACAAAAATTATTTCTCAATGTAAGATATTTTGGCCAATGTTTAAATAGGAAAAGATTTATATTTGTCCATGCCAAAACTCAATTCGCATTTTAAACAAGAGTGTGCAAAGAAAAGTTCTGAGTTACATTCCAAATATAACTGATAGATGGTCAGAATCACAATTTAAAAAGCATGCCAAGTATCAAAGTGATACAAAACATAGGCATAATACTCAGTGTCAGCCACTTCCTGAGACCGTGTACTTGTCCTAAATGTATTTCCACAGCCTTTTATATTTATTTCATCCTGTTTTCCCCAGTGTTGAATGAGTCCCAAAATATTTAAGAAAATGCTGAAGGAAAATATTGAGGATGGGGAAAAAGCAATTATAATGGAAGAAAAGATTTTACTGTATATGAAATAGATTTGTTACCCTTATTTTTTGTTTGTTAAACATTACAGTATTTTACTTATATGTAGGTGAATTTATAGTGTCTGTTACATTTTTGAAATTGGTTAGGAAGTTTGGGTTGATGACTACTGTTTCAATTTTTTCCTATTTAAAATAAAGGCAAACAGATTCCCAGGCAGCATTTTCCACATAAAACATCTGATTTTTAGGAACAGATTCCTGACCTCAGTGGGAGATGAATGTATTGTTTAAAAACAGGATCCTCTTGGTTTCTACTATTGAGAACTAACAGACTTTTACATATAATTAAATCATATGAGAACCACCGTAACTATAAGAAGAAAAAAATCAAGAGTCTATATTTGACCATTTTTAACCTAAAAAAATGACAATTTCATATGGTTAAACCTAAGAGAGGAGGAAAGAAGGGTCCTGAGGAGTGGGGTTCCAAGCAGTGTTTTCCAGAACTTGAGGTGCAGCAAAATGGTGGTAGAAGCTTGTTTAAAAATTCAGACTTAGGGCTCATCTTTGTGACCTCTATTCACGAAATCTCGGATGAAGCGCAGAAATAAGCGACCCTGCGTGGAATCTGAGGAGCTGAATAAAATGGTGGCCTGAGCAGAGACTCTTAAGCAAGTAACGTTGAAGTCAACATGGAGAAGAAATGAGACAAAGCAGGGAATGAGACAACACTTAAGGGCCTATTGAAACAGTTCAGCCGTGTGGACGAAAGGCTCTTGGTGCTCCAGCCAGGCATCAGGGCCGTGCCTCTGAGGTGGGAGAGCCAACTTCAGAACACTGGTCCACAAGAGACCTCCCAGCTCCACGTAATACCAAACGGCAAAAATCTCCCAGAGATCTCCATCTCAACATCAAGACCCAGCTTCACTCAACGACCAGCAAGCTACAGTGCTGGACATCCTATGCCAAACAACTAGCTAGACAGGAACACAACCCCATCCATTGGCAGAGAGGCTGCCTAAAATCATAATAAGGCCACAGACACCACAAAATACACCACCAGACGTGGACGTGCCCACCAGAAAGACAAGATCTAGCCTCATCCACCAGAACTCAGGCACTAGTTCCCTCCACCAGGAAGCCTACACAACCCACTGAACCAACCTTAGCCGCTGGGGACAGATACCAAAAACAACGGGAACTACGAACCTGCAGCCTGTGAAAAGGAGACCCCAAACACAGTAAGATAGGCAAAATGAGACGACAGAAAAACACACAGCAGATGAAGGAGCAGGCTCAAAACACACTGGACTTAACAAATGAAGAGGAAATAGGTAGTCTACCTGAAAAAGAATTCAGAATAATGATAGTAAGGATGATCCAAAATCTTGGAAATAGAATAGACAAAATGCAAGAAACATTTAACAAGGATGTAGAAGAACTAAAGAGGAACCAAGCAATGATGAAAAACACAATAAATGAAATTAAAAATACTCTAGATGGGATCAATAGTAGAATAACTGAGGCAGAAGAAAGGATAAGTGACCTGGAAGATAAAATGGTGGAAATAACTACTACAGAGCAGGATAAAGAAAAAAGAATGAAAAGAACTGAGGACAGTCTCAGGGACCTCTGGGACAACATTAAACGTGCCAACATTCGAATTATAGGGGTACCAGAAGAAGAAGAGAAAAAGAAAGGGACTGAGAAAATTTTTGAAGAGATTATAGTTGAAAACTTCCCTAATATGGGAAAGGAAATAGTTAATCAAGTCCTGGAAGCACAGAGAGTCCCATACAGGATAAACCCAAGGAGGAACACGCCAAGACACATATTAATCAAACTGTCAAAAATTAAATATAAGGAAAACATATTAAAGGCAGCAAGGGAAAAAAAACAAATAACACACAAGGGAATCCCCATAAGGTTAACATCTGATCTCTCAGCAGAAACTCTGCAAGCCAGAAGGGAGTGGCAGGATATACTTAAAGTCATGAAGGAGAAAAACCTACAACCAAGATTACTCTACCCAGCAAGGATCTCATTCAGATTCGATGGAGAAATTAAAACCTTTACAGACAAGCAAAAGCTGAGAGAGTTCAGCACCACCAAACCAGCTTTACAACAAATGCTAAAGGAAATTCTCTAGGCAAGAAACACAAGAGAAGGAAAACACCTACAATAACAAACCCAATACATTTAAGAAAATGGGAATAGGAACATACATATCGATAATTACCTTGAATGTAAATGGATTAAATGCTCCCACCAAAAGACACAGGCTGGCTGAATGGATACAAAAACAAGACCCATACATATGCTGTCTACAAGAGACCCACTTCAGACCTAGGGACACATACAGACTGAAAGTGAGGGGATGGAAAAAGATATTCCATGCAAATGGAAATCAAAAGAAAGCTGGAGTAGCAATTCTCATATCAGACAAAATAGACTTTAAAATAAAGACTATTACAAGAGACAAAGAAGGACACTATATAATGATCAAGGGATCGATCCAAGAGGAAGGTATAACAATTGTAAATATTTATGCACCCAACATAGGAGCACCTCAATACATAAGGCAAATACTAACAGCCATGAAAGGGGAAATTGACAGCAACACAATCATAGTAGGGGACTTTAACACCCCACTTTCACCAATGGACAGATCATCCAAAATGAAAATAAATAAGGAAACACAAGCTTTAAATGATACATTAAACAATATGGACTTAATTGATATTTATAGGACATTCCACCCAAAAACAACAGAATACACATTTTTCTCAAGTGCTCATGGAACATTCTCCAGGATAGATCATATCTTGGGTCACAAATCAAGCCTTGGTAAATTTAAGAAAATTGAAATCGTATCAAGTATCTTTTCCGACCACAACGCTATGAGACTAGATATCAATTACAGGAAAAGATATGTAAAAAATACAAACACATGGAGGCTACACAATACATTACTTAATAACGAAGTGATTACTGAAGAAATCAAAGGGGAAATCAAAAAATACCTAGAAACAAATGACAATGGAGACACGACGACCCAAAACCTATGGGACACAGCAAAAGCAGTGCTAAGAGGGAAGTTTATAGCAATACAAGCCTACCTCAAGAAACAGGAAACATCTCGAATAAACAACCTAACCTTGCACCTAAAGCAATTAGAGAAAGAAGAACAAAAAAACCCCAAAGCCAGCAGAAGGAAAGAAATTATAAAGATCAGGTCAGAAATAAATGAAAAAGAAATGAAGGAAACAATAGCAAAAATCAATGAAACTAAAAGCTGGTTCTTTGAGAAGATAAACAAAATTGATAAACCATTAGCCAGACTCATCAAGAGAAAAAGGGAGAAGACTCAGATCAATAGAATTAGAAATGAAAAAGGAGAAGTAACCACTGACACTGCAGAAATACAAAAGATCATGAGAGATTACTACAAGCAACTCTATGCCAATAAAATGGACAACCTGGAAGAAATGGACAGATTCTTAGAAATGCACAAACTGCCGAGACTGAACCAGGAAGAAATAGAAAATAGGAACAGACCAATCACAAGCACTGAAATTGAAACTGTGATTAAAAACCTTCCAACAAACAAAAGCCCAGGACCAGATGGCTTCACAGGCGAATTCTATCAAACATTTAGAGAAGAGCTAACACCTATCCTTCTCAAACTCCTCCAAAATATTGCAGAGGGAGGAACACTCCCAAACTCATTCTACGAGGCCACCATCACCCTGATACCAAAACCAGACAAAGATGTCACAAAGAAAGAAAACTACAGGCCAATATCACTGATGAACATAGATGCAAAAATCCTCAACAAAATACTAGCAAACAGAATCCAACAGCACATTAAAAGGATCATACACCATGATCAAGTGGGGTTTATCCCAGGAATGCAAGGATTCTTCAATATACGCAAATCAATCAATGTGATACACCATATTAACAAATTGAAGGAGAAAAACCATATGATCATCTCAATAGATGCAGAGAAAGCTTTTGACAAAATTCAACACCCATTTATGATAAAAGCCCTGCAGAAAGTAGGCATAGAGGGAACTTTCCTCAACATAATAAAGGCCATATATGACAAACCCACAGCCAACATTGTCCTCAATGGTGAAAAACTGAAACCATTTCCACTAAGATCAGGAACAAGACAAGGTTGCCCACTCTCACCACTATTATTCAACATAGTTCTGGAAGTCCTAGCCACAGCAATCAGAGAAGACAAAGAAATAAAAGGAATCCAAATCGGAAAAGAAGAAGTAAAGCTGTCACTATTTGCAGATGACATGATACTATACATAGAGAATCCTAAAGATGCTACCAGAAAACTCCTAGAGCTAATCAATGAATTTGGTAAAGTAGCAGGATACAAAATTAATGCACAGAAATCTCTTGCATTTCTATACACTAATGACGAAAAATCTGAAAGTGAAATTAAGAAAACACTCCCATTTACCATTGCAACAAAAAGAATAAAATATCTAGGAATAAACCTACCTAAGGAGACAAAAGACCTGTATGCAGAAAATTATAAGACACTGATGAAAGAAATTAAAGATGATACAAATAGATGGAGAGATATACCATGTTCCTGGATTGGAAGAATCAACATTGTGAAAATGTCTCTACTACCCAAAGCAATCTACAGATTCAATGCAATCCCTATCAAACTACCACTGGCATTTTTCACAGAACTAGAACAAAAAATTTCACAATTTGTATGGAAACACAAAAGACCCCGAATAGCCAAAGCAATCTTGAGAACGAAAAATGGAGCTGGGGGAATCAGGCTCCGACTTCAGACTATATTACAAAGCTTCAGTAATCAAGACAGTTTGGTATTGGCACAAAAACAGAAATATAGATCAATGGAACAGGATAGAAAGCCCAGAGATAAACCCACACACATATGGTCAACTTATCTTTGATAAAGGAGGCAAGCATATACAGTGGAGAAAAGACAGCCTCTTCAATAAGTGGTGCTGGGAAAATTGGACAGGAACATGTAAAAGTATGAAATTAGCACACTCCCTGACACCATGCACAAAAATAAACTCAAAATGGATTAAAGACCTAAGTGTAAGGGCAGACACTATCAAACTCTTAGAGGAAAACATAGGCAGAACACTCTATGACATACATCACAGCAAGATTCTTTCTGACCCAGCTCCCAGAGAAATGGAAATAAGAACACAAATAAACAAATGGGACCTAATGAAACTGAAAAGCTTTTGCACAGCAAAGGAAACCATAAACAAGACCAAAAGACAACCCTCAGAATGGGAGAAAATATTTGCAAATGAAGCAACTGACAAAGGATTAATCTCCAAGATTTACAAGCAGCTCATGCAGCTCAATAACAAAAAAACAAACAACCCAATCCAAAAATGGGCAGAAGATCTAAATAGACATTTCTCCAAAGAAGATATACAGATGGCCTACAGACACATGAAAGAATGCTCAACATCATTAATCATTAGAGAAATGCAAATCAAAACTACAATGAGATATCATCTCACACCGGTCAGAATGGCCATCATCAAAAAATCTAGAAACAATAAATGCTGGAGAGGGTGTGGAGGAAAGGGAACACTCTTGCACTGTTGGTGGGAATGTAAATTGATACAGCCACTATGGAGAACAGTATGGAGGTTCCTTAAAAAACTACAAATAGAACTACCATATGACCCAGCAATTCCACTACTGGGCATATACCCTGAGAAAACCATAGGTCAAAAAGAGTCATGTACCAAAATGTTCATTGCAGCTCTATTTACAATAGCCAGGACATGGAAGCAACCTAAATGTCCATCGACAGATGAATGGATAAAGAAGATGTGGCACATATATACAATGGAATATTACTCAGCCATAAAAAGAAATGAAATGGAGGTATTTGTAATGAGGTGGATGGAGTTAGAGTCTGTCATACAGAGTGAAGCAAGTCAGAAAGAGAAAAACAAATACAGTATGCTAACACATATATATGGAATCTAAGGGGAAAAAAAAAAAAAAAAAAAAGGCCATGAAGAACCTAGTGGCAAGACGGGAATAAAGACACAGACCTACTAGAGAATGGACTTGAGGATATGGGGAGGGGGTGGGGTGAGATGTGACAGGGTAAGAGAGTGTCATGGGCATATATACACTACCAAATGTAAAATAGATAGCTAGTGGGAAGCAGCCGCATAGCACAGGGAGATCAGCTCGGTGCTTTGTGACCACCTAGAGGGGTGGGATGGGGAGGGTGGGAGGGAGGGAGATGCAAGAGGGAAGAGAAATGGGAACATATTGTATATGTATAACAGATTCACTTTGTTATAAAGCAGATGCTAACACACTATTGTAAGGCAATTATACTTCAATAAAGATGTTTGAAAAAAAAAAATTTAAAAAAAAAAAAAAAAACCTAAGAGAAATGTAAATTTCACCCCAAATTTAGATGTCAGGATAATTTATAAAAATAATATCTACTAAATCAAATAATGTAAATATATAAAATATTTTGAAATCATAATCTTTATTTCAAAGCCATTTATGTTTAGTTCACTTTAAGAAATATCTTTACATCATTTAAGCCTCAACTTTTCGTTATGGTGAAATCGAAGGGAGAAAGTTCATACCTCAAATTTTAAAAATCTGTTAGTAAATATTAAGACAAGTGATTTTTTAAAAAGAAAAAACCCCACAAATGACTGAACAGAAGAACAAACACCTGAATTCAAGCCACCTTTGCCCCAGTGAACAAAAATAACAAATATATGCATCCTATATTTCAGGACTTTCTAATCTTTAAAATTAAGATGGCTACTTAAGATTGCTATTGGTGCTATTTAACTTGCCATAAAATCTCATCTATTTATTTAGCTGTCAAAAACAACTTTTACATGTTGACAATTGCCTTTGGTCTTTGAAAACAGGATCCTATTATATGTTTCCTAGTTCACAGCTGAATTCACAGCAGCTGTGAGGCTAAGAAATGCCAGCAACCAATTAGGCTGGCATAAACCTTGTCTAGCATATAAAGTATAATTTGGCTGCAAATGCAGAAGGCAAGAGCTAAAATAAAGCAGTCAAGAATACTAATAAAATATCATTACAAGTATTTAAAAGTCGGAATATTTAAAATGCTAACAAATACATGTACATTATTAAAAGGATATAGTGGTAGAAGGTAAGGAAAAATATGAAAAAGTGACAATTCTTTTCAGACCCACGCTGTTTTTAAAAAGGTTGCAGCTGTTTGTGACATACCTAGGATTACAAACTCCATGTTTTCTTTCTATTTCTAATTACCCTAATCATAGAGTTGAGGTATACATAAGCATACATGCAACAAGTCTTCCTAAAAAGTAAACATTATTTTTATCAGTCCCTCTTGAGCTGTTTCCATAAAATTTTCTTTTCATATTTCTAAAATAGTAAGATGCAAATAAAGTTTTCAAAACTGAAACATGAAAGAATAACACAACTAAAATGATTAGTGAAAATAAAACTTGAATTGTGATTGTTTATAATGGCAATTTACAAACCCTTAGAAGTTAATATCTATTTTTGTTTAAAGTTTGATAAATTTAAAGACACTGACAAAAATCAATGCTTTATAAATATCATTAGCTAAAAATATTAAAAATTTTTTACACAAACTTTGGATAAACCAGTAGTCACTGGTCATTCATGTGCATATAGCCATGCAAGGAAAACAAATCTAGATTATATGCTAATAAATTAAAATAAATAGTTCTCTAGTATATCTATTCTTGATAAAACATTTAGTAACCTCAGTTTTCAATCAGAATACCACTGCATAATTTGAAAGGCTCTTTTTTTTTTTTTAAACTGACTTTTAAAAAAATGGTAATAAAACCTAGTTTTCTCCTCTCTGCAAACAGGGACTAAGAGGAAAAGTATAAACATCCATACTAGGAAGAACAAAAAATTAAATATTACTCTGAATTATATAAGCACACATTCAGAACAAGTGCTTGGCATGATGTTGCTTCCAGAGGGTGAGTAAAATACATATGCTTACTCAATTCAAAGTAGTTGGTAAATAAATATCTGAAAGCACTTTCTTCCAAGTTAGTTCCTACCAGAAGAGAATCCTGATAAATTTTCTTAAAACACACTAACCTCAAAACTCTTGAAACTTCATATCATGTGATTAAAATCCGTCTTAAATAGGCTTCTTATTATTTCTTAAATTTTGTATAAAATATTGATTCCAGTAAAATAAATCAACTGTATAGTTATAAGAACCAGTGCCAGTGTAGAATGCAAATTTGAGTGCATCTTTCCAAGTAGAGTCATAGCAAAATGTGTTACGTTAATTAACTTTTGTTGTCTAAGGAGGTTTGTTTTAAAGCTGTCTTTTAAAACATAACAATTCCTTTCTTCAACTTATTAAAAGGATGCTCCTTCAGGAACATGAAGATATTCCAATGGGAAAAAATTGGGAAAAATGGAGATTTCCACAATGCTGCTTTAAAGTAGAATATGACAATCAAAGGATGTTACTAAGAGCATTCTTTGGAAAATGAAAAATGTTAAATACACAGTAATATTAATACATTATTTTTTGTCTTGCCAGCTACCTCAAAGCTGTTTATAATTTATTATTTATATTCTCTACAACAGTAAATGTCAATCTGTTCCTAGATGCCACTGACCAATACATGAGGACAGACAATAATCTGGTGATTTTTCAGAGATCATTATAGCAGATCCAGTAGAAGTCAAACTCCCAAACTCTGATATCCAGGTTTTGTTAGCTGATCTAAGCAGTGATGAAAAGAATCCTTAACGAGGACTATGTAAGCATCACACCTTCTTCAACAGCTCTGGTGGAACAAGGAGCCATTAGAGAAGGGCACAAATAATGCCTCAGCTGACAGTGGTTAACAGTGTTGTTGCTGTTTAGTAAATCCCTGGGGAATGTGACTTTGCCAAACATAGAGACCTTTTTGTTTTGGTTTATCACATTTAAGATGTTACTGTTTATAACTAAATTTAAAAGTTTTGGCATTTCCTTTCTTACACTTTAAATACAAAGCTGGAATTCTGAAAAATGGGAATGGTATGGCTAAGAATTTTCACGAAGAAAATACAACTTAAAAATGGGACAAATGTCATTAATATTGTAAACAAACTACAAATTTTCAAGTCTTAACTCATATGTCCATTGTTTTGAAAAAGGATGTGAAAATTCAATACTGCCCAGTTTCTCTGGGCCGACAGGGAATTTCAGATCTTGTTGGGTTTTTACAGCAATGATTGAACCACACTGCACGCTAACAATTTGGGTAAAATTATCATTTAGAAGGGCCCATCATGCAGCTTTTAAGAAAATTTCCATCCTTATTTACCCACACGGATAATAAAAAAATGTCACAAAGGGGCCATGATCCCATTAAAAAGTATTAAATCACTGTAGTTTCCTGATATTATTATGCATATTTGGGGTTGGGGGAAGAGAGGATTTAAAAAGTGTCCAAAACCACTAGTAAAGAAAACATAAAAACTGAATTTCTAAAATCATAAGTTATCTGATTAGGGTTCTAGCTGAACTAGTGAAAATGTAAACAAATGAACCAACCTTAGAAAACAGCACTAAAAAAAACTTCATTAAGTTTATTAACTAAAGTTTAATAACTAAATAAATCTCAATACATTTTAATTAAAAGATCATTCTCCTAGGTGACAGAATATGCAAAATACACCTTTATTCATTTGTTTAACAATAAAAGATTTGTGAAGTTTTATAGTGGTGGTGTTAAAATAACATGTTGCTGACAGTCCAAAGTTTTTTAGAATACATGCTCCCGAAGCAAGCACTAATCCAAAGTTTTGAAGAACTACTTTTCACAGACACCTGCTGCATATATTGAGCAATGCTATCTAATTGCTCTCTGGCTTAAATTCCTATTTACTCAAAAGGGAATTCCATACCAATAGAGCTGCATTATTCTGTGAACTTTTTTTATCTACATGTACATATCATCTTCTGTTATGCTTAAATACATCCTAACAAGAGCTAGGGATATTTTGGAATGTTTTTCAACCATTTCCAACAGCAGTAACCCAGGCAATGTAGATCTGTGCATATATTTATTAACAAAATTTAAACATAACTCAGAAAGCTGCCAAAAACATTATAAAGCATTGTAACATTATAACATTATTTAACATTATAACATTATAAAGCATTATAACATTATTTGTTACAGCAGCCTATGCAGACTAATATGTCCTCTTTCAAATGGTAGAGGACATAATCAGGAAGTAGGAATACAAAGATAAATAGGGCACATTCCCCGCCTTGTGCCAAAATCTCAATCCCTGATTGCAATGTCACTACTTCTCCCAGGAATCTGTCATCACAATCAATCTCTGCTCCACTCTACTATGGAAACCTATGATGGTAGTGGCTCTAACCCAGGGAAATTTCTACTTTTAATGCCTGGCCAATGTGGATTAAGAGAACAGATAATCACTCCTTTAAACCCTTTTACCACTAAGGTAAAATGTGGAATAGCAAATTCAGTGTGGCTAGAGCAAAAGGTATACAAAGAAAAGTAGAGTCATAGAAGCACATAACACATAAACAAATACAGAGTATATGTAGTATCAAAGTTTCATGGGACAGTGTGATTAGGGGAAAAAATCTAAAACGGCTCTTTGGAGAAGGGCAATAATGAAAAAAGGTTTGAAAAACACTGATATAGACAGTACTTAAGGCAAGGAAAGTGGATGTGATCACCAAGAGAATGAGGGTAGACATCCTGGTCTTCAATGTATAGAGTCAGGGAGTTAATGAGATACCAGCAAAGAAGATCAAGAAGTTGCCAGAGAAAAAGAAGAAAATCCAAAGAGTAAAGTCCTAAAAGTCATGTGAAGAAGGTATTTCAAGGAAGAGAGAATGAATCAACTGTGTCAAATGCTGTTAACAGATCAAGTAAAATAAAAGCAATGTCTAAAAGTGAAAGTGCGATTAAGAGTTACCACTTTTTCAGATGACAGAAATAACATTCCAATATGCTGATGGAAATAATTCAGTAAAAAAGAACATATTGATACAGCACAAAGAGAGAACTGATGAAGTAGTAATTTTGGGCAGGTGAAAGGGGATAGGACCTAGTGAACAAGTAAAGGAAACTGGCCTAAAATGGGAACAGAAAGTTTATCCATGGCAAAGTAAGGAAGGCAGATTTACAGGTGCAGATACTGGTACCTGGTTAGATACACCAGATTTGTAAATGTTCTTTTCTGATAGCTTATATTTCTCAGTGGGGAAAAGGGAAGCAAGGTCATCTGCTGAGAGTGTGGGTGAGTAAATAAACACTAAGGATTTTACAACAAAAGTCAGCTAGGAAAGAATGAAGCTAGAGATATGATTGCTCATTCAAGGAAAGTAGCCATGAATTTAAATTGTGACCAGTAAGCATAATTATGATTTTTTCCCTCCAGTCATTTTCAGACAACCTAGAAAGGGCAAGGAGGTTTAAAACATGTAGAAGGGAGTGATCTGAGGTTTTGCCGATCAAGAGAGGGGGCAAGGGAGTTTAAGTCACACATATAAGGGAGGGTTTATTAGAAAGTGAGTTCATGAGGGAAAGATAGGAACAATAAAAAGTAGTAGGATTATAAATCCTGGTGGAGTCAAAAGATTAGTGGAGTCAGGATACTAGAGGGAATATGCTGGAAAGACAGAATGGTGACTGAAAACTGGGATGCTTGAAACTGAGATTATGAAGATGTCAGGAATATAGTTAGCTAATTAAGGTCAAGGGTAAGATGACTGGAAGGAAGGAAGGAAGGGAGGGAGGGAGGGGGGAATGGGGGGAGGGAGGGAGGAATGGGGGAGGGAGGGAAGGAGAGAGGGAGTGAAGGAGGGAGGGAGGAAGCAGTTCAAAGAACTGAGAGGAGAGGGTACTAGAAAGATTATCTATATATGAATGATGCAATTACCAAAAAATATGATAGGAATAGGGTAGGAGAGAATAACAGTGAGTCAGGAGCAAAAATCTTCAAGGAATTACAGAAGTTGGCAGTGTCTGAAGTTTCTGTCTTGGGAGACCAGGTATGTGGTGCTTCCATTAACCAACATAAGGAACACAGAAAATACAGAAATCTGGAGATAAAGGCAATGGATTCCATTTTTGATGAGTTTAATTAAAAATACCAGCAGGAAATCCATGTGGTAATATCTAGAAGGTGGATCTGAAACTAAAGAGAAAGATTAGGTTTGAGGGGGCATTTTAAAAAGTTTTTATTTAAAAATTTTAAATCTATTATGAAAATTACAAACATACTATAAATACCAAATACTCTTCATTTAGTTTCATTAATTTTAACACATGGCCAATCCTATTGCCATTCCTCCCACCACGACTGTATTACTTTGAAGCAAATCCCAGATATCATATCAATTCATCCATATTTAACTTCAGTATGTATGCAGATGTAATTTTATGGGGTTTTTACATTCTCTTTTTAAAAAGAAATACCTTCTTATGAATTTATTTTCCTCTTTTCCCAGACGACTTAGTACAGCTGGAAGGGTTTTTAATAAACTGAACTACATGCCATTGATCTGTTTTAAAATAATATTGAGGATGGGATCATGAAAGAAACCAAACCAAAATAAATCATCTTTACCATAATTCAAGTTTAAACCCTACTTCCCACGTAGCTCTCTATGCTTGATTTTGTGCTGTCTTACTATGGTTCCTCTAAATCCCAGACATATTATACTACATATGCACACCTACACATATAATAGGAACCCTTCAACTCTTGTAACAAAGACAGATGACTTCACAACTAGGATTCCAATACATCCCAAAGCCTTATTAATCCTGTATCAAAAAACTGCAGTATACTTGCTAACAATGCTAAAATAATCTGCTCTCTATGTTAAAAGGTCAAGAATGGGTGTTAGGATCAAGGAAGAACATATGTAAATATTTTAGGTGATATAGGTCATGGAAAGGACTACAGAAGTAAAAGAACATAAAAGTAGATCACATTTTGAATTAGGCAATGGTTTCTTAGATATAACAAAGGCAGAGTAACAAAAGAAAAGAAAGATAAATTGGACTTCAACAAAATTAAAAACTATTTTGCTTCAAAGGATACTAATCAAGAAAGGGAAAAGACAACCCATACAATGGGTGAAAATATCTGCATTGCATATAAAACAGTTTCCAGAATATTTAAAGAATTTTTACAGCTCAACAATAAAAAGATAAATAATCTAATTTTTTAAATGGGCAAAGAATTTGACGAGACGTTTCTCTAAAGAAGATATACAAATGGCTAGTAAGCACATTCACACCCTTGAGGATAGCTATAATAAAAGACAGTAACAAGTTTTGGCAAGGATGTGGAGAAACTGGAACCCTCAAATATTATTGGTTAGAGCATAAAATGGCGTAGCCATGGAAAACAGTATGACAGTTCCTCAAAATGTTAAACATAGAGTTACCACATGACCCAGCAATTCCACTCCTAGGTATATATATATATACACCCAAGGAAACTAAAAAACATATGTCCACACAAAAACTTGTAGGTGAATGCTACTCACAATAGCAAAAAAACTGTAAACAACTCAAATATCAACTGATGAATAAGTAAAATGGATTGTTATTCAGGCACAGAAAAGAATAAAATACTGAAACATGCTACAACATGGATAAACTCTGAGCATAGACTATGCTAAGTGAAAGAAGTTAGACATTAAAGGTCACATATCGTATGGTTCCACCTATATGTAATGTCCAGAACAGGCAAATCCATAAAGACAGAAAGTTGATTAGTAGATGTTAGGGGCTGGAGTGAAGGAGGAATGCAGAGTGACTGCTAATGTGTATGCGTTTCTTTTTGGAGCAATGCAAATGTTCTGAAATCAGTGATAATAGTCACACAACTTTGGGAATATACTTAAAATCACTGAATTGTACCCTTTAAAAGGGCGAATTTTTCCCCCTCATCTGGAATTTTATTTTTTTCCTTTCCTTTACGGAGATATAATTGATATATAACATTATATTAGTTTCAGGTGTACAACATAATGATCTGTATATATTGTGATATGATCACAATAAGTTGACATCCATCACCACACACAACTACAAATTTTTTTTCTTATGATGAGAACTTTTAAATCTACAGTCTTAGCAACTTTCAAATATATAATACAGTATTATTAACTATAGTCACCATGCTGTACATTATATCCTATGACATTTATTGAATAATTGTAAGTTTGTACCTTTTGATCCCCTTCTCCCATTTCACCTACCCCTTCATACCCCACCACCTCCCACTTCTAGCAACTACCAATCTGTTTTAGGCACCCGAGTTTGGCTTTTTGCTTTGTTTTGTTTTTAGATTTCACATATAAGTGAGATCATATGGTACCTGTCTTTCACTGTCTTATTTCACTTCGCATAGCGCCCTCAAGGTCCATCCATGTTGTTGCAAAAGGCAAGACTTCATTCTTTTTTTACGGTGGAGTAATATTCCATTGTGTATATGTATATACACGCACACACCTTGTATCTTCTTTATCCATCCAACCATGATGGACACTTTAGTTGATTCCATGTCTTGGCTATTGTAAAATGTTGCAATGAACATAGGGATACAGATATTTTTTTCGAGATAGAATTTTGTTTCCTTCGGACAAATACACAGAAGTAGAATTGCTAGATCATATGGTAGTTTTATTTTTAATTTTTTAAGGAACCTCCATACTGTTTTCCATAGTGGCCACACCAATTTACATTCCCACCAAGAGTACACGAGGGTTTCCTTTTCTCTACATCCTCACCAACACTTATTTCTTGACTTTTTGATAATAGTCATGCTAACAGGTGAGGTGATATCTCATTGTAGTTTTGATTTGCATTTCCCTAATAATTAGTGATACTGAACATCTTTTCATGTACCTGCTGGCCATCTATACAGATGTCCTCTTTAGGAAAACGTTTGTTCAAATCCTTGGCTCATTTTTTAAACAGATTTCTTTTTTGCTATTAAATTCTTTAAATATTTTGGATATTAAATCCTTATCAGATAAATGGTTTATAAATATTTTCTCCCATTCCGTAGATTGTCTTTTCATTTTGTTGATGGTTTCTTTTGCTGTGCAGAAGGTTTCTAGTTTGATGTAGTCCCACTTGTTTACTTTTGTTTTGTTGCCTAAAAAGGGTGCATTTCACGATATGTGAATTACACCTCAATTTTTTAAAAAAGTAGGTAACTAACTAAAAAGAACACAGGGAAATAGGAGATGATCAATGACAGAACTCTGGGAAACATTAACATTTAAGAAGTTGATAAGGAGAATGAATTCAGGCGATTAAGAAGAATAGTTCAAAAAGAAGAGAACTCATATAACACAGTACAATCAAGCCCAAGAAAACCATTTTAGAAATAGGAGGAGATTACAATTAGTAAAAAAAAAAAAAAGAAAAAACTTCACCTTTACCAGTAATAATGCAAATTTAAATAACAATTCACCATTTTGGCCTAAGAAAAGGTTTAAAAAAAATATTGAGGTATAATTCACATAACATACAATTCATCACTTAAAGCATACAATTTAATGTTTTTAGCATATTCAGATATTTATAACCACTACCATAGTCAATTTTATAACATTTTAATCACCTCAAAAAGACACCCTGTTATCCTTGAGCTATTACCCTCCACTTCCTCCAATAATCACTAACAATCATAAGCAATCACTAATCTACTTTCTGTCTCTATAGAGATTAAGTTTATTGATTCGGCCCTCAATAGCGAGACAATTTACTTAAGGGAGTTAACTAAGTACAAACTGATAGAAATACAGGCAAGTACTTCATTAGCATAAACTATTTAACTGTATTCAGAGTCTCAAAGCTCCCAATCTAAACTATTATTTAGTAAGGCTGCTCAAGTTTATTAGGTTAAAAACTATAATGTCCATTTTTCAAATTTTTTAATTAAAAAAATTACTTTCTTCTCATAATCACACACTAGAACTTGAATGTTTTTCATTATATGTCCAGACCTCATAAACACTTTAAAAATTAAACCTGTTACCTTTTTTTAAAAAAAATAAATTTACTTATTTATTTTTGGCTGCGTTGGGTCTTCGTTGCTGCATGCAGGCTTTCTCTAGTTGCGGCGAGCTGGGGCTTCTCGTCGCTGCGGTGCGCGGGCTTCTCACTGTGGTGGCTTCTCTTTGTTGCAGAGCACGGACTCTAGGCGCGAGGGCTTTCAGTAGTTGCAGCACGTGGGCTCTAGAGCGCAGGGTCAGTAGTTGTGGCGCACGGGCTTAGTTGCCCCGCGGCACATGGGATCTTCCCAGACCAGGGCTCGAACCCGTGTCCCCTGCATTGGCAGGCAGATTCTTAACCACTGCGCCACCAGGGAAGCCCAAACCTGTTATCTTTTAAGGGCCATTTAACTTCAGAAAAAAAAAAAAAACATTCTATAGGCACAGTATGAACTTCATAATCCAAGCTAACAAACCTCAAAAACGTATGTTTGTACACTGTATGGACAAGGGTATGAGGAAACAGGCACTTCTGCAGATAGGAAGGTAAATTCACACACTCTCTATGGAAGCAAACCGGCAAGATCTATCAAAACTTAAAATGTACAATTCTCTGACCCAGCAATTCTCCTTCTAGGACTTTATCCTACAGATGTAGTCATGTATGTAAAAAATGACACAAGCTCAAGATTATTCAGTACAATACTAGCTGTACAGCAGCTACAGAATGGGCATAATCTTAATTGTGGTATATATAATCACTAATAAAATACAGCTATGAAAAAGAATGAGTAAGTGAAGTAAGTCAGATAAAGACAAATATATGATATCGCTTATACGCAGAATCTAAAAAAATGATAGAAATGAACTTATTTACAAAACAGAAACAGACTCACAGACTTAGAGAGCGAATTTACAGTTACCAGGGAGGAAGGGGGAGAGGGACAGGTTGGGAGTTTGGGATTGACATGTACACATTGCTATATTTAAAATAGATAACCAACAGGGACCTACTGTATAGTACAAGGAACTCTGTTTAATATTCTGTAATAACCTAAATGGGGAAAGAACTTGAAAAAGAATAATACATGTACATGTATAACTGAAACACTCTGCTGTACACCTGAAACTAACACAACATTGTTAATCAACTATACTCCCAATATAAAATAAAAATTAAAAAAAGAAAAAGAATGAGACTGTTATTTATGTACTCAAAGGTTCTCCACGATATTGTTGTTATTATTAAGTGAAAATAAAATTAAGAAGCACCAGTGTGTACAATATGCCGTCTGTAGAGAAAAGGTACACATTTACACACGTTGCTATTCAAAACAGGTAATTAAATTTAAAAAAGAGAGTATACGTTAAAAGCAATGACACATACTTTGTTATGTCATACTCTTGATGCCTGGAGGATGAACACAAATCAATTTTTACCAGAATGTCAAAATTTGAATAGACAGAGTAGTGAAAGAACAGCACAGCTAGATATTCATTTAATCACTGGTTCAGCAAACAGATAATTTATTAAGGGTGTGGAGGTTCTCTGCTAGGCATTGAGGATATGCTGAAACTTGAGTCTGACCAGAGACAATTAAACACATAATACTGTCCCATGAGTGTTCTGACAGAGTAAACAGAGGGGACTCAGAGAACATAAAGCAGGGGACCCATCCTGGTCTAGGAATCAAAGAAGGATGAAGTGTTTAGCAGACACAAAAAAAGAGCAACAGCAGTTAGATAGGTTAGGTACAAGTTCTAAGAGCTCAGTGTCTGGAGTGCCTCAGGTAAGTGGCAAGAAATGAGACTGGAGAGGAAAGTCAGATTGTTCAGGGTCTACAGTAACCTATGTTACAGAGCTGGGTTTTTTAATTCAAAGGGTAAGAGAGGTAAAGGAAGTTATCAGAAAGTTTTAAGCAGGTGATCATGTTTGAAAGGTTATTCTGAAAGAGTAACCAACCAAAGGTAGAGAGACCTTAAGAATTTATTAGGAATTTGTTGCAGCAGTACAGATGAGACATAATGCTAGCCTGACCAAAGTATAGTAGAGGGATGGAAAAAATGTAAGGACTGAAGAGGTACTTGAGCAGTGAAGAGAACCTGATGATAGGAAACGAGGTCAAGACAGAACAAGGAATCAAGGAAGACATCTAGGTTTCTGACTGGGGCAACAGGGTGAATGAAAGTAATGAGAGATACTGAAGAAACAGATTTGGGGAATGGGGAATGGGTTCAATTTTGGACATGCTGAATTTGAGGTATTTATGAGCTATCCAAGTGGAGATAATTAGTAATTCATTAGACGTACAAACAGTATGTGTCTTCAACTAGCCTGAGGTGAAGAGAAGCATTTAGTTCTCCCAGAGAGAATACTGTGCAAGAAGTACTGCAGAATTAGGACCAAGCCCTGAAGAACACCAACATCTAGAAAATGAAGAGATAAGGATGCAACTGCATAGATTAAGAAGGAAAGGTATGAGGAGTAGGAGGAAAATAAGTTTTATTTAATTTTAATTTAGTTAAGAAATGGCTCTTAATTAAATCCAAAAGAGCATGTAAGGTTAAAAGAAATGTATCACTCTTTTTTTTTTTTAAACCTTAGTGACATTTTAGTTTTACACCAAGAATTTTCCTTTTCTTGTTAACTTAACTATAGGTGATTTACAACATTGTGCTAGTTTCAGGTATACAGCAAAGTGATTCTGCTATCCATACAAATATATTCTTTTTCAGATTCTTTTCTATCATAGCTTATTACAAGACATTGAATATAGTTCGCTGTGCTATACAGTAAATCCTTGTTGTTTATCTATTTTATATACAGTGGTGTGTTTCTGTTAATCCCATACGCCTAATTTATCCTCCCCCTACCTTCCCCTGTGGTAACCATAAGTTTTTTCTATGTCTGTGAGTCTGTAAATAAGTTCATTTATATTGGTTTTTAGATTCCACATATAAGTGATATAATATAATATTTGTCTTTCTCTGTCTGACTTACTTCATTTAGTATGATAATTTCTTTTTTTGGCTGTGCCGCATGGCTTGTGGGATCTTAGTTCCCCAACCAGGGATTGAACCCAGGACACCGCAGTGAAAGCACTGAGTCCCAACCACTGGACCGCCAGGGAATTCCCCAGTATGTTAATTTCTAGGTCCATCCAAGTTGCTGCAAATGGCAATATTTCATTCTCTTTTATGGCTGATTAATATTCCATTCTGTGTGTATACACACACACACCCCCTTCTTTAACCATTCATCTGTTTATGGACACTTAGATTGCTTCCATGTCTTGGCTATTGTAAATAGTGCTGCTATGAACACTGGGATGCATCAAATTAGAGTTTTTGCCTTTTCTGGATATACGCACAGGAGTGGGATTGCTGGGTCATACGGTAACTCTACTTTCAGTTTTGTTTTGTTTTTTTAAATGAAGTATAGTTGATTTACAATGTTGTGTTAATTTTTAGTTTTTTAAGGAAACTCCATACTGTTTTCCATAGTGGCTGCACGAATTTACATTCCCACCAATAGTGTAGGAGGGTTCCCGTTTCTCCGTACCCTCTCCAGCATTTATTGTTTGTAGACTTTCTGATGTGTATCACTCAATAAAACTACATCCCAACGTCTAGGGCCATACTGTAATCAACTCTCAATATCACCTATAACTGGAAAAAAATTTGTAAAAATGCAACACACATATTATCTGAAAACAATTTCAAAGAACAGTTTCATAAAAATAAAGATCATTGAATCTAGACAGGCCCCCCAATTCATCAATATTACCAGTGGACTCCTAGCAAGTAGGTCTAATATTGTATTTTCCTGACAATAAAGTTGCTCATCTAATAAGAAGCATTCTTTCACATGCTAGCGTATGTACTTGTCCAAACTTTGGAAAATCTGGGAGCGAGGGCCTAAACTTAGGCAATGCAGACAGACTCGAATAGTCTAGAACTTTTTTTTTTTTTTTTGGCCGCGCGGCATGTAGGATCTTAGTCCCCCGACCAGGGATTGAACCCATGCCCCCTGCACTGGAAGCTCAGCATCTTAACAACTGGACCGCTAAGAAAGTCCCTAGAACTTTTTTTTCAAAAGAAATTATATAGCCAGAGTACCTGCATTGAGTACAATAGCTATTTAATATTCTGTTGTAACTGACAAAGTAGCCTTTTCTAGGGGAAAGTCCTGTATCTATTCCCTCAAAGGCATCAGATGAAGGGACTCATAATAATGGTCATGCTGCAAACGCTAGCTGGATTAATAAAAACACCTGAAGGCAATCTATACTATAGAAAAAAAAAAAAAGAAAGTATTATTTAATGACCTGACTTCCAATGCCTGGAACATTCATAGTACACAAAGAACTCTAAAGGAATTAGAATGTACAGGACTTTAGAGGCAGATAATCTATGTTCTGATCTCATATTTGCTACTTTATGTATGACCTTGGACAAGTCAATTTCCTCACTGTAGAAATATAAGCAAGTTTTGACCAATAGCAGTATTTCATCAGAGAGCTGTCTGTGGCTAAATTCTAAGACTTACCTCATTAATTAGGGCCTCAAATTGGTTCTAATTTCCTAAAAACCATATAGGTAAATCACTATATCCATTTCTCTTTAGCAGTCCATAGTAAACTACAGGCTTAAAAATACTACCTTCCCCACCCCGCAAAATTTAATGCTGTTTGCATTCCCAACTCACTTTTCATAGGATGACATAATTAGATTTCATATGCATATCTTACATCAAGAATTACCTATAGTTTAACTAGAACAGGTAAACTCTTGTTTAAATTAAACCCTGGCCAATTTCAAGGATGAAGCTTCTAATACAATGCTTGGACATTGTCATGCTATTTGAGCTATAAACTCAAAATGTCCATGGGCCAAAGTAAAGAGATGGAGGTAAAGTTGCTAAGCTTACCTGAATCCTCTCATTGCACTACAGCTCATTTAAAAATTTCGTCAGCAAACCCTAAGTATCTCATATTGGCCAACAGACTAAGCATAACAAAACTGAAGAGCAAAAATTTACCTTAACTGCAACCCTACTGGGTTGATCCTGATTCTTAAAATATTATAAATTCTTGTCACTAGTTGGTCCATTATTTCTAGAGTAGCTCTGACTTTTAACGTCCAAAATTTGCATACCTCCCTCCCTTTTAAAAGTAGATTTTTTTAAAGAGCAGTTTTAGGTTCGTGGCAAAATTAGACAGAAGGTACAGAAATTTCCCATATATCCCTTGTCCCCACATACCCACAGCCTCCCATACTATCAACATCCCACACGGGGTACACTTATTACAATCAATGAACCTATACTGACACGTCATTAATACTCAAAGTACATATTTTACATTAGAGTGCATTCTTGGTGGTGTATCTTCTTTGAGTTTTGACAAATTTACAACATGTATTCACCATTACAGTATCATAAGGAATAATTTCACTGCCCTAAAAATCCACTGGGCTCTGTCTACTCATCCTTTGCTTACCCATTTTTAAGCCCTAAATTGCAAATAGTAGTTAAGAGATTCTAAATGCTGAAATGACATTCAGAATCTTGAGGATGAAAAGGGAAGGCAAAAGCCAGGGCAGAAAAAAATAGGCCAAAAATAAGAGCAAAGGAGAAGTAAAGGAGAGCAGCTGCATTTTAAGAATCAAAACACTCCATCCCTTAAAGAGCCGAAGCCAGATCCTTTAAGTACTGTTTTTCCTTCCCATTCTCTTCTAGGAGTTCTGAGAGGGTCTTGGCTAATATACTATAACTGAGCCTTCTTAAGTAGGCAAAGCGTTACAGCTTAAGTAAATTCCTGATCTACATATAAACATTTATTGGAAGTGACTCATACCTTAGACTCACTTATTTTTAAGATACTAGTGGCAAAAACTATGAACAGTCTTGAGTTGGATGCTCTTTGATAGCACATTGTACAGTGGCTCTGCAGTCCTCTAGGCTGTATTCGTGAATAGGATTAGCTTGATTAAACAGATTGAAGAAATTTTATAACCGACACTCAGCCTTCCCAAATGTTAAGTCCATTCCTTTCAACACATCTGCCCTTTATTCAGCACAAGTGATATATTGCCTATAGCATCAATTCTTTTTACAGTGTTCTGTATTTCATCTGTTCCTTAACCACTGCTTACCCTCCTTGACTAATGCAATCTTATCCTTGATAGTTCTCATTTTCAGTAATACTCTCCCTCTAATCTATCACTAATCACTAGCTAACTCCTATTACTGCTCTTAGGAGATTAAGTCCTACAGTAGTTTCCAAGTGTCCTAGAAATTAATTCCAAGATGCCTTACCTTACCTTCATTGCCAAGTCTTTAATAAGGTGTCCCAGATTACTCCTCCTTCCTTCCTTTCCTCATCTATCACCCTCTGGTATGCCTGTTTTAAATGCCCTTTACCTGACAGCCCTCCATTTCCAGCTCACATGTTGTGCCACAGGCCTAGAATGCCTCCTTCCCCCCAAGGCAATCTACTGGTCATCTTCCTCCCATCATTAAAACTTCACTTGCCATGAGGTTTTGTCAGATTACTGTTAGGAGATGCTACTTTTTCTAAAATAATGGATCACAACCCTGGGTGCACACTGAAATCACCAGTGTGTGAAGTTAAGTTTCACCAGCGTATGAGATGTCTTAAAATAAAATACTGAGCCCCTGGCTCCATATCAGGGCAATTAAAATAGAATCTCTAGGCAAAGGACCCAGATACCAGTAGTGATAGGTGGGGGGTTGTTTATGTTTGGCTGTTTGTCTCCAAAGCCCCACAGGTGATTCTAAGAAGCAGTCAGGGCTGTGAACCACTACACGAATCCTACCCAGGCTAGAAACAGAACTCCCATAACATTTATCCAATATGTTCTCTAAATATATCCATATCCCATATCCCAAAAATACACTTACCACATAGCCTTGACCAATATATATAATGTAAATATCCAAAATGCTCCTTCATGAGGCTTAAACACTTTACAGTAGTTTATACACTTGAGCACAGGGTTTCTCTTTTGTAAAATGGGAAGATACTGTCTACATTATAGGGTTGTCATGAAAGTCAAACAAGATACTGGATTTAGCAAAGCAACTGACTTACAAAGGGCACAAATGTTAAATCCCTTCAGGTATCAAGATTAACACCTGGATTCACTTTTTAAGAAAGAAACAAAACTCAAGTGGCAGTATGGAAGATACAAGCTATCTGGATGAGGCTGAGTAGACAGCTCCTGGCCAAGGGTTCTAATCAAAGGGGTCATTCTTTGCATAATACACTCAACAAATTTCACCAGAAGTATGTCCCATCCTGATCCAACCCTTCCTTTAAAAAATTTTATATAGGTGAAATCTGGTTAAAATTAATGCCCAAACCAATAAAAACCTGGAGAAAAAGTCTTTGAAAGTAAGTAAAATACAGCCCAGGGAGGTGCCTGACTCTCATAGTCCCTTGGCCACACTGTGTGAAGAGGCTGTTCCCAGATCACACAGAAGCGCCGTCAGCTGGCTCTATCTGCTTCCTTGGTCCCTGCGTTTACAAGCACCCCAGCACAGGATATCTAGAGAGGAATCTGCTGCCAGGGACTGGTCTGCCAGAAAGTTAAAATGGAATAAACCTTATTCCTTTAAGTATCAAAACAAAGGTTAAAAGTTATAAAGTCAAAACTCAAATGAGTATTAGAGAATAGAAAATAGGCCAGTAATGACAAATAATGCCAATTTCAATTGACTGACAAGGGCTACCAGGACTGGTGGTGCTGTATTTTAAGAAGAATTCTGAGACTGAATATATAGGTTTATCAGGAAAGCATGCCACGAGAGATAATGGATATTGGTCATGGGAAGAGGAGGTGAAAAGGAGAGCATGCATGACATGTATTTTCCATCCAGAAGACTCATAACTTCAAGAGTCTAAAGAGTCTAAACCTAAAAAGGTAAGCGGTAATGATGTACACACAGAATGGCATAGTTCTATCAGTACTAATCATACTTTGTTATCAATCATTTGTTTCTGAGGGCAGGAAGTGTGTGTATCTTATTCTTTTTTTGTATCTCCAACACATATCAGAATGACCTATATTTAACAGACTGTTAACAAAAGTATACTTAATTAACTCTATAATAAGAAAACAGAATTATGAGATCACATTATTTTGTGATATGACATAATGTCACATTATTTTGTGATATGACATGATATGATTTAAGGTCTATACACCAAAATACTCTCACACCCTAATAAATGCCCATTTGAACTGCAAGCTTGATTGCAGTAGGTAGGTAGTGAGAAAAACAAGCAGTACCCAAAATGGGAAAGCCCAGGACTAGATTTAGAAGCACAACTTTTAAAAGGGACACCTCTCCCCTCCTTCTACTCTTGGGAGATAGAAGCAAAAAGTTAAACTTAAGGTTAACCAACAATGAAATGATACTCCATTTCATTTTGCGTAAGTTTTCACTAGACAAATCCCAATCACCATGAACTTGTATTTAGTTCTCGTACATGGCACAACATCCACTATGTGTAATCAAGCACTTAAATATTTAATATGGTGAGGTTCTAATGTCTATTTTCACTTAGGCACTACAATACCATTGGTACTACTTTAATTAAAAGAGCTAGTGTGTGATAGAAGAGCAACCTTCCCACACTTGCTCCACAATTGGACCAGAAGAGTGAAAATTAGTTTTACTCAGGGCTTAAAATGTTATCTATTCTCAAGCTCAAAACTACAATATCAAAACAAATAAACACCTTAAAAGATTATTTTAGGTTACAGGATAGAGGTGTTAAAAGCAAAGTTGGTGGTTAATTCCAAAAATTAAGCTTTGCAAAAAATTAATGTAATATTAATGACAAGTATACTTGTGACTAGAAAGAATGGGTCTGAAAAAAAAAAAAAAAAAAAAAAGAATGGGTCTGGATGATCTCTCAAGGAATCTTTTTCTGGATTTTCCACACTTGTGCCTCCTTCCCTATTTGAAGGGACACAAGCTTAACTGGCTCTTTGCTATTTTCTCTAGATTTTTGACACACAAACAAGTTAACCTTGTTAACATGCCTTTCCCCACAGTTCCAAAATTTCTGTCATAAGAATCAAGTGACTAGGCAATGAATATAGATTTCTTTCTGTGGTAGTTCTGGAAGCAACAAGTGATTGACTATTGAAAAGGGCTTTAAAGCCTTAGATTGCTGAATCTTAATGCTTATAGTTAATAAAATATCAGACATCAATTTGATCTCACCAATAGGGCAAATTTAAGCAACATTATTAATTGTAGGTTATCTGAGCAAAAGGGGCTTTCATATCTCAAAAAAGAAAAAAAAAATCAAAGTACACAAAGTGATCAACTTCATACCATCATCAGCAAACATTTGCCAGCATTTGAAGAGAGCTAGGACTAAAGGGAGCTAGTAAAGAGCTAGGAGTAAAAGGACTTAGGTTTTGGTCCAGGCTATGCCTCTAATTAACCATGTGATTTTGCAAGTAATCCAGCCTCAGATTCTTCACCTATAAAACAATGAATCTGCCACTCCCTACCCTACTTACCTCATAGGGTTTCTGTGAGGATCCAATTAGATAACCTATTTGGAAAACTATGAAGACCTAAAATATATATATATATATATATATATATATATATATATAATATATATGGAACCATCATCATGCTAATCACCATGTAAAAAGAAATCACTAGTCCACAATTTCCTCCATTCTACCCACTTCATAATCAAAATCACATGACTGTACCAAAAGGAACTATATTGCTATGTGGTCCATTTTTATTACCTAAATTCAGTCTGCTCTCCAAAAGGCTATATAACGACATGTAAAGATGAACTAGCAGAAGAATATATGTGGCAAAGTAGGTAGAGAATTAAGTCATTAAAATCTTTTCTAAAGATTGTCTGCCCCAAACTCGAAGATTCCTGATGGGTCCTTTGAAATCTTCACTTTCCTCCGATTTCAGATGCTTAATTAAAGCACTCTTTTCACCATTTAATTAAGACACAGGAATATTTTTTCTCCCACAATTCTGAGTTTTGTGACCTTCTAGTAAACATACCATAACAGTTTTTACTGGATCATTCCAACTGGGCTCTATAATACTGCTCTCTAGTGGCTTTCCCATGAGTGAGAAGCAATTTCCTACATCTTTACTGGGCTGTAGAAAGCTGTATATGGTTCCCAAATAATAGAGAATTCTTCCTCTACTGTCACAGTTCTTGATAGTATGGTTTCTATGCTATGTAAGCCAGGTTCCTGGCTGCCACTGTATGAAGGTGTATGAATCTAGACAACTCACTTATAGTGACTTGGGACTCAGTTTCCACATCTATAAGAATGAGAACTGGATCATCTCCAAGGATCTGTCTGGTTGAAATAGTGTATGATTGTCTTCAGATCACATTTATCAACCCTGTGACTAAGAGACCCCAAAGAACAATCCCATCATAGCTGCAGCTTCAAAATATTCAAAACATATCTCATCACTCCCCCAGCCCCCAAACAATAGTCACAGCTACTGTAGAACGAATAAGGAATGTTTTAACAGTGCACAGTGTTTTTTTTTGGGGGGGGGTGCGTCTCCCAATGAAAACTACCTAGTTACACAACAGTTAAGACTGCAGTTCTCAGGGTCATTAGATTCCAAAAAGAAACTGAATCAGAAAGATAATAGGAAGACACATGCAAGAAAATAAACATGAGTGTTCATTTCCAGAAACCAGTCCAATTTCACACCAGGTTATCTCCTGTGGCTACGGATAATCTGAGGAGTCCAAGCCTAACCTCTGTCACTTCTAATCTTAGAATACCAAAAGAGTCAGCAAGCCTTCACAGATCACTCAGTTTCAATCAACTCTGGGAATCTTGAATAAGAGGCCTGTATGAGGTGTGGTGGGCATGGGGGGTAGAGAGGGAAGTGGCTCACAGGATGAGCACAGAGGCAAGGGTCTCCCTTCCAGGTAAGACTTCATCTTAATGGTTAATTAAAATAATGTTCGAAAACCAAAATCCAATAATGAATGATTTGCTCAAAAACTAAATACAAGGAACTCAGCTAGGAACACGATGGGATACGCAGATGAATTCAGGGAATTTAAAATTCCTTGATGCTCTGGCTCTGGTTGAAGTGGGCATGGGGAGGCTGTCATCCCTTAATTGCGTTCTCCACACTACCCCTTGTCTGGTCAGTTTGAAAACATAATATTAAGAAAAATGTACCCAAATATTAATACTTAAGGAAATATGCTGTCTCATGAGTCTCCTAATGACTTAGGAATTCAGTGGCTGACTGGCCATCCAGCTTTAGTAATCAATGAAGACTTAGCAGGGATTAGTTTTGAGCAGGGTGTTGAAAGAGAGTAACAAGTCTACTTTAGTTACCTGGGAATATATATACTTTTAATATAACATAACGGATGGGAGAAGCATGCTCGGAAACAAGGACAAGGATTACCATTAGCAAGCATGCAGAAAAACATCAAGTCACCAGTTAACAGCAGTCTAGCAGCCCTTCTTCATCGTGTGGTTTCCACCGTCTCAGGCATTACATTCGTGCTCAACCAACTACAAAGTTTATTTCTGTTACAATGACCACTACTGTTTTATCTAAAACACATAAGCTTGAGGGGAGCCTCCCAGACATCAATTTCTACTGTGAAACACCACCACCCAATGCAAATGATCATTCCCTTCTTTTCAAGCTCTCTCCTTATCTGCTACCTTCAACCCTACCATGCATCTGAGGAGCATAAATATGTACATGACTATAAGTTAAGATGATATACATTATAATGATTTCCATTATTTCTCAAGGGCAAACTGCTTTGAAATGCGATTTTAGGTTACTTGCACTTATGTAAGAACACAAAGCTCTTACATGTCTGGGTTTCTAGTACAGGCAGAAGGTTAAGGCAGAAAGAGTATTAAAAGCCTCTATCCTAGAACCACCCCCCCCACAAACCAAAATTGTTTCCAGTCCGATACGTTTAAATAAAAAGATGTTACCCCAGAAAATATAAAATTATCCAAACCTTTCAAATATCATGATACTTCTGATAGATTCTACAGTAACACCTATAATCATAGTTAAAGGCTTAGAATGTAAAGAACTTACACATTTTTATGCCCCTCCCCCAAATTTAAAATAATATATAAACCCTACTTTTGCTAGTATACGGTGAACCTGCATTTACCTAAAAAAGAAACTGCAGTTAACAGCACTGCTTAAGAAAAGTTATTTGAAGAGAAAATATAAAGAAACCCCAACCCAAGTAAAAGAGACATCTCTTTCCCACTAGTGTTGCTGGTAACTTCTAAAGCTCTAAGTGGTATAATTCATCTTCTCACATACAGGATAATAATGCTTCCAGTTGTTAACACAAATTATGTCAAATATAATGAAGGGGAAAAAATCATCAGCTATACAAGGTCTTCCAATACATCACATAGATAACATGAAAGTCAATCTCAGCTTCACATAACTTGGTCAAACCTGGTAGAAACCAAGAGGGTGTGGATGTACCAGCAACAGTTACCACCGACTAGGCTAAATGATAATAAGCCACAAATTAAAGGTACGGTATAAGGAACACCGCACACCTCGCGATATTACACACCTCTGCTTTCTTCAATGTTTGGATTGAAAGAAAATAATTTATCCCCCTCCATGCGTTTTCTCCTTTACAATATAAATTATTTCCAAGCCTGGCTGGCTAGTGACATAAAACATTTTCCCCAAGAGAAACCTACAGAAAGATACAGAAGCCTAGGGCTTTCTCTCTCTTTCTAATTTTAATTAAGCCCGTGACTCCACCTCTTCTTACACTTTCCTCTAGGTTACCTCTCCGGAGGGTGTGAAAATATCAACAGACGGTCCCCCAGCCCCACCCTCTCAGTAGTGCCTCGCACTGACTAGGCTCATCCCGCTCCTTCCCTTTCAGCCTCATCACCTTTGAGAAGCTTATCGAATACTTCTCCCCATTTATACCCGCACCCTTATTCATGGCCGAGCACGACAAGCTCCGCATCCTTCTTCCAAGGAAGGGACTAGCAAAAAAGAAAGAGGCATGCTCGAGAAACGACAGACGAAGAAACGTGACAGCCAGACACTTTAAACCAGCGGGGTTGGCCTTTCTCCCCCACCTCAGCCTGGAACCAGCAGTCGGTTCCCTAAATACTGAAATCTCTGGTCTTCACGCTCTCCCCACCCCCGCAGAGATGAGGCCGGAAAATGAAAAGGCCGGGGTGAGACGCAAGGCTGGGTCAACCCTACCGGAGCCCGCTGCCCCCACCCCCGGGGCTGGCGTCCCCGGGGAGGATGGAGATCGCGGGAGGAGCGAGGGCTCCCGGCCCGGGACCCGCCAGCGCGCCCGCCCGAAGCCCCCAGAGACGCAGCCCGCTACACCCGGGCCCTTCCCCGCCGGCCTCCCCCAGCCCAGCCCCCCGAAGGGCCCCTCCCCGCCCCGGCACTGCAGCGGCACCCGGGGCGGACCCCAAGCTGGCCTCACTCGCACACACGCCACACACAAAAGCGCCGCCGCGGCCGCCGCCGCCGCCGCCGCCTTCCCGCCCCCACTGCGCGGCGGAGTAATCAATGAGGCAGCCGGCGCCCGCGTCCTCTCCGTGCACGCCCGAATGCTGGGCCCGGGCGGCAGGGGCGGCGGCGAGGCTCACCATCGCTCCGCTTGATCTCCACGTAAATCCCGATCTGGATCTTGCCGAAGTTGGCCGTTGCCATCACCTCATCTGGAGCAGCGGCGGCTGGCCGAGGGAGGGGGACGCGAGGGCGGAAAAGGCGGGGAGGGGACGGGGTAGGTGTGGGAGGGGGAGCGGTTGCCCGCGGCCGCGCCGGCCCGGGCGACAGCGTGAACGCGAGCCGGGGCCGCGAAGAGCAGCGGCGGGCTGGCAGGCGGAGGCCCCGGGCCTGCAGGCCGGCGGGAGGACGCGCACGCCGGGGCGTCGGGGTGAAGCGAGGGCCGGGGCCGTGAGGCGGCGCGGGCGAAAGTGGGAGGGCCCGCGCCGCCCGCCCTGGAGCCGACGCTAGGGAGGCGGGGCGCCGCGCGCCTGCGCAGAGCGCTCCTCCCGCGTCTCTTCCTCCTCTGCCTGTGTTTCCCGGCTGCCTCGAGGCAGCCCCGCCCGCTGTGAGGTCGGCAGAGAGAGCGGAACGCGCGGTCTACGGGCCGCAGCGAGTCTGCGCCTCGTTTGATTTCGGCGGGCGGCCTGGAAGAGGCAGGAACCTGCGGCCCGGTGCCATCCGGCCTCTCTGGCTTCCAAAAATTGGCGCTGTTGCTGGAATGGATTAAGGACCCTGTGGTTTCTGGGCGTTCCGGCTGGAGCGCGTGGCTGAGGGATGAATTTAGGGGTCGGCCATTGACAGCATGGGTGCAGTGTTTCATCTGAGAGTGTCACCTCTGTTGCTACTTAGAGGTGGCCTGTCCAAGTAACCGTCCCAAGGTTTCCCATCCAGTTGTGGAAGAAAAGAAGAAACACCTTTGAGGTGTCACCCATCCTAGGTCAGAATGAAGGTCCTTTTTTCATGGCTTTGACTTATAGCTCATCGCCACTCAAAAAGAAACCCTGTGGTATGGGGGCCGGGGGGGCGGGGCTTGACTGCTCGGTTTATGATGCATCCAATGCTGGTGTCTTGTCTCTGCTGTAGGGTTCAAGACTTTGCACTGGACTATAAAACCAGTAACTATGATTCAAGGACAGAGGGCAGACACAAGGTTGACTAAGGAAGGTGCCTTTCCTGCAGTCACTTGATTAGTCTGACCACATCAGCAAGTGGAGAGTGGGATTCTTCATCCTGGCAGAGCAGGAAGGCCATGTGGACAGGGACCATGGAAACCATGTTTACAGGACTGTGTAAAACAAACCTCCAAACGTGTGACTTTTGCTTCTAGTATTAGGACTTGATATGGAGGAAACACACTTATCATGCCCTACTTTCTCTAGTCATTGTTCATCTCCCTGTAATATTAACTAAAAACTTAACAGTTTTAAAAGTTAAAAATTGGAAATGATATATGTGTGTTAAGTGCGTGTGTGGATATATGCAAATGGCTAGAGTTTTCAACCTAATGTAAGTAATCAAGTCAAATAGATCCTAAAAGAATTGTTGAAAGATTCAGACTACGTTTGTAACTTGAATATATTAAAGGCATAGTTGTCAAAAGAAGAAAGTTTCTTAGATCCAATCTAAAGTAAAAATAATGTCTATGAAAAAAACACTGGGTAGACAAGTTAGAAAATAACCGACTTTTACATTCCAGAAATGACATTACTGTAAATCTCAATTCAGGACCTCTGTTTCAAAATAAGATTTGAGCAAATCAAGATTCAGGTTTTTTTTTTTTAAATAATCTTGAGAGTTTTTCTCATCACATATTATTTAATCTTTATCCATTTCATATCAACTTTATTTTTTGATGGAATTGTAAAAAAATTGAAAATAAACACCCTTAATATTTCTAAAGGGCCTCCAAAGCATAAAGACTTAGCTAAGGTATAAAATGATTATGCTGAGCTCAAGGACAGCTTTCAAATTTGGTTGCATGTTTCTTTGCGGTTAATTTACATTTAAAAATCTCAAATCCAAATTTCTAAGTATATGCATGTCTACAATATATATTGCTCTCTTAATCACAGGGGTTGGATAAAATTGACTTATTTTGGACGTTTGTTTTTCCTGCTAGGAGTTTCTATTTAATTTGGTAAAGTGCAAGTTAGGCATCAGTATATATTTATTTACAGTTAACGTAAGCTCTTAAGGCTATAATTGGAGAGGAAAGTGTATTTATTTTGTTTGGGCATAATTTTGTTAAGATCTGTTAACAAGTCTGGAAATCCATTAAAAGCAGAACTAAAATTGAAAAAAAATAATAATAATCTTGAGAGTTTTATCTGAACTCTTTGAGCTTCTGTCTAGTAGAACTCATTCCCTGATGTTTCTATGACTGAGGTATACAGCATCTATTTATTTGTTTGCAAATTCTTTAAAGAAAACAAAGAAATCAAGCTATACACCTATTAAATTTAAAATTGCTTCATAAAATATTATGTTTTATCATGGTTGCTGACACATACTTTGCAACCTGTGGGAGGTTTTCATGAGGGTCAAGTGAAATAAAATGTGATAGTACTTTGTATTTATAATCAAGTTAAAAAACAGGGCTTCCCTGGTGGCGCAGTGGTTGAGAATCTGCCTGCTAATGCAGGGGACACGGGTTCGAGCCCTGGTCTGGGAAGATCCCACATGCCACGGAGCAGCTGGGCCCGTGAGCCACAACTACTGAGCCTGCGCGTCTGGAGCCTGTGCCCCGCAACGGAAGGGGCCGCGATAGTGAAAGGCCCGCGCACCGCGATGAAGAGCGGTCCCCGCACCGCGATGAAGAGCGGTCCCCGCACCGCGATGAAGAGTGGCCCCCACTTGCCGTAACCAGAGAAAGCCCTCGCACGAACCGAAGACCCAACACAGCCAAAAATAAATAAATAAATAAATAAAGTAGCTATAAAAAAATTAAAAAAAAAAAAAAACAAAGTAAACCACCCTACAAAAAATAACCTAGTACTCTACTGTAATCTTCAAATCATTAATTCAAATTTTATATCCAGTGATGTAAAATTAAACACACTTTGCAATTTGCCTCTGGCCCTCAACACCTCACATTTGAGAGGATAGCAAGAGCTTTACAGACCTGTCTGTATTCTTTTACCCACTCGAGTCCATCCTAACTTAACTGACAGAATAATCTTGCTCAAGGATAATTTCCATCAAGTCATATCCTATTAATAGTGGCTGCTGTTGTCCTACCCTATCCTGAGTTGATAAACCATTTCAAAAAAATCATAGTTACTGTCATCGAGCCAAGCCAATCTCTTTATAAGGCCTAGATTAAAAAATTTTTTTCTCTGCTTTGGGGTCATTAGTACATAAACGTTAAGAGATTATTCCAAGAAAGAGGCTGTTAAGCCAGTGAGCAGGATTTGAAGCAGAAGCCAACACTCACCTTAACCAGTTACCTGCTCCCCTGGGGAAGAGCAGAGGCATGACTTGGCTCCAGTTCTAGCTCAAATTAGACAGACGTGTCTACATCTTCTTACTTGAAGTTTTCCATTCAGGGTTTGCATCTATTCTCAGTTACACAAAGTTTGTGGATCTAGGATCAAATGAAGAAAATGGATACAGTTGACAGAAACTCTTTGACTTTGTTGTCTCCTTTCTGTCCTGTGCTGTTTTGGAGAGTTTTCCGTTGTCAGTGTTTCCCATTCCCATTAAATTTACTCAAATTTTAATTCTAATTAAACTGGTGTAATTTTATTGTAATATATTTTAGTCCTTAAGCAAATACATTAAAAACACCTGGGAGATATAAATCCCAATTTTACCCGCTCTGAATATTTGCTCTTTTCTTCTCTGTTGGATTTCTCTTCCTGCCTGCAAACATTTTCAGGCTCCTTTGTCTTGGAAAAATAATCTTCTTTTGATCCTTCTCTTCCTATATAAATTCCATTCTATTTTTTACTTTCCTTCCCCTGCGAAATTCTCAAATGCCTGCTTTAAATACCCACTACCTTGATTCCCCATCACTCATTCATTTCCTAACCCCTAAATCTGGATTCAATCCTCTACTGAATTACAGTTTTTTAAAGTCAACAGTTACTTGTAATTACCTCATTTAGTATACACTACCATCTTTTTTTTGAATTTTATTTATTTATTTTTTATACAGCAGGTTCTTATTAGTTATCTATTTTGTACACATTAGTGTATATATGCCAATCCCAATCTCCCAATTAATCCCACCACTACCACCGTCACCCCCCGCCCCGCTTTACCCGCTACACTACCATCTTTATTTGCCTTGAATTCATTGAAGAATGGCCTACCTGCTCTCTCCCAAACGATACTGTTCCTGCCTCGGTTTCTGCTCATATAGTAAGTGATTTACTCTCCTCTATTTTTATTTTTGGCTGTGCCACATGGCTTGGGGGATTAGTTCCCTGACCAGGGATTGAATCCATGCCCCCTGCAGTGGAAGCACAGAGTCCTAACCACTAGACCACCAGGGAAGTCCCTTACTCTGCTCTATTTAAAGCCTTTCTATGTGGCAAGGCACAGCTGTAGTCTCCCTTCTTTATGGTGCTTTCTCCACCCAATCTAATCTATAATGACTGTCCTATTTGGGTGATTCTCCCCCCAGCCATGATCATCAGAAGCACTTAAGAAATATTTTAATAAAAATACGTAAGCACAAACTCTACTCCAGGCCTAACAGTTTAAAATTTCCAGGGGGGAACTTAATGTGGTCTGTTTTTTAAAAACTCATCAGGAGATTCTGAGGTGTATATATAACTGGTTAAGAGCCAGTTGATTACCCTTGAATTTCCATAATTTGATATTTTCTATACATCGCCCACGTAGGGACTGGGTACTGAATAGACACTGATTGGTTATTTACCTAGTCCACCTTCTTCATTATAATTCTTTCATGTATACTTTTATTTTTTTGTTTTTTATTTTATTTTTGGCTGTGTTGGGTCTTCGTTTCTGTGCGAGGGCTTTCTCTAGTTGCGGCAAGCAGGGGCCACTCTTCATCGCGGTGCGCAGGCCTCTCACTATCACGGCCTCTCTTGTTGCGGAGCACAGGCTCCAGACGCGCAGGCTCAGTAGTTGTGGCTCACGGGCCTAGTTGCTCCGCGGCATGTGGGATCTTCCCAGACCAGGGCTCGAACCCGTGTCCCCTGCATTGGCAGACAGATTCTCAACCACTGCGCCACCAGGGAAGCCCCCATGTATACTTTTTGATAGTCTACTTATCAAACTTATTTTGATAGTATACTTTCACTTATACCTTTTGATAGTGTATTGGATTGTATTAACAGTAAGCTTTTGGTACAAAGCTAATTTACAAAGCCTTTTAAGGTCCATATTGAACTTAGATCTTAGCACTTAGAAATATCAAATAGTGTGGTGTCATATTCCATCATTGTCTACATTGAGGTATTCCTAATCTTTATACTTATTAATGACACGTTTGCCTTAATTGTCATTTACATAACTAATTCCTCTCAAGTATAGGAAGTGTAGAGGTTTCCCCTTACACCAGATTTTCAGTAATTTGATGAGTATGAACTCATAAGTAACAGGAGGTGGTCTTTTCACCATTTGTAGTAATATATCCAAACTGAAAATCATTTATATATCCTTACATAGTTCTTATTAATTCGGGAACTTAGTAAACTCTTTTATAGAGTTGTCATGGAGCATCAGTGATGTAAAACAAGGTGATTGATGGTGTGCTACACATCCTCATTATTTTAAAAAACTATGGCCGGTGTTAGTTTTTTCAATGTATTCAGTCTAAGTCAAGTATAACTAGAGAGAACAGGTTTCCCTGAAATATTTCTTGTTGTTAAAGGATAGCACTTGATTTTTTGGTTGCTGTTTTGATGTAATCAACTTTACAGAAAGCAAATTTTCCAGTAAATATTAAGGTCCCAAACATACCTTATTTCCCTAATCTTTGTTAATATGCATACTTACTTTTATGGCTGTTTGAATTCCTTCTTTAAATCGAAACTATATGTTATATACTGTGAGTGGAGCCTAGCTAGGCCATAGTAAATACATTTTACAACAGTGGAAATAAAAATTTTTTTCATTATAGATTTAGTCTCTTAAAATAATTGTTTTGCTTGACTTCACTTCTTATAACTATTTCAGTGTGTTTTTATAGTCCATATGTCCATCTACTTATAATTTTTAATAGCCATATACTATTCCATATATTTCTTTCTTTTTTTTTTTTTTTTTTTTTTTGACCTTGCTGCATGGCATGTGGAATCTTAGTTCCCCAACCAGGGATCCAAACATGTCCCTTACAGTGGAAGCACAGAGTCTTAACCACTGGACCGCCAGGGAATTCCCATACTATTTGATATATTTCTAAATCATTTTTTGCTTACACATTCACTGTATTGTTGGGTTATCTTCAATATAAAATTCTAATTATGAACATCTTTGTAAACATTTTTTGTGGGAAAATGCCTCTAAATGAAAATATCAGGTCAAAGGATATGAAAGTTATACTTAAAATGTAAAAGAGATAACATCACTTCCTTCTTAAAATCAGTCACCAGCTTCCTAGAATAAAATCTAAATTCTTTACAGAACTATACATGATCTAGCTTTGGCTACCTCTCCACCCTTGTCTGGTACCACACTCCTGCTCATTCTGCTCTAGCCTCACTGAGTTCTTTTCTTTCCCTTAAATATGGCAAGCTCTTCCCCAGATCAAGATTGTGGCTCTTGCTCAACTTTTCATGTGATTGTTTCTTGTCATCTTTCAGGTCTTAGTCAAAAAGCACCTCCTGAAAAAAGTCCTCCCTTACCCCCCACCTCACCCCCACTCTACTCTCTATCACTCTGTAACTTAACACCACCTGCAATTACCTTGCTCCATTATTTACTTTTTGATCTGTCTCCTCCCCCATTTTAAAGTAATTTCCCTGAGGGTAGGAACCTTGTCTAATGTTCTTTGTTACATCTTCAGCACATAGAACAGTACCTGGAACACAGATGCTCAGCAAATATTTGTTGAATAAATGAAGGAAGTTTAACTCTTATATTGTCAAATTTGTACTCTTTGATTTGATAGTCTTTTCTTTTCTTGAATGAGCTAAACTGGTAATGTATTTCCTCATTTACATGACCTAGAAAATCAAAATTTAATGTTTCCATCTTCTAAATCTCAAAATCTCTAGTAGATATAGATTATTACATAAGTAATAAATTCTCATACAGAATTTTATTTTTTAATTTAATTTTTATTTCATTTTAAAGTATAATTGATTTTCTTTTTTTTTTATTTTCATTTTATTTTTTAATTTTTTTTAACATCTTTATTGGAGTATAATTGCTTTACAATGGTGTGTTAGTTTCTGCTTTATAACAAAGTGAATCAGCTGTACATATACATAGTCCCCATATCTCCTCCCTCTTGCATCTCCCTCCCATCCTCCCTATCCCACCTCTCTAGGTGGTCACAAAGCACCGAGCTGATCTCCCTGTGCTATACGGCTGCTTCCCACTAGCTATCTATTTTACATTTGGTAGTGTATATATGTCCATGCCGCTCTCTCACTTTGTCCCAGCTTACACTTCAACCTCCCTGTGTCCTCAAGTCCATTCTCTATGTCTGCGTCGTTATTCCTGTCCTGCCCCTAGTTTCTTCAGAACCATTTTTTTTCTTTTTTTCTTTTTAGATTCCATATGTATGTGTTAGCATATGGTATTTGTTTTTCTCTTTCTGACTTACTTCACTCTGTATGACAGACTCTAGGTCCATCCACCTCACTACAAATAACTCAGTTTCATTTCCTTTTATGGCCCAATAATATTCCATTGTATATATGTGCCACATCTTCTTTATCCATTCATCTGTTGATGGACATTTAGGTTGCTTCCATGTCCTGGCTATTGTAAATAGAACTGCTATGAACATTGTGGTACATGACTCTTTGTGAATTATGGTTTTCTCAGGGTATATGCCCAGTAGTGGGATTGCTGGGTCATATGGTAGTTCTGTTTTTAGTTTTTTAAGGAACCACCATACTGTTCTCCATAGTGGCTGTATCAATTTACATTCCTACCAACAGTGCAAGAGGGTTCTCTTTTCTCCACACCCTCTCCAGCATTTATTGTTTGTAGATTTTTTGATGATGGCCATTCTGACTGGTATGAGGTGATACCTCATTGTAGTTTTGATTTGCATTTCTCTAACGATTAGTGATGTTGAGGATCCTTTCATGTGTTTGTTGGCAATCTGTATATCTTCTTCGGAGAAATGTCTCTTTAGGTCTTCTGCCCATTTTTGGATTGGGTTGTTTGTTTTTTTGGTATTGAGCTGCATGAGCTGCTTGTAAAATTTGGAGATTAACCCTTTGTCAGTTACTTCATTTGCAAATATTTTCTCCCATTCTGAGGGTTGTCTTTTCGTCTTGTTTATGGTTTCCTTTGCTGTGCAAAAGCTTTTAAGTTTCATTAGGTCCCATTTGTTTATTTCTGTTTTTATTTCCATTTCTCTAGGAGGTGGGTCAAAAAGGATCTTGCTGTGATTTATATCCTAGAGTGTTCTGCCTATGTTTCCCTCTAAGAGTTTTATAGTATCTGGCCTTGCATTTAGGTCTTTAATCCATTTTGAGTTTATTTTTGTGTCTGGTGTTAGGGAGTGTTCTAATTTCATTCTTTTACTTGTAGCTGTCCAGTTTTCCCAGCACCACTTATTGAAGAGACTGTCTTTTCTCCATTGTATATTCTTGCCTCCTTTATCAAACATAAGGTGACCATATGTGCGTGGTTTATCTCTGGGCTTTCTATCCTGTTCCATTGATCTATATTTCTGTTTTTCTGCCAGTACCATACTGTCTTGATTACTGTAGCTTTGTAGTATAGTCTGATGTCCAGGAGCCTGATTCCTCCAGCTCAGTTTTTCTTTCTCAAGATTGCTTTGGCTATTCAGGGTCTTTTTTGTGTCCATAGAAATTGTGCAATTTTTTGTTCTAGCTCTGTGAAAAATGCCAGTGGTAGTTTGATAGGGATTGCATTGAATCTGCAGATTGCTTTGGGTAGTATAGTCATTTTCACAATGTTGATTCTTCCAATCTAAGAACATGGTATATCTCTCCATCTGTTTGTATCATCTTTAATTTCTTTCATCAGTGTCTTATAATTTTCTGCATACAGGTCTTTTGTCTCTTTAGGTAGGTTTATTCCTAGGTATTTTATTCTTTTTGTTGCAGTGGTAAATGGGAGTGTTTCCTTAATTTCTCTTTTAGATTTTTCATCATTAGTGTATAGGAATGCAGGAGATTTCTGTGCATTAATTTTGTATCCTGCTGCTTTACCAAATTCATTGATTAGCTCTAGTAGTTTTCTGGTAGCATCTTTAAGATTTTCTATGTATAGTATATCATCTGCAAACAGTGACAGCTTTACTTCTTCTTTTCCAATTTGGAATCCTTTCATTTTTTTTTCTTCTCTGATTGCTGTGGCTAAAACATCCAAAACTATGTTGAATAATAGTGGTGAGAGTGGACAACCTTGTCTTGTTTCTGATCTTGGAGAAAATGATTTCAGTTTTTCACCATTGAGAATGATGTTGGCTGTGGGATTGTCATATATGGCCTTTATTATGTTGAGGTGAGTTCCCTCTATACCTACTTTCTGGAGGGTTGTTACCATAAACGGGTGTTGAATTTTGTTGAAAGCTTTTTCTGCATCTATTGAGATGATCATATTGTTTTTCTCCTTCAATTTGTTAATATGCTTTATCACACTGATTGATTTGTGTATACTGAAGAATCCTTGCATCCCTGGGATAAATCCTACTTGATCATGGTGTATGATCCTTTTAATGTGCTGTTGGGTTCTTTTGCTAGTATTTTGTTGAGGATTTTTGCATCTATGTTCATCAGTGATATTGGTCTGTAGTTTTCTTTCTTTGTGACATCTTTGTCTGGTTTTGGTATCAGGGTGATGGTGGCCTTGTAGAATGATTTTGCGGGTGTTCCTCCCTCTGCTATATTTTGGAATAGTTTGAGAAGGATAGGTGTTAGCTCTTCTCTAAATGTTTGATAGAATTCGCCTGTGAAGCCATCTGGTCCTGGGCTTTTGTTTGTTGGAAGATTTTTAATAACAGTCTCAATTTCAGTGCTGTTATTGGTCTGTTTATATTTTCTCTTTCTTCCTGGTTCAGTCTCAGAAGGTTGTGCATTTCTAAGAATTTTCCATTTCTTCCAGGTTGTCCATTTTATTGGCATATAGTTGCTTGTAGTAATCTCTCATGATCCTTTGTATTTCTGCAGTGTCAATTCTTACTTCTCCTTTTTCATTTCTAATTCTATTGATTTGAGTCCTCTCCCTTTTTTTCTTGATGAGTCTGGCTAATGGCTTATCAATTTTGTTTATCTTCTCAAAGAAACAGGTTTTAGTTTTATTGATCCTTGCTATTGTTTCCTTCATTTCTTTTTCATTTATTTCTGATCTGATCTTTATGATTTCTTTCCTTCTGCTAACTTTGGGGGTTTTTTGTTCTTTCTCTAATTGCTTTTGGTATAAGGCTAGGTTGTTTATTTGAGATATTTGTTGTTTCTTGAGGCAGAATTGTACTGCTATAAACTTCCCTCTTAGAACGGCTTTTGCTGAATCCCCTAGGTTTTAGGTCATCTTGTTTTCATTGTCATTTGTTTCTAGGTATTCTTTGATTTCCTCTCTGACTTCTTTAGTGATTTCTTGGTTATTTAGTAGTGTATTGTTTAGCCTCCATGTTTGTATTTGTATTTTTTACAGATTTTTTCCTGTTATTGATATCTAGTCTCATAGCATTGTGGTTGGAAAAGATACTTGACACAATTTTAATTTTCTTAAATTTACCAAGGCTTGATTTGTGACCCAAGATATGATCTATCCTGAAGAATGTTCCATGAGCACTTGAGAAGTAAGTGTATTCTGTTGTTTTTGGGTGGAATGTCCTATAAATATCAATTATGTCCATCTTGTTTAATGTATCATTTAAAACTTGTGTTTCCTTATTTATTTTCATTTTGGATGATATGTCCATTGGTGAAAGTGGCATATTAAAGTCCCCTACTTTTATTGTGTTACTGTCAATTTCCCCTTTTATGGCTGTTAGCATTTGCCTTATGTATTGAGGTGCTCCTATGTTGGGTGCATAAATATTTACAATTGTTATATCTTCTTCTTGGATTGATCCCTTGATCATTATGTAGTGTCCTTCTTTGTCTCTTGTAATAGTCTTTATTTTAAAGTCTATTTTGTCTGATATAATTGCTACTCCAGCTTTCTTTTGATTTCTATTTGCATGGAATATCTTTTTCCATCCCCTCACTTTCAGTCTGTAGGTGTCCCTAGGTCTGAAGTGGGTCTCTTGTAGACAGCATATATACGGGTCTTGTTTTTGTATCCCTTCAGCCAGTCTATGTCTTTTGGTTGGAGCATTTAATCTATTTACATTTAGGGTAGTTATCGATGTGTATGTTCCTATTACCATTTTCTTAATTGTTTTGGGTTTGTTGTTGTAGGTGTTTTCCTTCTCTGTGTTTCCTGCCTAGAGAAGTTCCTTTAGCATTTGTTGTAAAGCTGGTTTGGTGGTGCTGAATTCTCTTAGCTTTAATTTCTCCATCAAATCTGAATGAGATCCTTGCTGGGTAGAGTAATCTTACTGTAGTTGCTGGGTAGAGTAATCTTACTGTAGTTTTTTCCCTTTCATCACTTTAAATATGTCTTGCCACTCCCTCTGGCTTACAGAGTTTCTGCTGAAAGATCAGCTGTTAACCTTATGGGGATTCCCTTGTATATTATTTGTTGTTTTTCCCTTGCTGCTTTTAATATTTTTTCTTTGTATTTAATTTTTGACAGTTTGATTAATATGTGTCTTGGCGTGTTTCTCCTTGGATTTATCCTGTATCGGACTCTCTGCGCTTCCTGGACTTGACTGACTATTTCCTTTCCCATATTAGGGAAGTTTTCAACTATATTCTCTTCAAATATTTTCTCAGTCCCTTTCTTTTTCTCTTCTTCTTCTGAGACCCCTATAATTCGAATGTTGGTGTGTTTAGTGTTGTCCTAGAGGTCTCTGAGACTGTCCTCTATTCTTTTCATTCTTTCCTCTTTATTCTGCTCTGCCGTAGTTATTTCCACTATTTTATCTTCCAGGTCACTTATCCATTCTTCTGCCTCAGTTATTCTGCTATTGATTCCTTCTAGAGAATTTTAAATATCATTTATTTTGTTGTTCATCATTGTTTGTTTGCTCTTTAGTTCTTCTAGCTCCTTGTGAAACGTTTCTTGTATTTTCTCCATTCTACTTCCAAGGTGTTGGATCATTTTTACTATCATTACCCTGAATTCTTTTTCAGGTAGACTGCTTATTTCCTCTTCCTTTCTTTGGTCTGGTGGGTTTTTACCTTGCTCCTTCATCTGCTCTGTGTTTCTCTGTCTTCTCATTTTGTTTAACTTACTGTGTTTGGGGTCTCCTTTTCGCAGGCTGCACGTTCGTTGTTTCCGTTGTTTTTGGTGTCTGCCCCCAGTGGGTAAGTTTGGTTCAGTGGGTTGTGTAGGCTTCCTGGTGGAGGGGACTGGTGACTGTGTTCTGGTGGATGAGGCTGGATCTTGTCTTTCTGGTGGGTGGGACCACGTCCGGCGGTGTGTTTTAGGGTGTCTGTGTCCTTATTATGATTTTAGGAAGCCTCTCTGCTAATGGATGGGGCTTTGTTCCTGTCTTGCTAGTTGTTTGGCATCGGGTGTCCAGCACTGTAGCTTCCTGGTTGTTGAGTGGAGCTGGATCTTAACGTTGAGATGGAGATCTCTTGGAGAGCTTTTGTCGTTTGATATTATGTGGAGCCGGGATGTCTCTGGTGGACCAATGTCCTGAACTCGGCTCTCCCACCTCAGAGGCACAGGCCTGACACCCGGCAGGAGCACCAAGACCCTGTTAGCCACACGGCCAGGTATGTGTGGAGTTTCTTGCCTTTTGGGAAGTCTGAGGTCTTCTGCCAGCATTCAGTAGGTTTTCTGTAGGAGTTGTTCCACATGTAGATGTATTTCTGGTGTATTTGTGGGGAGGAAGGTGATCTCCACGTCTTACTCCTCCGCCATCTTGAAGGTCTCTCCCTCATAAAGAGTTTTAAAATGCAGAAGAATATAAAGCAAAATGAAAGGGAAAACTCCCGGTCCTCCACCAACCCACCCCTCACACAATCCCCCACCCTTGCTTGCCCTCCAAGTTCCCTGGCCTGGGTGGAACCCCTGTTAATACTATATTAATCCAATAATCCCCAAACTGTATTGGGCACAAGATTCACGTGGGCTGATTGTTATGCAGAGTCTGGGGTTCAATCACCATAGATTGTGATTCTGTAGGTTTAGTATACTAGTTCAGTAGCAGATCTTGTATGATCTAGTAGATCAGTAGATCTAGTATGAAGCCCAGGAATATGTATTTTTAACATGTACTCTAGGTGATTTTTATACAAATAGATGATAAAGCTTCAAAAAAATTCTTTTAAAATGTCATTAAATATATGTAATAATACCTGTGTAATTTATATTTTAAAGAAATCATGCTGTATATACTATTCTGAAAGTTTCTTTTAAAATATATTTTGGACCTCTTTCCATGCCAGTGTTCATAGATCTACCTCTCTTTTAATAGCTGGTTATTATTCTGCTGTATATGTGAATAGTAGAGGAAAGTGTAAGCAAACCGGCATTTAGATAGCTATTTTGGTTGTTTCCATTTTTATCTCTTGCTCTTATCAACAGTATTTAGTACATTCACTTTGTACAGTTGCGTGAATATTTCTTTAGGATAACATCCTAGAAGTGGAATTGCTGAGCCAAAGGATAGTCACATTTACAATTTTGGTAAAATTGAGCAATTTTTTTGTTGTTTTGATGCTATTTTGATGTTTTAGATGTTACACATCAATTATATTTCACACATTATTTGAACTAAGCATAGTATATCATCATTTTTATTGTTAATCCATGCCCTGATATACCCTCTCTCATTCCTGTAGATCTCTAACCAAATTCTTGGCCTTGACATACTGCCTTGTTTTGACTTCTAGCTTTTGTACAAAGCCTGCCTCAGGAGTTGCTCTAGACCCCTGCTCTAAATTCACAGCCCAATTTTCTGTAATTTCCCAGGGCTAGCTCTTTCCATGCCTCCCTTGCACTCATTGCTATATCATGATTCTGTAAGTCCCCACCCCAGCCCAGGACTCCATAAAACAATTCCACCACATTCTTCTCACTTACTCTTATACATATGGAACAATAACAAACAATATTAACAATTGGTAGTTATGCGCTAATTGTGTGGTGTAGGCTCTAAGTAGAGAGGAAAGTCAATGAGAACTAGAGCAGTTAGGAAAGATTTTTTAAATGCTCTTTTTGTTTTTATGTTTTGTTTATGAGCATTGAAGAAGTTCAGTTTTAAAAAGAGAGTAGAGATCAAGAGGTGTGATTTCAGGTAGGCCCTGAAAGATGACTGAGATCTAAATAGACAGCTAGCAGAGAAGAAAACAAACACAGCAAACAAACAAACAAACAAAACAGAAGTAAGGTATTTTTCACATGACCACTTTGATGAAGCCATTTTGATGCCAGGTAGGACAGCCCAGTTAAAATGTAAAAGTCACGATTTCCTTTTTAAATCCAAGTAATGTGTGCAACCAGACATCTGTAACCTGTATTCTACCTCTAATGTTCACTCTAAATATGGTGGACTGCCATTTTCTACTTTAGTCACTTTTATATTGCTTGACCTTTAAGTTAGCATGTACTGCTTTTTTTTTCCCAGACTTTTTTGTAAAATTAATTAATTAATTAATTAAGTTTTGGCTGCATTGGGTCTTCGTTGCTGCATTCAGGCTTTCTCTAGTTGTGGTGAGCGGGGGTTACTCTTCATTGCGGTGCGCAGGCTTCTCGTTGTGGTGGCTTCTGTTCTTGTGGAGCACAGGCTCTAGGTGCACGGGCTTCAGTAGTTGTGGCTCGTGGGCTTAGTTGCTCTGCAACATGTGGGATCTTCCTGGACCAGGGCTCAAACCCGTGTTCCCTGCATTGGCAGGCGGATTCTTAACCACTGTGCCACCAGGGAAGTCCCAATATGTACTGTTTTTATAATCAAGATTTTTTTTGCAAAAATGTAGGATCACAAACGTTTACAGGAGGGAGACTGAAGAGACATATCTGATAAGAGATGTACAGCTTGAAAGTAACTAAAAAAATCTTTAGTGGATATCATTATGGTGGGCTTTGAACCCCATGCAGAGACATTCACCCTTGGTAGGGACATCGGTGGTAACTCCTTTGAGGACAGGTATGACAAAGCAAAAAACAATTTATTTAAAGCTACAATTTACTTTATATTTTATTTTGATAGAATGTCCAAGTCAGTCACTTTAGATTCAGTACTGCAGTGAACATTTGTTGCTTCCTTCTCAATAATCTCTTCTTTCTTCCTAGTAATACCTTGAATTTCTCAGTTATATGGTTTGAGTGGGATTGACTCCTCCTCCAACAGTTCCAAGGGTAGGCCCTGATTAGCATAAGCCTGCCAGTGTTTTTCATCCCCTTGACTCAATGATTGGTTCATAGATGAAAACATTCCAATAAGGTGCAAAGAGTCTCCTTTCTCAGAACTGGTTTGAGTAATTGGGGAAGCAAACTCTCACTTTTCCGCAGAAAATGGACCTGAAGAAAGTAGCTCCAAAGTTGTTAGCAACCATCTTTGTGACCAGAAAGTGAGGACCTGGTAAAAATGGAGTCAACGTTGACGAAGCAGAGCCAAGCTTTTGAGGGAGAGAAACTGGGTACTTGTTCTGAGCTTTGTAGGACATTGTCAATATCATGTGTCATGTACAGGAAATGGATGTCAGGTTAGGGTTTGAATTTGTGCTTTGACAGAGTTTATAGCAGAAGCTGAAGTCACTAAGGTACACATTCCCAAAGGGATATAGAATCTTTAGCAGAAGTTAAAATAGTCTCAGTAGATTTATTACAAGTCGGCTTCTAGAAATTATTTTCAGAAATCTCCTATCAAGCTTCTTCTTACCATTTAAACAAGTACTAGAAGAGATGGGGCTAAAGATGTAAAGCAGTTTGGGTAATTTTAGTTTATTTTCTAATCTCTTGATGAGAAGTATTTGCGCTACATTAAAAGATGTAAAAAAATGAGAAATTCAAAGTTTCTTTTTGAAATCAACTCACTTGGTTTTACATAAGATCCCAACTACAATCTGAAGATATAAGGTGCTATTTGAAACAAGTCATTGAGTAAACATATGTCCTTATTATTGAACTTGAAGATTTGGGAAATCTTTTTAAAGAAATGATTTTTCTCAGAATATAGGAGCAGTTTCCTATAAATCATGTTAGTCCTGAAGAAACGATAGCAGGAGTGGCCCCAAGCCTCGTGGTATTTGTAAGAGTTGCTGTTGAAGGGCTAGCCAGCGCCATGGTTAAAAGAGTGATAACTAAGGAAATGAAGACTATCTGAAGAAAAGAAAAGAAAATACAAGTATTGATAAAACATCAGCTGATGTCAGGAATCCACGAAGGTTTAGTTTATGGTTTTGAAACAGGCATGGCTGTGATTGTGACAAAGGCAGTCAGAGCAGTTCAAAGAGAAAAAGTAAGTGGATCCTTCAGGAGTTTTGGGAACGTTTAGGTGGAGTATTGTCATGGTTAGTTGCTGGAACTATGACATAACTATCAGTACCTGTCCAGGAATTAAAAGAACTTCAGAAAGAGACTTTTGAGGAACAACCAGAATGTGTACACATACTGGATATTAGATATATTAAAGAATTGTCATTAATTTTATTGGGTATGAAAATAATATCACTGTTCTGTTTTTTAAAAAAATCCCATATTTAAAAAACCCCTTATTTGCTAAAGATACACACACACACACACACACACACACCCTACAGAGACTTTTATTAAAGTGGAGAGACCATGAATCTTTTAAGATCTTTAATAAAGATGGAATTTTCAGTCCTTGCAGGTTGAAGGTTGGTACAAGAATGTCACATGTCATGGAAAATGGAAGATTTGAAAGTCACAGGTGTTCTTTAAATGAGTAGCAGAGACTGCTAGGGATCCTCAGCCTTCCTTGTCTTAGTGTGGCCGTACGACAGAGTTCTGGCCAATGGAATGTTAGTAGAATTGATGTGCACTCTTTCAAGCCATCAAACTTATGCATTTTTCTCATTTTCTTTCCTCATCTGTCAGCTGAAGGACAGAACTCCTAGAAAAGGGTGGAGCCAAAAGCCGGAAGGAGTCTGGATCCCTGAATGACTGTCCCTCTCCCCACTGAACTGCAATGCACCATGGGATGAGTAAGAAGCAAATTTTTATTGGGTTAAGCTACTAACATTTTGAGATTGTTTATTACAGAAGTTAGTCTGCTATGACTAATACACAAGTCACCATCAAAATTTTATTTTATTAAATGATAACTAAAAGTGGTGGTTTGATTATGACCAAGAGAATTCTCTCAGGTCACAGGTTTACTAGGAAGCAGACTCTGAAATAGATATTACCATATAGGAAATTTACTGGGAAGTGGATTTGGGATCAATACCTTTGGGAGAGTGAAAGAAACGGGACTGGGTGGAAGGAGAGTTGAACTGTGATGCAGTGACAACAAAGGCCACTGCAATTGCATGGATAGCTTTAGAACTAGGATAGTCTTTCAAAGTTTCTGAAGTTGAAATGAGGGAGCAATTGTACCCCTTTATGTGGGCCAATTTTTGCCTATGGGTACTTCTGGGGGAGGGGAGTAGATGTTAGATGAGGCAGCGCCTGACGAGGAATTCAGCTGTGAGTCCTCAGTAGCCAACACTCCTATAACTGGGGAAATTAATGTCTTGGTTTTAAAGATGGGTCTGGGCAGTGCAACACATGCCCACTTCAGGAATATTCCAGGAGCTGGTTTGTGAATGGCAATATGCTTTTAATGAATAGGCCAAGGAGCTATTTATTGTTTATGAAGAAGACTGCCTACTGAGGCCAAGGGATTAGTAAAGTCTGTATTGAATGCCAAGGAGTTTGAGAAAATAATATTAAGACGCCAGAAGATGGTAGATGGAAGAAGTAAGAGAATCTTCCTGGAGATTTTAACCAAGAGAGAGACCAGGCTAAAGGTAACTGCATGAACTAAAATACAGCTTCTAATTGTTACCCTCCACTGACTTTCTGATTATCCATTTGATGATAATTATCAAGTCTCACTGAAAACCAGTTGGAGGCTATTAAAGTGATCAAAACAGGGGTTCAGTGAGGTCTTTAAAACTTGATTCTTAATACATTTTTAAAGAAGGCAATCTTTCTCTTAATGAATCTTTATTATTTGTTGCAGAACAATGTCTTGAAAGGGTAGAAAAGTTGCCCAAATATAAACTCCATTTAGAGCGTTAAGTCTAATGTTTTAAAATTACATCCCAATCTCTACTTGCTTCACAAAGCCAGAATGAGTGAGGGGTAGTTTGATCGAGGGCAACATTACTCCAGGGGTAACAAAAGAACTGCCGTGATGGAGTATCTACCTTTTTCCTCAGTTATTAACATACCCACCCCAAACAAAAAGAGAATATAATTAACACCTGTACACTCACCACCACTTATTAATAACTAATAATTAGTTAGTAAATAATAACAATTAGTATTTTATTCATAGTCAAAGATCTTTTTTACTTGTAAATGTTTTTAAATTATGTTCTTTATTTTTTATAAAGATGATTGGTTTGATTATACTCAATCATAACCCCATTACTACCTTTCTAATTCACACAATGACATTTAGATAACCTTTGCTAACTCTTAAGACAAATGAAAAAGTGGGAACTTGCCCAAGAGAGGAAAGCCCCCTAAGAGTTCAGAGCTACAGAAATAAATCCTCAGGCCAACTCCATGGGTGCTCAGCTGATCTAGTTCATGTTTCTATTGGAGTGCTGACTTCAAAGTAAACTTCCTGAAACCTCACAAATACTGACCTCTTTCAGAAGCTGGTAATATGAAGCAAAACAAAGTTTCCAAACTCAGTTGCAATGAATTGTACTTGAGAACAGACGGTTCCTGTTAGAAGTAACTATACCCTATCATGTAGCCCAGCAAACTGTCCTGGATTACCACACTTGAGAAATTCAGGTTTGCTTTTTCTAAGTTTCCTATTCTCGGGAAAATCAATCTTTTTCAATGGTCATCTCACTGGAACAGAAATCACAGGCCTTACATATGAAATAAAGCATTATAATCTTTATAGATGTGTGTGTGTGTGTGTGTGTGTGTGTGTGTGAAATTGAGAGAGATAGTGTGTGTGTGTGTATATGAAATGCTAATGAATGTAAACTATAAAAGGAGTGATTTAGGGTACTCCATAAAAATACATGACCAATTTTTTCTTATTGGACTGTATAGAATATATAATATCAGTGAATCTGCTGCCAAGGAATTCTTTTCAAACTATTTCTGGAATTGGGGGTCCTGAAGAGTGAATTCTGCAAAATTCTCCTTGAGAATTATTCACTTATTCACCCATTCAACAAATATTTACTGAATGCCTGCTCTGTGCCAGGCATTATTGTAGGTGCATGGGACACATTATTGTACAAAACCAAGATCCTTGTCCTCATGCTATTGGGATCTTCCATCCTACTCTAAAGAAAATGAATAAAAACATAATAAATAACTAAGTGATATAGTATATTAGAGGGTGAAAGGTATACAGAAAAAAGAAAAAGTAGAGCAGGATGAAAAGGATCAGAAGTGTTGGTGGGGCAGATAGTCTACAGGATTAAGTAGGAGAGTCAGGGCAAGACTCATTGGGATAGTGGGTTGTGAACAAAGACCAGAAAGACATGAAGGAATTTAGCTCTGTGACTACGTGGGCGAACAGCACCGCAGCCTGAGGGAGCAGCCACACGAAGGCCTGTCTGGTTGGTTTGTGGAAGAGCAGGAGTGAGCAGAGGAAAAAGTCAAGCTGTGATGCAGCCGTGGCCAATCCCTCAGAGTTGTCTTGAGGTAGGCCAAAATGGTCAGGCCTTTATAGTCCCACGGTGATCTGTCAATGGATGTGGGCCACCTTGGAATGGCTGTGACCTTGAGCAAGGTGGCTCTCTGCAGCTGAGGGGGCTGAGAGCTGTGGGCTATCTAGTGCCATCACTCCTAGCAGCATTCATTGAAGAAATTGCTGGGGGGTACATCTCAGTATCAGTCTCCGTGGCCTCCTCATTCCCAAGGTCACCTGTGGTCCATGATGGCTGATGTAATTCCAGTATTCCAACCAGCTGGAAAAAGGGAGAGAATGGAAAGGAAATATCCCAGTAGTTGCATGTGCTACTTCTGCTCAGTCTGTTGAAAGAATCTAATCATATTGCCATATCTAGCTTCAAGGAAAGCTAGGTTATGTAGCCTTTATTCTTGGTGGACTAGGACAGCCAACAAACAGGCAAAAAGGATATCAAAGTACAATTAGCAGTCTCTGCTACTATCGTACTCCCCATTTTTGTAGGGAAGAGAATGTGGCTTCACCTCATGGAAGAATAAATAAAATGCAATCCTTTTAGCTTATTCGGGATTTCATGATTTGGGGTATTGGGGAATTGAGAGGCAGCAAAGAAACAATATTATCTTGAAGAGCTCATAGAAAAGAAGAATTTAGGGGAGAAGGGTGATAGCAGCTATACAGATAAAGGATCAGGCCTGTGAAGTCTGGGAATGAATGTGAAAAGATTTGTATCCATAGGCTGGTGGGGCTTGGGATCAGTCGGGAGGTATTAATACAGCATAAATTACTATAGAACTACTTCCTTCTTGACCCCCTCCCTTGGCTTGCCTCTCCTGACTTTTCAGTCTTCTTTACTGGCTCTTCTTCCCATTCTTGACTCTTTAAAGTTGAGATTCTTCCTGGGTTCTGCCCTTAGTCTTCTTCTCTTTTCACAGTGAATCATTGTGCGTTCTTTTCCTTTATTGGGTCATATAACTCTTTGAGAATATGATGACCTTCAACCCCAGAAAAATGTCCATATAAACATCACCAATTTATTGAATAGAATAACTTAATGGAATACAAACATTACAGATTTTATTTTTCTCCCATCTCTGTCTTCAACTATGTTATATCAACTCTCCCTTACTAGATAGGTCCTTCATGGTGTGTCAGGAAGAGCCCACAGCTTGCTAGGCTCTTTCAGTTATTAAACAGCAGTGGACTTAAAACTTAAAACTCTAACCACATTTCCACTTTTCCACCAACTGAGACTTGACCCATGGTCTAAGTTCCATCAAAGTCGGCTCTTTGACTCTTCCTCCCCTCTCTCTTCTCATTCACTGGGTGGGAGTTCTCTAGGAGGAAAAGTAGGATTGGCTTGTATAACTGGTCTTCCTCTGGCCCTGTCTGGACCTGTTCTCTGTAGCTGGACTCTGCCAGGTAATGGCTTCTGCCTTGTAAATGGTGAGTAAGATTTTCTCTGGGTACTTCTCAGAGTCATCTTGGCCCCCTCTGATGGTAAGGACCTCTTTCATCCTCTACTCCTGTTAAGGACTGAATGTTTATGTCCCCCACCCCCAATTTATATGTTGAAATCCTAACCCCCAGTGTGCTGGCATTAGGAGGTTGGGCCTTTGAGAAGTAATTAGGTCTTGAAAGTGGAGCAGTCATGAGTGGGATTAGTGCTGTTATAAAAGACAATCCAGAGAGCTCCCTCATCCCTTCCACCATGTGAGGATGTAATGTGAAGATGGCCAGCTATGGACCAGGAAGCAGGTCCTCACCAGACACCGAATCTACCAGTGCCTTGATCTTGGACTTCCCAATATCTCCCAGCCTCCAGAACTGTGGGAAATTTTTGTTGTTCATAAGCCATGCAGTCCATAGTATTCTGTTACAGCAGTCTGAGCAGAATAGGATGACTCCCAAGACTGTCTCTGAAAGAACATCACCTGTTTTAGCTGGTGGCTGCCTGGACAGCCTTATATCTTCTGTCTTCAAGGCTCCTTCAATATTACATTTTCTACATGTTAATTGCACATACGTACAACATTTGCATTCTACAGGCAGGCAGATCTCAGAGGAAGAGGAAAGAAGGGTTGAATTGCACATACTTTAATTTCTTCCTCCAAATTCATTGATCAGGTGCCTCTCTCCTCTGTGGAAGGCAGTGAGTGATGAGGAAAAAGGAGGACTGAAGTGTTACTCTAATGGAACTTCCATGGCATGGAAACGTCAGGTGTGGGGGAAAAATGTTCCTGATTAATAGTTTACATGTAACTATCTACTTACTATACAACTACACTTAAATATGTCACATAGGCATATTGAACTTAAAAATCTATCATACTGAACTCATTATTTTCAAATACATTCCAATCTCATAATCTGTATTTCCAACTGTATTTTTTTAAATCTAACCATCCACCTAATTACTCAGGGAAAAAAATCTGGGAATCATCTTGGATCCTCCTTGGCCTCCCCACCATCCCAGTCAATCACCAGATTTTATATTTTAGATTTTACTTCTCTCCAGAATCTCGTCGCTATTTCTATTGCTTTAGTTGAGGCTACTACTACCTCTTATTTGGATTATTACAACAACTTTCTAATAAATCTCTCTATATCCAGATTTACCTTCCTCAAATCCATTTTGCTTACTACATCTAGCATAATCTTTCTAAAATTCAGACCTCATGAAGTGATACTCCTGCCTAAAACCCTCCAGCAGCTCCCCACTGTACTATGGTGTTTATCAAATGTGGTCCTTAGAACACATTTGACTAGAATCACTTGGATGACATATTAGAAATACAAATTCTTAGGCCTTATTGAAGACTTAGAATCTCTGGGGATGGAACCCTGAAGTCTGCATTTTTAACTTGTATTTTTAGAAAGTGGTTTTTATGCACAAATTTTTTGTGTGAATGCTAATCTGTAAGATAAGTCTAAACTCCTTTTCAGGGTATACAAGGCTCTTTAACATTTGGCTTCTATTGCCTCTTTAATTTTTTTGTCCTACCACTACCTCCGCCACTTGTGTTCTAGGAAACACATGTTTCCTAATAAGCCGATTCATACTTCTCTGTCTTTGAATATGCTAGTTCCTTGGCTTGGAGCATTTTTCTCCCTCATCTCTCTTCCACCTCATGAAAACCTTTTTATCCTTCAAAATCTTATTACTTTCTTTCTCTCTCTCTCTCTCTCTCTCTCTCTCTATATATATATATGTTCTCATGACATGGCATGTGGTTTCCCCCAGAGTGAATGATCTAAAGGAGCAAGACAGACACTGTAACACTTTCATTTTTTTAATTTATTTTTTATTAAATTTTTTTATTGTGGTATTATATATAATAATATATATTATAAAGCTGTAATATTTTTTATGACCTAGACATAGAAGTCATACTCTGTTTTTTCTTAATATCCTAATAGTTATATAGGTCATCCTCATTCGGTGTGGGAGGAGACTACACAAGTGTGTGAATGACAGGAGGTGAAATTCACTGGGGGTAATCTGGGGGGCTGGATCCCAAGGGCATTGTAATTTGCACAGCTTGCATTAGGTTCCTAGTCTGTATGGCCAGAGTGAAGATAAAATATGAGATCACGTGGGAACATTCAACTCCTTTGAGGGAAGAGAAGAGGCACTATGTGGATGGAGAAGGTGAAGAAGAAATATCTAGAAAAATTGGGGGAAGAATGCTGGGAAAAAGATGTGTCGATTACTAGTCACAGTATTGAAAACTCCCTTGAACAAGAGAGTTTTTGAATGCACCTCTGTGGTACCACTTGGCATACTACATCCCAATCATGAATTTACAAATATTTCTCTGCTACTAGATTATGAGATCTCTTCCTTCATCTTTGAGTTTACATCACCATGTACGTTGTCTGGCACAAAGTAGATGAATAAATATATGTGAACTGAACTGAACTAAACAGATGAGGACATGAGCAAAGTTCTTAAATAATTAAAGATATGGTTAGGGTGAGCACAAAATCAACATCAAATCTCAAATTAGAAGGCATTTCTTGACACTTGCAAGACATGCTCTTTAGATGAAATGAGTTAAAAGTTTTTGAAATTTGTATCTTCAAAAGGTAGAATAGGCTAAAGTATGAATAATTTGTTAGATATTAAATAAATACAATTTATTGAATAAATGAACATTAGTTGGGACTTTTATTTCTTGGTGCCAGGAACAGAAGCCAGCTCAAACTAGTTTAACAATAAAAAGAGGGTGGATTTATTGGAAAGTAACCGGAGTAGTTAATGGAATCCAAGAGGCACCAGATCCTCAAGAATAAAAACACTAACTGTAGCACAAAAGGAAACCCAGAAATTCTTCTCCTTGTGACCCTTATCTCTACTCTCTCTCCACATCTGCTTCACTTTCTCAGTGTAGACCAGCTTTCTTGTTTGCAAACCACATGCCAGTAGGAACAGTTCTCAAGTTAGCATTTATAGTGCAGCCACTAGAGAGAGATGATCTGTTCCTCTTGGTTCCAGTTTTAAAATCCTGGAAAGTGACCAATAGACTCATTTAAGGTCAAGTGCCCACTCCCAAAACTAACTGATGATGCTTGGGGAGCAGTGTCACATTATAAAAATATTGTAAAACCTGCTGCAACCCTAGAGGTTGGACAATGGGGTGGGGGCAGTTCCTGGAAAATAGCTCCTGGGTATACAAAACAATAGGTATCTGTTCCATGAAGATTTAGATGTTAAGGGATGACATATTCATTCTAAAACACAAAGTTTGTTCAAGGTCCAACACAGTCTCTGGAGCGTGATATGAAATCACAAGATAGTTTCAGTGTCATTGTAAGAAATGATTGGCTGGAATCTTGGTCTGAGGCAGGGTAACATTTCTCATGTTCTGGTCATTATTACAACATTATCCTGGCCAGGGGGAAAGCATTGTCTGCATTGCTACATGTAATGAAAAGGGTTTAATTAAGATTTTAATTTCCTTTGCTGATGTATTGAGGAAGGTGTCAGAAGAGATTAACTATAGATTACACCTTTAACTACATTATTTAGCCATAAAGGAGGATTCAGATGGCTTTTATAACACCTACTTCCTTCTAAGATTTTGGTGACAGCAATAGTAGATTTGCTAATAACTGACTTCAGCATCTGGGAGTTTAATGCCTATGTTTAAACGCAAATGATTTTTGATGCTACCTACTCTTTTTTGTTTCATGTACTTTGGCAAAAAAGAAAGTGTCTCTAAAAGGTTTTAAGACTGCCATTACAAATGTGGTTATTATAGTAAAAATAGAAAATATAAGACTATTGAATGTGAAAAGTATGGAAGAATATGTTCTTGATCTAGTTTTTAAAAGGAAGAGAAATTATGATCAGAGTGAAGTTACCTCTGTAATACATTACTTACTTAGTCTGTTTGTAATGTTATAACAAAATACCAGAGACTGGTAGCTTATAAACAACAGAAATTTCACATTTCTGAAGGATGGGAAGTCTAAGATCAAGGCACTAGCAGATTCAGTGTCTGGTGAGAGCTGGCGTCTTTGATGGCTGTCTTTTTGTCATAACCTCACATGGCAGAAGGGGCAAGGAAGCTTTCAGGGTCTCTTTTATTTTATTTATTTTATTTTATTTTTAACATCTTTATTGGAGTATAATTGCTTTACAATGGTGTGTTAGTTTCTGCTTTATAACAAAGTGAATTAGCTATACATATACATATATCCCCATATCTCCTCCCTCTTGTGTCTCCTTCCCTCCCACCTCCCTATCCCAGCCCCCTAGGTGGTCACAAAGCACCGAGCTGATCTCCCTGTGCTATGCGCTGCTTCCCACTAGCTATCTTTTTTACGTTTGGTAGTGTATATATGTCCATGCCACTCTCTCACTTTGTCCCAGCTTACCCTTCCCACTCCCCGTATCCTCAAGTCCATTCTTTAGTAGGTCTGTGTCTTTATTCCCGTTTTGCCCCTAGGTTCTTCATGACCATTTTATTTATTTATTTATTTTTAGATTCCATATATATGTGTTAGCATACAGTATTTGTTTTTCCTCTTTCTGACTTACTTCACTCTGTATGACAGACTCTAGGTCCATCCACCTCACTACAAATAACTCAATTTCGTTTCTTTTTATGGCTGAGTAATATTCCATTGTATATATGTGCCACATCTTCTTTATCCATTCATCTGTCAATGGACACTTAGGTTGCTTCCATGTCCTGGCTATTGTAAATAGAGCTGCAATGAACATTTTGGTACATGACTTTTTGTGAATTATGGTTTTCTCCGGGTATATGCCCAGTAGTGGGATTGCTGGGTCATATGGTAGTTCTATTTTCAGTTTTTTAAGGAACTCCATACTGTTCTCCAGAGTGGCTGTATCAATTTACATTCCCACCAACAGTGCAAGAGGGTTCCCTTTTCTCCACACCCTCTCCAGCATTTATTGTTTGTAGATTTTTTGATGATGGCCATTCTGACTGGTATGAGGTGACACCTCATTGTACTTTTGATTTGCATTTCTCTAATGATTAATGATGTTGAGCATCCTTTCATGTGTTTGTTGGCAATCTGTATATCTTTTTTGGAGAAATGTCTATTTAGGTCTTCTGCCCATTTTTGGATTGGGTTGTTTGTTTTTTTGATATTGAGCTGCATGTGATGCTGGTAAATTTTGGAGATTAATCTTTTGTCAGTTGCTTCATTTGCAAATATTTTCTCCCATGCTGAGGGTGTCTTTTCCTCTTGTTTATGTTTTCCTATGCTGTGCAAAAGCTTTTAAGTTTCATTAGGTCCCATTTGTTTATTTTTATTTTTATTCCCATTTCTCTAGGAGGTGTGTCAAAAAGGATCTTGCTGTGATTTATGTCACAGAGTGTTCTGCCTATGTTTTCCTCTAAGAGTTTTACAGTGTCTGGCCTTGCATTTAGGTCTTTAATCCATTTTGAGTTTATTTTTGTGTATGGTGTTAGGGAATGTTCTAATTTCATTTTTTACATGTAGCTGTCCAGTTTTCCCAGCACCACTTATTGAAGAGGCTGTCTTTTCTCCACTGTATATTCTTGCCTCCTTTATCAAAGATAAGGTGACCATATGTGCGTGGGTTTATCTCTGGGCTTTCTATCCTGTTCTATTGATCTGTATTTCTGTTTTTGTGCCAGTACCATACTGTCTTGATTACTGTAGCTTTGTAGTATAGTCTGAAGTCAGGGAGCCTGATTCCTCCAGCTCCGTTTTTCTTTTTCAAGATTGCTTTGGCTATTCGGGGTCTTTTGTGTTTCCATACAAATTGTGAAATATTTTGTCCTAGTTCTGTGAAAAATGCCGGTGGTAATTTGATAGGGATTGCATTGAATCTGCAGATTGCTTTGGGTAGTAGAGTCATTTTCACAATGTTGATTCTTCCAATCCAAGAACATGGTATATCTCTCCATCTATTTGTATCATCTTTAATTTCTTTCATCAGTGTCTTATAATTTTTTGCATACAGGTCTTTTGTCTCGTTAGGTAGGTTTATTCCTAGATATTTTATTCTTTTTGTTGCAATGGTAAATGGGTGTGTTTTCTTAATTTCACTTTCAGATTTGTCATCATTAGTGTATAGGAATGCAAGAGATTTCTGTGCATTAATTTTCTATCCTGCTACTTTACCAAATTCATTGATTAGCTCTAGTAGTATTCTGGTAGCATCTTTAGGATTCTCTATGTATAGGATCATGTCCTCTGCAAACAGTGACAGCTTTACTTCTTCTTTTCCGATTTGGATTCCTTTTATTTCTTTTTCTTCTCTGATTGCTTGGCTAAAACTTCCAGGACTCTGTTGAATAATAGTGGTGAGAGTGGGCAACCTTGTCTTGTTCCTGATCTTGGAGTAAATGGTTTCAGTTTTTCACCATTGAGGACGATGTTGGCTGTGGGTTGCACACAGCATGCGCAGAGTCTCTTTTTAAAAAGCACTAATTCCATGGGTGAGGGCTTTGCTTTCATGACATAATCACTTCCCAAAGACTCTACCTCCTAATACCATCACCTTGGAGGTTAGGATTTCAACGTATGAATTTGGGTGGAACATAAACATTTAAACCATAGCAGTTACTGTCAAGTGAATGGCTTCTAATCAGCAGATTGTGTGTGTGTGTGTGTGTGTGTGTTGTGCTATGAGGGGAGGGACTGGGAAGAATGAAGACTATTCTTAGATCCTTTCTCCAATGCTCCCAAATCAACACTTTCCATTTTATTGTTTATCATATACGACTCTCCCCTTTCTTCTGGTAATACCACTGAAGACAGCGTTAGAACCAGGGAAACATGATCTCCACAACATTAGTGTTCTCTGCTCATTCCTGCCTTTGCATGGGCTGAGGGAGGAGGAAGCATATACCAACCTCCTCCACTGCCTATTAAGTTACCTTGCTCATTTTTTTCCCCTGGGCTTCCATGTTTCCTGACTAGGCTTTTTCACATTGCCGGACTATGATTAATGCCACTAGCTCTTTCCATTAAGGTCTAGCGAAGGCTTGTCATTCATTGATTTGGTTTCTACTTTGAGGTTCAAATTTTGTTGTAATGCTCTTCTCAGTCAAACTCATCAATGCCAGCATTTACTGCTCATTATAATTATGATTCTATTTCCTTTACATAATCAATGATCAACTCCTAAAAGCGATTTCCATGAATTTTGGCAGATTTACATTTTTTCTGTCTTCTCTTTCTTTTCAGGTATTTTATTATCAAAATGTCTCACATTTTGTAAAATCCGGGTATTCTCTCCACTCGTGAATATAATTTTTTAAGTGAATAATAGACAAACTAAATGTGTTTTCAGCTTCTGGGTAATTAATCCATCCAGTGTCTGTAGTCTAGATGAGAAAAATTATAAAGCTTTTATCAGTCCTACAGAGAGACAGACAACCCAAAGGGAGGTAGGACCATTGCACTCTGTAAGATTCTGCACAAAGATGGGGAGACAGAGTCCCAAACTAAACTGTAATTCACGTGTTTGGACCTGCCCAGTATTAGTCATCTGTCAGCCCGATTATATAGTAATCAGAAGCTTAGTAGCAACAAATTACATAGTGCTAAGAAACACTTCAAATGGATTTGTCCCTAAATTCATGGCTTTTGTCATGTCATTATTTTTGTAGCATTTATGTTGTGGTTTAAATTAATACTTTACTATGTTCTGTGTTTCCTTTTTAAACTCGTTCCCCCAAATTCCTCCCAAATACTTTTGACTTAGGAATTTGTGCCTGGAACAAAGTAAGTTCCAATAAATATTTGTTAAATGAATGAATATAAATTGGACAGAATAATACATTCTTTTATTTTTGCAACTGGATTTCTTTGGCAGTCTAATGAAGCCTATGGACCCTTCTCAGAATAATGTTTTTAATGTATAAAATAAAATACATAAGATTACAAAGGAAATCAAATATATTAGAGAAATAAAGTATTTCTGAAAACTGAGAAAAAATAATACATGGATTTCTTTATCAATCCATTAAATTAAGTGATTGTGTCCAATAACTACCATAATTTTGAAGTACATAATGATGAATATAATGATTTTTTGAGATATCTGCAACAACTGTAATGAGATATGAAAATATCTGAAATTTCCATTGGTGACAGTGTCTGTGCTAAAGTTGCCATCTCCGGATGTTGTCGGCATCTGCTCCATGACTCTGGGTCTGTGTCCTTTCTTACCTGGGCCCCAAAGTAACCCTATTTGTATCCAGAGTTTCTGAAAGTCTCTCTTGAAGGTTGACCCTTCAGACATTTGCTCTTTGCCTTTCATCTCCTGCAAGCAACCCTCAGAAGTTCCCCTATTCCCACCCTCTCCAGAGGAATAAGTGATACTTCAGATAAGTGAAGGAATGTTAATCACCACTTCCTGCCTGCCCTCCAATCAACAAAATCTTAAAGACATAGTTCTGATTTTTGTCTTTCACCCTATGTGGTTTCAATTCTTTAGATGACAACATCATCTTATTTATTTTGGATTTTTTTCTAGTCATTCTGGTTTTAGAATTTTAGAATTTACATTGATTGTCTCTTCCTGTATTTACTGACATCACAACCCAGAAGTTGTGCTCTTACCCAGCTGGCTGGAATGATGGTTCCAGCTGCTTCTAGACTTACTGGACAGCCACCTACATCTTAATACCAAATGCAGAGGGGTCAGTAGGTTGCAACTATATTTTACGGTAAAGCTCAAAACAAACTGTCTTATCTAAGACTTGACCCCACTTTAAACATTATAGATATTCCTAGGGTTCAATCCGTAGCACTCTTTACTTATCTTCATAATCTTTAATAATTCCCAGGCTTAGTTTCTCTGGGTTCTTCACTCCACTCCCTTGCTTCCTTCTCTGGAGAGCTGGATCCGGCATTTTGTGATCTCTTTCTGTTGGTTGGAGTCCTATTATCAATAGACAGTGTGATGGTTAATTTTATGTGTCAACTTGGCTAAGCTATGGTATCCAGTTGTTTGGTCCAACATCAGGCCAGATATTGTTGTGCAGGTATTTTTAAGATGTGATTAACATTTAAATCAGTACACTTTGAATAAAGTAGATTACCCTCCATTATGTATGGGTGGGCCTCATCCGACTGGTTGAAGGCCTGGAGAGAAAAGACTGAGGAAGAAAGAGTTCTGCCTCTAGACTGCCTTATGGGTCTCTAGCCTGCTGGCCCACCCTGCGCATTTCATACTTGCCAGCCTCCACAGTTGTGTGAGCAACTTCCTTAAAATCTCTCTCTCTTTCTGTCTTAATGGTTCTATTTCTCTGTAGAGCCTAATACAGATTCATTGTCCTGAACCTTGATGAGTTTACCCCCTGACTTTGAGTTTTGTTTCTTTGTTTGGGCTTCTCCCACTGTCATGTTATTTGGATCTGTCCCCACCAATATCTATACATGCTTGTCCCAAACATGATTTTTTCCATTTCTTGGAATATTGGACATTTTATTTTCCAGTGGCCTTTGCTGGCACCAGCTCTGCAGCAGGATCATTTTTCTCCTAACCTCTCCCATTGTTTCTAGTTTTCTTCTCTCTTCTCCCCAGACTAATTTGATGAGGTCCCATAAAGTCTAGTGCCTGAGTCTGAGGAATCTTGATCCTTCTAAACATAGAACATATTCTAAGCACATCATTAGTTCCAGTTATTAAAACATGGATATTTTCCTTGGTAAGTGAATAGATTCATAATCTAGTTTTCAATTCATTTCTTGTGAATTTGGTTAGTGGGATGTAGTCATCCAGAATCAATGCGTGTATGATTGAACTAATGAAATTGAATTTTCAGGACCAGCAAAGTTGAGTTGATGAATTGAGTAAAGGTACTTGTGTTAGCTTCCTAGGGCTTCTGTAATAAATTACCTCAAATTTTGTGGCTTAAAACAAAAGAAATTTATTCTCCCTCAGTTCTGGAGGCCAGAAGTTCCAAAATCAAGGACTTCTCTCTAGAGGCTTTAAGGGCAATTTCTTCCTTGCCTCCTCCAGCTTCTGGTGGCTGTTAGCATTCTTCAGCTTCCTTGGTCTGTGGTCCCATCACTCCAAGCTTTGCCTCCATCTTCACATCGCCTTCTCCTCTATGTATCTGTGTCAAACTTCCCTCTGTATTTCTCTTGTGTTGCCATTAAGGCCACCCAGGTAATCCAGGGTAATCTCACCTAAAGGTAACATTCACAGGTTCTGGAGATTAGGATGTGGGCGAATCTTCAGGGAGCCATTTTTTTACCTACCACAATATCCTTTGGCAACAGCCAACTCCCTCTTTGACTTCTCTTAATTTCATGAGCAGTTTCTAATAAAAGTTCTATCTGAAAACTGCAGGTGGAGTTCTTTGAAATGGGTCAGTATAATGTGTAAATTACACAGTCTACAGAATGGGGATGGGAGCTATATCAAGAATGTTATATCCACATTTTTAGTAGATTTCTTTGCAGATTCAATCATATGAGGCAGAGAGTCTGTAAGAAATTGACCTCGATAGGTCTTGCCATGCAAAATGCATCAAAACAAGGCCCAGGAGCAAAGAGTGTCTGTCATTTGACTTCTGATGACCCTAATTACTCACACGATAATGAAATCCAAATATATAATTTCAGATTCAGGATGAGATAGATGCTGTAGTGAAATGGATGTTTGTAACACTACTAGAAGTACAAGAAAGCAGTCAGATCCAGTAGTGATGTATGAAAAATCAACAAAAAGACTTTCTACAACATTTTTCTTAATAATATTTTAATAATCAGTGAAGATTTTGCACAATAAATATTTGCTGGATGAATGAATGGATTTCATGGGTATTGTGATATTGCTAGAGGCTGTGGTGGGACAGTTTGTGCTTTCCCTCACTGTTACAAGGTGGTAAGCAAAAGTGTTTTAAGAAGGAACTTTGCCACACCACTAGGAATCTATGTTAGGAAATCTAACACCATTTATAGCTTTGCTTTTCCAAGGTTTTTTTTCCTGGATGGGTCATCTCCAAGGGAGAATTAGTGTCATTTCTTTTGCATTCAGTCCTTGCATCAGTATCCTTAAAACTAAGAAATAAACTTTTTATTTGATGGATTATTGATAAATTTAAATATTAACATGTCACACTTAACCAGTGACATTTACCTAGTGAAAACCACCAATTGTATCAATATATTTGATTATATTCAATGAAAATTACGACTATGCCTTAAAATATTTCTTTAAAATGTTTTGAATTTGAAAAACTGACTTCTATGTCCCATTTTATTGATTGATGCCTATACTAGTAAGTTCTCATAACTTTTGGTGGTGTGCATTACCTCCCACTTCAGTTTTGGTGGGAAAGCTATTTTTCTGTACACATCCTTTCCCTAGAAGATTGCTTTGGTTATTAGAGGATGTTGGTCAAAACACTGAACAAGCACATCAAATTTTTTTTCTGAGAGTAAAAGCAATGGCACTTTAGGAGATATTCTAGTGAATAACTGCTCTGACTAAGCTTTCACAGATGTTTGCCTTCATTGGCTGCTATTTTGGGTTCACACTATCAGCAGGAACCAGAAATGTGATTCTCTTTTGACCCTCAATTTTAGCAGAAAATGTACACTGAAGAAGCATGTGGAGGGGGGAAATACGATTAGGAAATACCAGTAGTAGCAATATAATCAACATGCTCAACTAAAGGTCTTTTCTTGTTTTAAAATATCCCCGAGAATTTTATCACCACAGTAAAAGTGCACTCTCAAACATTTTTTGGTTTAGGGAAGACACAAATGGTAGTCTGTGTTGCAAGGCATTCTCAGGACTCAACATAAAACACTGTGTAGGAGAAATTATATTCTCTTTACATTAGGCCAAGTGACTTGCCTACTAGTCAGGTTTTAAAGAATGAGATGAACTATGTGTTTTCCTTCTTGCACTGAAGCAAATTAAACTTTGTTATTGAACATGACAGTGATTTTTTGAACATCTAGCGCATATTTTTTAATATTTTATTTTTATTTCATCTGAATTTGTATTTAAGGAGAGAATATTTTCTTACAGTGTAACTCATTTTTATAACTTTCAGAATATCAAAAATCTTTGAAATGGTAAAAGCAAAGAAATACCTTTTTTGTTCACTTAATTTTAATTTTTTATGCATCAAAAGTCCTTTGAATTTGTTTCCTTTTTCTTGAGTTTATCTGAAAGTAATATGCACACTCAAACACTAATAAGAGTTGTAAACATGTCCACATTCATAGTTCCCATCAAAAAAGAGATATTTCTGAAAAAGGTTACAGTATTCTAAATTTTCTTACCAAGAGGAAAAATATTATGTATTCCAAATTCATGTTAATTACCTATTATAAAAGCCTTGTGAAGTGAAATATCTTGTGAATCCATATCTATTTCCATCTATATCTATATCTTTATATCTATGTCTCTATAACATTTGTTATATTGACAGACTCTTCATATGTGTTACATCAACAATTCAGATTTCTGCTTATTTTTAAGCTGCCCAGAGTGCCAACTAAACGGTTAGTACTGTCATTTCAAGTTAATGTGCAAGGTGGAGTTAAGGGGTTCAAGATAGGGATAGCAGAGTTTCAGGGTACTCAACATGTTCAGATGATTATTTCCTTAAAAACAGATTCTTGGTAGCTATCACACTAGGTTGAAATAATATGTTTATAAAATCGTATACCACAATTGTCATGAATCTTTCTAGATGTCTGTCTAATATAAAAATATAACCAGGAATCGGGGAATTAAATAGTACCATACAAAGAGTATGGACTTCGGAGTCAGACAGACTTGGATTTGAACACCATATCTATCTCTTTTTTCCTGTCTCTTGGTAAGTTAATGTTTGTGAGCCTCTGTTTTGCCATCTTTAAAATAGAAATAGTATCATCTTTTGTAAATTAAGTTAGAAAATGTATATAAAATGCTTATTAGAGTACCTGATACATCAAGTCCCCTATAATTATTAATATTTTCCTACCTTTTAAAGACCTGAATTAAATTAAAATAACTCTAGATATAGTCTAATGAAGCAAAAGTCCTTATATACATTATTACAGTCATTAAGATAAACATAGATTCCTAAAAGAAATATGATTGGGTCTATTAGCAATTGAGCTGAGGTCTCTAAGTAACTTAAACTGTCTCCTTTAATAATAGTATAATATAAATAAAGCCAGTAGAGTTATAGCAGTAACGATAGACATTTATTGGGCACTGGGCCATGCATTTTGTTGTATGCACTCTTGTTTAATTCTTACAACAATCTCATGAGGCAAATACTACTATCATCCCTATTTTAGGAAGGTTTAGTAACTTGCTCAAGGTCACACAATTAGTAAGTGACAAGGCTGGGACTTGAAGTCTATATGACTTCAAGTTGTGCACCTGAATTAAGGTGTGGCAGCGGAAATAGAAAGAGGTATTAAGAGTTAAAATGGATTGGAATTCCTGATTGTTTGGATGGGGCCTAAAGGATAGAGTGGAGTCAAGGCAAGTAAATGCATCACTAGTGGCTCCCTTCTAAGTAGAACAGTTGCAAGTAACAAAAACCCTTATGAGTTAACTTAAGCTCCCCCAAATAATTTATTGTAAGGTTCCAGTAGTGACCCACAGAACCCAAAGCTGGGAATGCAGCTGCTATAGGAACACAGGAAATATTTTTTTCTCTTCTCTGAACATTTGGTTCACTTGTCTCAATGCAGGTGGGCTTCCTTGGCTCCCAACCTCCATGGAACAATTCATCACTGGCCCCCAGCTCCCAAGTTTACCTACTTCAGGTTCAGCTACATAGAGAAACAGTCTCTCTTTCTCTCCTAATACAAAGGTAATCAAGCTGACCCAATTGGAATCAGGTGCCCCCAATCCAAGAAACTGTTGCCAGGGCTGCAGAGTTATATAACACAAACTTGGCTTCTGGGAAACAATCCAGGGTGGGAGCAATCCCCAGAAAAGATGGTCTAGGCTGACACCTTCACGTGTGGCCACCACAGTGCCATTCACTAAAAGGAAATGTCCAGGGTCCTAGGCAGTGGTGATATCAAGGAGGCAGTGAACTGGAGCCTTTATTCTAGAAATGTTTATCCTATCGATGGTGAAAAGTTTGCATTAATGGTGAGTTGGAAATAGCTTTATATTTCAAGACTTTCTGTCTTAGAGACATCATTTGGTACAGAGCACAACATCTGTTCCTGGGTGTCAACAGTATCAACTCTGTATACCGTCAAAGATAAGATAATATCCATTCTGCCTTTCCCCCTCTTAAGTCTAGATTGACTCTAGAAAGTTTTAAGTTCAGGTAACAGAGTGCTGTGGTGTAAGGGGTACTGAAAACGTCAGTTTTTGGGGAAAACGTCATAGGTGTGGCGGCTTTTAAAACTTGCCATTTTATGGTTGTGAGCATTTTTTACTTTCTGAGGGTTGAGACTTAAACTTATCTGTGGAACAAACAGTTCCTTTATTTTGGGAAAAGCTACACTGCAAAGCGAATTAAGTTCTTTCCCATTGTTCTTGGGAAAAAAACAATGCAAAGGAGTCATTCAGGAACAGATGCATCCAACAGAGCAGCTTTAGTAAAATAAACTGGGTACACCTTTCAGGAAACTCGTGTCTCCAGCACTGATATTTTCCTTAGAAATGGATTTAGGCCTCCATTCTGACCCTCTTTGGGCCTACCGCTCTCCATAGGGTGAGGAGTCCACAGGGCCAGTGGGACATGCCCTCTTGGAAGCTGCTCTCCCACTTGTTGACCACATTCTGGGTATCAAGGACCCCTTAATTTCCTGCTCAGACATCCCTGACCCTGCTCCCAGGGCCTCTTTACTGAGTCTGATTTCTTGAGAAGGCTTTTAGGCCCAGGCATGTATGGAAAGAGCTTAAAGGAGCAACGTGGTTTGACCACTTGTGAGGTCTTTTACGGTACAGGATGGAGCTGAGTCAAAGGAGAAAAGGGGTGAGACAGGGGTCTCCATGTGTACTCTTGCCCTGGGTACCACAAATGTTAGGGGTGGGGCTGCCCTCCGAGTGGTAGTTCTCACACATTAATATACAGAAGAATTATGTGAAGGGCTTGTTTAAAATATGTATAGTTTGTACCTCCACACGTGTATATGTTTTTCTATCCAAGAAATTTCCCTCAGGATACCAGCAGTAGAACCCTCCACAACTGTAGGGTTATACTTAGGGCTGACATTTTAACTTTCTGTTGGGGGAGAGACTTCTGGCCGGCTTGCTGTGACCCAGCTTGGAGCAGGTAGACTGGTAGATCATGGGAAATGTGCTGATGGGGGACAAAGATGGTTCTGATGCCTTTTGGAGGCTGTGGCATAAGAACAGTGCCCGCTTGAAGAAAATGGATCATCTAGGGAAGAAGTCAGTCCCATGGCAGAAAATGAGGGCTTCAAAGGTAAGCCTTAGGCTGGGGCAGAAGAGAAATCGCCGTTCTCTCTTTTTGACTTGACAGTTTGTCTAGGAATCTAAGTTGTGGAAATATTTGGGTCATTCTTAGAGGTAGAATTGAGCTGGCCCCCAAAAAAGGAAATAGAATATGTACTCTTGGGGTTGCAGCCCCTGGTCTTTAATTGCCCCTTCGATTGGCAGGTATAAGGATTTGCAGGTTATTTTTCCTTCTCATTCTTCCTAAACTTGAGGAATTGGGTAGAGGCAAGGAAGAAATTAGTGTCCTCTTCTCTTGAGGGCAGAGCGACCATAGGGAGGGCTCATCAGTGCCCAGGGGAGTGTCATTCTCAAGAGGCCATTACCACTATCCCAGCATGGTGGGAAGTTGAAGAGGCCAAATACAAAAATGTATTCCTGAGCACATTTGAGACAGTGTTTGGGAAACTCAGGGGTAGCTGGGGGGACGGTTTGAAGAGAGTTAGTTTCTAGCAACTAAGCTGAAGTGGTTTGTGCTTTTGTAAATTGTCCTGACTGTACTTAGTAATCACAGGCTGGGGCCAGGGACTTTTGGGTCACATTCATGGTCTTTTTGAATGTTTCTTGGTATTTTTATGCTCTGACCACATTCTGATGGGAAAAATACTTTATGCTAGTTTCATGTGGAACTCTGAACAGGACAATTCAGTTCTGTACTTCCTGGAGGCACAGCTTGACACTACAGTAAGACTAATACAGTGAAAAAGAAGTGTTCCAACAGCATGCTTTGCTGTTGAAGATAGTAATGGTCAGAAATTCATTCTCAGAGGTAGAGATGCTACAGAAAGCATAGAAAGGTTTTTAGGGCAATTAGAACATGGAAAATATTACCATAAAATTGTGGTTGATGGGAAAGATGAAAATGAAAGGGGGACATTGAAATCTGAGTAACAGGTTCAAATGTTCATTATTAACCAGGCCTTAATGAAACCGTCTATAGTTAATCAAAAGGGAATTAAAAGCTGAGGGCCTGGAAAGGCCCCAGTATTTTAAGGGATGGGAGATTGTAAACATATAACTATTCAGGCTGGAAGGACAGGTTTAGGAAGCCCAGAAGATGTGGAGATAAAGTCCAACCACAAACTGAAGCACACCCGAATATTTACTGGCTTAATCTTGGAAGAGGCACCCACACTCTGTGCCCCTATGACACAGTTTTAGAGGGGTAACTGTTCTCTTTGCTTGGGTAAATAGATTTGTAACCCCAGGAAGAAATAATGAACTGATAAATCAAAAACTTATAGTTTAATATTTTTATTTTAAATCTAGGAAAACATTTAGTAACTAGGCTTGTAATCAAGCCACTTTTGTATATTCCATTTGCGTTTTAGGCTTAAGAGGATTTGAGCTCCTAAATTTAAAGATTTGGTTTATTAGATATATAAAATTGCTATGAGAAAGATTTTTCTTGTTTTTTATACTGACTTGTCAGGTGAGTATTTTGTCATTGTAATTTAGGATGTCTAAGTGAATCTGATTAATTAAATGTATAAATAGCTAAATATTTATAAGAGCTACCAAATATAAGCAATATATAAGCATCAATCAAAGGAGAAGTATAAATGATTGTTCTTATTTGGGTATAAAAGTTCATAAAGAAAAATAGATTTAAAAATATATTTTAATAAACTGAATAGTAATCAAAACATAAGCAATTGTAAATATGCTTTTCTGGACACAAAAGCTGTTTTGGGTAATAATAGCTTATTTGGACCTCAAGTGGTTCATTGTGGCTCCACTACTCCCTTGCTTGTGACATTTAGCGAGTTATTCAACCTCATTGTTTCTTTTTCCTCACTGTAATATGGAGATAATAGTAGGAGTATTTCATGGGGTTGTTATGAGACTTAAATGAGGTATACAATAAAGCACTTAGAACAATATTTGGTAGATACTAGGTGTACAATAAATAAATATAGCTCCACATCTCTGCTGTGGCACTGGAAAAAGTTCTAGAAAAGGGCCCCAGAGATGGAGGGGCCAGGATGGCTCTGGTTTGCAGCACTTGAGTCTTCCCCTGATTCTTCTCCTCAGCGGTTACTTGGCTTTTGAAACTCATCTATTATAACATTCTTTTACTTGAATAGTTTAAAATCATCTGCACTGTAGTAACAAAGTCCTTAAAAGAAAAACACAGATACATGGCTCTGCAGGGGCATTTGTACATGGTGTTGATGGGCTTACCATAAGCAAACCTATGAAACATATGAATGATAAAAATATTTGACTTCTCAGGTAAAGTTAAGGATTGCTGCTGTGTTCACTGGATGGCAACAATTTGGTTAATGCATGTGATTACTACAGTAAATTGTATGGAGAAATCAGGTATGGAAACAGTGCTTGTGTCAAAGCTGAATTCTGTTTTGATTTAATAAGAGACATGGGCAAGCTGTATTCATGGTTCATCCTCTCCTATACAAGAAGGGTAGAGAGAGTGAGCAGAAGGGAACTTAGATAATAAAGAGCCACATCTTAGGACTTTCCTGGTGGCACAGTGGTTAAGAATCCATCTGCTAATGCAGGGGACACAGGTTCGAGCCCTGGTCTGGGAAGATCCCATATGCCATGGAGCAAACTAAACCTGTGCACCACAACTACTGAGCCTGCGCTCTAGAGCCCACGAGCCACAACTACTGAGCCCACGTGCTCTAGGACCTGTGTGCCACAACTACTGAGCCTGCATGCTGCAACTACTGAAACCTGCACGCCTGGAGCCCGTGCTCCATAACAAGAGAAGCCACCACAATAAGAAGCCCATGCACCACAACGAAGAGTAGCCCCCACTCACCACAACTAGAGAAAGACCACGCACAGCAACGAAGACCCAACACAGCCAAAAAAAAAAAAAAAAAAAAGAAAGAGCCACATCCTACATTCTACCCACATCAGAAAATCTTTGTGTTCTACCAGATATTGGAATTACATGGGAGGAGGGAGATAGGTTACTATCAGATATCAAATACCAAATTAAACTAGCTATTTGTGTAATGGTTAACACTGCACTGCAACTCAGGTAGACATTTTATTAAGCCTGAAGAAGGTGAGAATGTAGGTAACTAAATCTGTGGTTAAAAGACTCATGGGAATGTGGGAATCACAAACTCTGTCACTTGATTGTTGCTTATTTTGAATTACCAGTCCAACTGTTACTACAAAATCATAGAATCACATGACACTTCACCTGTTTAAAGTCATCCACATCCTTCTAATACAGCTTCTCAACAAGACTAATTTGATTTTGCTTTTCATAAAGACTCTCAGGGAAGAGATTTTATGACTTCCCTTGTTAGTGCTTTCATAGCTGTCAGCCTACATCACTAGGAAATCTTTCCTGGTGTCTCTTAGGAAATCCCCTGAAAATTAATGAGTAACTAAATCTTGCTCCTGAGTGGGAGGGAAAGATAATGGAATATGAGTCTGCTGAACCAAAGGTGAATGGAACTTAAGTTTATTTGATGTCTGAGCTTCCAGAAGTGGTGAGGCAACTTCTGTAGGTGAATCACAGACTAGAAGGAGACGTGGTTGGCCCTGACACACCCACTTTGTTTCAGGGAGAGTCAAATGGAACTGTGCCAGGGAGTACTACTGTAAAACATAACAGAACCTCAGCTCACTCTCGAACACTTTAGAAAATTGGAAACAGCCATGGATGTGGTATTCATCATTAAAAAAATTTCACTGTAGAGTAAAGGGACCTTAAGGGATTCTTCCTTATTTTTAAATGTATATTCAATTTTCAATGACTACTTTGAAATTATAACATATAGTTCAAAATAGAATGGCTTATTAAACAGTCAGTTTGCTGAGTTAGGGTTGGAGCAGATCGGACTGTTTTAGAAATGGCTGAGGTGGTGACATCATATGTCATGGCCATTAAGGTGAGGAAAATAAGGGAATACTCCAATGTATCTTCAAATAGCAGCTACTCAAGAAAAAAAAAGGTCAGATATGGATACAGATTGAAAATCAAGTCAAAATAAGATTAGGTAACTCTTGGTAACTTAGTTAGTGGCAGAGAAGTGTTAAACAGCCAGTTAAACATTGGAGAAAATTTCTAAGAGAATTACTGCAGTTTCTAAGCTGGGGCTCAAGGAATGCTGGATTGGGCCAAACCAGGAAAATTAGGGGGCAGAAATCTGTTCTACAAGACAAGGTTGTCACTCTCACCACTATTATTCAACATAGTTTTGGAAGTTTTAGCCAAGCAATCAGAGAAGAAAAAGAAATAAAAGGAATCCAAATTGGAAAAGAAGAAGTAAAGCTGTCACTGTTTGCAGATGACATGATATTATACATAGAGAATCCTAAAACTGCCACCAGAATACTACTAGAGGTAATCAATGAATTTGGTAAAGTAGCAGGATAGAAAATTAATGCACAGAAATCTCTTGCATTCTTATACACTAATGACGAAAAACCTGAAAGAGAAATTAAGGAAACACTCCCATTTACCATTGCAACAAAAAGAATAAAATACCTAGGAATAAACCTATCTAAGGAGACAAAAGACCTGTATGCAGATATAAGACACTGATGAAAGAAATGAAAGATGATACAAACAGATGGAGAGATATACCATGTTCTTGGATTGGAAGAATCAACATTGTGAAAATGACTATACTACCCAAAGCAATCTGCAGATTCAGTGCAATCCCTATCAAACTACCAATGGCATTTTTCACAGAACTAGAACAAAAAATTTCACAATTTGTATGGAAACACAAAAGACCCTGAATAGCCAAAGCAATCTTGAGAAAGAAAAACGGAGCTGGAGGAATCAGGCTCCCTGACTTCAGACTATACTACAAAGCTACAGTAATCAAGACAGTATGGTACTGGCACAAAAACAGAAATATAGATCAATAGAACAGGATAGAAAGCCCAGAGATAAACCCACGCACATATGGTCAACTAATATACGACAAAGTAGGCAAGGATATACAATGGAGAAAAGACAGTCTCTTTAATAAGTGGTGCTGGGAAAACTGGACAGCTACATGTAAAAGAATGAAATTAGAACACTCCCTAACACCATACACAAAAATAAACTCAAAATGGATTAAAGACCTAAATGTAAGGCCAGACACTATCAAACTCTTAGAGGAAAACATAGGCAGAACACTCTACGACATAAATCACAGCAAGATCCTTTTTGACCCACCTCCTAGAGAATGGAAATAAAAACAAAAATAAACAAATGGGACCTAATGAAACTTAAAAGCTTTTGCACAGCAAAGGAAAACATAAACAAGAGGAAAAGACAACCCTCAGAATGGGAGAAAATATTTGCAAATGAAGCAACTGACAAAGGATTAATCTCCAAGATTTACAAGCAGCTCATGCAGCTCAATACCAAAAAAACAAACACCCCAATCCAAAAATGGGCAGAAGACATAAATAGACATTTCTCTAAAGAAGATATACAGATTGCCAACAGACACATGAAAGGATGCTCAACATCACTAATCATTAGAGAAATGCAAATCAAAACTACAGTGAGGTATTACCTCATACCAGTCAGAATGGCCATCATCAAAAAATCTACAAACAGGGGCTTCCCTGGTGGCGCAGTGGTTGAGAATCTGCCTGCCAATGCAGGGGACACAGGTTCGAGCCCTGGTCTGGGAAGATCCCACATGCCAGGGAGCAACTGGGCCCGTGAGCCACAATTGCTGAGCCTGCGCGTCTGGAGCCTGTGCTCCACAACAAGAGAGGCCGCGATGGTGAGAGGCCCGCGCACCGCGATGAAGAGTGGTCCCCACTTGCCGCAACTGGAGAAAGCCCTCGCACAGAAGCGAAGACTCAACACAGTCATAAATAAATAAATAAATAAATAAATAAAAGAACGTGAATTTCTTTTAAAAAAAAAAAGAAAGATATATTTTTGAAAAAAAAAAATCTACAAACAATAAATGCTAGAGAGGGTGTGGAGAAAAGGAAACCCTCTTACACTGTTGGTGGAATGTAAATTGATACAGCCACTATGGAGAACAGTATGGAGGTTCCTTAAAAAACTAAAAATAGAACTACCATACGACCCAGCAATCCCACTACTGGGCATATACCTGGAGAAAACCATAATTCATAAAGAGTCATGTACCACAATGTTCATTGCTGCTCTATTTACAATAGCCAGGACATGGAAACAACCTAAGTGTCCATTGACAGATGAATGGATAAAGAAGATGTGGCACATATATACAATGGAATATTACTCAGCCATAAAAAGAAACGAAATTGAGTTATTTGTAGTGAGGTGGTTGGACCTAGAGTCTGTCACACAGAGTGAAGTAAATCAGAAAGAGAAAAGCAAATACCGTGTGCTAACACATATATATGGAATCTAAAAAAAAAAAAAAGGCTCTGAAGAACCTAGGGGCAGGACAGGAATAAAGATGCAGATGTAGAGAATGGACTTGAGGACACAGGGAGTGGGAAGGGTAAGCTGGGACAAAGTGGGAGAGTGGCATGGACATATATACACTACCAAATGTAAAATCGATAGCTAGTGGGAAGCAGCCGCATAGCACAGGGAGATCAGCTCGGTGCTTTGTGTCCACCTAGAGGGGTGGGATAGGGAGGGTGGGAGGGAGGGAGACACAAGAGGGAGGAGATATGGGGATATATGTATATGTATAGCTGATTCACTTTGTTATAAAGCAGAAACTAACACACCATTGTAAAGCAATTATACTCCAATAAAGATGTTTAAAAAAACCTAACAAACTAGTGAATATAACAAAAAAGTATGCTTACAGATATAGAGAACAAACTAGCATTTACCAGTGGTGGGGGAGGGGCAATATAGGGATGGGGGAGCAGGAGGCAAAAACTTTTGGGTGTAAGGTAAGCTCAAGGATATATTGTACAGGGGCTTCCCTGGTGGCGCAGTGGTTGAGAATCTGCCTGCCAATGCAGGAGACACGGGTTCGAGCCCTGGTCTGGGAAGATCCCACGTGCCGCGGAGCAACTAAGCCCGTGAGCCACAATTACTGAGCCTGCGCGTCTGGAGCCTGTGCTCCGCAACAAGAGAGGCCGCGATAGTGAGAGGCCTGCGCACCGCGATGAAGAGTGGCCCCCGCTCGCCACAACTAGAGAAAGCCCTCACACAGAAACGAAGACCCAACACAGCCATAAATAAATAAATAAATAAGAGACAGAAAGTAGATTTAGTGGGGTTGGGGTGAGTACAAGGGATCTTTTAAAAAAAAAAAAAAAAAAAGGATATATTGTACAACATGGGGACTATAGCCAGTATTTTGTCATAACAGTAAATGGAAAGTAATCTTTAAAAATCATATTAAAAAAAAAAAAGAAATCTGTTCTAGTAAAGAACCCTAGAATAAAGCCAAGGGATAGGGGATTAGTCCAAGTAGGGTTTGGAGGTGGAGTGAGGAAAAAAGATAGGCAAGATGTAAGTATCAAGAGCATAGCTTCAATTCAAACCCCAAGTTCAGGTTTCATTCCTAGTAAAAGCAGTGAAGACAACAGCCTAAAGTTCTGAGCGGCAGAAAATCAACACAGATCCAGACAAGTAGGAGAGAGCCACCCTGGTCTTAAGGTGCTTTGGTGCAAATTAGTAAAAGCCACCCCTTCTTTTGGGAGATGGCGCTCAATGTCAAGTCTCAAGGATTGGTGAGTGAATTGTAGGTTGATGTCAGCTTCCAAAAACCAGGGCCCACATGTGGGACCCAACTACACAAATGCACACAGTGGCTCTGCGAGAGCGATTGCATCAGTGTATCACCCACATCATTAGTTCTCATCCTAGGACCCCGGCACCTACCCACTGAGTCACAGTTTCTGGGGGTAGGGTCCTGGAATCAGTATTTTGTCCCTTAAGATAAAAAAGTATCATATATATATATACATACACGTGTGTGTATGTGTGTGTGTATATATATATATAAAGTATTATATATATACACACACATACATATATGTTTTTTTTGCAGAAGTAGTACCTGCCTATGCCTCTTGAAGTCAATGAAACAAGAATATGCATGAAGACAAAACTGAAAGCCTACCTTCCTCTTTCTACCCCACCCCCAAGGCCCTAGGATTAGCCACTCCTGATAGATTTTGTTTGTGCATATAAAAATGTATTTGTATTATCTATATTAATGTCTCATACAGGATAAAAAATTGTGAAATAGTATTCACAAGGTTTCCTATGCATTTCCCACTCCTCTCACCATGAAAAAAAGAATTCTTGCCTACTTGGAACTCAGGATCTTGGTTGTAGAGATGAAGAAAATGAGCGAAAGGAGACATAGAACTTGAAGGAGCCTGAGATGATTGTATCAGTCAGGATCCTGGCAGGAATCAGATGGCACACTCAAGCTGGGGCACGGAGAAGACCTTAACTGAAGGACTGTTTACAGAGGGGTGGGCAGGGTTTAAAGAAGCTACCCAGAGGTGTGGAAGTACCCCAGGTCTAATAACACCTGGGAGCTGCTACCACCTCCAGCCACATGGCAAGGAGTGCTGGCTGTTGCTGCTGGGACCCAGGCTGACAACTCAGCAGGGAGCGATCTGAGGGGAAAAAGAACTTGACCTCCCTCTCCTCGCTTCCTTCTGCTTCCTGCCAAGTCTCCCCACTGGCCCAGCTCAATTGGAAGCCAGAAGGCAAAGGGGCCTGGTGATATCATCCATTTAGGTCAGCCTCAGAGCAGGCCACAGAGCAGGAGAGCAAAGGAGGCTGGAGGGGCAACTGGAGGATATCCAGCACAACATGTGTCTGAAAATATGTATCTTAGCAGGCAGGAGAAGTGACGGAAAACATTGCCAGAGCCCTGCATGAAAAGAAAAAGAGGGGTTGGGGTATTTAGAGAAAGCAGAAGATCCTTTAGTGACAGATCACTATGCTGTTGCTGCTGGTGCTGGGGTGTGTGTGTGCGCGTGTGTGTGTGCATGTGTGTGTGTGCATATGTGTGTGTGTGTGTGTGTGAGAGAGAGAGAGAGAGAGAGAGATAAAAGAGATTTTAAAGAAAGTTGCCACAGATTATAAATTGAATGCTCTTTAATGGTTAAAAGACACTGTGCTTCTTTTTCAAATATTCTGGTTTTGTTGGAATGCTGGTTTACTTTTTTCCCTTCAAATATGTACAGGGATTTTTATACAAGGAGGTTCATTATGGCATATCCTTAGGTGCAGAGAAAAAAACTAGAAGGAGATATAAAAAAATGTTCACTGATTTAATTTCTAGAAAATGGAATTATAGCTGACTGTTTTTTTTTAATGTGGGAGGTTCTTGGTATTTTGATTATTATTTATTTATTTATTTATATATTTATTTTTGGCTGTGTTGGGTCTTCGTTGCTGCGTGCGGGCTTTCTCTAGTTGTGGCAAGTGTGGGCCACTCTTCATCGCGGTGCGCGGGCCTCTCACTAACGCGGCCTCTCTTGTTGCGGAGCACAGGCTCCACACGCGCGGGCTCAGTAATTGTGGCTCATGGGCCTAGTTGCTCCGCGGCATGTGGGATCTTCCCAGACCAGGGCTCGAACCTGCGTCCCCTGCATTGGCAGACAGAATCTCAACCACTGCACCACCAAGGAAGCCCATAGCTGATTTTTATTTCTTATTTTGTGCTTTTTAGCATTTTCCAAACTTTTGGCCATAAAGATGCATTATTTTACGGTAACTCAGTCTTGGGCCTAGGTCCTTTTCCTTTCTTTATCTTTACTCCTCCTAGGTGATCTCATCCATTCTCACAGGTTTAAACATCATCCATATGCTGAAAACTCCCACATTTACATTTCTATGTCTGACTTCTCTCCTGAGATCCAGACTTATTTGCCAACTGCTCCCTGACACCACCCCTGGGCTGTCTAATAGACATCTCAAAGTCAACATGTCTGAAACAGAGGTCTCGACTTAACCCCCTCTCCCTCTAATTGCCTGATCTCTCCTTTCCCAGGACTGGGGGTTTAAAAATTATATTTTGCATAGTCAATCCACATGTTACAAAATGTAAAAGGTACAAAAGGTTAATCATTGTAAAAGATGTTCCTGTCCTAACCCAGGTTTTGTTTCCCTGTTCCCTGTCTATCAAGTTTTCCTTCTCTAAAACATTGTCTGAACTTTTATCTTCTTTGCGCATACGAATATATGTGAATATACATTTTTATATTTTTAAATTTTACATAAAAGTTAGCATTTTTTATCCACTGCTCAGCATCTTGTATTTTCTCTTAACAGCCCCTCTTGGAGATATTTCTATCTATACCAGTATAGATAGAGCTGTTCATTCTTTTTAATATCTGCATAGCATTCCATTATGTGAATAGGGTTAATTTTTTTTAAACAAGCCCTTATCCTGAGGCTAGACTATTTGCATTCCAGTTATATTATGTGTGATACAAATTATACCCTATCAGGATTACTATTATATAACTGTCTTTTTTGACCCATCAATATATAGTGGGCATTATGCCATATTAGTGCCCACAGGGCTACCACTTTTTAAAAAAATCACAGCCTTCACATTTTATCATATGAATGTGCCATAATTCACCCAACCACACCTTTGTTTATGAGCATTTGCTTTTCCGTAGTCTTTTGCTTTCATAAGCAATAGTGTGATGGACATCTCCCTCCAATTCCCTGTGGTGGTGTTCACCACACCTTATTTCTTTTTCTCCAGAGCACACAGCTAGTCTACATTTCCCAAGCTCCCTTCCAGGTAGAGAGAGCAAGTTCTCGTCATCCAGTTCTGACAAACAATACAGGTCAAAGTGGTGTTTTCCACTTCTACACCCAGTCCATAAACATCTCCCACACCATCCTCTGCACGTTCTCTTTCCCCAACTTCCAACTTAATAGAGGGGACTCCAAGGACCTAGAGAAGGATGGAGTCACCACATAGCTCTCTGAATGACGTGTGAGCAGAGCCCCCCTGTTGACTTGCATTGGCCTGTGATATGAGCACAAAATACACACATTGTATTGAGCCACTGAGATTTTAAAGGTTATTTTTCAGTTTGTCTGTCCTAAATAATATGCACATATCTATGCTTCTACATAGAAGCATTAGAAGCATCTATTTTTGTAGGATGAATTTTGAGAATCGCTAAGCCTAAATGGCCTAAACATTTAAAATTTGACATTTATTGTCAGTTTGTTCTCCAGAAAGTGTACATTAGCTTATACTCCCTCCATAAAAGCATGAAAATGGTCAAGGAGAATGAAAATATCTCTTCTATTTATTTTATAAAGTAGGTATGAGGGAGTAATTAAAGTGGAATCTAAAAAAAATATTAAAGCTTTAACATTGCAATGACATTAAAGGTTTAAATGGTAAATATACAGATTAATATTGTCTAAAAGATTATTGGTTTCCAGTGTTGATGGGGGTGAGAGAGTGTCTGCATTTAGTTAAAGAGCTCTGTATGTGATTCTGATGCCAGGTTTGGAAACCACTAGCCTGATGTGTTGTGGATTTCAAGTGGCTAAATGCTGTGTATTCAATGGTGCCCCTCATAAAGTATCACGGAGTCCATATACACCCGTAGAAGAATCTTTTCTAGCTTGTCTCAATCTAGAAGTTGTACTTCTACTCTTTTTGCCTCTAGCAGGCTTTAGAAGTAATCCTATCATCATAACACAGACAGAATAGCGCGTTAGGGGCAGAGAGCCCTCAAAGCACTAAGAGCTGTAGGACTGAATGAATAGATAGAGAAACAATCCCAACATAGCAGCTCACTAGTAGCAGACATTTTGCAGAAGTGTCTTGGTGAAAAGCAAAGATTTTTTAGAAATCAACTGAGGAACACTTTGTCTGAATTTGTTCAAAATTCAGAAGAAAAAATAGACAACCAAAAGCAGGAATTGATTGATTATTTTCCACAGTTGGGATTGGCCAGTACAATTCAAGAAGGTAGTCATGTCTTTAAAGAAGAAATAATCAGCAGAAACTCATCAAATACATAAAGGAAAAGAGAACTAGACGAGAGCAGATTCCACTCCCTACTCAACATCTGCCAGAAGGATTTATTAAATCCTAGTGAGAAAAAAATGGAAGTTAAAATTGGAATTCTAAATGTGTGTGTGTATATATGTATATATATATATATACATATATTCTAAAAATGACTATATTGCAAACTGTACATGGGTCTTATTTTCTTAGTGTGGGCTGGATTCTCAATTAATCCTATAATTATCTTTAATAAAATCCCAAGTTAATTCTTATAGATATTCTTATCAGACTGGGAACACACGCAATCCTAGCTGACAAGTGCAGTGATTACACGTGCAGTGATGACAAGTGATTCTGGTGCTTAGAATGGTCATTTTAGATCAACCACATGCCTTTGAAAGTGGTGTCTTTATAAGACATGTTTCTGTCAATGGCATGCATTTTCCATAGGCTGTCAGCTTTGGAAAGATCTGGTGGCAGTGTTAACTCCCAGTCATAGGCAGGCTGGGATTCAAAGACATAAAATCAATTTGTTAGTGGGAGGGTTCTGGGATGCCCAGAAAGGGCTGTGCTGTAAAGGTAAATGCTGGGTCATTGACATGGTCAAAAAACAATTGGAAAGGCTGATTTGACATTAAGCTACCTACCTGGGGTTCCTTACTCTCCCAGGTTAACAAACTGGGAGAGTAAAGGAACCCCCATATTGAACTCAGAGGCTGAGGGAGGAGGACATTTGATAGCTCTAACTTTAAATATTGGAGGACTGCAGGGATAGGAGTCTTGCTGGAGTATACTAGGTGGCTTATTTTATTTTATTTTTTGGTGTAGTACTTTCTGGAAGACTGGGAGAAAAGCAGAATTTTGATTTTCATCTCTGAAATAGCTATATGCAGTTATATACTGTACAGATACTATAGGAGATAAACACATATTCCACCTTCCTCTTTTATTATAAAACCCCAATTTTTGTAAGTAATTTATCTTCTTCCACTCTACCTTGTGCTTCATGAAGCCAGTCTTGGTAATTCTGTTTCTATTGCTACTGATTGGTTTAGGAATAGCTATGTGATTCAGTTCTGAGCCACTGAGATTTGAGGAGACACTGGCAGCGAAGTTTCTGAGACAGGTTTCCTTCTTCTTAAAACAGAGGCACAGGAAGAACAGATATAATTGTTCATATATGGCAGCCATCTTGCAACCATGAGGCAACTAGCCTGAAGACAAAGTCAACATAAGAGAATGGCAGAGCACAGAGCTGGGAAGTACCTGCATCCTTGATGGGACACTGAACAATTGAACGGAGCAGCCCTGGGGCTGCCAGTCTTATATGAGATAATAAATGTTCATTGTTCAAGGCAGTCGAGTCAAGCTTCCTGTTACTTGCAGTTAAAAGCCAACTATCTGATGCTTTCCTAAGAAAAGTCCCCACAAATCACCTGATGGCAGTGTCTTGATAGAAAGTGCACAGTTCTAAGAAGGAAATGAAAGGTCTTGTTTAGACTCTGTCACAAAATTGTAAACAGGAGGGAAAAGGACTTCCATTGTTTGCTAGGGAAAGCTTCAAGAGGTTTCCATAACTTTTAGGAATTCTGAAGACAACGGTGAGTATGTGTGTTATGTATTCATGATTTTAAACTTAACGGAGAGCTCTTTTCGTACTTTTGTCTTATCAGTATAAGTGAATGTTTCAAAGCCACTGCAGTTATTATTTCTTGAAAAGGCACTAGATGAAGGAATGAAGATGGCTAATGTCAGTGAGTGCTCACTAAGCCCTGGGCATATGCTAAGTGCTTTACATAAGTTATCTTCATTGTTCTTCAAAACAATCCTATGAAGTAGGTTCTATTATCATTCCCATTTTACCAGGGAAGACATTATGGCTGAGAGAGTTTATATAACTTGCCTAAAGTCACAAGTAAGTAGTAAGTACTGAGGTCTGAACCCGAGGTCTGTGTGACTCTAAACGCCAGACACTGAAGTCTTACACTGGGCACAAGGACATATTGGCCACTTTCCAGAGTCTTCCTTTGGTTGTTTTCCTTCACAGACCCAGAAGCAATGTCTGGAGGTTCCCTTGTTAGTTATGCAAACAGTCAATCTGGTTACACAATAAAGGAGAGAGGCCAATTCTGGCACTAATTTTAGGGCAAACCGCAGATGTCTTTGATGTTTTCATTGTACATGAGAACAGAGCCAGTGATCTGACAGCTGCTGGCAGCTCTGATCAAACATGCAGAATATTAAGGCAGCTTTATCTCAGCGCCTAATTACAGCTGGTACAGAGGAAATTTATTTTGCAAAGGGGGAGATGTCAAATGGTATAAATGCAATATATAACCAGATATGATTGCCTCATTCTATTTCCTCAGGGCTGTCCAATTACAGAGCATTTTTGGAAAAGTGTTTATTAAATGATGTTCCTCTCAACTTTATTTTAAATATTGTTGGAACAGCTCAACAGCCTTATTGTCTTATACTTCAATTTATTTTCTTCAGTGTAAAATATATCCAGTACTTAATTTCAAAAATAATTGTAATTATGACATTCTTATCCAGTCCAGACTTTTACACCCACATAACAATGTAATAGGACCATAATTTAATGTCTTTTACTATCAAAAATTGTTTCATATTAGTAATGACGGAGAAATGGCTTTATAATGCCAATAAGAGACAAAGAGCTAATAGTTGGCTACTTCAAATACCCGTAATCATAGCTGGATGAGGCTCTGCTTCACATGTTTGGCCAAAGGTGCTGCAAGCTATGTGAGGTTGGAACAAATGTGCCCAGATTTCCTTCAGGGAAGGGCTTGTTGCCCAGCTGTGGGAGGGCACTCCAGCCATTTGCTCCTTCAAGATCTGCCTCAGCTGTAGAGACAACCTCATGATGCCATGCCATTCCAGGGACTGAGTGAAGAGGGGTACAAAGACCCGGCACTCAGCCTGGTATGGGAGACTCTGAGGGGCAAGTCTCCCTCTAGAGCTCTTCCTCTGCTCAACCTTCCTCCTTCCCCTTCCTTTCAGTGCTGATCTCTCATAAACATCTTACATCCCAGATTCCATCTCTGCATTTCTCAGCATCTGCTTGTAGAGAACCCAGCCTGTGACACCATGTAAAGTGAATCACCTTAAAACAGTTCTACTTCTGGGAGGATGATCTTTCAGCCATTGTTTGAGAGTAGACTATATGTTGAGTTAAAAGTCCATTAATGACTTTCATTATTAAATTGACACATTAAAATTTATCAATTAATTATATACCAGAAATTTAATTTTTCTCAACATACTGAAATGCATTGCTAAAACAGTACTCTTTAAAAAAAAAAAACTTTCTTGACTTCATTGTAGCATCTGACTCTCTAAGCCCCTCTCTCCTTAAACCTTTTCCCTTTCATTTAAAAGAAAAAAACATACTTCTGACTGTTCCATTATAATTGGTGCTTGCTGCCTGCTTTATGATGCTGTACCCCAAGATTCTGTTCTTGACCTTTGCTCTTCTAGTCACTTTTCCCAGAACACTTATCGCATGACTTCAACATCTGCTTAGACATCTGCTGGTTATGTCCATTTTCAAGTTTATGATTCAGGCCTTGTTGCTGAGCTCCAGAGCCATATAATTTCCCCAAACAAAAATACCCCGACTGAAATGTTTTATCTCCACATCCTTCCTTCCAAAACACCCCAAAATGTAAATAATGAACAATGGTAACATATTTATCCTCCAGTAGTCCTGTATCCATGAATAGTACCACTACTCACCCTGTGATCTTAGCTTGAAGTATGAGAAACAACCTAGACTTCCTCCCAGAAACTCTCCATATCCAAGCAGTCCTGAGACCTTAGATTCTCCCTTCTAATCAACTTGAGTCATTTCACCTCTTTCTTTCCACGGTCTTTTATCCTCTCTTCCATGGGTGGCTTAAAGTCTCCAATATAGATAGTCCTATAGCCCTTCTCCTTAAACCCATCCTTTTTTTTCTCTACCATCTGATCAAGCTATGTCACTGCTGAAAATCTCATGGCTGCCAGCTTAACACATGAGGTCCTTCATGATATGGGCCTTATCTATCTAGTCTCATTGTCAGTCATTTTTCAGGGTCTACCCTGAGCCTGGGGATAAACACATCAGGCAGAGCCACGTTCTGGTGCCTTAGCAAGATGCGGTTGCTTCTGCCCTCTACAGGAATGCGCTTTCTGTTCCCCCTTATCCTCTCTTCAACTGGCTCTTCCCCATCCTTCAAAACTCAGCTCCTGCTGAGACCACTTTTGGAAAGATCTTCCCAGACCCTTCTCCCCTCGCACCTGAGCACATATCTATCAAGGCATTTATCATATTGTGAAGGGATTTGTTCATTCAAACTGGTCTACAAAACTCTTTGAGAACAGGGGTTATACTTTATAAGAGTTTATATCAGGATATATAGCATAGTGCCTATCACATAGTAGGCTTCATAATGTGTTTGTGAGATGAATGGAAATGAAGTTGTTTAAAAATGTACTTACTTTTCAATGAACCATTGTAATGGTAGATTTGTAAAATGCACATGCACATATTGATATTTTACCATGTCAACCCTTGACACATTTTAGAAAAGGTTTTTACCAATACTATGTATCACACACACACAGAATAGCAAAATTTGCATTGGCTTTTACTTTAAAAATTATCTATAACAAAATTATTGATATATAAATTATATGTATATAAAATTATTTTCAGATAATTTTATAGTATATGCTTTATTATATTTATATATTATATAATATAAATTATTTCTAGATATTATGACATTTATATATAATAATGTATACCTTATATATTTTATTATTTATTGTATATGTATATATATAGTTTTTGGTTGCATTGGGTCTTCATTGCTGCATGTAGGCTTTCTCCAGTTGTGGCGAGCAGGGGCTATGCTCTTCGTTGCGGTGTGTGGGCTTCCCATTGCGGTGGCTACTTTTGTTGCAGAGCATGGGCTCTAGGCGCGTGGGCTTCAGTAGTTGTGGCACACGGGCTCAGTAGTTGTGGCTTGCGGGCTTAGTTGCTCCGCGACATGTGGGATCTTCCCGGACCAGGGATCGAACCTGTGTCCCCTGAATTGTCAGGCAGATTCTTAACCAGGGAAGTTAAGTTGCACCCCCCAGGGAAGTCCTTATTGTATATTTTTAATATAGATTTCTATAGCTATATAATATGTGTTATAAAATTATTTATATAGATAATTTTAAAAAACTATTTATTATAGGTAATTTTAAATGCAATATAAAATTATTTTAATATAGTTTTGAAAGGAAAAGCCAGGCTACATTGACTAATGATCTACATTGGCTAATAATCTACATGTTGCTAATGAAGACTTTTGAGTAGGTGTAGTGTTTTTCATGGAGTAGCTGACACACAGTTTCTGCCTCTTCAAACTGATTGTCAACATATGGGTAAATAACAATCTGCTGACTTTGAAAAATTAGTTATAATCCATTTCACATAATGCATGCAAAGCACAGCAGGCAATGGCCCATAACTGAAGGATTAATTTTGGGCCTTAGGGTGGTTTTTAAAATTCACAGGCTGATAGAATGTTACACCCCATATGGACCCAGAATATTCTCATCAGGGAGTTTCCTCCTACAGAATATGACATGTACTGGGTACCAGGAGAGAGAGAAGTTCTCTATCCATCAGCACAGCAGCTGGAGATCTTCCCTGATGATAAGGTGAGCAGAGGGCTGAAAGTGCTTTAGAAGAATTTGAATGGGACCTGAAATGGAACAAATCTGTAAAACCACTTAGGTCAGTTCTAATTTTTCTGCTATCAAAGGTACACTGTGGCATTTTCTTGTCTCATGCCTGAACTTTATCCTGCTAAAATTGCTCTATGTGCACTGCTCCCTTCAGATCTTAATGGCTTACCAGCGTGGAATGAGAAGCTGCCATGTGACTTTTCTATCTCTTACATCTCTTCAGTGACTTTCTCTCTTTACTCCCACCCATCTGCATCAATATATACCATTTCCTTTAAAAGTCTGCGCCTGTTCTTTATCTCCAGTTACTGCTTTCCTCTCCTGTTTGTCTTGGTCTTGTAGGACCCTTTCTGAATCTCTCAGGAGGGATCTCTCCAAGCCCCATTTTTCACCAGTCTAATTCCAACCAGCCTGTGCTGGTTGGGAAGTAGGAGAAAAGAAACTCTTGCTACTAACCTGCATGGTCCTCTCTGCTCTTGGGTAGGGGTATGAGTGTTTTTATGAACTATTCTCATTAGTATGAAATGCCTAACAAAGCAGTGATTTGGCAAGCCTGAAGTCACACAGTGGGGCTCATAGCAACTTGCTTCTACTAGCAACATGAAAATTAGAAACACTTCCTTGCCAAGTGGCTTTGAATCAGCTAGAATTGGGGGAACAATGAGTCTGGATGCCCTTTGCTGAAGGTGATAAGGCTTTAGAGTATTTGTTAATTGTCCAATCCTTTGTTTAGAGAGGCGAAATATACACACATGCATTAAAAACATTCCTCCGTTCCTTATTAGGCTTTATGTTATTTTTAGTAAGAATGCTTGAGTTTGCAAGTAAAGCTTATAAATCACTTCTCAGATAACTTTGCAAAATGAAGCTAAAAGATGATTTTTAAAGAATCAAAAATAGCATATGTGATTTATAGCTGAATCAGGAATGCATTTGATGTTTTTAAGAAAGGAATAATTGACTAAAATTTAAATTATCTGCTTTCCCTAAAAACCCAGAGCTGAGCAACAAAAAGAAATGGTGAGAGTTATGCTGGGTATGTGTGGGGGAAGGAGGTGGGTCTAAACTGGGAATGAAATTTCTTGGAGAAAACCTACAAAACTGGCCAAGCACACATGGATTGCGTGACTTCATTTAGTTGGAGAAGGAGTGCTGAGCCCCGCACTGAACTCAGATGTCTTCCCCTAGGAGAAATGATCTCTCTTTTCTTGGAATGGCTGTAGCACTGAAAGTCTGTTCCACCTTTTGGCACTTATCTTATGCTATCCTGTAATAATATCTCTTTTAGAAATGTTTGATCTCTTCATTATAACAGTTCTCTATTTACATGTCTGATTCACCTAGGATCTCCGTTCATTCCAGGTGGCCTGAGGCAGCTTTGGTTTATACCTGTTGCCATGGTATAATTATTAATAGTGCCCCTTTCACTCTCAAAAGTGTCCTGGTTTGGATGATAACTTACAAGATTACCACAGTCTTACCCCAACTATACTGAAATCTCCTATGCAAGAAACAAAACACTAGGAGTTTGAAGAGATCTCAATGAAGGGATTATTTACTGAAGTGTGGTCAAGGTTAAGGGAATCAAGAAAGGATGTTAAGGTATCAGGCCTGAAACAAAGGTTGGAAATGATGTTATGGGAGCCCACGTGAGAGGTAGAGCCTTAGAAGAGTGTCAGCCCTAGAGAAGCCATGGTCTTGGAAGGACTCAAACACTACAGAACTGGCCAAGAAAGAAAAGCAATTCCTTACCACTCTGTCCTCCTATCATTGGTCTCCTGACTGTGCCTTCTATTGGCTGAAAACAAATGGAAGCCAAAAGGCAAAGGAGCCCTGGTGAGAAAGTTGGAGGGTGTTAGCTTCCCTCAGAGAAAGGGCAGAAAAAGGCAGAGGATGGATTGAAGGAGTCAGGGAGTTGGGGATCAGTGGGAACTGGCAAACAGAGACTATAGTTCCTTAAATAGAGTCTCCTGTCTTCAAGTCGATTAAAAAAACATCTGTGGGCACACACATGCAAAACATTGCAGGAAAGGCCACAATGAGCAAGATTTGGCAGCTACTTCAAGGAATATACTCTCCTTGTTGGCGGAACAAGAAATAAACTTAAGAAAGTTAAACTATAATACTGAAGGAAAATAACAGTTGAGTTCAGCAATATAAAAGAGGTGCTTAGCAGTACATGTTGATTGTTGGATTAATGGTTATAGACCCTAGATGTTAAAGGAATGCAAAGGATGAAATATCACAATGAACTGGAAGAATTTGAAAAAGGATTTATGGAAGTGGAAAGGTTTTCAGTGGCACCAAAATCAAAGCCACAGTGGCAAGGAGAAGTAGGCCTTCTTTGGGTGAATGGCATGAAAGGAGCATAGGTGTCAATGTGAAACACATCTTCCCCTGGTAGGAGAGCTGGAGACCCTTCAAAGATTTTCAAAAATTTCAGAACTGTCCCAAGATATTACTTATGGAAGTGTCTAAAGGGAATTAATTGGGTTGTAAGAGGCATGAGTTGTGACTAGCCATTTATTCATTTCTTCAACAAGCATTTGTTGAGGGCTTGGTATGTGTCAGGCACTGCTCTGGATCTGCTGATGCCAAGTAAAGTAAGACACTATCTTTTCCCTTAAGGAAAGCGAATGGAAAAGGTAGCCAAGGAAGCAAGTCATTGTTTTGCCCTGTGATTATAGAGTTGTGCAGAGATGATATGTGAGTATACAGGAGTTCATCTAAATGAGACTCAGGAAGAGAGGGTGAAGGTGGTTAAGGAAGACTTCCTGGAGGAGGTAACACAATCTGAGTTCTGAAGGGTGAGCAGGAGTTTTACAATTGTGTATCCATTTATTTATATCCATCCTGCTGCATCCTAAAAAAAGGAGTAAGATGATTCGTTTAAGAAATACACACAGCAGAATATAAAGAAACTCAGATAAAACGTGGGATGAGCTTATTTGCCCTTTATATACACTGTCACATTTGATCTCAGAACAGCCTTACAAGATTGTAATTTTTTCCTCATTTATTGATGAGGAAGCTAAGCCTTAGTGTTTAAAATACCTTGCCCAAATCACAGTCTTGACAGGCAGTGGCAGAACAGAACCAGGCTTGTTTCACTCTAGAGTCTGTGATTTCTATTACAAAAGATGAGCTTGTGGTTTAGCTCCCCTGCATAGAGCTTGTGGCCAGAAGGTGCTTCACAGGGTAGTAAAGGATAGTCGTGCATTTTGAAGGACTGAAGAGTAAGTCAGTGAGGGGACTGGGAAGGGTGGACCAAGCAGAAGAATCCATGTGTTCAAAGGAAGAGGGGTGTGAGAGAGCATTGCATGTCGGAAGGATAGTAATAGCTCATTATGGTAGGAAGATTCTTAATAGAAGAGTGGTGAGAGATGGGGCTGGAGGGATAAGTAAGCGCCAAATCTGAAGGGCTTTGTTTATCCCTTTACCTGAAGGTTGTGGAAGCATAGGAAGGAGTATAAGCAGGGAATGATACAACCAGCCCAGAATTTTAAAAAGCTCACTAGGACAGCAATGTGGGCAAGTCTGGGTCAGGACAAGACTGGAGGTGGGGAGGGGAGTTAGAAGACTTGCTGCAGTCATGGGGCAAGAAGATGATAGGAATGGGGCAGGAGGGGGTTAGATTGGGAGCTATTAGGGAGAAACCATTAGACAGAAGCGGGCACGTGGATCTGGGGGTAAAGGAAAAAAATTCTCACTTGAGCAGCTAGCTGGGTGATACCATTCATGAGAAAGGGATCCTGGAGAATAGTTTGGAATTTGGGGGTGATGAACTTGGATAATGATGGCCAAGAATAACTATTAAAGAAAATGAGCTTAGCTTTTTTACCTTCCTATTCTAGTTGCTTAGTTTATTGTTGCCTTAGAAAAAATACGAGAGCCCCAGAGAAAATATTTGTTGTCAATAAAAGTTAAATGTATTTATTTATTTTGATAAGGCTTATTTTTTTTATTACAATAGAGATATATATACAGAAAATTTAGAAAATACAGACAGACACGCACAAAAACAGTTTTTGCTGTTACCCAGATATAATCTTACAATGACTTGTAACATTTTGGTGTATACACTTTCAAGTTTGGGCATGCTTTGCTTTTATAAAATGGTTGTACAAAGAAGAGTTGTTTTTAAAGTGCTCTGAAAGAAATATATAATGTCCTCTTTAATTCTCAAGTGAATTAAATGTCATGAAGGAAAATAAACTGATGTAAATATGTATCAGAGGAAAATAATTATAAAGGAAATTGGTATGGCCATTAAAAAGGAAGTGTAGAAACTATCTGTGAGTTAAGTCACCCTCTGTTTTCAGTGAGCACAGAGACCGTGTTTCCCAATGAGGTACCTTTGCTTTAATGATTTTCTCAATGTTTCCCCAAGGAGCATAAAAAATGTGATCAACTCTTCAAAATGATCTAGGAGTTGATCAACCTTGTGAATAATTGCAATCGTAGTTAAGTTCAACTTCCTTTCGATAGTGTACAATGAATCTTTTGCATACATCTTTTAACGTTTTTGCTTAATTTAGAAGCAATCCTTGGGGCCAGACAACATATTGTATACTCTTTTTTTGGCTGATCATTGACCTCTTCCTGAGAATTCTTACTAACTACACTCCGTGCTAGGTACCCTCGTCAGGCCTCTAGTAGTCAAATACCCGAAATTCCTCTTCCCCAATGAAGATATTGCACACTACTGGAAGAGATATTTCTGGCTTGTCTGAACAAGGCTAGATTCTTGATCCAGCACAAAAGGGATATTGGAGGCCAATGATAAAGTGGTAGTCTCTGTTCAGACAGCAGGTTCCCCCAAAGTGTTTGGAAAGTCATTCATGCTTCTGAATGCCAAGACATCTTGGCCAGATGTAGATACATCTCACCAGTCTCAGCACCCATTTTCTATTGCAAATATCTTTTATTCTATAATAAAATGAATAGATAATATAATCTAATCCCACACATAATTTTACAGGATGGTGGCCTAAGTATAACATAAAGGAGAAATTAAAGAATGTAATTTATAATAAAGAAACATGCATTGTAGTCAGATGCTGGCACTTATAGAATCATTGTGACTGTGACAGCTACAAATGCAGACTGATACTGAAATGTTGTATTAATGATTCAAATACCACACATGGCATCATCGTTAGTGAAGTGATTTTTTTAAATGATAAATAATTTGAGTGAAGTTATGAGTGAGACAACATCCAATCTTCCTTGCATTTATGTGGTAGTTGTATTACTAGAAAATACAGTGCATTTAAAACTATTCAAAAATATTCTGTGTTTTATGTGTAAAATAAAGTTATGTTTTAGGCTCAGATCTTTGTAAACAGGTTTTTCACCTAGGAAGGACATTCAAAGCTCATCTCTGATACGGACAGCTCTTTGTTTGCGTGACTGACTCACAGATTGTTGGATATCGCTAATCCCAGGACCCTGGCCAGTTATACCCTATTCATTGTGTGACTCAAAAACATCCACAAAATTACAAAATGTCCCCTTAGGAGGGTATATTTCCCCTATTTCACCCCAACCACTGCTTTAACAGATTCGGACTCTTTTTGACCCAGAAGGATCTACCTCTGAGGTAGAGAGAACTAGGTCAACCTGAGTTACCTCATGATTTTTCAAAAACTGTGGTAAGGGCTTCCCTGGTGGCGCAGTGGTTGAGAATCTGCCTGCTAATGCAGGGGACACGGGTTCGAGCCTTGGTCTGGGAAGATCCCACATGCCGTGGAGCAACTAGGCCCGTGAGCCACAACTGCTGAGCCTGCGCGTCTGGAGCCTGTGCCCCGCAACAAGAGAGGCCGCGACAGTGAAAAGCCCGCGCACCGCGATGAAGAGTGGCCCCCACTTGCCACAACTAGAGAAAGCCCTCGCACAGAAACGAAGACCCAACACAGCCAAAAAAATAAAATAAATAAATAAATAAATAAAATCCAGCAATTCATATTAAAAAAAAAAAATCCAAACTACCAGACAGACAGACAAGTCCATCTTTAAAAAAAAAAAAAAAAAAAAAACTGTGGTAAAATATACATACAATACAATTTGCAATTTTAACCATTTTTAAATGTACAGTTCAGTGACATTAATTACATTCACATTATTGTACAGCCATCACCAGCATCCTTTTAGCTTTTCACCTTTTCCTCCTGATTTTTTTTTAAAGAAATCATGTAGCGCATCTTATTTCTAGTTTTTTTTAGGTCTTCCTAATGGTGCCTACCTTGGGCATTGGTCTGTTTCTTGATTCTGTTCAGGCCAGATTTGTGACTAAGGTTTTCGTCAAGTTGGGACCTCTGCCTATGCTGACCACAGTCCTACCCGCCATCAAGTGGTAACCACGTATCTCCCCCGTTCCCACAGGTCTTGGTCTCCAGAGCTCAGCTGCTGTGTCTAAGGCTGAGTAACCCTATTATTCCTCATCAATCCCCATTCCAAAAAATTCACTTTTTATTACGTCATTTCAATTGATTTGGTCATTTTAGACCTCCTCATATGCAACCTTACATTCCTGCTTTGTTTGTCTACACATGCCTATCTGAAATCATATCTTGTTAGGCTGCATAGTTGTTAGAAGAGGCAACTTGGTATGGTGGAAAGAGCACAAGACCTGGAATCAGAAGGTGTGAGTGTTAACTCCAGTTCTGTCATGTACTAGCTGACAGAGAATACAAGAGCCTTCAATGCTAGGAAGCTTTATTTCCTCATCCGAAAATGAGAGGGCTGGTCACCAGATACTCTACAGCTTTAAAAATACACGTTTCCAAATTAATTTCTATAAAAGATAATATCTGCTTTACCTACTTCACAGGACAGTCAGGCCAAATGGAAATGAAAATCATAAATGTATAGGTATTATTAGATAGCCCTGACTGTAATAAAAAATGCTTAAACATTCAAATATGTTGAATGGGATTCAAAAATCCCTTCTGAGGCTTAACTGCATAGCTTTCCTTTCTGTGTGTTGGTCATTTATTCAATCCTTCCTTGGATTCCATGAACTAATCTCCTCCTCTTCTCCCCCCACTTTGGTTTAAGTTAATTGAGCTGGGTTTCTGGCACTTGCAATGAGAGAGTAACTAATGAAGAGGAATCCTGAGTGTCCAAGAAGCCCAGGAATGTGATGTGCTTTAAAGTAGATGATATCAAACTTCTTCAGGTGTTGTCTACCTGAAAGTCGAGGTTCTCCTATTCTAACACTATCAAGCACTTATATATTTATTTCCCTCACATAAGATAGGAAAAATGATTATCTTTGTAGAAAATATGACTTTATTTTATGGATGCAGGCAGGTCTCATACATCTAAGCTTTTTATTTATTTGCTACTTGTTCCTTCATGTTGTCTTTTAACTTTCAATCATAACTGACAAAACCTAAGAAAAATTATGAGAGAAATAAATTTTTTATTCAATAATTGAACATTCACCATGTATCAGGCACTGAGTTAAGTGCTAGGTTATACTTGTGAATGAGACTAAATCATTGTCTTCAAGGAGTTTATAATCTAATGGTGGGGTAGGGGGAGAGGTAAATGGGCAGTTGAAACACAGTGGCTTTAAGTGCTCTGATTTGAGCACCATGTAAAACTGTGGGTCACCTAATCAGTGTGGAGCGGAAAGAGGTTTCCTCCAAAGAGGTGACATCTAAATTGAGACCCAAAAGTACACAGATTTAACCAAATTCAGGGACGTGGGTTTAGGGAATAGAGGAGGCAGGCATTCTAGACTGAGGCAAAAACATGGCAGAAAGTTGTGGTGGCAAGAGAGAACATAGAATTTCAAGTAACTTGAACGGCTAGGTTACAGAGTACAAGGAATGAGATGGCAATAAACTGGGGCTGGATAAGCAATGCCTCTTATGCCACACAAGAGTTTGGCTGTTGACTGAGGGTAGTAGGGAGTAGATTTTGAGCAGTAAGTTAAGGAAAAAAAAATCAGATTTGAGTTTTAAAAAATGCTTGGAAGTCCAGTTAGGAAGCCTGTGACCTAATGCAGGTTTGAACTGATGGTGCCTTCCTTGACAAAGATAGTGGCAATAGAGATGGAGAGGAATGCACTAGATCAAGAGAAATTGAGAGTGGAATTGATGGGACTGGGTCATGGATTGGACGTGAGGGAGAGAAAATCAAAGATGGTATTCAGGTGTCTGATTTAGGTGCTTTGCTGGATGGAGGTGCTGTTCCTTGGGAGATGATGAAGTCGTTGCTGAGAGTGGCCTGTAACACAAGCAATGGAGATGTCCATCGGGGGTTAGATAGATAGCATTGGTGCTCATGGAATCTGGCAATTTAAGTGTTGACTGAATATAGTTAATAACTGACACTGTGGATAAGATTACACAGGTGGAATGGATGAGATTACCAAAGGAGAATGTATTATGTAAGAAAATCATGGAAGGGCTTCCCTGGTGGCGCTATGGTTAAGAATCCGCCTGCCAATGCAGGGAACATGGGTTCGAGCCCTCATCTGGGAAGATCCCACATGTCGCAGAGCAACTAAGCCCGTGCGCCACAACTACTGAGCCTGCGCTCTAGTGCCCGCGAGCTACAACTACTGAGCCTGTGTGCCACAACTACTGAAGCCCACCCACCTAGAGCCCGTGCTCTGCAACAAGAGAAGCCACCGCAATGAGAAGCCTGCGTCCCGCAATGAGGAGTAGCACCCACTTGCTGCAACTAGAGAAAGCGTGCGCGCAGCAAAGAAGACACAACGCAGCAATAAATAAATAAATTAATTTAAATGTTACAAATTAAAAAAAAAAGAAAATCATGCAAGTGAAGACAAATCTCTAGGAAACCTCAACATTTAAAAGATACCACTTTTGGTAGCAGTTCCAATAAACGGCCTGGTCTCTGGAACTCCGCACTAAGACACAGGTCCCCAGGAAAGGTGGTGACCCTACTGGATTGTCATACATCCTGTGAATGAAGCATGTATTACGACAATAACAGAAAATTTACAAATGAGAAAGAAAAAGTAATTTGTCAGCATCCCACAACTGTACCCATTTGTTTTTCCTGTGTTCATCTGGGTTTCTCCATGGAACTCATAATCAATGCTGAGTCATCCCTCAGGATTCACCTTTGGCTTTTGTTTTGGTCAAAAGATGAGAGTTAGTTTCATGCCTGAGGCAAACACATGCTGAGACTTGAGGGGCCTCCTGCATTTTGGGCTGAGAGAGAGCCTAAGAGAGACCCTTGATCAAGGGCTCGAAGTGTATGAGGTCAATTGTAGAACAAATATTAATATTGAACATCCCTGCTAGCTGTCTGAGAAGGTTTCTTATTTCAGGCCCCCTCAGACTGTCATTTCCTGGGCTTGCTTTTAAAAGCAAAGCCCAAACTTATTTTTGAGAAAGGACAGAATTAAAATTCAGCAGATAGTTATTCATGCTGAATAAATAAATTCCTCCTCAGAAAGTGCAGTAATCCTTTTCCTCGGGGATTACAGAACTGCTTACAATCACTGCTGTCCTCGCATCAAGAGCTCAGTCTGTGGCATGTTTACTTTCTTGAAGGAGGAAGTCAGGTAGCTATTATCTAAGCGTATGTCATATACGTTGATTTTCCCTACTAAATCTGAACGTTTGGGGATATACAAGTAAATGTTTCTTGATCTGCAATCTCCCTAAAGTGAATGTAAAAATGCCATGATCCTGAATTGAAGAATAGTATGTATGGTTAAGCTAGCAAGGATAGCAAATATTGTTCTCTGGTAATCTTCTGACACTAAATGAGGTTTCTCATTATTTTGTGCCTTTTCCACCCCATTTCTTATAATGCTAGGATCCCTAATTCTTCTATATGTTATCATGTTGGGGGCCTAATTTATCAAGAATAGTATTTGTTCACACAATTTTCCTCTAACAATATGGCAGGCCCCTAGTTTGTCCTGATCTATAATCCAACACTACTCCATACAGACACATAAGCAAACACTCTTCTTTCTTTTTTTTTTTTTTTGGCCTTAGGAACCTGCTCATGTATCAGATTTTGGTGGCATGTTTTCAACACAAAGCTGATGTAGCGCAGTTTGTTTTGACCCTCCTGAACATGTGGGGACATCATCGCTGAGGCCAACAGGCTTCTGGCCATCACATGCTTTTGGAAACAGAATCATAACATACTCAGTGACAGTGTTTATTCCTAAGGGAAAAATGTAATAATTAAAGATTGCATTCCTCAGCAAGGGATATTTGGCCAAATACCCCAAAATATTATTAAATAAAGTACATGACAATGTAAATTTCTAAACCAATAAAAAAAACAGTAAAGTTGTTCTCTAGCTTCTATAAAATGGGCCTATTACACCAGGGACCCTAATGATGTATAAAATGTACGAATAGTACATGAAAATGTAACTTCAATGTGGTGTAAATTTGCTCTAAAATTAATATACTGCTGATAATAAACATTAAACATTTAACTAAGAACAATTTTGCTTCTTTCTCAGAATAGAAAAGATTTCTGGTTGCATTTTGGAAAGCTCAGATTTCTTTAAAACATCTGTCCAGGGAAATTTGAACTAATTTCTCTTTTATTTCCCTCTCTTAAAAATTCCCATTAGCAAGCAAATGTATTCAAAACCATCCCATTGATCTTATAACCGTATTTTATAAAAATATCCTCGAGCTTTTGCTTTTTGTTCTATAGCCTGAAAGTGCTGAAGTAGGGGGTCTGAATGGCACACAGGGACGAAGGGAACTGGGAAATTAGGAACAGCCAAGCTTGGAGAGGGACCGCTAGTCTGACTTTCTAGCAGCGTGGTTGACATGTGGAGGGAGGGGCTTGGCTTCATACTTTCTGTTTTCTGACCTTGTTTCCAAGGACATAGTGTAAAAAGTGAAGACCTTTTGGAGCTTATTTAAAACTATAGTGGAAATTAAAGAATGAAATTAAAATGCTAGTTTCATAATAAAATCACAGCTTGGCACCCTTCCTCTCCAAAACACAAACAGTTCCTTCAAAGCAAACCACCCACCCCAAATTCAGACACAGCCCACTCTTCCACTTCCCCCAGAGACTTCTGGTCATATCAGTTCAGTGTCATGCTTTTTTTTTTTTTTCCAGCCACACTGAGTGGCATGTGCGATCTTAGTTCCCCAACCGGGGATTGAACCCGCGCTCCCTGCTGTGGAAGTACGGATTCTTAATCACTGGACTGCCAGGGAAGTCCCCAATGACATGCTTGCTGAGGCCATAAACACCCAAGCACAAATATAGGCAGGGAACCCACTCAATTTACCTAATGCAACCCTGCTGAGATTGTCTCTTTCCATGGACATTTAATCAAGTCATAGGAGAGTTTTAACTTTCTCTCTCTCCTCATCTCTTCTCCTATCCGCTTATCTATTCTCCTCAAATCTCCTAGCCCAGTCCTGGAGAGAAATTTGACCCTTAAAATGAGTACAATACATCGAGCACTTACTATGTGTCAGGCACAATGCTAAGTATATTATATGTATTATTGCATTTAATCCCCATGTGAGTTAGGGAGTTTTAATTTCACTGTACAGTAAGAAAACTAAGACCCAGCAAAGTTCATTAAGTTGCCTAAGATCACACAGCTAGTAAGCGGTGAGGCTGAGATTCTAACGCAAGTCTATCTTGCTTAAAGCCCATGCTCATGGCCCCTGTGCAATACGACCTTCCTACGTGGCCACTGTCCTCACCTCAGTACCTAGTGTTCTCATGAGGCACCTCTGACTTCTGAGATGTCTCTCCCTCCTGAGGCGACTCATGCTTGGGACGTTGCCTAATATTCTTCACTGCATTCAAACTTAACATTCACTCGTTCAACCAATTTTATAAAATGCCTCTTTGTGCAAGAAAGGCCGCTTTGAAACCAGAGCTCTCCCAAGGGAAACCAAAGGCTCCTTAGAAACAACGTTCTAATCTGGATTGCTATGGAAGTAACTCAGAAATCCCTTGTCCCCTCCACTTCTATTCTTGGGTGGGTTTGGTCTCTAGTTGGTTTAGAAATTCTTCACCCTCTTTTAGACTCCCTGAGGGAGTGGCTCATTCCAGGACAGCCCCGCCTCATTCGGCCCATAACAGGCTTTCCTCCTGGCTCCACTCCCCAGGGGCTCGCACCGAGGGGGGACAGCTGTAGGGCCCACGCTGCGCAGGGGCGTGCATGTATGTCCCCAGACAGGACAGAGTCTCATCCTCTGAGAAACATAATGGCTGCTTTCTTGCTTTAGCCACATTCTTTAGCTAAACCTTTCGGGATGACTAAGACATTCTGTGCCCTGAAATTGGGAGTGGTTTTAAAAAGTGACCTCAATTATTAGATTCCAAAGATCCAAGCTTCCACCCCCATGTACAGTTATCTGTAGCCAGGAAGTCTTTCCTTTCGTCTACTTTTACCTCCTTCTGTGTGTAAACACGATGTATCCTATTTGAATTCAAAGTGGCTCAGATTTCAAGTACCACTCATTAGGGATGCTGTTCCCTAAATACATAGACGCCTCTGTCTACATATTCAGGTAGTGAGTGGGAGGGAGGCAAGAGATGCCAAATTCACAGCTTGTTCTCCTCCATTCCCTCACATCAGACTCTGTTTTATTCTCTCTTCAGACACCTGTTTCTCCTTGTCTTCCAGTTGACAATAGTAAGTATTACCTCAGAATCTAGAGCGAACCTCTAAGTAAGCGCTCCTTGGCTAAGAGTACTTTCAATATCTAATAGCAATAGCAGGACTGAAATCAAGTTGTAGGGGGATCGTGGCCACAGGACATTGTCACCACGTGGAGCATACACCACCCTCACATACGGATAAGTGCGAAAGCTACTGACGTGAGATCCTTTTCCCAAAATGGCTCTTTCAGAATCATGTCAGGGTGCCTATAACTTCCATCGTTAGTTACTTTTTTTAAAAAGCCCATTTCGCCCATGCTGGTGTTCGAGGAAATATTAACAAGTGCTCAATGCTGGAATACATTTGGGAAATGGGGTTAAACTAAGATAAGTACTTTTCTTAGCTGCAGGCTGCCCAGAGCCTTTACCATGTGAATATGCATTATCACTCTTCGCAAAGGGGTTTGTCATGTGTAGCGTTTCCCAGTTATTCGACCATGGAACCTCTTTTTTCACAGCAGACCTATTAATAGTTTCTAGAACAGAGTTCCAACAATCATAGCATGGTGAACACTGAAGGTCTTTGTCCAAAGCTTTGAAGGTTTTTGTCAAGACTGCATGTATTATCCAGGAGAGGTAATGGAGTTGACCACTATTATCTAAGAATAAGGTGGCTGAAATTAGCTAGCAAGTCGCTTGGCATGGTTTCCTCTGTCTTGAGTTTGAATCCTTGTTCCATCATTGCTCTGTGACTGAGGGCTGACGCGTCTTCCTCCTCTACGGTTTATAACCCTCACTTTACAAGGTTTTGTGGGCATCACAGATAATGTTTGTAAGACCCCAGCAACAGCTGCCCTTGTGACCCCCAGTCCCTACAGCAAAACACTGTAAGAAGCTTTGTCTATTTTAGACATTCTCTGGCTTAAAAGGAGGAAAGATTTTCCTTCCTAACCTAATTGAACTTAATCCCCACCTACACCTTCTCAGAGCTTTTCACCTCTGAAAAATGTGGCCTTAATCAAACATGACTGCTAAATATGGGGCAGAGTGAGAGTGGGCAGGCAGAAAATTAAAAGGAAAAATGCTGAAGGATATTTCATATTAAAATTTCCTGGGCAATTTAAAAGAGGGGTTTGATGCAGAGAATTCTCATAGGAGTAGCTGCATACAGGCAGAATCGATGAACCATGGCTTGGATTTTGTAGAAATGTTTCCAGTCGCCAGTGAAGGCAAACAACTCATAGGTGTTCCATCCTCCACTGCATCTTGACCAGCTCTGTAGGCACGGAGACAGGTGATTAAGAAGTGACTTGGGGCCCTGCCCTATGATGCCGAACAGACTCTCAGCAAGCATCTGAACACACTTTCAAAATTAAGTTCTTGAAGATTGCTTGGGTGTTACACCTTATGTTAATATAGCTCTTTAGAGTTTTAAAGGACTTTTTTTTTCTTAAAGTTGCTTTGAGCATTCTTTTATTTATTTATTTACCTTTACTTTTGGCTGCGTTGGGTCTTAGTTGCGGCACGCGGGATCTTTTCATTGTGGCACGTGTGCTCTTCGCTGCAGTGCGCATTCTCTCTAGTTGTGGTGCGTGGGTTTTCTCTCTCTAGTTGTGACACGCGGGCTCCAGGGCACGTGGGCTCTGTAGTTTGCGGCATGTGGGCTCTCTAGGTGAGGCGCACGGGCTCAGTAGTTGTGGCACGTGGGCTTAGTTGCCCCGCGGCATGTCGGATCTTAGTTCCCCTACCAGGGATTGAAACTGCGTCCCCTGCATTGCAGGATGGATTCTTTACCACTGGACCACCAGGGAGGTCCCATAAAGGGCTTACTTTTAAATGTCTTTTCCCAATTGATTACAAAAAGACTTTATTTCATTAAAAGATTTTTAAAGTTTTAATTATTTATTTATTTTATTGACATATAATTGACATATAAGATTATATTAGTTTCAGGTGTACAACATAATGATTTGATATTTGTATATTTTGCAAAATGATCACCATAATAAGTCTAATTAACATCTGTCACCATACATAGTTACACTTTTTTTTTCTTGTGATGAGAACTTTTAAGATCTACTCTCACAGCAACTTTCAAATATACAACATAGTATCATTAATTACAGTCACCAGGCTGCACATTCCATCTCCATGACTTACTTATTTTATAGCTGGAAGTTTGTACCTTTGACCCCCTTCATCCATTTGGTCCACCCCCTACTCCCCGCCTCTGACAACCACCAATCTGTTCTCTGTATCTATAAGTTTGAGTTTTTTTCTAGATTCCACTTAAGAGCAAGATCATATGGTAAGACTTTATTGTTTTAGAGCCGTTTTCGGTTTACAGAAAAGTTTCCCAGAAAGTACAAAGGGTTACCATATAACCATCCCCTCCCCCTGCATAGTTTCTCCTATTATTAACATCTTGCATTAGTCTGTCTATTATAATAGATGAACCAATATTGGTACATTATTATTAAACAAAGTCCATAGTTTATGTTAGGGTTCACTCTTTGTGTTGTACAGTTCTACGGGCTCTGACAGATATATGAGGTCATGTGTTCCCATTACAATATCGTACAGAATAGTTTCACTGCCCTAAAAATACCTGTTTTCCACCTAGTCATCCCTGACCTCCTGTCAACCACTGATCTTTTCCTTTCCCTATAGTTTTGCCTTTTCCACAGTGTCATATAGTTGGCAAAATTGATTTTAATCTTCATGACAACTCTGTAGCTTGGTAACTTTTATTACCTTCGTCATAGAGGAGATAAATTCATTGAAGTGAAGTGACATATTTGAGTTCCCACAAATTGAGAGTGCCAAAGCCAGGACTCGAACCAGCCAACAGCATGAACAGCTGCCGATCTCAGAAAGGGGTTAATTGCTGAGGACAGAGACTGTTAGCTTGCAGGAGGCCTCTCAGCCCAGGCACTTTAATTTCTAATGGTACCTAGAAGGAGGAAGATTTCACATCTTCAAAGGAAACTGGATGTCTGACATTGGTTAGATGAGACTCAGAGGTGGCTTCAGAGACAATGGGTCTAGTGCCCCATAATTAAGAAGGAAAGACAGTCCCTGCCAGGCTGACTCAGAAGTCTTACTGAGTCATCCTATTTGTCCTCTCTGCTGCTATTTATGGTCTTCCCAGTTGCTGATATTTGTTGGTTAAATGCTCACACAACCAGTCTTGCCTAAAGCGGTATCGCTATGGGGTGTTGAGAATAAATAGGGTGACAGGTGTTGTGGGAGAGTCATTTTAAAAAATCTTTAGTAGCTGATTCTTTTTTAAAGCTCTCTATGTTTAAAATATAAGTATTCTGGGAGAAAATAAAAGCCAGGACCCTTTCTGTTTAGAGATATTGAATGCTAAGACTTTCTGGGGTGTTGGTTTTAGCAGAGGCACAGGTCAATATTACGAAAGTTGTTGATGAGAACAGTTCAGGAAATGAGGGGAATGAGACAATGAGAGAAAAAGGCTGAAATGTAGTCACTTGGGCAACTTAGGTGTGTTTATTACTAAAAAGAGACAACAACAACAGCAAATCCTCCCAGACCATTAGTCTGAGTCTGATGGTAGACAGACTGCTCATGCAAACGGAGGGACTGAGGAAAGATTAATGAAGGGACTCTACAAAGGTGTGGGCAGGAGTAAGGGAAACTCCCTAGAGCTAGCAACTGCAGGGACCTATTACCACCCAGGCCTAAAAGAGGCAAAGGGAGGGGCCAGCTACTAGAACCCAGAGAGAACTGTAGTTCAGCAGAAGGCTGCCTGACTCCTCTGAGCCCTTTGGTCCAGAAAAACATATACACAGAGAGGGAGCCAGGGGATGAATAACCCACTCTCTCTTTTCTCTCATCCTCTTATCTGCTGCTGATGACTCCCATTGGCCAAAACCCCAAATAAGGCAGAGAAGAAGAAAATCCATATGATGCAATCCATGAAGGTCAGCATCCTAAGCAGGGCAGACAAGGGTGGAGAGTGGATCTGGAGGGCCATACACCAGACATCGTCCACTAGAGGGAAGAGACTGTGTTAAGGTTCTGGGGTCAGATAGACAGTGCCAGAAGATGTTGAAATCTGTTTTCTTTAGTTTATCTTAATAGTAAAGATATTATTAATGAAATAATTAAAATACTAATTTGAAATGTATTGAGTATTCAGTTTAAACTTTATATATCCTTTGGTTCTTGAAAATTCTGAAGTACCTTTTGAAGGGTATGTCTCTCCCCCGAACCCTATTGAAAATCACTCCTAAGAAACAAGACAAGGTCTGGTTGTGTTAAAATTGAGTGTATGCACATGGAAAGCTTATTAAAAAGCCATTGAAAATTGCAATAATAAAAAGAGAGTCCCAGTTTGTACCATTTTAATATTTGCCCAGTTTACACCTAGATTGAGCTTGCATTTTTCCATTAATTCATTCAGCACACATGTACTGTGCTCCTGCTTTATGACTACAGAAGGGCCTATAATAATCTGTCTCCTTCTGATAGCACAGTGCCCACCTGGGCTCCCAGCCACCATTGGCAGCACTGGTGAGAAAAGTCCTCCCTGAAGAGGTGACATTTGAGCAGACACCTAAAAGAAATGAAGCATCCAGCCACGAAGATCTGGGGGAAGAGCGGAGGGAACGGCAAGCTCAAAGGCCCTGAGCTTTGCTTGAAGCAAGGTCAGTGGCCAGTGGTATTGGATGGGATATTGAAGGGGCAGTTGGGCCTGTACATATGGGGCCTTGTAGACCATGGATAGAAACTTGGATCTTATTCTGAAGGTGGTGGGTAGTAATTAGAAGGCTCTGAGCAGGCAAGTGAGATGGCAGAACTTATTTTTTAAAAGATCACTCTAGCTGCTATGAGGAAAATTGATTTCAGGGAAATCAGAGCAAGGAAACTGGTTAGGAGGCTTTTTCAATGGCCTAACCAAGGGATGATGGTGGTCAGTAGAAGTGGTGAAGAGTGGTTGGTGTGGATACAATTTATATGGATACTCATACTCTCCTTTTTAATCAAGGATGATTTACTTTTCTTTTTTTTAAACATTTTGTGAGAACCTATTTATTTATTTATTTTATTGTATTTATTTATTTGGTTGCACCGGGTCTTAGTTGTGGCACATGGGCTCCTTAGTTGGGGTATGTGAACTCTTAGTTGCAACCTGCATGTTGGATCTAGTTCCCTGACCAGGGATTGAACCCGGGCCCCCACCACCAGGGAAGTCCCCTAGGATGATTTAGTTTTCTTAACCAAGATTTTCTTTTTTGGAAACTGTTCAGTGAACTTATACTAGTTAAAAAGAATTTAATTACTGTTGTCTAACTTAGCTGATCTCAAATTCACTCAAGAAACTAATTAAGAAGACAGATTTCCCAATCTCATACTCCAAAAATTTTCATTCTGTGAAGCCTAGACATCTGCATTGTGTGACTGACTCTGAGAATTACGTTAAGCGTTTAGCAGCATCCCCTAGTGGTGGATATCTGAAATTGCAGATGTTAACAAATTTAAAGTACACCCAGCACTTTGAATTCTTCATAAAAATTTGTTATAGTCAAAGTAACAATCTCTTACATTTATAATAGAGCTGGTTTTATGGGAATAACCAAGTGGGGTGGAAACTCCTTCTTCTCCAGTGATTATCTGGAGAGAACTTTCAGAAGTATTAGGATAAAAAATGATTGAAACTTTGTAAATAGTCATTAACCTGCTCTTACAATGCCAGAGAGCAGTAATAGCTCTAAACCCCCAATCCAGCTGCTTATTACTGTGCTATAAGATTAGAGTAATTGCAACTGTGGAGAGAAAATAGAAAAATAGAGGTGTTTTCCAAAAATCATGAAAAGCCAACACTTACTTAGGCAGCAGACTTACACCAGCCTTGGAAGAGTAGCAGTACTATCCCCAGGGGTGTGTATTTCTTTTAACCATTGCTCTAACTTGGCATGAGTAAGTTCTTATTAACAGTTTTGTTAGTTTGTCATTTGGGGTTGGAAATTTCTCCTCTAAAGCCCCAACCAAGACTAGCCCACCATGCCATGCTGTATCTTTGCTTGACTGCTCAGGTACCTCTCCCCCCTGGACGTTCCAGAGAGTGGAACAGAGGGCAGCCCAGTGTTTGAGAGCTCAGGCTACATGAGAAGGAAATATTCCAAAGGGAATTCTGTGTGGGAGTACTGTTTCCATACGCTGGTTGGCTGGAAGGAGCCTCCAGCTTCATTGTTTGTTGGTTTGTTTGCTTGTTTCTGGTTAATGATTATTCTCAGAATTCTCCACAAACATTCATCCTGCATTTTCACCACCATCCCCATTTTCTCTCATTCAACCTAAGCTCATATTCTTACATTCTAGACAAGGCAACTGAGGTGTGAGTAGAGTAACTGCTCTAAGTCTACATAAAGGGGTAGCTGTCCAGCTGGGGCTAAAGCCCAGGACTGCTCGTGGTGGCCCAATAGTGCTTACAGGACAGTGTGCTTTCTGGGACCAACCAGCCCCTCAACATGTGCTTGTCCTGTCCTTCCTCCATCCTTATAAAGGTGCCCCTCACCTGTTTGCGCGCGTGCATGCACACACACACACACACACACACACACACATTTAGCTTCTCTTCGTTTTCTTCTTTCTGCAAATCCCCTTCTGCTTTTCCATCTTGCCAAGCTGACAAAATATGAAAACTTAGGTAAATCAAACCTTAAAAAATCCTTTATTTTTAAAATAAACCCAAATGAAACCTCAGCTTCCCAATCTTCACCAACTAAATTATGCAGTGTTTACTTGCGTTACCTCATCTTGATTTATTTTTGTAGGTTAAGCCTCTAAAAAAAATAGAAGGTTTATTTGTTACAATCGAAAGAAGAAGAACTTGAAGGAGGAAATAAACTACAGGAAAGGTGAGCCAAAAGATCGCATAACTAATTAAGGGAACATGAAATACAAATCTGGACATGCCCACATGTATTTTTCCATTTAGAAACAAACCGAAGAAGCCTGTGGCGCGTTCCTTTTTTTCCTCAAGACTCAGTTGTCCAGTCTCAGCTTTGCATCTGGACTAAGCGTTAGCCTGCCCTCTAGTGGTGCTTTCAGACACGTGTGTATACATGCATCCAATGCAGAGCTTAGGTTGTCCAGGGACACAGCTTGAAAAGCTCACTGCAGTATTAGAAGGAATGCTTCAGCTGCTTTCCAGTAAATACAGTAGGTGGAGACACACACTGTAAAACTGGAACATACTCAACCTTGTTTTCATTGGGCTCTTAGAAGATTGCTAGGCACCCAGAGTTATTGAAACTAAGTTTGACCGTAATTTATTTGTGATGCTTCATATTTCCTGCTTGTTTTTAAATTCTTGAACAATGTTAAGATATGGAGGGTTAAAGCACATGCAGTTTCTAAATCTGTTGCTCCTCTTCCCATTTATTTATATTAAATATCTACTGTGTGCAGAGATTTGGGGTGAGCTGGAGGTGCAAAGGTTAGTGAGAAACAGACTTTGTCCTTAAAACTCACCCTCTCACACCATTGTAAAGCAATTATACTCCAATAAAGATGTTAAAAAAAAAAAAAACTCACCCTCTGATTAGAGAGAAGACATATTTGGACATAATTACAATACATGGCAGTGGTATATAAACACATAGAGTTTAATATATATAAGAATATTTTATATATTGAATATATATGTAATATTTTATATATTTTAAATTTATATATTAAGTTAAACTAATTATATTTATGTATACATATATACACACACAGAGCAGCTGTGGGCCAGGCCCTGTGCTAGGTATGTCCACTTTTCATATAATATTTATCACAACTGTGCCTTTTAACGTAAGAGGAAAGGGAGGTTCTCAAGGATTAAATAATTTGTCCTAGTTCACAGAACTATGAAATGACAAAATTGGAATCTGAATTCAGATTTTCTGATTTCATCTGTATTTCAATTAACTTCAACAGACTTTTACAGAGAGTCTACCATATGTTGGGTACTGTGCTACAGGCTGGAGGTGCAAACATAGGAGATGCTGTCACTGGCCTCAGGGTTACAGTTTGTAGGGGACTGGGCATGTGGAGAAATGATTAGACTATATTATGATAGATGCGATAATGGAAGTATGTACAAATTGCCTTCCGAGCAAAGTAGCAATGGCGGTTCAATGTTCATACGTTGTCGTGCTTTCCATCTTGCAACCCTGTTACTAGGCCATGATTGAACTGATTGAACTTTGATTTTGCCTTTAGGCTCTGAGGAGGCCTAATATAATTTTGGCCAACAGGGGAGACAACTCACTGGCCCAACCGATGATCTCTTATAGGCAGTTTCCAGTGTGAGAAACTCAGAAAGCTATAGAATTACGAAGAGATAAAACTGCAGGTAAAAATTGAACTAGTGGGACTTCCCTGGTGGCACGGTTGTTAAGAATCCGCCTGCCAGTGCAGGAGACACGGGTTCGAGCCCTGGTCTGGGAAAATCCCACATGCCGTGGAGCAACTAAGCCCGTGCGCCACAACTACTGAGCCTGCACTCTAGAGCCTGCACGCTGCAACCACTAAGCTCACGTGCCACAACTACTGAAGCCCGCGCGCCTAGAGCCCGTGTTCTGCAACAAGAGAAGCCACTGCAGTGAGAAGCCCGCGCACCGCAACGAAAAGTAGCCCCCGCTCGCCGCAACTACAGAAATCCTGCATACAGCAACGAAGACCCAATGCAGCCAAAAAACAAATAAAATTAAAAAAAAAAAACTGAACTAGTAAGAAGCAAAAGCAGAGAGTTAGAGAAAGAGAGAAGCTGAATTGCAAGTCTGGCATAGTCACAGGAGTAAGGAAGGAGCCAAAGGGCCCTCTTCTCCGGGGAGTCTTTTTACTGTTACTTCCTTAACGACATTCCAGGGCTCCACGGAGCTGGGCTGTGTAACAGCTGATACGGATGCCCATGCTTCCTTACTGCCTGAAGTGTCCTTACAATCACCCACATTGCCTGAGGTCAGCTAAGACTGATCCTGGCAACAGAAAAAGTCTTAAATCCTGCAGTACCAAAGCGGTCCAAGGGCGGCAGTGAGGAAGTGTGGCTGGCTGTACAGGTGGACTCAGCAAAACCTTCACCTGGAAGTGATACCCAAACTGAGTTTTGAGGTACAACTAGGAGTTTTCCAGGAAGACAAAGGTGCGGAGGGTGCCCGAAGGTTCAGTGTTTGTTCCAGTACTAAACATGACCGGTGGCAAAAATTTAATTTCCTGGTTCTCCTTCTAGCATAATGACTCCAGAAATTCTTTCTTTAAGCACCCCAGCTTTGAGAGAAGGGAGTGGGAAAGGGGAATTTTCTCTTTCATGAAAACACTAAGTTCTGAAGCCTGGTGGCTCTGGCCATATGGTGTGGCTTCAAATGTTGGCATATTCTTCTCAGCTAGGATATCTATGCCCTAGGAGTATGTGGTTTGGGGCATAGTGGGACACTACAGGACACATATAATGAATCTTCTTGGGGTGTCATTATTACAGATAATTTGGGAGGAGAAAAGTTTTACATTTTTACAATCTTTAAGGTTTTGTAATATACGAATCAGTATAAGCCTACTTTTCCATGTTGGTTTAATTTTCTTTATTGTTGCACTAACTTGAATAAAAGCCAGAACTCCTATCTATGATCCCAGCATGGAATTGCACTCAGAGAAACATGAACTTGTCCTCTCAATGGTAATTAAAATGTTATTTCTATATAAAAATAATCTTGATCTAGTATGAAGTGCTAGGCATATTTTGCATGTATTTTAGAGATTTTAGAGACAAAATAGAAGACTTTAGAGAAGTTTCTGCTCGAAGCTGTGGCCTTCAGACCAGCTGGATTTACCTTTGTCCACCCTGAGGAGAATGTCAGGGAAATGTTGGAGAAGCACTTTTTTAAAAAAAAAATTTTTATTGGAGTATAGTTGATTTACAATGTTGTGTTAGTTCCAGGTGTACAGCAAAGTGAATCAGTTATACATATACACATATCCACTCTTTTTTTTTTTTAGGTTATTTTCCCATGTAGGTCATTACAGAATATTGAGCAGAGTGGAGAAGAACTTTTGTGGGCTGTTGCCCCAACTTCCTTACACTGTCTAAATTCTACCCATTAAAAATCCGAGTAGATTGATTTCCTTTTTTAATTTTTAATTGTGGTGAAAAACACATAACACAAAATTTACCATTGTAACCATTTTAAAGTGTACAGTGTAGTAGTCTTAAGTGCAACAGAGCTTTTTCATCCTCCAAAACTGAAACTCTATAGTCATTAAACAGCAACTCCCCTTCCCCCCCTTTCCCTCATACTCTAACAGAGAACACTCTACTTCTTGTTTCTATGAGTTTGACTACTTTAAATACCGCATATAAATGGAATCATACAGTGTTTGTTCTTTTAGCATCATGTCCACCAGGTTCATCTATGTTGTAGCCTGTGACAGGACTTCCTTCTCTTCTAAGGCTGAATCATATTCCATTGTATGTATACACTACAGCTTGCTTATTCACTTATCCGTTCATGGGCACTTTGGTTGCCCCTACCTCTTGGCTACCATGAACAATGCTTCTATGAATATGAGTGTGCACATATCTCTTCAAGACCCTGCTTTCAAGTCTTCTGGATGCATGCCCAGAGGCAGGATTGCTTAATCATATACTATTTCTATTTTTAATTTTCTGAGCTAACCACCATACTGTTTTCATAGCAGTTGCACAGTGTTCAAAGGTTTCAGTTTCTCTATATCACCGCCAACACTTGTTATTTTCTGGGTTTTTTTGATAATAACCATCCTAATGAATGTGAGGTATATGTAGGTTGATTTTAAAGTGCAGATTCCCCTTGGAATGGTGAGGGTATCTGGGAACCTTCATGCCTTCTGGTAAACTTTGATTTTAGCAACCAGCTGAGCTCACTGGCCAAGTACATGTCATTTTGATGTGGGGAAAAATGTTAGGACCCTAGAAGGAGATTCTAAATCTCCTCAAAGACTATAAAGTTTTCAAGCTGGAGTTCCCAGGAGTGGAGGCTGCCTGAGAAATCCCACATAGATATTTCCCTCTCGGTTGTTTTGACCCTGAGGACATTTTTATTGAATGAATACAGATATTTTCATCAGAATTATTCCAGCATTGCCGAGAATATCATCAAGAAATTATTTTTGGAGACAGCTCTTTTAAATTAATTGAGTTCCTTGATAAAATTTCTTACTGTTCAAATCATTTTTTATTTTACTGAAATAATTTACATTTAATCCAATTATCACATTTTTGTGTCCATATTAAATTTTTCAAACTTCAGCTTCCGCAATTTTGAATTTTCTTTTGTGATCATTTTCAACCAAGTCCAATCTTCCTGGGTCAGGTTTTGCAGGTGTAGTTTTTTGACAAGATTTGATTCTTTAGTCAACGCTTAAAGTCAATAACAAATTTTGCTGTATGTAGTTTTTGCCTTTGTGAGTTTTATTTTGTGTTATTTCTATAAAGTATAATTTTAACTGTGTCAATTCTTGTACTTTTGAGCATCACCAACACAATGAGATTCTTCATTTTTTTTGTCAATATCAAATTTAACATATATAGTTTTAGCTGTTATTCGTTTGATTCTGCATGGATTATTTCTACTATGTCTAATTTTTTTTTTTCTGGGTGACAAGTTCAAAATGTACTTGAAGTCAAAATTTCAAGGTCATGGCATTTTGTTTTCATCCCTGATTTTTTTTTTTTAATTTTAAAAATTTATTTATTTTATTTATTTATTTTTGGCTGTGTTGGGTCTTCGTTGCTGCACGCAGGCTTTCTCTAGTTGCGGTGAGCGGGGCTGCTCTTTGTTCCGGTGAGCGGGCTTCTCACTGCGGTGGCTTCTCCTGTTGCCGAGCATGGGCTCTAGGCTTGCGGGCTTCAGTAGTTGTGGCTCGTGGGCTTAGTTGCTCCACGGCATGTGGGATCTTCCTGGACCAGGGCTCGAACCCGTGTCCCCTGCATTGGCAGGTGGATTCTTAATCACTGTGCCACCAGGGAAGCCCCTTCATCCCTGATTAAAAAATGAAAAGTGTAGTATCAACATGTTCTCAGGAGGCATGGGTTTCATGGGTGAACTACTGGTTTAGAAGTGAGACGTTATGGGTGTTTGTCCTTGCTCTATAGTCTAATAGTACTCATCTAAAAAGAAGTGATTTAAACATATGATTTCTAAATCCCCTTGCAATTCTCGTTGTCTATAATTTAAATTCCTATCTGTCCTATTTGACCATTACTTTGCTTCTTATTTGATCCCCCCGGCCTCCCTGCCCCCCCCCACCTCCCCTCCTCCCCACCTCCTCCCCCCCCCCACCTCCCATCTCCTATCAACCCAGTGCCTCCAACCACCCAGCCTGTGCTCCCTCAGACCCGGGCAAGAGCCTCTGACCTTCCTCACACACTTCTGAATCTTCTTCCTACCCAGTCTTGGCTCTTGACCTGCTTCAGAAATCCACCATTCTTAGGTTTTCCGAGCCCAACCTGTGCTTCCTCTAATTGAGCACCTGCTGACCTGGTTCAGAGCAGCCTTCTTTAACTCTGACCTTCATGTACCTAGAAGCTACAGGGTCATCAGAGGCCATGCTGAGCCTTGCCTTTCCCTGTCCCCACTCCCCAGTCAGTCTTATTCCTACCACCTCTCTCTGTTGGACAGGGAGGTGAATCTTGTGGTTATGTGAGTGTGGTTTAGGGTAGACCATCCTTGGGGCAGGGGAGGTAGGATGGGGTTCAAGGGCATTCTAGGCAGGAAGGAGAGATAGGAGGGACCACACCACTTAGTATCCCAGCAGAAAATTAGCGGACTTCTCACATTAGACCAATGTGACTATTTGCAAAGCTATGGGCAGTATATAAGGAATCCATAAAAGACAGCGCAGTACCACTGGATTCAGTTACAACTCCTGAGCTCAAAAAGACATGGGAGGGATCAGTTACTGGAACCTGGAAGGAGAGAATCACACAGAGATTACCACAAGGCTTCCCTGCAGGGAAGGAACCAGAGGCATGAATTCCCCAGCTCCTTCTCTGCCTTCCTCCATCTTATCTCCTGTCAGGGATCCCTAACTGGCAGAACCAGGCTGGAGTCAAAGGGCAAGGGAGTCCACAGATGAAACCCAAACCCATACAGGCCAGTGCCTCAAGGCAGAGACTAGGGCGAGAAGGGTGGAGAGTGAAGAAGATGCTGTGAATATCATTTTGAACATGTGTAAATATATGAAAGAGAAAACCTTTGTCTGGAACTTCTTGCGTTTGTGCAAAATGTGTCCAGGGCAAGTAGATAAACTGGTGACACCTACTTCCCAGCTTATAACTGAAGGGGCTGCTGATGCCGTGCACTTGTTGGGGAGCACATAGCTCCATGTCTTCTGACATTCCTGGTATCCCAAAGAATATCAGGAAAGCCAGTTTAAATATTATGTGACTTATTTTTTTTAAATATGGATGGGGACCTTGAAAATCACAAAGTTATTTGAAAATGTGGATGTGTAGTATTTGGTACGCCAGGCAACATGCGAAGAGTTCACAACTGAGATCCCGTGGATTTTTATTTTGCCTCTTCCCCAAAGCTAAAGCTGGCTGCTGGGAGAGCATCATTTTCTCTTTTCTGCTGGAGAACACATCCCCTTGGGCCCTGTGAGACACTTCTTTTTATAAAGGGAAGCCAAACCAGGCTTAAAGCTCTCCCATCTCTCTCCTGATAACTTGTAAATTGTGTGGAAAGGAACCAAATATTATGAATTGCCCTTCCCCATGAGCCCAATGAATGGCCATACAGACTAAGCTGAACAACAACAAAGTCAAAAGGACCAATACAGCCACTTTTGTAAGGATTTTGAATGTTTTGTAAATGTATTGGTTCATGTGTTGTATTTTGTAGCCTTCCTAGTTCCTGGGCTTTAGCTTCCCTACTTCTTGTATGTGTATGCATACTGTAGTCAAACATTAAAGTCATGACACACACACACACACACACACACATACACACACACAAAAGGCACAGGCTGCTCTTATTAGCTGTTCACATATGTCCCAGTGAAATCAGGTTAAAAGGAACGCCCAGAGAAGACTTACAGGAAAGGGGGGTCAGCATACCTTCTTCATCTTGGATGAGGAATGAGTTGAGTACATGTGACCTTTGTTAATTCCAGCTGATATCATTGTTTACATCACCTCTTTCCCTGTCACCTGCTTTCTGAGCCATGACCCTGGTCCTGCAGTGGTTCTGAATCAGCAGAAGGCTGGGCTGGATTGATTAACTCACTTTGCTGGTCCCTGGGAAGCCTCTGAGAAGCCCTAGAGTGGGAGCCTAGGGGAGGGCAGGATGGAAGCCCTTGGATATCCAGGTGGGGTGGAGGCAGTTCTAAGAATAGGGGAAAGGGGAGAGGAGAGAGTGTTGAAATGGTGCCAATGGCACACCTGGCCAAGGGGCAGACCTGGGCTTACATAAGAGGGCATTACACCGAGATCAGCACCTAGAGAGCATTCTGATGTGCTTTACATGGAATGATGCCACCTCCACTGCCTGAAATGCGGGGTACTGGCTGAGATGCTGCTTGGACTATGGTGGGGATGGGAGGACAGTGGGGGGCGCACTCCCCCTTCAGAGTCCTGTAGCACAGAGTTCTGCCTCTGAACACCACATTTCTGCTGCAAACACAAGGGCAAATCATCAGTTTTAACCTGAGAGATAAATGAGAGAATGAGTGACTGTGAGACAGAGAGGGAAAGAGAGAGAGAGAGAGACTGATCCTCCAACTCACTTGCTTATGGATGAGTTGGCTCTGGTGCTCACCTCTGATGCAGTCAACGATTCGTATTCGTGGGTGGGTGGTGAAGAGGGGTGTTCCCAGGCAGCGGGAGCAGGCTAGGCTGTGGACCGAGCAAGAACTTAGAAACATGCCTATTACAATCATGCTTTGCTTCTTGTCAGTGAGGCAATATGTTTTTAACATATTCTCTTAGGAATATTAAAATTCAATGTAATATACGCCTGTCGCAAGTAATCTTTCTTTCATTGTATACACTGGGCAGTGCCTGAAAAGATAGGCGTGGTTTGGTCAATAGAGGGAAAAGAGATCAGAAAGCTCCATGAAAATGACCTCCTCTCCCTTACTTCAAGATGTAGCATCCACCTTGATCACAATCACCAGTTCTAAGAATTCTTCAGAAGGAAGAAGAAGGGAGGTAAAAGGAAAAGAGAGGATGGAGAGGGAGAATTTTATTGTCAAGTAATTCCCTGAGGGAACGAAATCTTCTGAGAAGTCTGAAGCACACTCTCCCCTTTCCTCCTGTGATTTTTCTATCCCCTATGAAAATATTTGTTAATTTTGTATTAAAAACAAAATGTGTTTCTTTTTCTTGAGTACTCTATAATTGTATAGGAATGTGTATCATTTCCTCCTCATAATTTTGAGGGTTATTTTTGAAGACTGTGACATATTCTGACTCTTTAAGAACAAAACAATTCAGTTTGAAAATCACTGAGTGACAGCAATCAAAGTTCTGAAGTGATGCAGTTCACTTCAGCGCTTGTTCGAAATGTCATTAGAAAACCAACATATAACGGGTTGTTATGGCAACTGGAATACTGGAGTTTATAACATCACTGTAATTAATGTTATCCAAACGTTATTAATCTTTCAACATCACACATTCTCTGAAGGAACAGCAGCTCTGGCTCTCCCAGGATTTTTCAGTATTGTAATCTGTTGCAGCTTTCTTCACATTTTTTTTTTTTTCAGATAGATCTTACCCTGACTTTGCTTTAGTGAAATTAGCTATTGTTTCTACTCTTTACTCATTCTATTTGGCTGCTATTTTTTGATAAAACTTGAAATAAAATGGAAAAAAAGGGATTACAGCTAAAAAATAGAATAAAGCCCAAAGATAAAAAAGGTTTATATATTTAAATGTGGAGAACCTGAGAAAAGTATTAAAATATTTTGCATACAGATTTGTAGTATTAACTCATATTTGCATAGCATTTTATAATTTTTAAAGCAGTTTTACGTATGTTATTTAATATAACAACCTTGAGAACAAGTAATATTTTTGGGGTGTCTACGATGTGATAGTTAATGTGATATGCATACATGAATTTTTTTAGATCTCATAATAACTTGCAAGATAGGTGTGATTTAAAAATATGCCTCCACAACTCAACAACAGCAACAGAAAACCTGATTGAAGAATGGGCAAAGGCCTTGAACAGACACTTCTTCAAAGATGATATATACAAATTATATACATGGATATGAAAAGATGCTCAACATTACTAATCAGAAGAGAAATGCAAATCAAAATTACAATAAGATATCACCTCACACCCATTAAAAAAAAAAAACTAGAAAGTAACAAGTGTTGGGGCGGATGTGGAGAAATTAGAGCCCCTGTGCACTGTTGGTGGGAATGTAAAATGGTGCAGCCACTATGGAGAACAGTATGGTTGGTGGTTGTTCAAAAAATTAGAAATAGAATTAGCACGTGAGGGACTTCCCTGGTGGTCCAGTGGGTAAGACTGTGCTCCCAATGCAGGGGGCCCGGGTTCAATCCCTGGTCAGGGAACTAGATCCCGCATGCATGCCAGAGCTAAGAAGTCCCCATGCGGGAAGTAAAAAAGATCCCGAGTGCCGCAACTAAGATCCTGCATGCCACGACTAAGACACGGTGCAGCCAAAAAAAAAAAAAAGGAATTAGCACATGATGCAGCAAATCTACTACTGGGTATATAACCAAAAGAATTGAAAGCTGGATCTTGAAGAGATATTTGCACACTCATGTTTATAGAAGCATTGTTCACAATGGCCAAGAGTAGAAGAAACCCAAGTGTCCATGCATGGGTGAATGGATGAACAAACTGTAGTATATACATACAATGGAATATTATTCATCCTTAAAAAGGAAGGAAACCCTGTCACATGTTACAATGTTGGTGAATCTGGAGGACATTATGCTAAGTGAAATAAGCCAGATAGAAAAAGACAAATACTATACGATTTCACTTACAGGAGGCATCTAAAGTAGTCAAACTCATAGAAGCAGAAAATAGAATGGTGTTTGCCAGGGGCTGGGAGGAGGGGGAAATAGGGAGTTGTTTAATGAGTACAGAGTTAAGTTTTACAAGATGAAAAAGTTCTGTAGCTCTATATTCACAAGTGTGAGTATACTTGCACTACTGAATTGTACATTTAAAACTGGTTAAGGTGGTAAATTTATATGTGTGTGTTTGTGTGTGTGTCTACTGAGTTCACAAATCAAGAATGAGGGAGTCTAGGGCTACAGACTGAGATCTTTCTGCTTGCAGAACCCGCACTCACTTTCTACAACACTAGATAACTATTATCTTCATTTTAGGGATGAGGAAGCTGATCCTGGGAGAGCCTATGGTTATACTGCTCTTTGGTACCAGAACTGAGATAAGTCTTAGTCCAATACTCTTTTGCATGACACCTTATTGCTCCTCTGTTTAAATAATGTATTTTGTAAAACTTGAATAGTTTAATATATAAATTTGAAGAAGGTAATCAAGTAGAACTATACCCCAGCATAGAGGAAACATGTTAGGTACATATAGTAGAATCAGTTTCTTAGGTTTTTACTTGAGGATTTCAAATTTTAAATGACATGGTGGTTTAAAAACTTTTTCCATTAAATCATTAAACTGTTGAGGAAATAACTATTTGTTAAGAGTAAAAATATACAGTAATATCTCAATGTTGTTTACTGTGTTACATTTTCAGAGCACCTTGAAATTAATTAATAATTTATAAATCTTGATATTAAATTCCCCCTTTTACCATGTGGATTCTGTCTCCTGATTGGACCAGACAGATATAGTATAATACTGGTATTGTGGTCATCTAGGAGAAGATTCTTACTTTTAGGAGGTGCATGCTGAAATATTCAGGAGTGAATGGTCATGTTATCTGCAATGTATTTCAAATGGTCCAGCAATATACATGTTCATATATTGATATATCTATATACATACATGCATGTATATATATGAATATAGCAAATAGGACAAAATACAGAGTGTTAGCAATTATTGAATCTATAAGGAGGACTTATGTGACTTTATAGTATCTATTTTTTTTTAATAGCTACATTATTTATTTATTTATTTATTTATTTTTTTAGCTGTGTTGGGTCTTTGTTTCGTGCGAGGGCTTTCTCTAGTTGCGGCAAGCGGGGGCCACTCTTCATCATGGTGCAGGGACCACTCTTCATCGCGGTGCGCGGGCCTCTCACTATCGCGGCCTCTGTTGTTGCGGAGCACAGGCTCCAGACGCGCAGGCTCAGCAGTTGTGGCTCACGGGCCCAGTTGCTCCACGGCATGTGGGATCTTCCCAGACCAGGGCTCGAACCCGTGTCCCCTGCATTAGCAGGCAGATTCTCAACCACTGCGCCACCAGGGAAGCCCTAGTATCTATTTTTTAAATGCTGAGTGGAAATCCTCTCCTTCCTTCAGTGTCCTTGTTTAGTGGCAAGAGGGAGAGATTCTTTTATTCTTTTATTGGTAGGAGTGGTTGGAAGACTTGGCCCAGTTTCTTAACTCTGGCTGTGTACCGAATATCCTGGGAAGCTTTGAAAATTATGGATGCTCAGGACCCACAAAACTTTGTGAATCAGAATCTCTAGGATCTTGTTATTCCAAGGGGACTTAGAATTCTAAAGAAGAAGCTTATCAATCATTAGGGTGAGGGTGGGGTGCATAGCTAAAGTTTTCAAGGGCTTTTTGCAAATTATATTTGTTCTGAAATATTCTGATGTGCTTTCTTAAGGGGGCATGCTAGAATTTGAAGAAAATTCTATGTTTCTATATATTCTTCTTCTTCTTTTTAATAAAAGCTCTTCCTCATGAAGCTAAATGTCCCCATTGATCCAAATGGATCTCTCATTGACAGTGTATGTGGCTGAAAATTTGAGCAGTACTGCTCCCGGCAATGTTCTTCTGGTTGTCCCATCCTATTCTGTCCCTAGTGGATTCCCAGTAAAAGTATCCAGTGGTCCAGTATCAGTCAGTCCCAACCTCCCTGTGCAACAAAGATGCAGATGGAAGCTCTGTAACCACACTGATAAGGAAGGTACAGACTGGTACCTGCTATCAAATTGGCGCTTCTCACACTACTGTTCATTAGTCCAACATTTTCCACTATCAAAATTACAAGTATTTCAACATCTTATTTCTACATTCACCCATTCATTCATCTTTATTTATTTATTCACTCATTCACACATAAATCATTCATTATTATAGTGGATACTGTTGATTCCCTGTCCAGATGCCCTTGAATTTCTTTTACGGTTTCCATAGCTTTGCTGCTAACAGCTGATATTTGTTTTCTTCTTCAGAGGATTTCTCTTGGGCTACAGGAGCTGAGAGGCAAGAGTCCCTGACAGTTCACAACCCCCTGGGTGGCCCAAGACTGACATGGTGAGGGAGAACAAAGCTCAGCTCCCTTGCCTCCGGGCAACACTCACTCTGAGCTGGAACTGTGCAGTCTAGAGCCCCCTGTAGGATTAGGCTAAGGCTGGGAACTTCCCTGCTTCCCTCACTCCTGTGTCACTTCTATAGTAAATCATTTGCACACTTACCCTTGCTTTGGGGTCTGCTTAAAGAACCTGGCCTAAGACAAATATTTACTTTCATTTATTACAAATATTTACCGAGTATCTGCTAAGTGCCAAGCCCCATTCTAGGTGCAAAGCAAATCCCCTGTTCTTAAAGAGCTTTCATTCTAGGAGGGACAGGAGGGACTGAAAGACACATGACAAATGCACGGGTCTGATGATAATAAATGATACAGTGAAATATAAAGCAGGATAGAGTCATGGCAGTGATAGCAAGGTGCTGTTTGAAACAAGGTGATCAGAGAAAGCCTTTGATAGAGTGGTGTCTGAGCAGAGATCCTGAATGGAGTGAGCAAGTGAGGCATTTGGATATTGGAGGCAGGAACATTCCTAAGGAGAGGGAACAGGTTATGTAAAAATCCTGAGGCAGGAACATGTTTAGCATGGTTGAGTCATAACATGGAGGCCAGGATGACTAGTGCAGAGTGACAGAGGCAGAGAGTGATGGGACATGAGGCCTGAGGGGGCACAGAAGCATCTGGTGTCAGATCCTGTAGGGTCTTGTAGCTCACTGTGACGACTTTGGCTTTTACTCTGAACAGGACGGGGACCCACTGGAGGGTTTGAATGGAGGATTAGTGTAATTTGATTTTCATTTTAAAATTGCTGTGTTTAGAATAGACTCTGAGAGGCAGGAAGGAAGTAGAGAGAAAAACTGGAAGACTGATGGGCAAAAATCCAGTGAGAAATAACTGGGCTTGGACCTGGGTGGTAGTGGCTGGGTGGAGAGAAGTGGTCAGGTTCTGGATATGTGTTTCAGAGGTAGATCTGATGGCTGGAGGGGTGAGGTGAAAGAAGAAGATATCTTTTTTGACTCCAGGGTTTTTGTCCTGAGCAACTGGAAGAATGGGCCATTTATTGACGTAAGGAAGGTCGAGGGACAAGCTAATTTGTTTCCTTTATGCCACTGACTCAAACTAATAATTTTATTTTAAAAGGCTAGACTTCAAAGAATGATGCCCAAATCTAAAAGTAGACAACATAAATTTAAAAATTGATTTGATTACATAAACACCTCAAACTTCTATATTGTGAGAAAGAACTTGCAAGATAAATGAAAACTTAAAAAAGTATTTTAAACCTACTTGACAAGGGATTTATTACAGAAAGAAACAAGAAATCCTTATTACAGAAAGAAATCTTACAAATTAATTAAAAAAGTGTATCTTCAAAAGAAAAAAGGGGAAAAGATATAAATAGATAATATAAATAAATATAAATAAATATAAATATATAAATATGTAAAAAGATGTAAAATCTTACTTATGATCAAATAAACACAAAATAAAAAGGGATAATTTTTTACTTATAAGTATTTAAAAAATGAATTATACTTAGTATTGGCAAAGGTTCAAAGAAATGAAATATTCCATAATTCATGATTGGAAATGCATAGTATTTTTGAAGCGAAGAGACAATATGTGTCAATATTCATACTTTCCTGACCCATTTATTTCCCTTCTAGGAATTTAAGGTAAAAAAATCTGTGATATGCCAAAAAATGATGGTGTATCCAAAGGATGGAATTTTAATAGTCTTAAAAATAATACTTTGAGATATTTTTGAAAAAAACACAGTAAAAATATTATGTAGAGTATAATCTATATATTCATAGAAAAAGATGTGAAAAATAGTGAAAATGCTAACAGCAGTAATATGAGGCTGGAGGATCATTTGTATTTGCTGATTTGAACCTTTCTGTGTTTTCAGCACTTTTGATTATAGTGAACATTTACTTTCTTTAATCAATAAAATTAACCCTCTAATATTACGTTCTTAGAAAAAATTCTTTCCCTCTCACCTCTCTCCCCATCTCCAGCTCAACCTCTCACCTCTCCTAGGTCTGAGGGCCTGACTCTGCTTGTCTCTTTCACTCAGTCTTATGGAACTCCTTTGTATGTGTAAACCAACTGTCTGATATTTTCACCCCTTCCAAACACTCTCTTGGATCCCTGGTGTGGACTATGTTTTTTTACTTTTTGGCCAGCTTCCACTAGAGAAGCTAAAAAGGCTGGATGGCACCTTTCCAGCCTACTGTGAGACCAAGGTTTGGGCACATGTTCCAGGTTCTTATTAGACGCACCTGCACTAGACTTGGCATTGGAAGCTAGAGATGTACAGAAGTGGAGACCACAAGGAAACTGTTTCCCTGGAGCCAGTGTTGGCAGCAGTGAATCCAGTTTCCAGAGGCAGCAGCAGTGGTTCTAAAGGTGAGTCGTGTTTTTGGCCATTGTCCCTGGTGTTGTCCAGCAATGGTGTCCAGTATATTTGGCGTTGGCAGTGTGAGCCAAGTAAAGTGTCCAGCAGCTGAGACGCTGGTGACTTCCCAGGACCAATTCTGTGCAGTGAGATTGAAAACATTGTTTCTGGCAGTGAGGCTTCCAAGTTAGGTTCTCTGGCCATGCTGGAGACTATGTGAGCCAATTATCTTTTAGTAAATTCCTTTTCTAAATAAATCAGCCAAGAGTTAGTTAATGTGTATTGCAATTAAAAACTCTGATGGATACACTTGTTTCCTGATTTTGAATGTCATCTCCCTCAAAACTTCATCATTTGAGGTCATTCCCTTTCAAATTCCACCAGTGGTAGAGAAGGGGTTATTTCTCTGCCACATTGAGACCACCATCTCTGTCCCTTCACCACGATTCCATAGCAACAGCGTCCATTTAAGCACACCACTGCTGTCCATTGACTTCCAGAATCACTTTTGTAGCCAGCCTCTTGCTTTTGTTCTCCAGAACGTCTACATTCTCATTGATTATTCACTGTACTTTTCTCAACTTTAATGGCCTTTGTTAGAAAATGGTTTTGAGTGAATCAAGAAGACATCGAGGTGGGAGAGATGGTGTGAAGCCTGCTCTGAGATGTAATGTGTCTATCTACAAGCTAATACTCCTCATTAGTGTTAGTATTAAAGGTGAAACCAAAGGAGCTAAAACTAGAGGAAGACTACATGAAAGGGACTTTAGAAACTGACCAGCAATAAAAAGATGTATGGGTTGGCATCTGGCAGCTGAGTTCAAAATCAAGGTGTAAGAGAGATGTGATGATATGTCCAACGCTACTATAACAATAAAGACCAGTAGCATTTGTTATTTTGTTACCCTCTGAAATTTTTAGCAATAAAGTCCCTTAGAAACCCTCAAATAAAGCTGTGTGCTTGTTTAGGAGCAGAGGCCAGGGAAAGAAATGTCAAGAGTATGCTGTTTTGCAGCAAAGGAGAAAAAAAGCTACAATTCAGGAATTCAGGTAAAAAAGCGGATAGAAATGGAATGAACCCCGGTGGAGTAAACCAGGAACAGTCTTCAGGTTTGGAAGCACAGTCTGCAGTGCGCATCTGAGGAAGGACTTTGACATCATCATCTGTTTGCCCCTCCAGCCAACCACACGAATGTTCCCTCCTTGGACTTTTTCATTGTTCAGACCTGTTCCAGCTCCAGGGACTCAAACTCAGATGCTTCTCTTCTCCACCCAACACAATTTCCCTATCCTCCATATCTTCTGTAAATATCTTCCTTATCTTCCATAGATTCAGACTATATTTCCTGAATCTTTTCTTTACCTTGATAATGACTTTGAGTCTCTTGATTCCTCTCTTTTCTCCCTCTTTTTAAAGCTTATTTGGCATGCACTTGCTTCCCTTACCAAATCTTGTCTGGAAGTCTCATAGTCTTGGAGCTGCTCTGAATCTGCAGATTTCTATCTGCTTGTCATCCATGCTGAACCTCCTCCTTGAATTATTCCTATTGTCTGCTTTCAGGTAATGTGGTGGCACCAACAACAGTTGTTGGAAAAGGCATGAAAACATAGTAACTGGACCCATTTTGTCTGTCTGGTTCTTCTCTTTCAGACTTTTTTTCTATACATATACCAATATACGCATGTAGCATTTTTAAGTTGTTTTTTTTCACAAAAATGGGATTATAAGTATTGATTTTTTTTTTCTTGAGAATGTCTCCTGGGCATATTTCCATGTCATTACATGTATATTACTTCATTCTTTGTTGAACAGCTGCACAGCATTTCATTGTATGAATTGTATGTACTTTATTTTCCCAATTTCATATTTAGGTGGCTTCTAATTTTTTGCTATTTTAGACAATGCTGCAATGAATAACCTTGTGCATATATCTTTTTTGCACCTGTGTTTTCCCAGTAGTGAAATTGCTAGTTTAAAGGATCTATGCATTTTACATTAAAGGAAACTATCAGCAAAATGAAAAGACAATCTACTGAATAGGAGAAAATATTTGTAAATGATATGACCAATAAGGGATTAATATCCAACATATATAAACAGCTTATAAAACTCAACATCAAAAAAAAAAAATTAAAAAATGGGCAGAAGAGGGACTTCCCTGGCGGCACAGTGGTTAAGAATCTGTCTGCCAATGCAGGGAACACGGGTTAAACCCCTGGTCCAGGAAGATCCCACATGCCGCGGAGCAACTAAGCCCGTGGACCACAACTACTGAGCCTGCGCTCTAGAGCCCGTGCTCCACAACAAGAGAAGCTGCTGCAATGAGAAGCCCGCGTACTGCAACGAAGAGTAGCCCCCGCTTGCCGCAACTAGGAAAAGCCCGTGCACAGCAACGAAGACCCAACACAGCCAAAAATAAATTAAATAAATAATTTAAAGAAAAAAATGGGCAGAAGAACTGAATAGTCGTTTTTCCAAACAGGAAATGCAGATGGCCAACAGGCACGTGAAAAGATGCTCAACATCATTAATCATCAGGGAAATGCAAATCAAAACTACAATGAGATATCACCTCACACTTGTCAGAATGGCTGTCATCAAAAAGACACAAATAACAAATGTCGGTGAGGATGTGGAGAGAAGGGAACCCTTGTACACTGTTGGTGAGAATGTAAATTGATACAGCCACTATAGAAAACAGTATGGAGGTTTCTCAAAAAACTAAAAATAGAACGACAATATGACCCAGAAATTCTACTCCTGGGTATATATCCAAAAAAACAAAAACACTATTTTGAAAAGATACGTGCACCACAATGTTCATAGCAGCATTATTTATAATTGCCAAGATATAGAAGCGACCTAAGTGTCCATCCACAGAGGAGGAATGGATAAAGAGGATGTTGTACACACACACACACACAAACACACACAACGGAATACTAGTCATTCATAAAAAAGAATAAAATGTTGCCATTTTCAGCAATGTGGGTGGACTTGTAGGATATTATGCTAAGTGAAATAAGTCAGACAGAGAAAGACAGATACTGTATGATATCACTTATATGTGTTATCTAAAAATACAACAAACTAGTGAATATAACAGAAACGAAGCAGAATCACAGATATAGAGAACAAATTAGTGGTTACCAGAGGGGATAGCAGGGCAGGGGGCAATATAGGGGTAGGGCAGGGGTCCCTAACTCCAGGGCTGTGGACAGGTACCGGCCCGCGGCCTGTTAGGAACCGAGCTGCACAGCAGGACGTGAGCGGCGGGCGAGCAAGCAAACTTCATCTGCTGCTCGGCATCGCTCCCCATCGCTCGCATTACTGCCTCCCTCCACCCAACCCCACCCCACCCCACCCCTGTCTGTGCAAAAATTGTCTTCCAAGAAACCAGTCCCCGGTGCCAAAAAGGTTGGGGACCGCTGGGGTAGGGGAGTCGGAGGTATCAACTATTGGGTGTAAGATAGGCTCAAGGATGTATTGTACAACACGTAGAATATAGCTAATATTTTGTAATAACTGTAAATGAAAAGTAACCTTTAAAAATTATATAAAAGAATGAAACAATTAGAAATTTAAAAAATCAAGGATCTGTGCATTTTAAACACTGATAGATATTGCTATATTGCTCTCCAAAAAAGTTATCCCAATTTACAGTTACCAAATATGTATGAGAGTATGGTTCTACTCCAAATTAATGCTAGCCTTTCCTGGATTCTCAATGCATCTTGGGATTCCAACTATTCATTTTTCATTGATTCTCTATTTTACTGCCTTAACAGCATTGCTAGGCCGTTTCTATTTCTTTTTTTTTTTTAACATCTTTATTGGAGTATAATTGCTTTACAATGGTGTGTTAGTTTCTGCTTTATAACAAAGTGAATCAGTTATACATATACACATGTTCCCATATCTCTTCCCTCTTGCGTCTCCCTCCCTCCCACCATACCTATCCCACCCCTCTAGGTGGTCACAAAGCACCGAGCTGATCTCCCTGTGCTATGCGGCTGCTTCCCACTAGCTATCTATTTTACATTTGGTAGTGTATATATGTCCATGCCACTCTCTCACCCTGTCACATCTTACCCCTCCCCCTCCCCATATCCTCAACTCCATTCTCTAGTAGGTCTGTGTCTTTATTCCCGTCTTGCCACTAGGTTCTTCATGACCTTTATTTTTTTTTTTCCTTAGATTCTATATATATGTGTTAGCATACTGTATTTGTTTTTCTCTTTCTGACTTACTTCACTCTGTATGATAGACTCTAACTCCATCCACCTCACTACAAATACCTCCATTTCATTTCTTTTTATGGCTGAGTAATATTCCATTGTATATATGTGCCACATCTTCTTTATCCATTCATCTGTTGATGGACACTTAGGTTGCTTCCATGTCCTGGCTATTGTAAATAGAGCTGCAATGAACATTGTGGTACATGACTCTTTTTGAATTATGGTTTTCTCAGGGTATATGCCCAGTAGTGGGATTGCTGGGTCCGTTTCTATTTCTGAGACTCCTAATTTAATCCTGCCCTTCTGATCTCAGGAACTGACCTAACTTTCTCCTTTGCTATCTTCAGTGTGACTGCTGTTCATCCTCTTGCTTGTTGCCTCATGATCTGGAAATTGTTGCTACAGCTCCACACATTACTTCTGCATTAGGAAAAGTGGGGAAGGATATCCTTTTTATCAGGAAAGTAAAGCCTTCTTAGAAGGCCCTAATTGACCTCCCCTTACATCTTTTAGACATAACTGGGTCCCATGATGATTTCTAGCTGCAATAGGAAATTGGGATATTTAATATCTGTCAAAAGGGAACAAGATTGTCGTGAATATGTGTACCAATTTTGATTTATTGCTTGAGCCTAGGTATGCTGCCACCCAGAATAAGATGAAGGTTCTGTTAGTATGGAAGAAAGGAAGAATGGATATTGAGTAGTAACCCACAATATTTCAAACTTACAGAAGGATAAGTTTCATTACAGTAGCAAAAAGACAAATTTTTTACATAGTCAAGTTATTATAGTTCATTCTGATCAGGATAGCTTTAAATTATACATGTACATTTTTTTGCCAATGGTGCTATTTAATAAGGCCTAAAGTAAAATTGAAAGCAAAAGCAGAGTGACTTTTTTTGAAGTATTTATCTTATGTTCTTGACTGAAGAGATAAATTTAGTAGTTGTTTCTCAGGTAACTAAACTTAGCTGTCGGGCTTAGTTTTTTATGTATTTAATTTGCCTTTAAACCTGGATTCTGTGCAAAGTTCCATAACTGTTTTAAAATATGGGCTTTATTAGGGATGTGAAAGATGAGACTGCAGTAATATTTTCTCCTTATTAACTCATCACACGATACTGGGGTTGGGGGATGGGAACTTAGAGCACTCAGATACCCACACTGGGAAGAGACAAGGCCAAGCAACTGCACCTTTTCATGACCCTGAAAATAATTGAGGTTCTGCAAAGAAGAACTTGATTCCGTTATCCTCAAAATCCGTTGCTTTGGGAGTTGAATAGTGTAATATTTTATATAGAAAGAAAAAACATGGTCATGTTTTGTAGAAGGATTTTCAGAGGTATGTTTTGCTTTCCTGCTCACTGGTTGGTTGTTATTTTGGAGGCAGGGGATTGTTTGTAGATTTCATTTCAAAAGATACTTTAGATGGAGTTGGTAAATGAACACTGCATTGGGGTCCACTTTTAAGAGGGTGTTATGGTCAGTGCTTCAGGCTGAACACATGATTAACCCTTTATACTTCACAAATCTATATCTGTGATTTTACTGATGGTCTTGTGTTAGTTAAGGTGCTCCAGAGAAACAGAATCAGTAGGATGTATTAGGATACACATACACACGCACACACACATGCCACACACATTCTAGGATGCTCACTCCAACCTTCCCTCCCTTCACTCGAGGTCAGGTGGCATTGCGGTCTGACAGCTCCCACCCTTCCTTGGCTCACTCTCCCTTTTCTCTCACACCAACATTTCCTCTAATAAAATTCTTGTATGTTTAGTCCAAACTTGGCATCTGCTTCTCTGAAGAGCCAGACAAATGCAGTGATATTTGTTTCTACTTATTCCCCCAAGTAATCTACGAGAGTGAGTATTTTGCTTCATCTTTGTCAGCATTTGATAGTTTCAAAATCTGTGCTACTTTGAAAAATGCACAGTGTGTGAGGAAGAGAATCCTTGGATCCTACTTCAGGAGATGGATTTCCAGCATTCCAGATGGGAAATTGGAATACATCTTTCCTTTGGAATTTTATTATAGATGTTGCTCAGGTTCTAATTTATTTATTGTTAGCATAGAATCCTATTTCAGGTACATTATGGTTAAGTGGGGCTGCGTGGGTTTGAGGTTCTAACTACCTGGATGATACTATTTTGGGAAAAAGCATTTGAAATTCCGAAAGGTTGGTTCATAACTACCTATGTACACACACTAGAAGCTGGGGTGGCCTGTATTTACACATAGTGGTAGTACAAATGTGGTAGAGGATAAAACAGGTAGGGAAGTAATAACTCAATATCATAACAAGGGCTTCCCTGGTGGCGCAGTGGTTGAGAATCTGCCTGCCAATGCAGGGGACACCGGTTCGAGCCCTGGTCTGGGAAGATCCCACATGCCGCGGAGCAACTGGGCCCGTGAGCCACAACTACTGAGCCTGCGCGTCTGGAGCCTGTGCTCCGCAACAAGAGAGGCCGCGTTAGTGAGAGGCCCGCACACTGCGATGAAGAGTGGCCCCCGCTCGCCACAACTAGAGAAAGCCCTCGCACAGAAACGAAGACCCAACACAGCCAAAAACAAATAAATAAATTTAAAAAAATATATCATAACAAACTAAAAGAAAAAATGAAGTGTGGTGATTGAGATAATTCTTACTATCAACTTGATATGTCAGTGAATTCCTGTTTATGCTGAGAGGCATTTTGTTCAAGCAAGATCTTACATAGACCCTGTATGTGAAGCAGATAAAAAGCAACACTGCTTCAGTAGGTATGGAGGTTGGAGCTGGTGTGCTCAGCCCACTCTACCTGTGTGGTAGCTGCAGGAGAGCTCCATCAAACTTCGGGGTCTACAGAACACAGTCTAAAAACACTGTTATAGACCACTCTCTGCCTTGGGCTGCTAAGCAAATCCAACAGTCATGCTCAGATCTATGCAGGTACAAGAATACTTGGATGTTATGAGAGCATGGTGGGCACTACCCAGAAATGGTACTATTTTAAATGTGATGTAACTAATCTGTGAATTCTTGCTAAATCAGATGTGACACATGCTGGTCCTTGCCCTCTTGGCCTGCAGATTCATTTATTGCTCTTCTCTGCTCACTCAGGAGGTGAATCCTTGCAGGCTATGGTTTCCCAGGTTCCTGTTAGGTTTGGCCACTGGGAGGCCAAGGCAGGAGATTGCAGGCAGAGAGGAAAGGAGAAGGTAGCATTTCTCTTCCTCTCTCCCCTACCCCATTCTCCCACTCCGCCCCTCCCCACCTTGGGTGATGTCTCTGGCAAGCACCACGCCTCTTCTGCGGCTCCAGCTCCCCTGGATTGGTCTGCTATGGGTCTAGCCTCTGATAGCAGGAACCAAAAATCTAGGAAACATGAGAGAAAAATCTTAAAACTGAGAAACTTCTGTCCATTCACTTAGGATTTTTTCCCCTGATAACTGGGGGCAGGGAGGGGGTAGAAAAACATCCCTTTTCTATTTTTAGCAGTGGAATGCCTATCTCCCAAAGAAGCATGGTTTGAAAATCATGGCATCACTGAAACAAATTTAATATTTTGACTTTATGAGCCTTTGGATTTTAATACAAGACTATGTTGAGGATCATCTCAGTTGGAATTTGGGGCTATTTTGAACCCCTCCCTTTAGCAGCAGTGGTCTGGAGAGGTGTCCCAGGAATAAGTGAACCTACAGAGATGCTACAGCTCTCCCTCTGTCCTCCAGTATTTCCTACCCAGAAGTACAAGCACATGATGATTCCCTGCAGTGCTTATAGTCTTAGACTATTCTACCTTTACATTTTCCCTGGTTTATAAATGGGATCTGTATTAATTTGATCTCTTGATTCTGGGAAGGGTGGGGATTGAAATGCCAACACAGTCAGCTTAATATCTCAAGATGTTAAGGAGTAGGTAGGAAGGGATCAGCTTCCTGGGCAAACAAGTGTATCTGAAAGGGAAAGATCACAGCTGCTAGATGAGGAAGGATTTTTTTCTCTCTTTCATATAGACTCCTTATTCTGAGTGTTGTTTGTGAAGTTGACTGGAAAAGCCATATGCTAGTTCCCTTGATTTCTACATGGACATCATGGCATGGATAAAATTTAAGATTCTGTGAAATGGACTTCTCTTTGTCTTCTTGTAAGTTAACTTAGAACCTTAAAGGCTCACAGCTACTGAGCTGGAAGTCCTGGCCTTGGTTATAGAAGGTTCTATAAATTTTCAAAAAACCTTCTCCTGGGACTAGACTTCTTCTTGCCTATATGTAACTGCTGAGAATTAGAGGAAAAGTTTTCTTAATTTTGGTGAGAAAGACCAAATCGAAACTGCTGTCATTCTTGCCTGTCCAGTGTTGCCCTAATCTAGGTCCTAAACCTTTCAGTCTATGGCCCAGTTCCCGAACCAAGAGAATCAAGCTTGGAGCTAAAAAGTCACCTTCTCTCCACCAGTACCAGCACGTGGAGTCTGAAATGACCCTATAGACCTGGGCATAGGGTGGCTCACCCAGCTGCAACCTCTTTGCTCACCCCTACCATCTGTCTTATGTCTAGCTAGAATTCTAGTTCCTGGTGGTCACCCGAACTCTGTTGAAACCAGAGCCCTGCCCTGAGTTCAGGTTTTTGTCCAGGGCTGGCCTTGCCAAGCCTTGTCTGCCCTCTCTCTCTGGTTGGCTGAGGTCCTGCTTCAACTAGCTGGACACCTCTCCTGCTCATTCGCAAAGAAAGATGCTGATGTACACCTGGAAATCAGTGGACACTATTGACCTGAGATGCCTACCTGCCGTGTTCCAATCCACAGATCAGATTCTGTGAGTATTAATCCTCCCTTGGACATTGTAATGTGGAGTGCTGTTCCTTCTCGGGACACATCCTAAAACATAATCAGTTCCCTCTTAGCCCCAGTCTCAGTCATTGCCTCTTCCTTCCGATTGAGATTAGGTTCCCAAGCTAATGCCTCTCCATTCCTGACAACTGGGTCTTGATATCCAGATAGTCAGAAAGATATATAATATCCAGCTTGATTTTTGCAATGGTATAAATTTATAAATGTGTATACAATCTCTATGTGTGTGCACATTTAAAAAATGGAAACATCTTTTTTTCCCCTGATATGAAGAGATGATTGTAAAAAATTTAAACACAAAGAATGTGAAAGTTCCCCCTACCATAATCACCCCTCTGATTAATAATGTTAACAGTTTATATTGATATAATCCTCCCAGATCGTCTTTAGGGAAGTATAAATTTGAGTATATACTATTTATATTTAAGTTAATATAAAATATATATTTAAAACATAAATTAGATTATATTTTTCTGTAATTTGCTTTTCATTTGAACTTCACCATTTATTGTTGGACATCACTGTGCTCTCATTTTATTTTTTATTTTATTTTTTCTTTCTAGTACTTTTCTCATTTTATTTATCTTTAAAAAATTTTTTATTTTAGGGACTTCGCTGGTGGGGCAGTGGTTAAGAATCCGCCTGCCAATGCATGAGACACGGGTTCGATCCCTGGTCCAGGAAGATCCCACATGCCGCGGATCAACTAAGCCCGTGTGCCATAATTATAGAGCCCATGGGCCACAACTACTGAAGCCCACGCGCCTAGAGCCCGTGCTCCACAACAAGAGAAGCCACTGCAATGAGAAGCCTCCTGACTGCAATGAAGAGTAGCCCCCGTTTGCCACGACCAGAGAAAGCCCGCACACAGCAATGAAGACCCAACACAGCCAAAAATAAATAAATAAATTTATGAAAAAAAATTTTTTAAACTTTATTTTGGAGCATAGCTGATTAACATCCTGCTCTCATTTTAAATCTGGATTCCCTTTGGCTCAACTTCAGTGTACTCTGTGATTTAAGTATGAAAGAATAATTCTTCTTCTCTTTTTATAGTCTTTTTCTTGGGGGGAGTGTTTGTTAAATTATTTATAGTGATAGGTTTTACAGAAATAGATGTTTTTTATTGAGACCATCAAAACCCTCAGTGCCTTAATGATTCTGCTGATTAAGTGGAAAACACATGAAGGCATGTCAATCTGTCAAGCAAAAGAAAATGCTATCTCTCCCTAATGTAGATGGATTACATAAAGGCCTGATCTCCCACTGCAGCAAGTTATGGTGTTTCATGCTCTAAAGGCCAGGTAGGTATTACTCTGCACCGTTCTTGTAGAATGTTGAACTTTTAAGATGAAGAACCAAATTTTAAAACTGTAATAAATCTGAGTCTGGCTTTCAGAAGGCAAGAATGCTATTTTTAGTGTGTCTGGATTGCAGTCTTTCCCTTTGGTAGTTGATGATGACTGCACAGTAAGAATGAAAAATGAAACTTCTGGAGATTGGATAGCTAAGGAGATTGAAAATAACATCCAGACAGTGGTGCCTTTGGGTCACTAATTTGAATTCAGCTCAGATCAGTGATGACTACAAATTGTTCTCTCTGATGGCAGTGAGGCTTGCAGAAAATACATTCCTCATCGTTATCTATGTTAATTATCTCCTTCTGCTTGTTGGAGCCAGGTTTGCTGGTTTGCGATTGTAATCCCCTAGAGGGCAGGGGCCGCCTTCACTTAGATGAGTGTTGATTAGATGATTTTGATAAGGGGGATGAAGAAATGCTTTTTCTGAGTGAGCTGGCTTGTGTGAAATCGTAGCTACCAAGCATTCCTGTGAAATATGAGCGACATCCCTTCCAGTTTGTTCTGGGTGGCCTTGGAAATAGTTTAGTCTCACACAATGACACAGTCTCCTTTTATAGTCCTGTCAGCAAACACTGCAGCTCATATGCTGAAATTTAAAGACACATCTCTTCCTTCTTTTCTTATTTGCAACATCTACTGGACTCCAGCTTGACACCCTCTTTTTCCATTGTCTTCCTTGATCACTTCAGCATACGTTGGTCATAACACATTATTATGAATTCCGTTTATTTTGTCTGTTAAATATAATCCTCCACTGATATTGATCATTTTGCAAATGTGTCCTATCTCCCCATGTAGAAGCAAACTTTTTGGCAGTCAGGACCATGTCTTACATCTTTTTGTAACCTCTCCAGCTACTAGTACAATGTTTGCATTAGTACATGCTAGTATTTGTAGATTTTATTAATAACATTGTTGAAAAATTGAATAAAAGTCTTAAAAGTTTACATAGTCTTTTATATTAACTGTTATTATATGAGTTGTGCTTCTTTTCTGACTTAATATTATACTTCCAGTGCTACGGAGGTGGTGCCCATACAGTCATGCAGGTTGTACACTGCACAACTCTAGAGGGGCCTATTTACATAGACAATGGCTGTGGTGATTGCCTCTAATGGCTCTGAAAAGTGGAGGTCAAATAATGATAACATTGGTGCTTAAAAATAAAACATGTCAGTAACTGCAAAAGGTTAGGCAGGTGAGAATAAGTCACTAACACACTTGTTTTTGGACCAAAAACAAATAGGATAGGGATAACATTTTTCAACAAGTGAGTGTTCCCACTCCTACTCCGCTTTGCCCATCCCAAATAATTTTTTTTTTTTTTTTTACTTGAAGGCTCAGTTTATTCCTGTCTTAGCCCTCTAAATAGAGTTTAACTTTTGTCGACCCAGGTCTCAGACTTTTGTGATGCAGAATCAGGAGATCCTATTGAGACAGACAGGATTAGAAAGCAGAGAGGACAAAAGAAGGAAAAACAATCCAGGGTCCTGATTGCTGGGGAGGTTGGGAGAGTAAGAAGCTCTAGACCAAGGTAGGCTGGGAGAGAGAGGTGCTGCAGAGAGGATATAAGTGGATTCCCTTTAATGTCTACATAATAAGATAGGCTAGTCTCTGTTGTAGTTGCAAAAGGTACAAACAACTACTAAATCTCTTTGGCATCACACAACAAAAGCTCATTTCTTACTGAATGGCTGGTGCAGATACCACCAGACTCATGTGTGCAGGAGTCCTCCACGTGGTGACTTGGTGGCCTCAGCTGCTTTGATCTGATGACTCTGCTGTCATAAGAATGGCAGGGGAGGAGAGGGCATGGAGACCTCACAATCACCCTTCTAAACTTTAGCCAGGAAGACACTTTTACCTGAAGCCCATTGCCTGGACCTCGCCCCATGGCCTGCTTGACTGCAGGGAGGCTGGGAAGCAGTCTTGCATGAGCCTGGAAGGTGAAAACTGTATATAGATGAGCTCTGCTAATATCTGCCATGGGCTCTTCAGAAGCATGCAGAAGGAACGGAATTGCTTTTACTTTTGGTGGCTGGACAGTGTCTCTTATAGGCCATATCTCTCTGAGACTGGGCCACAAAGACCTTGGAATTTATTTGGCTTACACAGAAAAAGGCAACTGTAGGTAATACAACTTTCTTAGAAGTTTCTTAAAAATACAATAAAGTAGTTGTTATCCTGCTAAGTATTATAAGAGCTTTTGAAAGTTTCTGTTGGCTTGCTCTCTATCTCTCTTTTTTTCCCTTTAGTGAGAAAATACTCACAAATGCAATTACTCCCATGACTTATTCAGAGGAAGTTTTAAATTTGGTTTTATTTCCTTTGCTTCCTTGATATTCACTTTATTAGGCATCTTAAGATGGAGAAAAGGTTATAAATTCCCTTCAGGGTCATTAAAAGGAAGTCTGTCTAGAACGACATAAATGTGATGGTCATTCATGATTCCTTCGAGCTTTATGACTCTTCCAAGAATATAAAAAGTCTATATTGCAAATCCATAGGAGAAGCGAAGCTGGCAGGATGTGCCTAATATGATTTCTTAGCAAGTGTATTTTAGCAGAGGACAAAAGATTATAGAACTACATACAATTTTTTTTTTTGAAAATAGTAGGATAAATTAGGGAACAATTTTAGGTCTTTCTGCAATTTCCTCAACAGAAGCAACTGTATTTTAGGAGAGATGATCTGATTATTTGTGTCTCGACAACATTTGAACAATTTCAACAGGTGGTCCATACCATTAACAAGAACAACAACAAAAACATGGTTGCCATAAATGAGAGTGAGAGAAGGCACGATTGAAGACTTCCGTATGCAATTACATTTTCTGCATAGTCATAAATTGAGCATCCAAACATAGATGCATGAGTAATTAATTATGACTTATTTAAAAGCACTCGGGTTGTGACACTTTGTTCTTCATTTCCTGCACATCAAATTACTGAAGTTTTCATTTCATTTAAAAATAATTTTCCCTGCTTTATTTTATTAAATTTCAATGGAATTATAGGGTTGATTACAGACTAAATAGCTGGTGCAGTAAGGTAAACACCAGTGAAGGAAGGGTAGGGAGGTATGATATCTGAAGGCCTAAGATTGCAGAGGGTTGGATGAACTTACTCTGAAGCTGCAAGTAGAAGCTGAGGATGGGGCTGGCAGTGCTAAGTAATGAAAGATTTTCACGGTGTTTTTTATTGGGTTGACTTGGCCAAGAGAAGATAACACATTAAGAGAAATAATACAGATGAAGAAAGTCTAATGATTAAATGATTAAAGATTTGGAGCTGAACCTAACATTGCCAACTTTTAAAACATTCATTAAACTATTCTGTTTACCAATTGTTTTATTTTTAGCAGATTTAGATGTTGTGGATTTCAGACTGTGTTTCTTTCCTAATAGAGTCCATGGATTATTTGAGGAAAGTTAAGATGTACTGCCTGGACATGTGTTTTGGTTGCATTACTGCCTTTTCTCAAACATTATGTGATGACACCTTGATAACTACATCTATGGAAAGGGCTTTGAACTTTTGGCAAATGCCTTTTCTGGCATGATGAGTCACGAAAGCTGAGTGATTTACACCTACTAGGCTTCTCTGTATATAATCTCCAGGCCAGTGCTTCTTAACCTTTCCCATTAAGTATCCCTTAGAGTATGGACATTGAGCTGATATTTCTAGATGTCTGGGGCCATGTCCTAACCACATCTCCTCAGAAAATAGGAAAATTCCTTACTTTTTTATGTTAGAAATTCATGTGAATTTTTAAATTCTATAGTATATCTACATCTGTTTTAACATTCAAAAAACACATTTTAAATCATAAACTGTAGGAAAACATGAAAATGTTTTCTACCTAACTTAGTGGTTAATGAGTAAGATCTTTTCCAATGAGTCTCTCCTCTGGGGAGAACCCAGATGAGCGATGGAGATCTAGCACAGCACATCAGTTTGGATGTCCAGGGCATTTCTCTTCTCTTAATATTTCAGACCCAAACTCATAAATATCAGGACATAAATATCTGCAGACTTTTCAGGGTTTTATAAGCTATGTTGATGCCCTAAGTGGAGGTTCAGCGCATTTTCATGAAACTGTTGGTGACATCTCACTAATTAACATCTCACTGAGAGCTGCTGTAATGTGGCTAACTGAAATCATCTGACCCATTTTTACCACCTTGTTGAACCCAGTGAGAAGATCAAGAGCCAGATGCTTTGGGGCAAGGTATTCTTGGTGAACAGAGTCTACCGTTATGGTCAGATTGTATAACGGTCTTGATGTATTTCAAGGTATTTCTTGTCACAGATTTGATGCTATTTGTACATGTGTTCATGTCTCCCCCCTCCCCCCAAGTCAATAGCAGTTTCAGTTTAAAAAAAGTCACATTATCTACTTAGAAGTTTCTTCACCAGGCAGAATGACAGCAATATCATTAAGCACTTTGAAAATCAGCACAGGACTTCATTATAAATATAAGGAGTAAAAAACAATTACAGGACAAAATCCTTTATCTCTGTGCTTTCTTTGAATTGAAAGTAAAAAGAATTGGGTTAGCCTCAATTCCTCAGTTAGTTATCTACATGTGTGTTTGGATCACATTAAAGTGCATAAAACAATGATGCTCTTTGATAAGGGTATCTTTTCTAAACATCCCCCTTTGAAGCCAGGCTCATGCAGTCATTTTTATAGCACAGGGTTCTGAGGGCATTCTCCTACTGTGGGCTTACCTGGAACAGGGAAACGTGTCCATCTCTACTTTGGCTCAGAGGAAACTTCCCAAATGATTCTCTTCTACTCTGCTGCCACCTGGGTCAGGGGGCAAGTTTTCCCTTCTTATCCTCAACCACATCCTTGGGGTCCAAGTCTCCCACCTTCAAGTCTGGAAGATTAAAAATGCCCAGGACTTTCTTGTGATTATCCTCAGTTACTGGGTTCAGCTCACCTTGACAACCCTTCTGTCACTGGCAAAGCCCATTAACCATTCCCAGCAAATAAAAATAGAATCTGGGTAATAAAATAAAGTCTTACCTTTTTTGATCCTTTGGGTCTAGTCTACTTTCACTTGATCATAGGGGGTGGGGTGCAGAGGCCTTGCCCCAGGCACTTGGGACTAGAGTTCCTAGTACCTACACCTCAACTCCGCCGTGTGAAGGAGCACTGCTCAGGACACTCAATCCAAGATGGCGGCGGCAGGCCACGTGCAGAGACGCTGTGCCTGGCAGTGCAACCTGGAGCGTGAGCAGCCCAGCTGCGCTGGCCCCTGAGAACCCCGCCCTCTCTCCTCCCAGCCAGGGAGATCCCTATAAAGCAGCCCCGCCTACAGCCTGTCGGGGAGAGCAGTGTGGACTCTAGAGCATGAGTTCACACCCCTCCATTCTCTGATCAAAGAAGAAAGTTTTCCTTGGATTCTGAGCTGAACTTGGTCTAGTTCTATTGACTTGAATGACACCTAGCAAGAGGATCTTTGTTGGGAGGGTCAGTTAACACCTCCTATCTTCTTTCTTGTCCTCTAGAAAGAATGCCCTTTTTATTTTTCCCACTATGAGGACTTCTGGGAGTCCTCCCTCTTTTCTAATTTAAGTTCATCCTCCACCCACTGCTCTCCCTTCCTACCCCTTCTTCCCTCTCACCTTTAGATGGAAAAGTTTCACGTGTAGGCTTCTTTTAGTGCCATTCTCAAGCTAGCACCTTTTTCAAGTTTTGTTTCTCCTTCTGTTTTAGCTAGAAGAAGGAAAAATCATAGCCTTGAGTATCATCGAGAAAACAGGGGAGAACAGAACCTACAGACAGTTAAGCTTTCAAGATATAATCCTCCCACAGTACAGATTTTCCTCAAATTTCTCCTGTTAATTTTAAGGTGACTTTGAAATTAACTTTGAAGGAAGCCTTAAGCAAATCATTGGAAATGCTTTCCATGATCTCACCATTAGTCCGCCCTTTTCTTTATCTGTAGCTTCTCTCAAAATCCCAGCTCTTGGTTGAACAAAGTTTGGAAATCTCTGGAGAAGGTCTTTAGGGCTCCTTGGAACTCTGAAAAAATGGTCGTTGATTCTTTCTTTGGGATAGGAAGGACACTGCTCTTTCTTGCCCTCAGGTAGTTTTCTAGAAGGAATAGCTATGTGGTCATTCCTTATGCTATAGCACACCAGTTTCCCTGGACTAAGTGTGAAAATACAGGCCACCTCTCTTTTCTGAATTAGAGGTCCTGTATTGGCAAGGAGTTTTTAAAATTGCTAATGGGGATGAAAATTTCTCAGGAGAAGAATGACAGGGAGGAAGGCTTCTGAGTTAGTCAGCCAAGGAGTACTGGCTGCTCTCCCAAGCCTCCTGTGTGGATGAAGCTCAGCGGTGGGCTTTCACATTGCAAAGCTAGGCTCTTGTATGTCTGGATCTGGACAAGGGTGAGGCAGCATCAAGGTTTTCCTTTAATAATAAGAGCCCTTCACACCCTGTTGATTCAGATCAAAGGGATCCACATCTGTTTTCACATCTCAGTGATTATTTTGTATATGGTGCTGCATGTTCATTTAGGCTCAAAATTGCATCCATATATTTCCAGCTTTCCATGATCTCTTTTGCTTCATTTGCTCTTCTGAAATATTTCCAATTATTTGGGTGCCCAATTGCTCATGAATTGGTCGCTCAGTTTGTGCCAAAAAGGCATTTTTAGAAAAAAAGATTTATCATCATCATCATGATGATGTTATATGCTGATTTCAAAAATACCTGACCATTTACACTCACTGAGATATTAAATGATTTACCTCTTTCCAAACTTTGAAATAATCTTTCTTTCAAATCTTTTAGTAATTTTTCTTTTGTGGTTGATGAGGTCTTAGCTGATGAGTTGCAACAAGACAGTCTTGTATCAGATTAGCCCGTATCTGGGGAGCTTGAATGAAGCAATTAGATCCAGAGACAACTAAGTCTTTAGTTCATAGACCAAGGCGTGGTAAGTATGCTTTGGAGATGGTGGCATCAATAGGAAATGAGGATGTCATTTCGGGTTGAGGGTCTGAGAGGTCTTTTTTCGCCTCTACGTACAGTCTTCTGACAAACTGCATTTCTTTATATAGTAAACAGAACTGCCTGAAATTTGTCTCACTGTCTTAGGGGAAACTATGGTCAGATTCACCCTAGCTGATATGTAGGATCCATGATATGTCATTATTTGTCAGGTCAATTGATGCTGGAAATAAAGGGATGATCCAAGTGATAGCACTAACTTAAAAATATCTAGCAAAGCTTGGATCCTGCAGTGGTCAGGGTCACTGCTAGTAAGGCGTGCCTTTGTGCAAACTGCAAAAAAAGCTACTCCTTTGGGCAAATGAATTACCAAAAAACATCCCTTCTTCAGGGTGGATGCGGCCCATCCCAGATACTGGGCTGGATTTGAGGCCCCTCAGATTCTGTCCCCCAGGTACCTTTGTGCAGTGTTCTAAGGCACACCCTGGAGGGTCCCTGTCGATGTTCCTGACAAGAGTGTTACAGGAATCCCAAGATACCACAAACAGATAGGAGGCCAGAAGCCAGATAGGTTGAAAGGAGTGGGGAAGAGAGTAATAGCAGATTCCTCCAAGTAATAGTACTGGGGGATGGGAGGGTGGGAGGAGGTTGAAACTGGGAGGGTGTTGTCAGCCATGGGAATAGCAAAGGGTTTTTTTCCTCCTTTTATAAAACTTGCTTGGAGTGCTAATTTTGGAACCTGAAAGGAGACATCCCTTCCTTGGTGCCTGTGTTGTCCATGTCTGTCCTCTTAACATTCCCCAGGCCTAAAGGGTCATGGCTCCTGAACACAATTGCATTCTTCTTATATTAGACAGTATTTATGCTTAAAATAATAGATTCCTGCAAGTAAAAATTGAAGTGAGATTTGAAAAATTTCTTCTCTCTCTCTGTTCTTTCACCTGTAGTCCTCTATCTCTTGATTTTCTTCTTTCTAAGTTCTCCCTACCCTTCATACCCAACTCAGGTCTTACCATCTGATAAATATCCCTCTGATCACTCCATTTCCATGTAGACTTCTCTGAACTTCCATTACACTTTGATCTGTACCATATACTTATTGTCCTCACATTGTTTTATGTGTTGAAATGTTTTCCTTCCACAAGGAATGGAAAAGAGAATGCAGGAAGGTGAAGGAAGAGGCAGCAGAGGCATGGAGAATTCATCAAGGGGGAAGCTACCAAGTGACAAAACTGACATGTTTACGAGTGTTTCAGAATTTGTATAGTAAAACAGTGGTTGTATAGAACTTTAGGGGATAAATCATTCTGGGCAGCTAAGGTTTCTACATGGTTGACTAGCTTTTTTAGTATGAAAACTTGTTTATTTTAATCATTTGGGTTAGAAATATTTTTGAAAATGTGTTATAGATTTTAGTAGACATTTTAGAGTGACTGCTTAACTTGCTAACAATCTCCTTCTTTGGAAATTACTAGTTATCTATTAGTATTATTAGTTATGGCTGCATAACAAATTACTCCAAAATGTCAAGGCTTAAAACAACAAACATTTATTATCTCACAGTTTGTGTGAGTTAGGAATCAAGGTATGGCTTAGTTGGGTGTCTGTGGCTCATGGTCCCTCGTGAAGGTGTAGTCCAGCTGTCAGCGGGTCTCACCTGAAGGTGTGACTGCGATGGGAGTGGTGATCCACTGCCACACTTAATCATGTGGTTTCTGGCAGATCTTGGTCCCTTGTCACATGGGCCTTTGCACAGGGCTGGCTCATGACAGAGTATAGGCCAGACCCAGAGCAAGTGATCACACATGTCTAAAATGAAAGCCAAAATCTCTTTATAATCTTATTTTGGAAGTGATATCTCATCACTTTTTTCTATTTTATCCTTTAGAAGTGAGTCAGTAAGTTCAGCCCACACTCAAGAGTAGGGGATCACACAAGGATGTGAATACTAGCAGTCTGCCAACCATAGGCCTTTATTTTGCTTGCCTATTGGTTGGATGATTGGAATGGGCTGGAGAAAATCATCTCTTATGGGAATTTAAGGGAAACACAGGAAGAGTTAGCCAGTCTCTGCATATGTCTCGTCCTGAAATATAAAACTTTTGGAGATGTGGGGTGTCTATCTTGCACCCTCCCTGTTGCCTGGGAAGAGCGGGAACTGATCTATTCAGATTATGAAGTAGATGTGCATAGAGAAGCAGAGATATGACACGAACAGAGAGTGTTCTCTGGCTTCCCATCTGCTCTTCTGCCTTTGGGTTTCATGAAACACCTCTGTAGCATTTTGATAAACTTTTCCTCTGACTCCTTCACGAGCTTCTCAACTTAGTCATGTTGGTTGAGATACTTGCACAGAGAGAATCCTTGTTTGCCATCTTACATATAACACAATAAAGAGAATTTCTTAAATCATTATGGACATTACCTTCACTGCTATTTAGTGAATGCCTACTGTGCAAAGCAGTATCCTAGATAATGGGAACACAGTGATGAATAAAATGGGTAAGATCCCTGCCCTCATGTATCTTATTGTCTAGCCCAATCATTTTTAAACTCTGATGGATTAGAAGCTTAAGATTTACTGAGATATGTGAGGCTGTTTATTTACCCCTACATCAAATAATTCCATTCTTTTGTGTTGCTTTTTAGATTTGGTTTCCATATTTCATGTTTTCCTTGTTGGTTTCTGTTAGTTTTTTTGGGGGGGAGGGGGTGGGGGGAGAGGTGATATCTTATTGTGGACCTAGATATGAGGCATTCAACATTGTTAGAATTGTCTGCAAATTAAGAGTAAATAGTTTATGGAGTTGTTTATGTACCTTCATTTATCTATTTTGGTGCTCAGTAGCCTTTCTTGCCTACTTCCATGTTTTCATCCATGTCCTAGATAAGTGAGATTTCTGGAGACAAAAGAAGTCACAGTGAAAGGTTATGCACTTATGTCAGTGACCTGTCAAAGCTCAACACACTTCGAAGGTGTATAATCACTGAGAAGTTTCAACTTGATAGTGTCACACCTAATGAACAGGAAACTGAATTCCTGTTCAGCAAATATTCACTCTCTTCCCTCTCCCCCTGGGGATGAACCATATGTCCCTACTTCACTGATTTGGGGTTTGGCCATGCAATTTGCTTTGGTCAATGAAATTGGAGTGGGTGTAATACAAGCAGAGGCTTTAAATGTGCATGTGAGGTTTGGCTTGGCCTCTTGTATTTTTGTGATTGTGTAGAAAAGAGCACGTCCCAGATAGTCACTGCCTCTTCAGCCTGGATTCCAGATTGAAACATGTGGACCAGACACAAACCCAAGCTGAACCCTGGAGCCAAGCCCCCAGCTCTCAGCCTGAAGCAGAGCTAAACCAGCTGATCTGTGACCCTCAAGTGAGAAAAGCACATGATTGTTGCTATAAACCATTGAGTTTGGGATAGTTTGCTATACAACATTATTGCAGTAATGGCTGTCTACCACACTGATTAAGTTCAGAGGGGCAAAATAATAGCGTATTTCAGTAGACAGAATAACGGCCCCCAAAGATGCTCATGTCCTAATCCCTTGAACCTGTGAATATATTACCTTACATGGCAAAAGGGACTTTGCACATATGATTAAGTTAAGAATCTTGAGATGGAGAGATGATCCTGGATTATTCTGATGGGTCCAATGTAATCTCCAGGGGTCCTCATAAGAGGGAGGCAAGAGAGTCAGAGTAAAGAAAGGGGGATGTGACGGCAGAAGCAGAGGTCAGAGTGATGAGCCATGAGACAAGGAATGAGGGCCAGCTCTAAAAGCTGTACAAGAAGAGCTTTTAGAAGGAAACATCATTGATGATACCTTGATTTTAGTTCTATAAGATCTATTTTGGACTTCTGCCTCTAGAATGGCAAGATAATAAATTTGTATTAGTTTAAGCCACTAAGTTGTAGTAATTTGTTACAACAGCAACAAGAAACAAATACAAATATGTTAAGATTAAATGGATAATTACTATTTCTCTCCCTGTTAGAGGAAAATATTTATATTTAGAAAAATACACTACTGGGGCTTCTCTGGTGGTGCAGAGGTTAAGAATCCGCCTGCCAATGCAGGGGACACAGGTTAGAGCTGGGAAGACACAGGTCCGGGAAGATCCCACATGTTGTGGAGCAACTAAGCCCATGCGCCACAACTACTGAGCCTGCTCTCTAGAGCCCACGAGCCACAACTACTGAGCCCGCATACCACAACTACTGAAGCCCACGCGCCTAGAGCCCGTGCTCTGAAACAAGAGAAGCCACTGCAGTGAGAAGCCCACGTACCTCAAGGAAGAGTAGCCCCCGCTCACCGCAACTAGAGAAAGCCCGCGCACAGCAACGAAGACCCAACGCAGCCAAAAAATAAATAAATTAAAAAAGAAAAGAAAATACACTATGAAATTATCCCACTACTGTATTCAGAAAATATCCTTTCCGAAGTCAATCACAGTGTATTTCCGTTAAGTTTTTACTTAATGACTGAGGAATCAAGATGGTGGCATTGGGCTTCCCTGGTGGCGCAGTGGTTGAGAATCTGTCTGCCAATGCAGGGGACACGGGTTCGAGCCCTGGTCTGGGAAGATCCCACATGCCGCGGAGCAACTAGGCCCGTGAGCCACAACTACTGAGCCTGCGCGTCTGGAGCTTGTGCTCCGCAACAAGAGAGGCTGCGATAGTGAGAGGCCCGTGCACCGCGATGAAGAGTGGCCCCCACTTGCCACAACTAGAGAAAGCCCTCGCACAGAAACGAAGACCCAACACAGCCATAAATAAATAAATAAATAAATAAAATTAAAAAAAAAATCTCTATCAAACACGGGATCCATATTAAAAAAAAAAAAAGATGGTGGCATTATTTTCTAAGTAGATTGTGATCCACTCGCAGGAGAATAATTATATAATATACAGTAAATACTTTAAAATTTGTATTAACTGCATATGGGTGAGGGTAGGGTAAAGTTTATCCAAACTAATAAAATATTAAAAATATAAAGTGTTTTGTAATATAAATCTGCAATAAATGCAGATTTATTACTTCCAAGTAGTACAAGTAACTAAAATTACATTAATGTAGAGCTAGTAGAGGTTCCTAGCTCCTGATGCTTTAAAAATATACCTGTCTATACCCTACCCATAGAGATTTGGGTTCAGAAAGGACAAAGGGGGTTAGGGTATGGGGAATCTGTAGTTCTTTTCTCTTTTAAAAACAATGTATTATTTATAATTTGAAAATATATGTGAAAGTACAAAATAGTTTCTCACTTCTGGGAGATTACATACGCTCACCTAGATTTTACAATTATTACTATTTTGCTTTATTTACTTTATATGTTTTAAAAACTTTTTTTTAATGGGTGTTCAAATTTTCTCACCAGGAACACCCTTCTATGTGCTCTTTTTTTTTTTTAAGTAGCTGCTTAATTAATTAATTAATTAATTAATTTATTTATTTATGGCTGTGTTGAGTCTTCGTTTCTGTGCGAGGGCTTTCTCTAGTTGCGGCAAGCGGGGGCCACTCTTCATCGCGGTGCGCGGGCCGTTCACTGTCGCGGCCTCTCTTGTTGCGGAGCACAGGCTCCAGAGGCGCAGGCTCAGTAGTTGTGGCTCACGGGCCTAGTTGCTCCGCGGCATGTGGGATCTTCCCAGACCAGGGCTCGAACCTGTGTCCCCTGCATTGGCAGACAGATTCTCAACCACTGCGCCACCAGGGAAGCCCTAAAAACTTTTTATCATGAGGAATTTCAAATATAAAAGTAGAGACTATAGTACAGTGAGCCCCTATGTCCCATTGGCGAGTTTCAATAATCACCAGCTCATGCCAAACCGGCTTCACCAGTACCACCTCCCAGCTCTCTCCACCCTCACTGGCTTATTTAAAAGCAAATCCCAGATATATTTTTCTAAACAAATATTTCAGTCTGTATTGTGAAATGATAGAGGAGTCTTTTAAAACACATAATCGCAGTGAGAACATCACACCTAATAAAATTAACAATTTTTAAATATGTTCACAGAACCGCTTCAGATTATGTATAATCTCTATTTTTAATAAACGCCGTAGGAGAGTTCCTGCTCTTCCATGGTTGTGAGTCACTGCTTTGAGCACTATTTTACAATGTGCTATTATGGAAGTACAAGGGGGGTTTTTGGAGTTTTGAAGCTGCTCAGACTCAGTTTGTTCTTTGAACTGTTTCATACATGGATATCAAATGCTTGTTGATATTTAATTTTGTAATTGATCAATTATTAGATGCTTATCAGATCTTACAGGAGGGTAGAGAAAAGGTGAGAGGCATCGTTTCTGATCTCTAGGAGATTACAAGGTGAACAAAGAAAGGAGAATTGAACAGAAAGTTTGAGACAGGAGGTGACCGTGGGTGCCTTGGGGCGGACCAGGAGGCAGAACATACACAGTTGCCAGAGGCGGATGCAGCTTGGCATCCTGGATATGTAAGTTCAGCCAGTAGGATACAGAAACCAGGTCAGAGCCAGGCAGTGGTTTAGGAACCAGGCTGTGAGGAAGCAAGAGGAGAAATTCCAGTGGAGAGACTGGAAATATGACAAAAGCTGGCCGGGAGTATGGCTCCAGCATCATCCCCTACCAACAGCGGTCTGAGTTCTTGGCACTGTGTGAACATTCACACTAAATAGAGATACACATGTGTGTATGTGCATTATGTATATGAGACATACATCTCCTGCCAAGGCAGGAAGTGGGATCCTTGACCAGATCCATGACTGGAGAGGCCACTATGGGACTGAGGAAAAGGTCCTTCATCTTGGCCATTACCAGAAACAACTGTAGGCATACCTCCTGTTCACGAGGTATTTCTGACCCCTTAACTGGATGATTCTGTTCTTTAGGGGGCAGTCACAGTGAAGAGCACCTGCTTTGTCTGTTCTCCTCCAGGCCCGACCCCTCATTGTGCCAGGCTGCCTAACTCAGAGAATAAAAGATGCTCACGTGACAAGTGCACCCTGGGAAAAAAGGGGCGGGAACAGGACACCCAAGGGCACTGCTTCATTTACTGTGGCACAGTTTCTGGACAAGCTCCTGGAGACTGAACCAAGGTCACATGGGTCACTGGGAGAGGCAGAATCAGAATCCAGAACCTCCAAATCATGGACCTCAGGGTCCTCCCTCATGGGACCCCAGTTCATTCATTTCTAATATAAAATTGAAGTAATTACTGATTGAATGTGCCACTGAGATGAATAATGGAAAGCTAATAATTGTTTTCCTTCCCTTTTAAAGAAACACACCACACTTAGACGCCCATTTACAGAAATTTTCAGTTAAAATGTCACATAATATTTGTTATATCAGCAGGATAATGGAAATTGAGTTGGCAGTGAAGCATTGCAGTGACAACTGTTACCTTGGAAACTGTAGTAAGCAATCATAATTACAATTAGCAAGACTTGCACAAAGTATACATAAATATTCGAGTGCCAGAGTTGAGTGTCATGTACACCAGACAGCAGAGTAAACTGTGGGATTGTTGTTTCTTTCTCTTTGACATGTCCTTGTAGAGATTTAGTTTCTGTTAAGAGATATACAGCTTCTTTGAATTTAGGTGAATATATTTCTTTATGTGCTGGTTTGGGGGCTTGTAACATAATGGCATTTGACACAGAGCAGATTACATGGAAGCTTCAACTGACCCTTAGTTGAAGTACGACCAGTCCTGAATGACTTTTAAACAAAGCCTGATCTCAGAAGAAAATAAGGTAATTGTAAATAATAAATGGTGTCATAGCACAATTACAGGGGTGCTCTGAGGAAAAGTTCTACAACACAGGAGGAATGGTTAAAATGTGTGATTTAATCATTCACTGCAGCTTGACTCTTGGTTTCTTCTTTATTGCCATGGAAGTGTCCCCTTTGATCAGACTACTCTGTCAAAATCACAAAGGAAGTCAGAGGAAGAGTGAGTGATAGAATTGTTCTCACTCGGACACAACCAGGCATGTCCTGTCCTCTGTGAATTCTTTCATGAACAAGGGAGAAAAGTTAAGTTAGGAGTGTGTGCGAGTCTGTATTTCTGTACACTTGAGGGAACAAAGCTTTGAAAGTAAATATGTCTTCATAGCAAAACCATTGTTATTTTCAGGGCCACAGGGCACACCAAAAACTCCATCCTCCCACATACAGTAGAGTTTTCTGTTTGGCTTGTCTGAGCATGTTGGCTGCCTGGGGCTTTCCGGATAAACACATGTTGTGAGTGGTTGCCATGATGTGAAGGGCAGCAGGGGGAAGAAATGTTGACATGTTTCCTTTGAGAGCAGAGGTCTTGATCTGAGCTTGAAAGAAGCCTGCTAAAATGAATAAAAGAAAGTGACCTTGGCATAGACACTAAAATAATTGGAAGAACTCATATTTCAGGCAGTGGTATCTGTATGGAGAGTTGGTAGGGGTGGGGGAGGGATGGTGGAAATGAGGACAGTGGATGCGCAGAAAACTGCCCTCCCTCTCTAGATCACATCAAGTCCTGCCTATGTGCTTCCCATAGGAGTCCTGTTCTCTTAGCAGTAAAGGTTAAGTCATACACTGTGCCCCCCTCTGACCTTTGCATCATGGACTCACGCCTGATATCTGGATGATTCTGCTCTTTAGGAGGGGCAGTATCTGCTGGAACAAAGGGCACCCATGGTGCTGTGCCTCTTCTTCCTCAGGTCCCTAACCCTCAGCACTCCAGGCTGCCTGTCTCAGAGAATAAAAGACGACTGGCATTGCACTGGGTCCCGGCAGTCACAACCATGCTACAAACCCGACAGCTGAAGTGTTAGCGTCTCCCCTTCACAGCCCAATGCAAGGTAGGGAAGGAAATTTGTTTCAGTTAAAATGAGAACTTCATACACCACTTTCTGCCGTAACTTGAGTTGTAATTGCTTATTTGAAGCCCGACACTGAGCTAGGTTCTCTAGAAGAGCAAAAGATGGATGTCAGGGTTTCTTCCTTTAAAAGAACTTATGATCTTGTTGGGAAGAAGGGGTTAGGGCACCCAAACAATTAGTAAAGCATATGGTACCTACTGGCTATTGTCAAGTGTGAAAGTGTTGAGCCCCATGGAGGTCAGCAAGAGGGAGACTGGTAAGGGCTGAGATTGTTGGTAAAGGCTTCAAGAAAGTGGCACTTGGGAAGATCCTTGCACGTTGTAGAACAGTAGAGACAATGTTTGTGTGTGTAGAGGGAAGAATGGGCAGGGCTGGGGAGTGCCAGGAGGAAGCCTGTTTGGGGAAAGAGCCAAGGGGACTAGAGCAGAGCTCATGACTGCCATCACTTTCAGAGTTTGCTGGTCTGTGTGAATGAGGCCCCAAACAGTATCTCTGGGCTTAGATTGCTCTTTAAAGCTCTGCATCCTGTTGGAAATCTCTACCAGAGGACTCACCAGTTCCTCTCTGAGTCTGACGTCAGCAATTTGACCCTTCAACAGCTCTTCTATCTTGACTTCCCTATTATCTTCTTTTCCTTTCCTCCTTTCTTTTCTACACTCCCTTTATTAACATAAGAATATAGTGATTAACTATAGAGTCTACAAGACTATGGACTATCAGAATGTATAACCATTATGTTCTTTAAATAATGACCCTAAGGCAATATAACGTACTGAATCATCTGGAAAATTAACACTAGATTGCCAATAATTGAGGATCTACTATGTTCCTAGCATTTTATCATTTTAAAACTTATGTTTATTAGGGAAATACATGCATGTGGTAAAAAGAAAAATCACCTAGAAGAGTTTATGATAAAAAGCAGTAATCTTTCAACTCTTTTTCCATCCCAGTCCACGCTTCAGTAATGACTTCTTATGTTCAGGCCTTTGAGTTCAAGCCTTTTAGTGATTGCCTCCATACCTGTAAATAATGTACTTCTATTTCTTGATTTTTTAAAAAATTTTAGGCAATATATGTTGAATTTTAACCATGAAAGACCAAGGCTGAATTCACTTGTATTACACCCCACCTTTCCACCTTTGGAGTATTTGACTTTTGTATTATTTACTTTTGAGTTATTTTATTAGAGATCATTGTGATATTAGGCACTATATTTATCTCTCTCTATTTTCCATTTTAACCTCTTTGTTACCTATCTCTATTCCATTCCTCCCTTGCCAACTCCCACCTCATCTAGGCCATGTCTTAACTTTTACTTTGTTAAGATGGTTAACACTTAAATCTGTCTTGAAACCATAATTAACTCTTATGATGTTTTGCTATAGAATTAAAACCAAAGAATAGAATTGACATTATTATAACCGTGTGAATATGTTCACAGCAAAGCCAAGTTGTATGTTAGGACTGCATTTCCTTCTTTATGAGCCCAATGAAACGTCCTCTGTGCTGCTCAAGATACAATGGTTGTAGCTTCAAGGTCAAAAGATTTCTCTTTCCTTACACTGCAACGATTGCCTAAAGTCATAGAAAGCTTCATAATTGAACCATGAATTTGTCAAACATCTTTTGATTGTTGCTTCTATTGCCTTTTTTCCCCTGGAGTTCCTAATGGACTTGTGTTGCCCATTTATATTTAAAAGAAAAGGATTTCCTCTGCCATATGGAGGAAGGTCTTCTGCTTGGTCACAATATACAGGTCCTGGGTACGTCCCCTGTGACTTAGCTCTGGGGTGAGTAGGCTAGGAGTCGCTCCTCAGGTCAGAACGAGGAGGACAAATCTCTGGGAAAAAACATCCAACACAGAAATTTAGCTTCTTCCAATCAATATTTATTCAGTTTCCTTTAAAATCTCAGAATTTTTATGAGGGATAAGTGCTGGACTGTCTATAGCAAGGGGGGGAGAGGGAAGGGGAGATGGCACTCCCTAATACCCCTGTTTTGTGTATAGACCTTCACAGAATCCCCTTGTTAGCTCGACAGTTGACCATTCCCCTCCGTCTTAAATGCCAGCTCTGAGCTTGGAGCCTTGTGGGGGATACTCTGGGCAAGTTAGGCTCCGCCTCTTCTGCAGCCTCCTAAATCAGGTATTTTGGGATGTGGTCCCATGTCGCTGTCCCATCTGTCAGCATACGCTCATCCTCTTTCCATCTTCCAGAAATGTGTTGAAATGTCTCATCCATTAATTACCCACTTTCCCATTCTTTTTGGGGGTTGAGAAAATGAGTGGGTATAAAACTCACCCTATTGAACAGGAAAAGTCAGACTTCTGTTCACGGCACCACTTTCGTCCCTTTCCCTCTAAAATATTTGTCTTCACGTTAGTTTTCTATTTGTCACTATAGCAAATTACCCAAACGTAGTGGCTTAAAACAACAGAAATCTATTCTTTGACAGTTCTGGAGGCCAAAAGCCTGAAATGAGTCTTACAGGGATAAAATCAAGGTATAAAATCAAGGTCTGGTTCCTTCTGGAGCCTCCAGGAGAGTGTCTGTTTTTTGATGGCTGCTGGCATTCCTTGGCTCATGGCTGCATTATTCCAACCTCTTGCTTCTGCTGTCACATTCCTACTTCCTCTTCTCTAGTCAAATCTCCTTCTGCCTTCCTCAGGTAAGGATACTTGTGACTACATTTAGGGCCTGCCTAGATAATCCGGGATAACCTCCCTGTCTCCAGATCCTTAATATAATCACATCTGCAAAGTCCCTTTTGCCATATAAGGTGACATCTACAGGTTCCAGGTATAAGGACCTGGATATACTTAGGTGCCATTTTTCTGCCTACCATAGTCTTCCTTGATTTCTCCCTTTCTGTTACCATATACATCCAGTCAGTAATCAAGTCCCATGGCTGGATTCATCTACTGGCTCTCAAATATGAATGCACATTACAATTACCTGGAGAGCTTTAAAAAATACCATGGTCCTGGCTAAGGAAATTAGAAGTTCTGGGGAGTTAGATCTGGGCATTATTAAAAAAATTTTTTTTTAAATCTTGGTAAAATTTCAAACAGAGAAAAGTTACAAAAAGGTACAAATAACTCACATATACTCTTTTTATGTTTTTGTTTTTCTAATTTATTTTTTATTGAAATATAGTTGATTTACAATGTTGTGTTAGTTTCGGGTATACAGCAAAGTGATTCAGTTATATATATAAATATATTCTTTTTCACATTCTTTTCCATTGTGGTTTATTACAGGATATTGAATATATTTCCCTGTGCTATACAGTAGGACCTTGTTGTTTATCCCTTCTATATATAATAGTTTGCATCTGCTAATCCCAAACTCCCAATCCATCCCTCCCCCACCAACCCTCCCCCTTGGCAATCAGAAGTCTGACTCACATATACTCTTTTCTTTTAAAGCTTATTTTTTAAAGTTTTTATTAATTAATTTATTTATTTATGGCTGCGTTGGGTCTTTGTTGCTGTGCGTGGGCTTTCTCTAGTTGCAGCGAGCGGGGGCTACTCTTTCGTTGTGGTGCGCAGGCTTCTCACTGCAGTGGCTTCTCTTGCTGTGGAGCACGGGCTCTAGGTGCGCAGGCTCAGTAGTTGTGGCTCACGGGTTTAGTTGCTCCACGGCATGTGGGATCTTCCCGGACCAGGGCTCGAACCCATGTCCCCTGCATTGGCAGGCAAATTCTTAACCACTGTGCTACCAGGGAAGCCCTCACATATACTCTTGATTTTTTACATTTTGCACCATTTTCTTTATCATTCTCTTTTTATTTTTTCTGAACCCTTTGAGAGTAAGTCCTTCACCCCTAAGAGTTCTTCAGTATGTACTTCCTAAGAATAAAAACATTCTCTTTCATAACCACAGTGCCATTACCAAAATCAGGAATTTAACATACAACACATTTTACTTTTCCACCAAGAATATATGTGATGATATCAGAATTGCAACCCCTGCTTTTTTATTGTTTCCATTTTCCTGGAATATTTTTGCCCATTTCTTTATTTTTAGCCTTTCTGAATTACTTTGTATTAAGTGTGTTTCTCAAATAGAGCATATAGTGGGTCTTACTTTGTGGACCAGATAGAGAATCTTTTAGCAAGTGAGTTAAGCCTTATACATCTTTATTGATAAAGTTGATATGTTTAGTCTCAACTCTGCCATGTTATTTTATAATATTATTATTATTTTTGTTATATTTGCTATGTTTCCCTATGTAATCTGTTTTCTTTTTGAATTACTTTGGTATTTAGAATGATATATATTTGTGTCTTAGAGATTATCTTCTTACTTATACCTTTTAAAACTGCCCTTAGTCACACCCATTAGAGTGGCTCCTATCAATAAAATAGAAAATAACGAGTGTTGGCAGGGATATGGAGAAGTAATAACCCTTGTGCGCTGTTGATGAGATTGTAAAATGGTGCAACTGCTATGGAAAACAGTATGGAGTTTCCTCCAAAATTTAAAAATTGGACTACCATATGATCCAGCAATCCCACTTCTGGATATATATCCAAAAGAACAAAAAGCAGGGTCTTGAAGAGGTATTTGCATATCCATGTCCATGGTGGCACTATTCACAATAGCCAAGAGGTGGAAGAAACTCAAATGTCTGACAGATGAATGGGTAAACAAAATGTGATATATATCATACACAATGAAATACAATGCAGCCTTAAAAAGGAATGAAATTCTGTCACATGCTATAACATGGATGAACCTTGAGGACATTATGTTAAGTAAAATGAACCAGTCACAAAAGAACGAGTACTATATGATTCCACTTATATGAGGTATCTAAAGTGGTCAAATTCATAGATGTAGAAAGTAGAATGGTGTTTACCAGAGCCTGGGAGTAAAGGGGAACTGTTGTTCAATGGGTACAGAATTTCAGTTATGCAAAGGTGAAAGGGTTCTAAAGATGTGTTTCACAATAATGTAAATATACTTAACACTATAGAACTGTAAAAATGGTTAAGATGGTAACTTTTACGATATCTGTTTTTACCATAATAAAAAAATGCCCTTAGCTCCCTGTTTCTAATTTAGCTTTCTCTATCTGGTTTCTTTTTAGTATAAGTTCAAATGGTATCCTTTTGTTTCCACGTAGTGTGTATATAATAGTCAATGAGTATATGCATTAGTAGTTTTAAAAATATCTCCAGGTGATTCTATAATGTAGCTGATAATCACTGGGCAGCTCTACCATCTCTCCTTTCTCTTCCATTTTTACATCATCATTCTACTCCAGCTTTCATTATTCCTCACATGTTGTAAACTTCCTTCTCTGGCTTTTCCTGGACCGTCTATTCAATCCTCTCTAAATACTACACCCAGGGCAATCTTGCAAAAGTTCCACTTTGTGTCACGTTCGCCGCTCTTAAAGTTATCAACGATTCTTTTCCATTGCCTCCAACTTGGAATAGGTGAATTGATTTGAGTCCCAGCCGGGTCACTTACCAGTTATGTGACCTTTGTTAAGTAATTTAAGGGGCCAACAATGCAGTTGCTGGATCATAACACATGTTCAATTAACATCCTTCCATTCTTCCTTTGCTAAGCTCTAGTATCCCATTGTTCCTGTCTGCCCACCCACTCCATCCACCCGCCCTCCTGACCTCCCTCACCAACTCTCACAGCTATCTTGGGGTTTTAAAACCAGACTTACCATTTTCCTTTTTAAATAAATTTATTTATTTAATTTATTTATTATTTTTGGCTGCCTTTGGTCTTCGTTGCTGCTTGCAGGCTTTCTCTAGTTGTGGCAAGCGGGGGCTACTCTTTGTTGCGGTGCGCAGGCGTTTCATTGCAGTGGCTTCTCTTGTTGTAGAGCACGGGCTCGAGGCGCGTGGGCTTCAGTAGTTGTGGCTCGTGGGCTCTAGGGCGCAGCTCAGTAGCTGTGGCGCATGGGCTTAGTTGCTTCGCGGCATGTGGGATCTTCCCAGACCAGGGCTCGAACCCGTGTCCCCTGTATTGGCAGGCAGATTCTTAACCACTATGCCACGAGGGAAGCCCCAGACTTACTTTTAAAACCAAATTCAAGTACCCCCTCTTGCCTAAAACACTTCAGCCAGAAATTACCCTGCTCCCCTCCGAGCATCCATGACACTTTCTCTAACATGTGGAACCTTTTAGTGACTTGTGTTCTGCCTTTTTACAAAACTGTAAATAAAGTTAATGAAATGGAAACAGGAACCCAAGGACAGGTGAAGGAGGGAGCAGACTGAGCACTCCCTATCAGAGAACTGAGGAATTACATCATTTGCTTTGAAAACAGGTAGCCTTGCTGGAACACTTACGGTCCCATATCACCCATGCTCCTTGTATCGTCTGGCAAGTTACACATTGTACAAACCTATTCTACTGAAAGCTCTTTGAGGACAGGGTATGTGTCTTAAAGATCTCTGTCCTTGTTACACACTGTTGGTAAGCAATAGTTCCTATCCATCTAATGATAGCTGACAATTATTGAATGCTTATTATCTACTTGGCCCTGTTCTAAGTGCTTTACCTTAAATCCTCACAAGAACCACATGAAGCAGATCCCATTATTAGCTTCATTTTTCTAATCTTAGGCTTTGAAACTGAAGTTCAGAGAAATGAAGTAGCTTGTCCAAGTTTGTGCAGCAAGTCTGAGGCTAAGCTGGGGTATGAATTTGAAATCTGTCTTCAGAATTCATGCTACCCTGTTTGCTACTGCCTGTCATTAATGGACTAACAAAATATGGTCATTTAATTATATGCATGCAAATTATAATTGTTCATATTTTGTTCCCAGATGTAGACCATATTGGTATTTTCTGTTTCACTGAATTTCTAAGCAAATGAAAGTCAATAATCCCCTTAGTGTTGACCAGGTAGACTGGAGTGCCCTTTGGGGTCAGCACCTCTGCATTTTAAAGCTGACCCTGCCACCTACTTGATGTGTGGCCTTGAACAAGTCACTTAACCTTTCTTGTTTCTCATCTCCAACTTCTATCATTGGGCATTTACAGAGGATTTGTTGCCATAGTAATACAAAATAATACTGACCTATCTCTCAGGAGTGAGTGTCATGGGGATTAACTAATTTACAGCTGTGAAGAGCTTTCAACATATGAACTGCTAAACAACAGTGAGATTGTAAAGAGAATTTAAAACACCATCAGCTTGTGGAGTGTGCCCATTTGATGCCCATCATTATATGTTTAACTATTAGCATTACTACTCATAATAAACTTTTATGAGGTACTTTAGGTGGTTGGAGTGTTTTTATGAGAGCTAATTAGTTGTTCCAACCAGTTCTATGAGGTAGGTCAGTATTTTTATCATCCCTGTTTTGGAAATTACATTAAATTGGTGCACGCATCATTAAAAAAATCTTAAACTTCTAGATATTTAAAAGCATTCCGTGATTGGAGACAATTCTCATACAGCCATCACTCCTAACACAAAGCTACAGTGGTAGGGCAATGGGAGTGGATTCTGCATGTGGTGCCAATATATAATGTTGGCAAATCTTTTTATTTTTAATTGTTTTGATGTTTGCACATTAAATAGGTGGTGAGACTTGTTCTAGGTTCTTTTGTGTATCAGTCAGGGTGCATTTCAGAAAATTGATCCCATTCTAGATATTTTAAACAAATTTAATACAAGAAATTGGTTACATGTGTTTTGGATGGGTTATAAGCGCAAATAGGAGAATTAGGTGCTAGGAGAACAATTAGAAAGAAGAGGTCATACCCAGAAACTAGTAACTTGAGGAATCAGTCCCATTTCCAAGGACTGGAGGAAGAAAAGGGAGGAGATCAAGTTTGCAAAGTCCTGGAGCATCAGCTGCTGCTGGGCTAGAACCACAGAGAGAAGCTCCACTGTAGGAGCTAGAATCACAAAGGGTGGCAGTCATGTCCAAAGATGCTGCCAGAGCACGAAACAACAGCTTCTCCTCTGCTCCTACCCTCTAATCTTGCACGAGTGCTTCCTATCAGTAGAAATTAGTAGGAAGTCTTGGGCAAGGGAGCCTGGGAAACATGGTTGTAGGTTTCTAACTCTAGCATCACAGAGTTAGTTGGAGGAGGATGAATGCAGGGTTGAGAGAGAGCAGGTAAGTAACTGGCCTGTCTCATAAGTTCACTAAATTTTTCCTGGTGATCAGGGAGATTCAGAAGCTTACTCCAAGGCCTTTACACCAGCAAGCTGTAGACCTGCTATTCAAGCTCAGGCTTGCCAACTCGAAGTGTAATGTGTATTTCCAGTGCCACATTCCGTCTCTCTCTTAGTGTGCTCACCTTCCCTGTGAGGCTCCAGTGTCATGTGGTAAGAATGTTCATCTCTACCTATCTTCGAGGGTGGAATGAGGATTAACTTAGATCATGTACGTAAAAGCACTCGATCGTCACTAATGCAACCCACAAATGAAAGCTAGTATTGTAATTTGTAAATAAATTTTACCAAAAAATCTGTAAACTAAGTCCAAGATTAAAATGAGATTTTGTTACTGGCGTTTTGAAGTCGGACCACAGCAAAGGTCCTCCCGCCCTGTGTTGTTTGAGCCAATAGAGCAAGACCGAGTCTGGTTCAGAAGCAAAGGAAGGTTTTCTTCTTTGATCAGAGGTTGGAGAGGTGGAAGCTCAGGCTCTAGAGCACACCCTCTCCCCACAGGCCATGGGCTGGGCTGCTCTCTAGGGATCGCCTCAGTGGGGAGGGGGCGGGGTTCTCCCGAGGCGGGCGCAGCTGTGCAGCTCAGGCGCCAGATCACAGCGCCGCGTGCAGCGTCTCTGCGCACGGCCCGCTGCCGCCATCTTGGATCAGGGTGTCGTGCACAGCGCTTCTCCGCACGCTCAGCAAGCTGAGGAGTTCTGAAGGGCCGGGTGTGAGGCCTCTACACGCGACCCCCTGTGAGCAAGTGCAACTAGACTGAGCACAAAGGATAAAAAGGTTAGACTTTATTTTAATACCCAGATTCTATTTTTATTTTCTGGGAATTGTTAATGGGCTTTGCTGGTGACCATTTCTCTTCCCTTAGAATGTAGTTGGATCACCTTGTATCCGGACCGTGGCTGAAAATTGAGTGTGTGTGCGGACTGCCTTTCAGTTGGTAGTTGCTCTTCTTGTTGGGTTCAAATGGAGCTGAAGAATTACTTTTACTGGAGGTTCGAGAATTGCTTGCGGCTTTTAATTTATCCTGACTGGCTTTTAAACATGTCGCCAGGTTTTAGTCATACAATCCTTATTTTCAAATAAATATCATTACATTATTATTAATAATCCCATTGCATAGAAAAGGAACTGAGATATAACACATGTTCATTAAATAGTTGGTGAGAAAGAAGTAACAGATCTCTAGACTCCTGATTTCCACTTTCTGAGTGGGCATGGTGGTGTATCGGAAGGAACATTCTTGGCTGGGTAAACTGAGGCCAGTTATTTACCTCTCTGAACTCAATAGGAGTGTGAGTTTGAGAATAATTGTGATAATGTGTGTTAAAGTGTTTGGTAAAATTTAAAGTGCTGTCCCAATGTTAAGGACTACTGCCGAGTTGTCTTGCTGCCTCCTGGACTATATAAAAATATGGCTTCGCAAACACTGAAATCCTTATGAGGAAACAAGATTCTGTAGCATCCTATCATCTGTCATTCCCCAGTGTCATGAACTGTACTTAATGTTTATGCCCACCCTTCCCCGCTGGAGACAATGAAATCACTCTTATGGCTGTTGTTTTCCCAAGTAACAGCCTTATCATTTGTATCGCTCTGAGGAAGGCTATGTTGGAATCACTCATCCCAAACCCCTGTTTTTCATCAATCACTTTTTGGCTGCAGAACCCCATGGAGGAGACACTATCCAAATTGCTTTCAATCCAATAACTCACCCCAGACAACAATAAAAACAATGACAGCAAATCTAAACCCAAGCACTGGATGTTAAGTGACCCATGCATTGGAAGGTGAGCAACCATTTGCAGGGATCCTTGTACCACCTTTGATCTGTTTGTTTAAGATGCCGGGCTACAGTCTACGGTTGTCATCTCTGGAAGCTTTTTCTTTTCTTGGAAGTGATCCAACTACTTTCTCTCTCTCTGGGCTCGAGACTGCGAGCTGGGTTGGCAGGGACTCAAACTCTGTTACCTCTCCCTTCCCCTGTGGCCTGAGAGCCTGAGGCCACTCAGGGCCAGAGGCATATTTTAAAATGAAGTCTAGGGCTAAGTCTCCCTCCTTTTGGACAGAGCCCAGGTTCCAGAGTCCATTCTTCTGCCCAGACTGATATCCTGGTCAGCAGCTGATCTTGATACATTTTCTTCTGGCTAGTGGTCCTAATGTGGACTGGAAGAGGGACCCACAGAATCAAGTGATTCCTGATTTTCTGGGCATCCCCTTTCATGTCAATGAACAGTGCACAGGAACGCTCTATTATGCAACAGTGATCGAGTGTGCATTTGTATTGACTAGAGAAAGGTGACAAACAATAATGGCCCCATTAAATTCCACCCTCAATATGTGATGGACTGGGAGAGAGCTGCAGGAGAGATGTGTTTGATTTCAACTTCTCAGTGCCAGAGATACTTCAAAAACAATTTGTGGGTAAATAATACAAGTCTCCAAAATTAGTGTGCTTACCAAAAGGCAACTACACCCAAAGGAAGCATTTCTGTTTGAATTTAATTGATTTAAAATTAACGTTCCCTTTCTTTTGATGGCTCCATTCTTGTTTACTGGGAAAACATTTGTAGCAAAACACATACTGCGTGTGTACCTGGGCATTGATATTCTCGCTGGCAAATACTCTTCACCACAGTGCCTGGATACATATTTGCCTCAGAGACCTGAACAACTCTGAAAGAACTGTTCAAGTCTCCCAAGGAAACACTGTCTTTACTTGACAAGAATGATGCCGATGTTTAAAATCACCTTCAGAGCAGTCCTAAGGATGTTCCTTGGCCTCTCAAGCTACTGAACCTGTGGAAAACAGCAGAAAATATTCTGCTAGGAAAGTGTTACTGTTAAGCTGTATTGTTGGTTTCCCCTTTCTTTTCTTGATTTTTGCGGGGGTGGAAAATATGAGAAGACAGGGTAATTGGTTGTCTAATAAGGACTGTTTGTCTAGAAACAGATTTTTGTTGTTGTAATCCCTTTGTTCCTTCTTCATCTGAAAGAAGGAGAATATTATTTAGGGAATTCATAGCATGCAGAGAATTCTAAGAAATGGGTGATGGATGTACATGAACATTTTAGATAAAGTTTCTAATTTACCTTATAGTTCTTATTCTTCAAACAGTTTAAAGACAAATTTGTGTGTGTGTGTTTCCTTTTTACAAATGTGCTGCTTGTTCATTGTGGAAAATGAATAAATAGAAAGAAGAAAATAAGTATCAGCCTTAATCTTACCACCCAGAGGTAATTTTTTAATGTTCCTTCTAAGTATATCTATAACCTACGGTGTAATATTTTAGTAAAAGAGGAATCATACGAGATATCCTTTACATAATTTTAATTCACTTGCATTCACTTATTGTAGTAAATGTATATTTCCATGTTCCATGTGCTATATTATTATATTAATACCTTTATAGAATTTTATCATGTGATATACCAGTCCCCAATTATTAAATATTTAGAGTACTTCCGACTTTTCCAAACTGTAATGTTTTGGTAAATATCCTGGAAGCTGTGGTTTGGTGTTTCTTTAGGTTAAATGGCTAGAAATGGAATGTCTGAATCAAGTGATATGCAGAATTTTGAGGCTTTTGATATATATTGTTAAATTTCTATCCATAAGTGTTGTGCCAGTTTTATTTTATTTTATCACCAGAAGTGTAAGAGAGTGACCATTTCCTCAAATCTTCACCAATATTAGGCATTTAAAAATATCATATTAACCCTTTGGGAAATATAGGGTGAGGGATAGACCACTCAAAACTGATGCAACAGTAAGAACACTAACAAAAACATAATTGGTGCCTGTTATGGACTGAATTGTGTGTACCCCCCCCCCCCATTTATATGTTGAAGCCCTAAACCCCAGTGTGACCATGTTTGGAAATAGTCTTTTAAGGAGGTAATTAAGGTTAAATGAGGTCATAAGGGTGGAGCCCTAATGAGATAGGATGGGTGTCCTTTTAGGAAGAGTAAGAGACACCAGAGAGTGCTCTGCACACGCAGAGAGAAGGTCATGTGAGGACACAGTGAGAAGGTGGCCCTCTGCAAGCCAGGAAGAGAGGCCTCACCAGACACCAACTTTGTGGGCACCTTGATCTTAGACTTCCACCTTCCAGAGCTGTGAAAAAATAAATTTCTGTTGTTTAAGGCACCCAGCCTGAAGTCTTGTTATGGCAGCCTGAGCTGACTTATACAGTACTCTTGTAGATTCTTGGCAAAGCCCAGGTAGTTGGCATGGCTAGAGGCCACTAGGGGGTATTTAATTAAGAAGCACAAAAAACAATCCGGTGGAAATGCTGACTTGAGGGCACTGAGATAATGTAGATGGAAGTGGATCTCTGAGTTAGTGAGGCTACTGTGGGCACAGAAGGAAGTGCAACCTGCCACAAGCTGGAAGCCATGCAGGTGCTTCTCTCTGCAGGCATACCTCAGAGGTATTGCGGGTTTGGTTCCAGACCACAGCAATTAAGGGACTATCACAATAAAGCGAGTCACACAACTTTTTTGGTTTCCCAGTGCATGTAAAAGTTATGTTTACACGATACTATAATCTACTGTGTGTGCAATAGCATTGTCTAAAAAAATGTACACACCTTAATTAAAAAATACTTTATTGCTGAAATGAAATGGAGGTATTTGTAATGAGGTGGATGGAGTTGGAGTCTGTCATACAGAGTGAAGTAAGTCAGAAAGAGAAAAACAAATACAGTATGCTAACACATATATACGGAATCTAAGGGGAAAAAAAAAAAAAAGGCCACGAAGAACCTAGTGGCAAGACGGGAATAAAGACACAGACCTACTAGAGAATGGACTTGAGGATATGGGGAGGGGGTGGGGTGAGATGTGACAGGGTAAGAGAGTGTCATGGACATATATACATTACCAAATGTAAAACAGATAACTAGTGGGAAGCAGCCGCATAGCACAGGGAGATCAGCTCGGTGCTTTGTGACCACCTAGAGGGGTGGGATGGGGAGGGTGGGAGGGAGGGAGATGCAAGAGGGAGGAGAAATGGGAATGTATTGTATATGTATAACTGATTCACTTTGTTATAAAGCAGAAGCTAACACACCATTGTAAGGTAATTATACTTCAATAAAGATGTTTAAAAAAAAATACTTTATTGCTAAAAAAATGCCCAAACAATTACAATAGTAACATTAAAGATTACAGATCATGGATCACCATAACAAATATAATGATAATGAAAAAGTTTGAACTATTGCAAGAATTACCAAAATGTGATACAGAGATACAAAGTAGACAGATGCTCTTGAAAAAATAGTACTGACCCACTTGCTCAACACAAGGTTGCCACAAATCTTCAATTTGTAAAAAAAACATAGTATCTTCAAAGTGAAATAAAGCAAAATGCAAAAAAACAAGGTATGCCTGTATTTATTTTTTTTAAAATAGAACTAAAAGGGCTCTGCCTGTATAGCAGCCGAGCTGAGGGCTTTTCCTTTTATTTCCTCCTATTATTCTGGCTCCCCTTGCTTAAGAAAAAAACCATATATAACCTAACATAATATCCATATTTTACTGACATAATTCCCCTATATATCAATCATGTATAAACTAGCTGGTGTTTTAGAAACATATTTTATAGCAGAACTGATTGTAACCCATTCTGTGACCTCAGTTTCCTCAACTGTAATTTAAGGAGGTTGGAAAATATCAGAGAGTTTTTTTGAGGTTTTTTTTTTTTCTAAATTTATTTATTTATTTTTGGCTGCATTGTGGCAAGTGGGGTCTACTCTTCGTTGCGGTGAGCGGGTTTCTTGTTGCGGTGGCTTCTCTTGTTGCGGAGCACGGGCTCTAGGTACGCGGGCTTCAGTAGTTGTGGCATGCAGGCTTAGTTGCTCTGCAGCATGTGGGATCTTCCTGGACCAGGGCTCGAACCCGTGTCCCCTGCATTGGCAGGCGGATTCTTAACCACTGCACCACCAGGGAAGTCCCTATCAGTGAGTTTTAAAACTTGTGCATTGAATAATAGCTAAAGGCTGCATTCTCCCCTCTCCCAGGGGTGGAGGTTGGACTGTGGGGCTGTGGGGCTGGGGTTGGTTGTGATGTTAATCTAGCTGGGATCTGGTACCTCCCCCTTCCTTGCTTTAATAGAACAACCCTGCTTGTTAGTTTACATAATCATATTTATGTATGATTTTATTTGGAGAAAAGGTCTGTTATGGACTCAACGTTTGTGTCTCCCCAAAATTCATGTCGAAATCCTCACCCCCAAAGTGATGGTATTTGGAGCTGGGACCTTTGGGAGGTACATAGGTAATGAAGGTGAAGCCCTCATGAATGGGATTTGTGCCCTTAAAAAAGGGACCTCAGAGAGCTCTCTTGCTCTTTTCCACCATGTGAGGATAAAATGAAAAGATTGTAATCTGCAGCCTGGAAGAGGGCTCTCGCCAGAACTTGACCATGCTGGTACCCTGATCTTGGACTTCCAGCCTCTAGAACTGTGAGAAATAAATGTCTGTTGTTTATAAGTCACTCAGTCTGTGGTACTTTGTTATAACAGCTTGCAATGATGAAGACAAGGTCTTTCATCTTAAAAGACTTAAAAATCTTAGGACAGAATGACATTAAGTTCCCTTCCAGTTGTATTTCTGTGATCTCTAAAATTGGTTTATTACTTGTGTAAGACTTTGCATAGTTTACAACACTCCTAAACATACATATTCTCATCTATTCTATACATTCCCTCCTTGAAGTAGTAAGGATGTGTACCGTCACTCTCATTTCATATACTTGGAAACATTACGTGACTTCTCAAGGTATTACAACTCGATACCGATAGAACTAGAATTTAAACTCAGGTCTTCTGACTCTAAACTTCATCATTTTCCCACCACTCCTGTGAGAAGGAGCTAAGAGTTACGTTCTTAGAAGCTATAAGGAAAGTAAGGAAAAGAGTAATCCTAGTATTTAAAAGCCCAATTAAGAAGTAAAATAAGTTACATGTGTTTTTATTTTTCAAAAGATTATTCTATAAGATTGTTTTTCCATTTATTTATCATTCTTGTTAATATTAATAAGAGTTATGTCTTTTTGGACATAGGGTCTAGAATGGTCATTACTGTGAATCTAGTGAGTTTGGATAGAAGGCCATCATTTTAGGAACAGCAGATAAACACAGAACTCAGTCAGCATACTCTAATTGCAAATAAGGAATCCAAGGGAAAAGGTTTCCTGAGCTTTGAATTTGCAAACTAACATTTAGAAACTTGCAAGCATATCTTCCCCAAATGCTCATCACCTCCCTTTTCCCGTCTTTATATCCTCTTCATAGCCAGTAACAAATTATGCTTTCCTCTCTTCAATTCCATCATCTTTTATTTCATGAAATACAAATTTTGCATATTGTCAAAGGATCTACTTTACTCATTTAAACAGACTCTTTTCCAATTTCTACCTACATTCACATGAATTGACTGGAAAAGTCTTCATTGTCCTTCACCAGAGTCCTCCAATCTGGATTTCAGTCTGTTTACTGCTTAAAAATGGCTGTCTTTGAACTAAACCCTCAGGTTGTACTAGTTGCTAGCTGAAAGTGACTCTTATGTGCTGCTTACCTATTTTTGTAATAAGATCATTATACTTCAGGGCCCCTCATAATGCTTAGCTGCAGGAATGACTGCTGTTCTTTTTTTTTTTTTTTTAATTAATTATTTTATTTTATTTTATTTTTTTATTTTTTATTTTTTTGGCTGTGTTGAGTCTTCGTTTCTGTGCGAGGGCTTTCTCTAGTTGCGGCAAGCGGGGGCCACTCTTCATCGCGGTGCGCGGGCCTCTCACTATCGTGGCCTCTCTGGTTGCAGAGCACAGGCTCCAGACGCGCAAGCTCAGTAGTTGTGGCTCACGGGCCCAGTTGCTCCGCGGCATGTGGGATCTTCCCAGACCAGGGCTCGAACCCGTGTCCCCTGCATTGGCAGGTGGATTCTCAACCACTGCGCCACCAGGGAAGCCCTGCTGTTCTTTCATTTGCTTTCTGTTGAGCCACAAGAATTTCCACCGAACAGAGTAGTCCCTGTTTCTGACTGTGTCCCTCTCTGTCCTTATCTCTGCCTTTCTCTTTTCCTCCTTCTCTCACCTCTTCTACACTTACATTCCCCATTGTGGCTGCAAGGAACTTGAAGAAGAACCAGAATTCAGCTCTGATTTGACATTTCTCTGGAACACTTGGTAGGCAGCATGGTGTGTGTCCCAGAGATGGACATACATTTTCCCTTTCCTGGATTTGGAATAAGGAATAATCAAAGGAGGCATTCCTCCATTTCGCTGAGAGAGCAAAAGCCTGGAGCCAAATATATCCTCTGACTTTATGGATGTACAAACCCGCAAAAGCTTAATGGAAAGGAACTTGGAAGGAGAGGAAGATGATCGAATTGCTTTAGGCTCCCTGCTTGATTACTTTTAGGTACTGAGTTCATGTGTCAATTTGTGTGACTGATTTAATGGTTTCCCTTTATGACATTGTTAATCATAATAATTATAGTAACTTACATTTGTGTAGTGCTTTATGGTTTTCAAAGCATTTTTATATCCATTATCTTATCACGTCTCACAACAAACTGGGGAAGATACACTTGCCAGAAGAATGGTCTTTTTGCTGGGAAAGTCATTTTCTTTGAGCGTGCATCTTCAAGAAGGGATGCATGAAGAATGTTGAGGGAGGAGGGAGATACTGAGCCAGCAAAAGTCAGCTGAATCCACAGGGACTGGGCAGATGTCACCCCGCCCTGGCCCCTTCACACCTTGGGTGGGAGTAACCAGCCTTAACTCAATTTAGTAAAGCATCACTTTAGTCTCATTAAATCACTTTGCTCAACAAAGGGTTATATCCAGCACATCAGCCTAGGATTTGCACATTTCTGACCCAGTGAGTATCAGTGGGAGCTTCCCTTTCTCACCCACCAATATCAATCTCCACCTCGTTTTTATTATTAACTATATTACTTCCTTAGCAACTGCTGTAGCTCTGGAAGACTTTAAGTCTCTAAAAATTTACAGCTGAGTTCCTCCAGAGTCCTACAAATAAGGCTGGTGGTGATTGGAGCAACTTCCTTGTTTTTCTTTCTTGTAGCCAGTTGTAACATAGTCCCAAGCCTCTATGTACCTATAGTTGTTAGCAATGAAACACGGAAAATTTCCTAATTCCTTTCTCTCCTATGTGTACATCTACCTCTTATCCAGCTCTGTGACATAGACAGGGTAACTACTATCATTTCTTATTTATAATGAGAAAACCATGTTAGGAGTTTACATCATTTGTTCACATATAATTTGGTGGAGCCAGGAGTGGTATTAAGATCAGCTAGCTCCCAAGTCAGTTATTTTTCCGCTGTATAGTAGAATTCAGTTTGGTGCCCCTTCCTCTCTTCCTCCTTTTTAAAAGTTTTCAGAAACAGGCAAAAATCTCAAAACTTTTTTTCCAAACAGTTGCTCGTTATTTTGCCATTTCATAAAACCACTTCAGCTGCACTTGAAGGCCCTTTACAGTCAACGTGAAAATGTGTTTATCATTTAGATCTTTTTCCCAGTCCATCGTCCCCGGGTGAATCCTGATGGCCATGATTATAGTGCATGAGCTTTTTTTTTTTTTTTTTTGTGGCCACTTAGAAAACAGGTGAACCTAAGCAGGATGGAGCAAATTGTCTCTCCTGGAAATTTGGAATTGGAATGAATGGATAGTAGTTATTCATTTTATAGGTCATTTGAACTGAGGACAATTAAACTCTGAGGCTGTGGCCCCCAGACATCTACACAGGATGCAGAAGTTAGAAAAGAAAGAAGCAGGGAGGTGAGAATCCTTATGGCCCTGGAGGAACAGAGCTAGGCAAGCAGCAGGGCCAGCTGCCTCTTTTCTTAACTGCTTTTTAGTGCTCGGCTCCAGGCACACAAGCAGCCAGACCCCGCTGTAATTTCTGCTCTTGGAGAGTATAAGACATTGAGCAAGTCTTTCTAATTCTTGTTTTTGCTTAAGTTACGCTAAAGAGGGTTTCTATTGTAATACTTGTCATCCAAAGAGCTTTAACTTGGATGTTCTGAAAAACTACTTTCTGGAATTCTTCAGTCCAAGAATTTCTGTTGTTGGTCAGGTATAGAAAATATCCTGCCCCAGCCATTGCCATGGATTGCACACCTTTAGCTGCACACATCCCCAGGTGTACATGTTCCCATGTATTTGCATCCTGTGGCCTCTGCCCAACTGTGTGGCCAGGAGACAGCATGCCTCAGCTGTGCTGGCCTCAACTTTTTCTTCATCCTGAAGCTCCCAGTGAAGAGGGCAGCCTCCAGCTTGATACTAAATTTCTCCTCATTGACCCCTTCTCATAATTCCCTTTGCTGTTGCATGCCCATTTCCTTCTTCATTTGCAGTCACCCTGTCACTCATTGTTTGCTAATGACTAGTTGGCAGGCATAGAGAAGAGAAATGGCAGCCAGCCTGGCCTTCAGACTGGAAAAAAGCATGTTTTTCTAGAGAGTGAAAACATTATTTGGTAAGAAGCACGTTCCAGCACTGAATATTTCTTTTTCAAAGCCCTGCTGGGCTCCTTTTGTCTCCCAGTGTCTGTGCTTTCCTTGTCACTTCCTCCCACCTTCTTCCCAGATGGAAACTGGCAGAGCCACTTGGTTTGGGGATGGGGCTCCTCTCAAAGGCAGGTGTGGGCTCTGGAGGAGACTCTAATATGATCTTGGGGAAGCAAACTGTTAGAGTAATTATAATCATCGGAAAATAATATACGGCTATTTGGAAACCTTTGAAACCCTCTCAGATTTTTCTAGAGAAAGCCAGTAATTAGCAAGAAATACCAACTTCTCTCTGCTATCCATTCAAAGAGAAGTCTCCTGAACCTTTAGAGTGAACTTATCCTCGTCTTGGATTTAATATTTGTTCCAGAGAAGGATGGGTCTCTTGACACCAATTTCTCTCATTAATTTCAAAGCTCACCTGGGGAATGGTCCACCTACTTTCCTCCCTCCAGAGTTCCTAAAAGCTGGGCATCTGGGACCAGCCCTCTGAGGCTGAACCTTACTTTATTTTTAGAGAGAATAATGGTGCAAACTTCGACAATGATGCTGATTACTTGTTTATTATTCACCGTATACCAAGTAGTCTTCGAAAACCCGGTAAAATGCCGCTCAGGTTTTCACAGTCCTCTAAATGCTTCTCAGCCAGAAGAGGGCGTTGTGTCCCTGATTTTTTTTTTTTTTTTCTTTTAAACTAAGCAGAAAGCCTTAGGAGAGCAAATGACTTTTAGAGCCACACTGTTCTTTACATGTAAATAACAACACACAACAAAAAGTTCATCTGTTGAAGACAAATAGTCAAAAGAAATACTAGTAAATGTAAACCGGGCAGCTAGCATGGAACGCTGCTCTGGGTACTGGGGTCACAGTGGCTTCCGGTGAACATATTTCGTATGCTGCTAGCTCAGGTTAGAAATGAAGTGACAAAAAATGCAACAAGGGCTTCTTGCTAGTGAGGAGCAGTGGGTAATATATTTGTTTGTATTATGGGATTGCAGTTCTACTAGAAGGAACACTTGACATTTTGATGAGTGCCTCCAGGGAGAAAAGGTACTAACTTCAGAACTTAGTTTTAATTATACTAAGGAGATTACATTATTCAAAAGCATCCCACTGGTAAGGTGCAACATTTCCTGAAACAGTTTAGTGGAAAATGCCACATTAATCAGTTCAATATTTCACTCAGAAGGCTTAATGATGGGAGAAGTTTAAAGTACCGTAGCAACGATAATGCAGAAGGGAAGGGAATAAAAGAATGTTCACTTAGAGGAAGAGATTGAAATAGTTGCTAGTCCCTTTTGTGTCTTTCCCCATTAAAAGCTGGCTGGCTGTGCTAGAAACCCAGAGGGGATCAACACGTGGACCCCACCATTCCTGAAACAGGAGGACCCTGAAAGGCAGCAATGTGAGAGAGGAAGGATGTTATGTTCAAGCTATGTCCTCTGCCCAGGCAGTTCACTGCTGCTCCTCCGTTAATGGTCCAGGTTGGTGATGAGTAGCTGCTCTCTTTCTTCCCACAAAGGATCTTTGTAAATGTATAGTATTTGGTGTTAAAGGGAGTTGGGCAGAATGAGATTCTGGAGTGTTTTGTCTTCTGTCCCCATTCTTTCCCCAACTCATATTCTAATTACCTTCTTCACCCTGCAAAAGTCCAATGAGAATCTGGCCTGAAAGTCAGAGAGGTATTTAGAAGATAGGCTCTCAGCTGAAAGGGGACCAACACTCCCGGGCCTATTGGGATGCTGAGAGACTGGGTGACCATAAAGATTGGAAATTCAATCCAGATCTTAATGTTTGTAAACATACAAACCAGCCTCATGGTTAGTCAAATTAGAGGAATAATTTTAAAAAAAACAAACAAATCCAGACCCGTTGTGCTCATGGGGCAGTAGTCCGGCAAACAGGTGTGCGGCCTTAGCTGAACCCAGTGTAGGGCATGGGTTAGGGAGCAGAAACAATCACTGTGTGCTTTTGTTAAAACTTTTTTGTCCAATTGTTAGTTTAATTTCTGCCTAGCTCTCACCACAAAGAAGCTTGGAATAAAAACTAAAAATCAATACTAGAATAGCATAGCTAAATTGTCTAGAATGTACACCATGTGAATTTCCCTGCCCTGTTTTCTTTTTTCTATTTCTTACTGTGTGTGCTTGTGGGATCCCTCCTGCTTTGTGGATCAGTCACCTTTGTTTTTACCTTCAAAGCTCTCTGCTTCTGCCGTGATACTTTTCTTCCTCTAAGTCACCTTGTTTCTTTCCCAGAAACAGGTGCCTGTGTAACTATACTGTGTGTATTTCCTTTCACATGTATCCTCCACTGAGAGGGTTTAACTTTGGTACTCTCTGAAATACTAGCTAACTTTTCCAAATTCAAGAATTCCCAAGCTTTTTGTGATAGTGTTACTCCATTCTTGCCCTATTCTTGTTTTGCTTCCAAGACTTTATCAAGGTGATATATATTTATTGAAAAAAATTGTAGTGAATCTAGAATTTTGTTTTAAGATGTGCACAATACCCCATGAGATTTTGACAGCCTTTCAGGGAAGCAATAAATATGATTTTACCATTAAAATATTTATTTCGATGTCATGGTAGTAAGGCTGATATACAACATACATCCTTGAAGGAGATACAGGCAGGAGTATTCTGTCTCCTAGTGAAGGGGCCTCTATCATTATCTTGATGGTGTTGGAAAGTCATACTTGGTTGTTTCTATTTTTTTGTGTTGCTTTGTTTATTATTACACAAAGTCCTTTGTCTGGTTTTGGGCAAATTCTTCGAATTAAGTTGAATGCAGAATGTTTGATTAGCTTGTTTTGAGTTCCTCATTTATTCTGTCTTGGAAGCCCTGAAGCCTGGTCCTGACCAGGAGCAGGGATGCTGAAATCCATGGGGTTACCATCTATTTTCTTATCCTGATCACTGTTTTCTAGTTTTAGGATTCCAGGTGTTGTTCCACTCTTCAAAATGTGGTTGACTCCATCTGTGGATGTTTACCAAATGGATTTTCTAAGCCTCATAACTACACCCTAGTCTTGACAAAAGGTTGGAAAGGAGTGGAATGCTGTTTTTATAACAAAATTAGAAAACAGAATTCTAAATGCCTGATCACCTAGGAATCACTGGATATGATGTATCAGGTTATAGTTAAACTGACTTGAAATATGGAGTACTCATTCATTAACTATTAGGAAAAGAAGCAATTGCACTGCACCCACTGGCATAAAATCTCCCTTGTTGGTTTAAAATAGCTTACTTCTCATTTGACACAAAGATTCTAGTAGGAGAAAAAGATAAAGGACACCTCACTCACACTCTGTGCAGAAGAGGGACTGGGTTTTAATCCTGTAACTGTCCCTTCCAAGTCCCTGTTCCACAGTCACCTTTTATGACCTTATAAATCGTTGCTGGCTCTTGATAAGAGCTGGAGCTGGCTTCTGGCCTGACCTCCTCCTGTGCTGATAATCTCTTCTCTTATTATTTTGTCCTTTCTTAGGATGTGATTGTACTACCACCGTAATAATAAGCATTTACCAAGTCTTGTTATCTGTCTCTCATTGGACAGAGCCCATCTATTCTTAAAAATTGAAGCTCGGAGAGCCCTGGCCTTCCGAAGAATTTTTCTGTGGCTTCTGGCTTCAAAAACTTCTATTTGACTGACACTATATGTGTTAACCCTGCCTGGCTCTATCTGCTGCCCTTCTTTCTTTTCTTCAACATTTCAACTTATTCTATTGTTTGATTTCTCTAGAATGATACATCTGCCTGTCACAGATACTCTGCTCTGGTTAGAGTCACAACAACTATGTATGTGTGTGCGTGTATGTATGTATGTTATTTATTTACTTATATTTTTACTTTAGACTTATTTTTATTGAGGCGACATTGGTTTATTACCTTATGTAAGTTTCACATGTACAGCACTACATTTCTACTTCTATATACCTTACAGCATGCTCACCACCAAAAATTTAGTTTCCATCCATCCCCATACAGTTGCTCCCCTTTACCCATTTCGTCCTCTCCCCTCCCCTTCCTCTCTAGTAACCACTACTCTGTTCTCTTTAATCTCTGTGTTGCGAACAAGTATTTATTGCCAGATGATTAATTCAAGAAAAAAAAATATTTGAAGTTGCATTTCTTTTTGTAAATTCAATCCATTTAAAATTTAGAGAATTTGATATTCTTTTATTAATGTTCTTTCATTATTGCCATGCCACTGAACGATGTTACTTTTCTGCTAAAATTTCAGAAGTTCCAAACAGGAAGGACTGTAGCTGTGTTCTCAATGTCACCATATTTCAGAATCACCTGGAAACATTTGAAAACAGTTGCTTAAGCCACACTTCCGAAGATTCTGATTCAGATTGGTCTGGGGCTTAAGCAACCGCTTAGAATAACTGTGAGAACCACTGAAGGGAAATGTCAGGCAGTGATGAGGTTTGAGCACATCTCATTATTCAGCAGAATGCTTTGGACCTGGTTCATTTGTCTTCCTTTGATTTATCTCCTAAGTTTTCATTACAAAATGTGATTTGCTTCATGGTATATCTTAATGTTGTATTCTCCAAACCAGGAGGTTTTAAAAAAATTATGTAAATAAGAAAAACATCATGTTAAAACAAAGAAGTATTCATCAGTGCTCTTCCTTTGAAGTGTAAATTTCTTATCAGTCACCTTTTTTTTTTTTGAAAGCAGTCATAACAGGAGTTTGCATATTATTTAGGAAATGGGTCTTCTCAATTTTGAGCACATATTAAAAAAAAATACATACATATTATGAACCAGCAGTTGCATTTCTAGGAATCTTTCTTGCAGAAATACTGTATACATGTATGAGGGTTTTCTCGGGAACACTGAATATGATGGCAAAAAAAATCAAACCAAACAACAACAGCAAAAACCAAAATGACTGTCATTGGGGCAAAGGTTAAATAAAATTTGAAGCTCTGTACAATGGATAAATATGCAGTTGGTAAAAATGAGTTAAGTGTTCTGTCTTGGGAAGGTGTAGGTGATATATTTCAGGGGAAACAAGGTGAAGAAGACTGTAGACAGTATGGATGGTCCTGCCCCTCCCTTTTTTTTTTTCTTTTTTTGGTAAAAAGAGAGCACTCTGTGGGTGTGTAGAGGTATACAAAAGTCTGAAATGATAAGGAACTCTCTATATTGCTAACTGGCTTTTTTTTCTGGGGAGTGCGATAAGGCAGTGGGGTAAGGAAGGGCTTTTACTGTATTACTGTATTATTTCACAGTCCTTCTTCAACAGGCATACATTATTTATGTAATTAAAAGCAAAAGGAAAAGAGAAACAATCAAAAGTGGAAACAGTCATCCTCGGGGCCTCAGTCTGGCAGCCTCAGGCTGGACTCTCCTGCCCGCTTCCCAGAGGGGCAGAATTCACCATGGAGTATAGTGCTGTGGCAGGACTATGTACCACTCCTCCCGGATACCTGATCCCAGGGCTGGTTCCTGCCCCGACTCCAGACCAAGCCAGTTGGCACTCACAGTTGCCCACGTGGTAGCCTAAGCAGTAGCTCCACTCTGGTGGCCAGTGGGGATTGTGGTACTGAGCTGGGTCTGCACGAAGTACAGGGAGGAGAGCAGGGGCTGGCTGGGCTGAGTTGGGCTCTCTGAGGCAAGAGGTGGGGATTTCAGAAATTACACTGCAGTTCATACCTCAAAGGTGGGCAGGCCTGCCTGCTGCTCTCACTGATGTAGGCACCATACACAAATTTCCCCAGAGAACTGCTGGAAAGGAGAGATGGCTCTGTCTGTTTTAGGTCTTCTATTTAATTCTCATTATATTCCACTGCCCAATTTCTCAGTGTAATAGGCAGTTTTCTTGGAGTGCTCCCTAGAGCCAGTCGCTATTTGTACTTTACATGTATTATTTCAGTTAATTCTCACAACAACCTATGAGGTAGGTAATATTATTATCCTCATTTTACAGACCAGGAAACTGAGGCACAGAAAGATTAAGTACTTTGCTCAAAGTCATACAAACAGTAAGTGACAAAGCCAGGATTTGAACCCAAGTGCTCATCACTTTGCTCTGTCCTCCTGTGTATGTCACACCCTTTCTAACTTTACCCACCCTCCCTTCCTTGAAGTTATAAAGCAGTTAAAGAAAGACAAAAGTGAAGCACCACTAATGAATGCATGGCTCCTTCCTTTAGGAGAAAAATGTCTTAGCATTTAAGGTTAATAAAATGGGAGGAAAACTGCCTCTCAAAATTTGTTTGCATAATTTAGCACATATAAGGGAAGCAGCATAGCAGAGTGGTAAAAACATGGACTAAAGTCAGACTCCTAGAGTTTAAATCTTGGCTTCACCATTCATTAGCTGTGTGATCTTATGCAAGTTACTTACCCTCTCTGTGCCTCAGTCTCCTTATCTGTACATTTCTTCTTCTGTAAAACAGTAGTAACTGTCTCTTAGGGTTTTTGTAACAATTGAATGAGTGATATTGTTAAGCACTTAGAACAGTGTCTGGCACATGGTAAATGCTATAAATGTATTTGTTACATAATTAAAATAATTAGAAATAAAGTACAGCACAACCAAACTATGTAGAATCTAATCCACTGATTTTTAAAGGGTGAGAAAAGGATAAAGAAGCCCATATTTCTTGAATTTCTCTGGTAGCTAACAATAGCTAATACCAAATACAGCCTTTAGAATTTCCAGGTAAGTAAAAATCTCCTTCTAATTCAAGCAGATGATCATGATGCTCAAGAAGTGGATTCTGGGTCCACAGAGAACTAGACTTAATAACAAATGGGAAACAGGCCCCAAGACAGCATGCTCTCAGCAAGGTACTTGGGCTTCTGGGGCTTGGGGCTTGAGAACTTGGGATTTCTATGCTTACTCAGAGTTTTTAATCTGGCTATTAGCCTTGAGACTTCTCTGTGTTCACACCACACATGTCCGTGTTTTTCTATTTCAATCTTCTACTCATTTCCTCTAAATCTCATACTTTAGGACCTTACCCTGTGTTTCTTTTGTGTTTCACATTCTCAGAGTTGGCATTATGGTTTTAGAGTCTTTAGGGCATTAAAATCTATATTTCACTGTAACAAATAAGAGCAAATCTTAAGAATTCTAGCCAGAATTCTCTGCAGCCTTTCCCCTATTGATGTTTGCAGTTTCATTTTGCTCTAATTGTCCCCAGTGGTCTAAACAGGCAGGAATTCAGCCCTCACCAATGGATGCTGAGCTGCTATCCCCTTTTCCTGCCTAGGAAATGGATCACGGGGGCAAAGATTAGCCCCTTTTAACACTGGACAGAGTTGGGGGGGGGAAATGATAATGTCTACATTTTGGCTTTATCTATTGATTATTGCTATTGTCACTGCCTCTGCTGTTAGTAAGAGGGAAGAAAGAGCAATGGCTACACGAAAACAGTGAAGCCACACACACAGTTTGCAAAACCCTTTGGGATCTCACCAGCTGAAAAGGATCTACAAACTGTAAAATAAGCTCATTAGTAATAATACCTTTATGATCGTAAATAGAAACAGGTAAAGTCAAGCTGCTGGTTCTCTGAGCTTTTCACCGACTCCCCTAAACCGTAGGCTGTGGTGCCCTTCCTCTACTTTCTCTTTATTGCTCATCTTGTATTCTCTAACACGCACCCCTGCAATTGCCATAAGCAAATCATTTAACCCTTAGGAATAATCTTGGGCAGGTGATGTCAGTGCAGAGCTGTGGCTGTAAAGACCAGCCATGCACAAACACCCAAAGAAGAGGTCTTAACAAATATGAAGTGCTATATCAATAGCAAATACTGCCACTGATTGATACTAACAGTATATATGCAGAGCCCAAAGCATATAGGAAGCTGTATATCAGAGTTCTAGGCAAAATGAACCAGGCCAGGAGAAATGGAGAGCTGACATTCTGAACTTTCTCTGCAAGGCAGGACCACACTCCTAATGCACCGATTTCATGTACCGTAAGGTATTGTGACAAGCTCCAGTGAGGATGTTGACAGGTGGTTTACCTGGGTTTGGTTAGGTGCTAAAAACAGGTTTTATCCTTACTGGATAAGATTATTGAGTATGTTAATTACAATGGAAGAATGGAAGATACAGAGAAAGCAGGTCCCTGAGATAACTGCTGCAGAGCAGCAAGTATATTCTGTTCTCCCTCACCTTCAGGTTCATTGAAGACTTCCTTTGTGATATGTCCTCTAACATTCAGTGGAAGCAAGGCAGCAAACTTGGGATGTAAGGAAGGCAGCAAGTGTGGCTTAGTAGTTCGGAGCACCGCTGGCTCTGAATTCTGGCCTCACCACTTACTGGTTGTGTAACCAAAGGAAAGTTAAATTACTTCCTTGTGCCTCATTTCCTCTGTAAAATACTGACCTCATAATTATAGGTGAGAATTAAGTGAACAATATATGTAAAAGTCTAAAACAGTGCCTGGCACACGGAAGCATTCACTAAAGATTACGTACCTCTTATACACATCTTAGATAATCTGAGAGATGTTTTGAAATGCCCCAAATGGACACAGCCTACTTTACCAGCTTAAAGATATGGTATAAAACCATATCTCTTTTTAGGATTCCAATTAAATGGCTTGAGCCATCTCACCCAATCGAATGTCCAGCTTCCTCGACATTCGAGGAAGATTAACCCTCCTGGGATAATCTTTAGGAGCCTTGGTGTCCTAAGGATGTATCTTGCTGCTAGAGCCAGAGCTTAGACATGCCCCGTAAGAGTGAGAACATGTTGTAACGATCACTGGGAACATGTTTCTGCTTGGGTTAATGCATTGCCAAGCTGCGGACATGGTGACACAACAAAACCAGAGAAGTCAGACGGCCTCTTGACTCATCTGGGATGACAGTGTGGCAGTGTCTGAGGAAAGTGGCTGAAGCCTCATGCACCAGTGCAGTCCCACCCCCAGGTTGGTTTTTCAAGGTCTGAGGAAAGATCATCCTCCACCCCTTGTTAATGACTGGCCAGAAAAATTTCGTATCAGAGTTGAGCAGGTGGTCCTGCTTGACAGACATTTCTTACTCACTCACACAGCTGCTTCCCCAGAGCATAATACATGTTCAGAACCACTATTCCTTTGACTCCCTGACTTCATTGGGGCCTGGCCTGCTGACTCAGTCCCTTTCTACTCCCCATGCTAATTTTATTTCAGTAGACTCATTGTCTTTGTCACTGATCCTTGATCTGGGACACTCCTGATAGGTTTCAATCATTTTGAATCTCCCACAGAAAGATTGTGGGTCTCATCCCTTTACTTTAGGAAAACCTACTGTCTCATCTGAATTTGCCCATTTCTCCCCAACTCTGAATGCCGACACCTTTTTTATCAGGAAAAAGTAAATTCTGCCTTACCAGACACAAGGCTACACTCTTATTTTAAAGTCTTTGCTTTGCTTGATAATTGTTTTTATGGATTATCAGTAGTGAGGGAGTGTTCTGAGAGCTGTCAACAAAGTGTCAAGTAGAATGACTGAACAGCACATATCATTTCCTTGTGACCTTTATTTGATTGTGCATTTGAACAACTACTTTCTCAAGAGAAAGTAAAGAGGAAAAACATTTTTCAGGAAGAGGAAACATCTTTATATACTACACATATTTATTGAGCACTACTGCAGTATTTTGAATTTAAGATAATTGGAATATTTTGAATGTTTCTCAGTATAGAAAAATTCATGTAGAGAAAAATAGACATTATTCAGTCTTGCTTAGACAGTTTGGTTTTTTACAAAAGCCCAAAGCCATTTAAATTCTGTCCTAGAGTTTCAGTTAGCTATTGCTACATAATACCACCCCAAAACTTAGTGTTTTGGTTTTCTTTAAAATATATTTATTTTATTTATTTATTTTTGGCTGCGTTGAGTCTTCCTTGCTGTGAGCGGGCTTTCTCTAGTTGCGGTGAGCGGGGGCTGCTCTTCGTTGTGGTGCGCGGGCTTCTCATTGAGGTGGCTTCTCTTGTTGCAGAGCATGGGCTCTAGGCGCGCGGGCTTCAGTAGTTGTGGCACGCGGGCTCTAGAGCACAGGCTCAGTAGTTGTGGCACACGGGCTTAGTTGCTCTGCAGCATGTGGGATCTTCCCGGACCAGGGCTCGAACCCGTGTCCCCTGCATTGGCAGGCAGATTCTTAACTACTGCACCACCAGGGAAGCCCACAACTTAGTGTCTTAAAACAACTGTTTTATCATCATTCATGACTCTGTGGGTTGACTGGGCTCAGTTGGGAGGGTCTTCTGCTCTACATGATGTCAGCTGGGGCTGCTGTCATCTGGGGGCTCAACTGGGCTGTAATGTCCAAGATGCTTACTCTCATGACCAGCAGTTGGTGCTGGCAGTTGGCTGGGAGCTCTGCTAGGAAAGTCTACCAGATTTCTTGGTTCTCCTCCATGTGGCTTCCTTATGAGTCTTGGGCTCCTCAAAGCATGGTACCTGAGTTCCAAGAGGGAGGGTGCCAAGAGAACAAGCCCTGATATGCAAGCGCTTATTAAGCCTCTGCTTGTATCTTGCTTGTCAAAGTCCCATTGGCCAAAGCCATTCATGTGGCCAAGCCCAGAATATGGGGACTACAGAGGAGATGAATACTAGAGGTTCAAATTGAGGCTCACCAAAGTAACAGCTGACCACACCCAGAAACTCTTCTGAATTCTAAGAGAGCAAAATGACAGTCCTAGAATTTTGGAGCTGGTAGGGACCTTAGAGATTTTACAGCTCAGCTGCTTTGTTTTGCAGATGAAGAGACAAAAACCCAGAGAAAGTGATTTACTACTCAAAGGACAACCCAGACCTGGACCATTCATTGTAAAGATGATTTCGAGTCGGGCTCTGTGCAGGTACTACCTACATACATAGGCTGGTCCAGCCCCTGGCTTTACGGAGCTCTGAGTCTAGGGGGCAAGTCTGCAGGTTAGATCTCCTAACATCCAATGCCACATTTAACCACGGTACTTCACTGCTTTCCCGTTGTTAATTAAGTGTGTAATGACTATATTAAAGTTAGTTTCAGGTTCTAATTTATGACACAGTAGTTATAATTTAATATACACTTTATGGTACATTGGAGTCCCTGAATAATCAATGTGTACTCCCTCTAATCCTGCCTGGTTTATAATACTTGGAGAAAATTTTATTATTTTAAACAATTATAAGGATTTATAGTTCTTGAATCTTTGCTTTTGTGAAATATTTTCTTTCATGTCTACTATTTACATGAAGCCAAGTCCTTTGTCAGGAATACAGCCTCTAATTATAACATTGTTCCTGTGGGAAAATGTAATTTGCTTTTCAATGATCCACTTTATGACATGGTCTCCAGGAATGTGCTGTCTGCAATAAAAAGCAAGTAGAGACTGTGGACTCCTGTAACTTCTTGCCAATTGCCTGGCACCGTTAAGACCAGTGTTTATAAAGTAGTTCTAATTTTTTTGTTGGCATGTGAAATCCAAGCTAGGAAATAATGACACATTTCACTGAGATGGAGTGTGCATATGAGGATGGGTAAGGAAGCAAACTAGGAAATGAGAAGTTTCTATGGTTTTCTCCACAGTCATCCCATCAGCATCCAAGTCCTGTCTGTTGTTCACAGCAACTTTCACTTTGGTTCTTTCTTCCCAAGAATAAAATGGCAGTTATAGTAATGAGTAGCCAGTGCGGCGAGAGGGGCACACGGTGCTGTGGGATGACAAGGCAGGCTCTGGGTGCTCCCGAAAGGCTTCCTGTTGGAAAGAGAACACCCTTTCTCAGGGCCCGGTCCTGCTCCTCTGAGAGAAATTTTCTCATTGCTTTGATCAGGGATGATGTACAGTGGCTCCCATTTAACATGTGCTTGTGGAGGACAGGTATTCACCGAAGTAGAATATTTTCAGCAGAAAGCTTCCTGACCAGGGGCACTAGTACTCGGGCCAGACCCGGTCACTTCCTCACAAAGAAGACACTCTAATCTTCTTGACTTTGGCTTCCCTAGGCTCCTGCTCCATCTTGCTTTCTGAGATCCTTTACCACTTGTCCCAAAGCATAGTCTAGATCAGGCCTCATGATTAAAAACAAATACTCCACTGAAAAGTCAAGGATAGCCGAAGAAATTATAATGCAGACTCCTCCACCCCTTAACTCTGAATACTAGATACGAATTCTTGCAGAGTCCAGAGGCCAGGTTCCCCCTCAGGAGCCCCACTGTGTGTCTCGTCTCAGCTCCTGTTCTGAAACCTTTTTGCAGGGACCTCATTACCTCCCTTCACTAAGACAGATGGTAGCTGTCTTCCCTATCTGAAGTTCAGGCCACAGCACATGAGCCCCCAAAAGAGAGGGTTGAAGAAGGCCCGTATTCCTCCTCATAACTGGTCTCCACTAGTCCCTCTACTCCATAAACATCTGTTGGAATAACTCTACCCACAATAAAACAATCTTTTGTACATCGGGCCTGGATCTTTTCTGAGGTTTAGTTTCTAAAGTTAGTGTGTTAGGCAAAATCTGCGTAAGGAATTAACTTTGGAAACCACTTGGAGGAGAGCCACATTACAGATGGACACACCTTTCTCAGTAAGCCTAGCAGGGCCTGGATGGCCCTTTAAGTTTGGAATAGGTCACCATTTCCTCAGCAGAACATCAGATGAAGTAGCTGTTCTGGGTTAAGGTTTATTTTAACTTCAGTGGGATACTCATACCACTTAAGGCACAGGGTCTGAAAACCATAGAATAGCAGAATCTAAGTTCCTACCCTCTCCTGTGGCAGTAGTAATCACAATTTTTAACTAGCTCCTCACTATCTTCCTGTGTCCCTTTCTCCCTCCTTTCCTTTCTCTGTTCCTATAGGTAGAATCCTGTGAATTTCATGCCAGCCTGATGGGATGGCCTCAACATTATTATGCAAAGCAGTTTAACATCCCAGTGTGAAGAACTTTATAGTTCCAGATATAGTATATTTAGATTTATCTTTGTAGGACCAAAAAGCCTGTTAAGGTGCTTGTTTTTCTCTCCAAAACACAAAAGCAGTACACTTCCAAAGGTAAATTCAAACTATAGTTTGCAGAGAAACAAAGTCTGCTGGAAGCTCTGAAATATGGCCCTCTTGCTCACTCCAGCTTTTGGTGATGGATATGTAAGCAGTTAGTTCTCATCCCATCTAGAGTACCTAGTTTCAGTGCCCTTTCTCCCCACTGTCTCCGCTTGGAAACCCTAACTCTTCTCTTCATACTACCCCAAAATGTGTCTTACACAAACTGGGCTTGGAACCTTAATGCAGGCCATTTGACCTGTCCAGAATGCTTCCGCTGTCTAGTTCCTCATCCCCTTCACTCAACCTCCACTGAGCCTTCGCAACTTTTAAACCCTAGATCAGGACCCCTGAGGCACTCTCTTTTTTAAAAAAAATATTTATTTTATTTATTTATTGTTTGTTTATTTTGGCTGTGTCGGGTCTTAGTTGCAGCACGTGGGATCTTCGTTGTGGCATGCAGGATCTTTAGTAGTGGCATGCAAACTCTTAGTTGTGGCATGCATGTGGGATCAAGTTCCCCAACCTGGGCCCCCTGTGTTGGGAGCTCAGAGTCTTACCCACTGGACCACCAGGCAAGTCCCACCCCTGAGCCACTCTTGACCATGATCCTTAATGCTCTCTCACCCTCTTAATAATTGTACCACAAGGTGTCTTGATGCTCAGCTAACATTGTGTGTCCCACGTATGTGCCAGGCACTTTCTAAGAATTGTTGATGTATTAACACATTTACTCCTCACAAGCAGCTCATAAGGTAGGTATTATTGTCCCCATTTTACAGATGAGTAAACTGAGGTAGAGAGAGATTATGTAACTTGCCAAGGCCACATTTAATGATAGAGCCAGGATTCAGACCGAGAAGTTATGACGCCAAAGCCTGTACTTACTATCACTGTGTTGCGCTGTTTCCCATTGGTACTTATGTACAAGCTCTATTTCTCGTTGTCTTTTTATCTTCTCTCTCACTTTGTTTATAACTTCCTTCAGAGCAGACATCATGATATACTTATTTCCATAGCACTAAGGATTGTGCCTTGCATCAATAAGTTATAGAATAATAATAAATTAAAGAAGCTCAATAAATATTTGTTGGATGATAAAAGGACAAAAACCAAACTATGGATCCTTATAAATTACATGAGTCTCCGGGTGTGGTTTGGGCTGACTAAAAGACCTCTGTTGTTTCTCACGAACATAGTCGTAACAGTTTACCAAACACTTGAACGTGATTTGACTCTCAGGACACTCTTATGATGTCGGTGGAGCAGATATTATGCCTATTCTACAGCTGGAAAACTGAGACAGACACAAAGAAGTTGGTTTGCCTCCATCACCTTTAGTGGTGAGCTAGACCCAGAACCCAAATCTCCCAATTTCTAGTCCTACAATATTCCACCTCAGATTTTGCCCAAGTCTAGCTCAGTCTAATGCAGGCCATGGTTTAGCTCTGGATTTGTCCATTAATGAAACCAGGCTGTTCTATTGTAAATGGATATAAATGGTAGTATTGAAAGGGTTGGGGTGCAGCAAGGTGGGGAAGGACACATTCCATTCAGATACTGGACCCAGTCTAAGAGGACAGTACCCTCAGGATGATCATGGAAACAGGTTTAAATTAATGCCATGCTATTCAACAATACCTTCATCCATTGTTGAAAAATCAAGTGGTGGGAAACAGGTAAATATCAGAAAATATAGAAAATAATTTTAGAGAAAGAAAAAGTGGAGTCAGTCATAAGGGAGGTTTCCAGAATGCAAATCAGAGAATTTTTTATTTTGGAGGGATAAGGTAAAAAGAGGAAATACTTGTACTAACAAGTAAAAATTCAAATCAAAGCCAGAATTTGAGCTGGCAGGCCTTGTTTGGAAATTCCTTTTGTTTATAATGTAGGTTTTTTCCCCGTTATGAAGCAGATGCTTATACAAGCATTACCAGTGTTGTCAATAATACTGTAACATTTGCCTTCCATCCCTTTGTTGCTCAGGGAACATGTTGGGTTTCGGCACATTTAGCTTTGCCATTTACTCCACAAATCGCAGCTGTGTAGTGCTACAACTAAGTCTATTTTACTGAGAATAAAAATTGAAAAATATTCTCCTAACAACCTTTCTAGTAATCATAGGCCTGAAATACTTTGGAGTGTGGTTGCTTTTTTTTTTTTTTTTTTAAACAACTTGGTTTCAGTACAATAATGCTTCAATAAGAATCTTCCTGCAAATTTAATTCAAAAGGGAAGGCTTTTGTTGTTATTAAACACAATGGCAGTTTGTACATCTCTACATCATTATGTTGCTTCTCATTATGGTAATTCATTTGCTTCTGCTTTGTACGGATATCAAATAAAAATCACTCTCCCTCCTGGCAAGTGATTGCCATTATGGAGACACTCTGGGAGCCCGCCTAAGCGGTGCTTGGTGTCATAGCAAACACAATTAGCAAAATAACATCCAGAGTGGCTTTATGGAGTTGCCCTGTGGTGAGGCTCTGTGTTTTCTATTTAGCAGGGCTGTAGGTTTCTGGGCTTTGCCGTGTGCCTTCTCTATTTTCATCTTTATACCGTTTTCTATTCAAGTGCAACAGTGTGAGGACTTTGTGTGAATTTTACTTTCCCTCTTTTTTTTCTGATGGGCTCTTCCTCAGCACTTGCTGGGCTCAGAGAGCCCTGAGTTATTCTGCCTTCCTAGGAGCCCATGTTTCTCTAAAGAAGGGTCAATGACAGCATCACCAAATGTCCACTTTGGTATCTTTGTGTATTTACTTAAAACTTTTTTTTTTAACTTTTTATTTTATATTGGAGTATAGTTGATTAACAATGTTGTGTTAGTTTCAGTTGTACAACAGAGTGATTCAGTTATACATATATATACAGGTATCTATTCTTTTTCAAATTCTTTTCCCAATTAGGTTGTTACATAATATTGAGCAGAGTTCCCTGTGCTATACAGTAGGTCTTGTTGGTTATCCATTTTAAATATAGCAGTGTGTACATGTCAATCCCAAACTCCCTAACTATCCCTCCCCAATTCCCTTCCCCCCTGGTAACCATAAGTTTGTTCTCTAAGTCTGTGTATTTATTTTTATTTTTTTGTTGTTGTTGCTGTCTCTTGCCACTTGTCAACAATTTGAGAGGTACTGAGTTTTGTATGAAGTTAAACTTTAAAGGTCATTATTAACTCCCTCTGTATTTGAAGAGAAAACAATTTACACTCTTCTGCGGTGGACAGATTTGAGGTGAGGCCTCAACCGTGGCTTAGGTACCTCAGTTGGTGAATAGCCTCGACGGGGTTGGCAGCACCTGCTGCCTCTTTGAGATAAGAGACAGACATTGTTCTTGGCTGAGGCCTGACGAGGAAGAGGGTCTGTATTTAGTTGGAATGGTTCTTCCGTGTGGAGGCAGAGTGTTGGGCCTGTGTTTGTGGTTGACTCTTCCTCAGCCTTTAACATTTGTTTTCGTTGTTCTGGGAAGATTTTCCTGATGCCTCCAGGCAGGAACGATGCTCTGATGTTTAGGCCACTTATGGCACACCTTTCTCCTCAACAGCCTAGTTTTGTTTTGTTTTTTTCTTCTTGTCCTCTTCCTTCCTCCCTCCTTCTGCTTTTCTGCTTCCTTTCTGATAAGAGAATCTGTAGCCTGTGCCCTGGGCATAATCCTGTTTTAGCTCTAAGAGGTGATTTATGGTTGATCAGAGTTAATCAGAGACTCAGATTTCTCCTCCAAGTGATTAGTTTAGGCATCTTGAGATACAATTCTGGCCAATGAGACTTGAGGGGAAGTCTGCTAGGAGACTTCTGGAACAGTTTTCCTTTCTTATTAAAGGAAATACATGTTAAGAGAAACTCTTCTTTTTCTGCTTCTGCGTGAGGATGTGATGCCTGGAGCTGTGGCAACCATCTTGTGGTGATTAGAGCCAACCATGACGATAACAGTCAACATGCTGAAAATGACCAAGTAAAAATCTGGGTGTTTGATGAGTTTTTGAGTCACTGAATTAGCTTACCCTGAACTTCTTTCAGATGAGATAATACATTTCTTATCATTTAAGGCATACCTAATCCCATTTTCTCCTATTTGTAGCCCAAAACACCATAATGGATAATTACTACTCTACTTTGTACCTTTAGAAATGGTCTTACTGGAAGGTGCTGTAATTATTTTTTTTTTTTAGAGTCTAACTCCTTTATTAGATCACAGTTTCTTGAGGGTAGGTCTGATTCATTTTGTAGTCCCTGGCACTTAGATTGGACTTGTTATGTACAGGTGCTCAACCAATGTTTGTTGGATAAACACTATATAAGAGGAATGTTCATCATCAGGCAATCCAGACTCACTGGCTGAGCACCTCTCCATATTTTAGCCCAAACCTGTCAAAAAAGGAAGAAAAGCCAAATGAAAATTCTCTTGCACCTAAATGCAGAAATCAGATGCAGTATTCCTCTGCACTCTTTTCTGCTAAAATTGGTCAATGTTTCTCTAGATGAGCTACACCCAGGAACATTTTGCTGTTGTACCTACTTCAGAAAATATGTTTCTGAAAATTATTCATAAATATAAATTTTGTAAATATATTTTAATTATGATTCAGTCAATATCTAAAGGAATCCTGTGTCACCCCCACGCAATCATAGTTAAATGAATAAATAAAGGAAGGGAACTCTGATTAGTCATTGTCTAATTTATCAGAATTCCTAAGATTTGAATATGTGTACAGAGGAAACTCATTTTTAATACAGAACTCAAAGTCATTGCCCTTTTTTGGGGGCCTGCATTTTATGAAAAGTGAAAAATGAAAAGTAGACAAGGTATCATGAAATTGATTTTGTTTCAAAACTTTCCAGGTTATATCACAGGATGTGTGCTCATTCGGCCCCATTTCCTAAGTTTTTATAACTACAGTCCAAGCCAGCTTTTAGGTTAGTGATACATCTTTTTTAAATTGAAAGAATGTTTAGAATGGCGGTTCTAAAAGCCTGTCCAAACACAACCTGCCGACAGTAAAGAAAGTGTAATGGTGGCGACTTACAGACTCAGGCACTGTGCATCCCTATGCCCAGCGTCAGTGTTGTCAGCTGGCCTAGAAGCCAAGGGGGGGGCCCTTTGCCCTTCTGCTCTCACCTCTTGGGATGTTCTCTAAGATTAAAAAAAATCTTTTTGTTACTTAAAAATTTCTTACTATGCATTTTTATTTTTATCTACCCCTTGGGGTTGACTCTCTCTTTGCACAGTGGCCTGGGCCTCTCCCTTGCTTCCTGTCTCCCTCCTGTGTGGAGATGAGACCAGGTTTTGGGTGGAAGCACAAACAGGGTGAGATGAAGGTGCCACTCCTGCCGCTGTGTTCCCTGTGGCCAAGCCGGAGCTTCTGCATCTGTGCTTCCAGACTCCCATACTCCCATGTGAGCTCTTCCTCCTCCACGATTCTTCTCCTTGCCTCTCCCTGTCAGGTTCACTCTGTTTTACATCCTCCAGCATGCACTGTACCTGTACCTTGTGCCTGTTTCTCTGTTTCCCTGAAAGACAGGAGAAGCTCATTCCCATCCTTCGAGCACAGTCAGAACATCAGTCAGGGTCCGTGGGTAATGGTGTTGGGGCGAGGCTGCTCCTTCTCTCTCTCTGTTGTCAGCTATTCTCTAGTGTGTGAGCGGAGGAATAGGGATGCTACTGAATGTTGCTCCCTAACTTGTTCAGGGCCACAGTGTTGTGCTATCTGTGCTTTGCATAAAGGCTCTGGACTGATGGAGTGAGGGAAGGCTAAAATCTAGTCCATAACCTGCTCACCAAGCTGTGTGACAGGTGTATGTCTGCTGGAAGAAGGGGTGCCTTATTCATCCTATAAAGACACCTTTTTCAGTTAGCTCAGCAGTGCAAGGTACATTTTTCTAGTTTGCACAGAGGCTCTGGAATGGCTAGCAAAAGCCCCTGCACCGATGCCATGATGCCCTCCAGTCCTGTCTCCACCAGAGCTTCTGCCAGAGCTCTCCAGACCAACACAACTGACACTATGATAGAAGTATAAAATGTTCTTTTTTGAAGAGCCATGTGGGTCTCAGAAAACCCAGCGTAGTGTGGCAGGAGGAGAAGTGGTAACTTAATCTGTCCTTTTTGTACCATGCAGTGGAAAAGCCCATAGACTTAGGCCTCTGGATGCTCTTTCTTCCTTTCCACACAGTCCTCTCTTTGGAATTCCCTGGTCCAGTGTCTCCGGCCTTCTGGGACATTTTTTTACCTCCTTCTACACAGGAGGAGAATTTTCAGGCCTGTTCCCTCAACACCTCTCTGTATGGTACGAGACCATACAGATGAGAGCCTCAGGCTTTGGTTGGATGAAAATAGCATCTCTTCTTCATTTGGTTACTGTCAATGGCACAGGGTTGGGATGTTGGTCCCTGTCCCACGAATTGAAAGTGCTCTAGTTCCAGTTTAGTTTTCCCATGAGTAAGAGTTTCCTTACTAGTTTTCCTAAGAACCCAACCCAACTTGCCAAGTCTAGCATTGATGTTTTTGATGTCCATACTGTTTAGTCTCATATGAAGAAAGCCTATTTTTCTTGTTAGCATGACTTTAACCTTTTTCACTTTAAAACCGTAGCTCCTGGCATTACTGTGCTAAAGAACATTTGACATTTTCATGGTTTATTTGACAAGGGTCACCATACTATCTCTAAATAGCTTTCTCTTTCCCATCCAGTGGTACCAGTACTGATTATTATTTCATATCTTCCCTTACCTCTAATACAAAGTCAGCATGGGTTCTAGTTTATCAAGTCATCAACTTTTTAACCCCAATATGAAAATGAAAATGAAAAGTTGGACTGGTATCGGAGGGAACCTATTTATCCCTGACATTCCCTTACCTTCATTGCACTTCCAAGGGAGAGGAGACTGGTCAGCAGAAAGAGGAAAGATGTCCAGCACGTTGAGGTGGGGTGCTGCCAGGGAGGCTTGTCTGCACTCCCATGGGAGCTGTCCACCACAGCTGTGGCTGGAATTGGAAATGACTGATGGAACGGAGCATCAAAGGTGTCTGCTACATGACCAACAAAGTAAAAACAAGGGGTCTTAAGGTTTATCCTCAAATCTGGCCTGAAATACATCTTCTCCAACCATGAGGTGACAAAGAAAATGTATGGTCTGTTTCTGTTACTGTTTTGCTCTCAGTTTCTTCTCATGCTTTTCTGAGAGTTTTCTAATCAGTTATTTACTGTTTCAACTATAGTTGATTTCCATCTCCAAAATCAAAGTTAAAAAGTAATTAAGGAACAAAAATATTACAAAATAAACTTTAGAATGTAGCTGTACATTTTACTTTCTATAAGCCTACTTTATATATTATTTAGAAAAAGGAAATAAAGCAACAGTATCTCAAAAAGGAGTTAATTTTTCAAAACATATTCAAGTACAGTGACTGCATAAGGGGAAACGTTGAGGTTTGTTGGTGTGATAAAGGAGGGAGAAGGGGAGATTCAGTTATCCTAAGAAGGTGAGGATAAGGTGAGGAAAGTGTGAGAAGGGGTGAATCCTTAAACTCCTCTGAATCATAGGCTTTGATGTCTGAGTTTAACTTCTATCATGAGGCCAAAGGAAACTTACTATATGGGTGTTTGGAGAGAGAGAAGGGGCTGAAGTGGAGAGCTGTGGTTGGTTGACTGGAAGAGATAAAGAGCTTTTTGTTAAATAAGAAGAGGAGAGAGAATTGAAGATAGTTTTTTCTCTTTTAAGATCATACAATTCTTGATAGCCCCACATACAGTTCTTCCCACCATTTTTTGAGTTTTCAGGCTCTCTGTATCAGAGGCAGGGATCTCCCTTAGCTGTGAAGATGGAGGTGTCTAGCTGAGGATTCTGAACACTGGAGAGCTGTCCTCACCGAGGCCCTGTGCTTGTGAGAGTGCTGAAGTGCTGATTCAGAGCTAAGGCTTTTTTGCTTATTTTGAAACGTTATTAATAAATTGTAAAAATGCATACAAATTCCTGTAAAGCAGTCTTCTGAAAGAAAAAGCTAAGAGGAATTTAAACTTTCATGTGCATGTGGTTTGTACCTACCACATCCATTTGTTTCTCTCTGTACCCACTGCATCTCCAACCTCCACTTATTTTTGCTGCTACCATACTAGTTCAGGCCATCACCAGCTCTTCCCTGGATTACTCTCACTACTCTTTTTCCCCTAAAGATTTTCCTCACAGGTCTTTCACAGAGATCTTTCTAAGACAAATATTGGACCATGGTCTATCCTTGCTTAAAATCCTTCCAGCTCCCATGGTTGCTCTTAAGATAGGTTCCAAACTCCTTAGCTTGAAATAATTCTTAAGATCACGAGGGTAGGAAACATGTCTATCTTCTCAACGTATGTCTTTGAACCCAGCACACTACGAAATAATAGGACTTAGTAAATTTTTATTTTTAACCACCTCTCCAAGGTAACTTTAGCTCTCTAGGGTGGCTCCCTTACAGGAAGTCACTCAAGCCTCCAGGCCATTCATATCCAGATAATCTAGTTTCTGTGGCCACTGTGGCAGAGGAAAAGAGAGATAGAGGATTGTACAAGGACTTTTCACTGTCTCAGTAAAGAAGACCACACTCACAGCCCATTGGCCCGATTAGATATATGGTTCCAGCCTACCTGCAAAGGAGTTCGGGAACACTGTCTTCTTGCGTGCCCACAAAGAGGAAAAGGAAATGGAACTTGGGGACTATGTAGCATTGTACCTGCCACAGAGTTAATTAAGAATGAACAACACAGACTTTTGGAAGTGCACTGTCTGTATTGTGGTAGCCCTATCTGAGCCATGGAGGTTGAATTTCAACATGTAAGTGGGTATGAACAATTCCCCTGACGGTTCCTGCTGTTTTCACTCTGCCATGCTTGTGGAAAAAGAGTGGATCTTGAATTTTAGGGAGGAAAGGACCATTTTCAGTATGTGGGCCAGAGGATTAGGAGCCCATGACTATTGGATAAAGTGGTCTAGAGATTCCCATCAAAGGTGGTGGAAAGAGGAATACAAGATGAGTTGATCCCACCATTACACTGGAATCACCTGAGAGGGAGGCAGAGACTCTGAAGTTGGCTTTGGAGTTTGTGAGCTCCAGGAGTGGCAACAGTAATGCAAGAGTAGGCTATTCTTAGCACTCACTACTATACAGGCCAAACTTTCACTGTATCTTTGGCCAACCCACTGACTGGTCTTGGCTGTGCCTTTAAGGCTATCAAGAAGAGAACAGTGTCCATGCTTGGACAAAATCTGCACAGAGTGGTTAGCCTGGGGGAGTGCATTCTGTGATGACACAATGAGACATGAAAGCTCGGGTATTGTAGAGTTTGGAGGGCAGAGTGGGAAAAGGGACAAGTAAGCACTAGGACTAATTTGCAAAACATGAACGAATGGTCTCAAGAGTCCCAGAAATTACTTAGGCTGTGAAATACCTATAGAAAGTTTTGACTTCCTCTCACTGTGGGCATTTAAGAGTCTAGCATCACTATGGTTAGGACATGAAAAGAAATGTGACCTTATTTTGTAACTTAGTTGGTGACATGGGACATTTATGTTACAAATATAGTGAACATTGGAAGAGTACTTCCGAGCTTGTACTGACATACATTAGCCCTGACTCTTCTCTGACCACAGAAATTACACGTAGCAAAAGAGAGAAAAAAGCACTTTGCCAGAAAAGTTAACTAATAATATTCATCATTGTTAATGATAAATGGTATCTACAACAACAATGACAGCAACCTTACCATGACAATAACAAACACTGCAAACTTATTTGTTCTTGATATTTCCTGGGTGCCTACTTCTCTTATTTTAATCTTTGTTTTGTTTTTAAAATTATCCAACTCATTTTAGTGTCAGCTTTAGTTGCTGCAGTCATCAACTTGGAAAGCTTGTAGCCTTGGACAAAAGTGTCATTCTATATGTTTGATATATTCAGCTCTGCATCAGGAATCTATTTGCAAAATTGTCCAATTTAAAAGTGACACATTTGATTCACTTGACTTTCCTTTTTCTAGCACAGAAAAATTTGCAGGAATTCAAGAGGTGCTGGGCACTAGTCACCAAGGAGAAAGGACAATAAAGGGATGTGTAAAGTACGCAAGAGAAAATTGTTGTATGTCATTAGTAGTTGAACAGAATGAAGAGTCCTATGAAGGAGAACTTCCCCAAACAAAAGCCAATGACATCTGGAAGGGAATGGAAGCTTTTAAAGTTTTTGATGTTAACTGGTTGATTTAGATTTTAATATTTTAACATAATTTATTCTAATTATTTAAGTACTACCTATTGATTGTAGAAAATTTAAGAGTATAGCTAATATAAAAATGCAGAAAAGCAAAACAGTAAAAGAAAAATAATTATCCATAATTCTGTCACCAGAGAGAGCTATTATTCTTATTTTGAAGGTATCTTTTTTTTTTTTTTTTAAACTTTGGGTTTATTTATTTATTTATTTATGGCTGTGTTGAGTCCCTGTCTCTGTGCGAGGACCCTCCCCAGCCGCGGCAAGCGGAGGCCACTCCTTATTGTGGTGCGCGGGCCTCTCACTATCGCGGCCTCTCTTGTTGTGGAGCACAGGCTCCAGACGCGCAGGCTCAGTGATTGTGGCTCACGGGCCTAGTTGCTCCGCGGCATGTGGGCTCTTCCCAGACCAGGGCTCGAACCCGTGTCCCCTGCATTGGCAGGCAGATCCTCAACCACTGCGCCACCAGGGAAGCCCCTATTATTCTTATTTTGATATAATTCCTTCCATTCTTTTTGCAGTGTGTGTATAAATTCTTCTTTTTATTGTTATTATCTTTACAAAAAGGAAATAATTTTATATAAATGTAAATCCTTATGTTAAGAAGCATAATTGCAGTTTGAAGTCCCACTGTAAATTCATGACCTGATTTTTGTTGGACCCTCATTGAATCTCTCTAATGTAGAATACTTCCAGACATAAAGGAGACCCAGTCCTGGCCTCAAAGAGCTTATGATCTGAGGAAGGAGTCAAGGCAGACAAACATTTAAATTAAATCAAGGAGTACTTACTGAGAAATTATGTGACTAGACTGCAATAGTACAATATTTTTTTCCTTTTTATATAAGTTAATTCCAGTAAGAGGAACACCTAGTAATACTTAATGTTCAAAAACTTTCAGAAAGGGACTCAAACCGATGTAAACTTATGATTAGAATACATTACTGGAAGTCTTACAAAACATACAATAATAAATAGCACAGATGTCACATTCTCCCACTGTCTAGCTGTCGGATCTTGTGTAAGTTACTTAATGTCTTTGAGCTGCAGTTTCCTCATCTGCACCATAGGGGAAATGATTCCCACTGTTTGGGGATATTGTGAAGATTATATGAGATACACGTAACAACATTTTTGGCATAAGAAATGTGTTTAAGCAATGGTAGGGACTACTATTATAGAGAGTGAATGAGGTGACTTCCTCTTAGCCTGCTACTGGATGACCTGAAATTAGAACTGGCTGGAAAGTGTAGCAATTTGAATGTGCTGCAAACTCCAAAAGAGCAGTGATTTAAAATGGTGGTTGGGCTGATATAAACACAAGAATGGTATAAACTGTTAATGAGTAAGCATTAGGCTGTTGAACATAAACACCCTGAACTCATAAACTACTAGATAGCTGAGGAAACTCAACCACTCTCAAAGCATTTTTAAACCTTTTAGCAAGAGAAGGATTTATTTCTCATTTTCAGTGTTATAATACAAAGACATTTGAGGTTATACTCTAAAGAGAATATAAAGCGTTTGTTTCTGTTGCAGATTAAGGGAAGATAAAGGACATATCTGTTAGATATTAGATAAGCTGATTTGGAAATTTAGAAGCTCAACCAGTGTTATTGCCCAGATTAAAGGCCAGTGCACCAATGCAGAGGTGGACTGCAGAATTCTGAATATTTTCTTGACTCTGTGCCCTTGTATATGCTCTTCTATTTGCCTGGACACAACCTGTGTCAAAAAACTGGCTAACTCCTGATTATCCTTTAGGTGGGCTTCTCTGCTCCTTCAAACCTGGTTTTAAAGGCCTCTTCTATGTGTCTTCACAGCATTTTATTCTTCAGTTAATGTTACCCTTTTCACATTTATGGAGGCTAAAGAGTGGGAATGTGGCTGAGCAGTACAAACTGTTTATACATTTACACTATATTTAGTATAAAAGTGCTTTTAGCTAAAAGAAGGATTCTCATCTCCTCAAAGTCCCAGGTGCCTCTAGCTTTTAGTAAAGTATAACTTCTGCAGCTCAAAAGTAGGTAAGATCAAAATGTTCCAAGGCAGTTTCATCAAGCCTTATTCCCATTCTCTCAGAAGTCGGCTGTTGAGTCCAACAGCAGTATACGTTCCAGGTGGTCTGTATAATTCAAGTAAATCATGCGCATCATATAACAAAACCTAGAAAGTGTATTCAAAAATGTGTTTTATGGACCTTACTCAGAAACCCTTTGGCCAAACCAAGTCTGATGACTTGGATTTCTCTTACTCTACTGCTCATTAAATGATACTTACCACCTACTGCAACGGGAATAAGAGGGGTATTTCCACGGTGCTCTGGAGTGAAATTGTCCCTTTGTATATATGCCTTCCCTATGCATCTGTGGATTCCATGAAGGCAAGGGCCACACCTTGCTCTCCTGTATCCTCTGAGCCTAGTACAATGCCTATCACACAGTAGGTGCTCACAAATGTTTGTTGAAAGAAAGAATGGAAGATTCATCAGTAAGGGCCTGGGTGGTCCTTTAAACCTGAGCTCAATTTATTAGAAACCAAGAGTTGGCTTCCTCTTCAAGGTTAAGGAAGGCTCAACCTTCAGTACATTATCATTGCTCAGTTGCTTCTCCAGGGAGGGGAGAACATCTGTCTGCCTTGCCCAGAAGACCAAAAACTCCTTTTAATGCTGCAGAGAAAAACCCCAAAACTCTTCTTTCCATATCAGAACTACACTTGGGTTTAAGAGCTTCTGAAATTGTGTATAAAAAGTCCTTTTTTCCCCTAGAGTAAAAGTTCTTAATTTTAATCAGATTCTCAAAATTGTCTATAACCCTTCAAAAGGGTAAGACTCATTGCTCCAAACCCTTTCTTGAAATGGGCTCAGGGGGATCACTTTTGATATTGTCACCAGGTAAAAAGCACTGAATATGCCACTATTGGAATATTTTATTTTTCTTCATGGATCAGTGCTATCTCTATGCCTGGTATATCTTTGCCAAAGAGAGGTCTTCTGGCTATAAGTCAGCTTTCTTACTTTTACAGTAGAGGTCAATGGCTTGCTTACCTGTCCTGCCCCAAGTTTCTGGTTTTACCACATGGAAGCTTTGTGCTTCAACAACTTACCTAGCCTTTCTAAAGCTTGGTTTCTTCATGTATAATGGAATATTCCTCTCCTCTTAAATATAATGTTCTTAGCTCATAAGGTTGTTCATCCATTCACTTATTCACTCAACACATATTCATGGAGAACTTACTATGTACCAGGTTCTGTTCTAGGGCTGCACAGAACGGATACGGTACAAATATTCCAGGGGAAGGAGTCAGATGATGAACAAATAGGAAAACAGGATAATATCAGATAGTGATGAGTGCTATGTAAAAAAATTCAAGTAGAATGATGCAAAAGATAGAGAGTGACTGGATGGCTAGTTTAGACTGTGTCATCATGGAATGCCTCTCTGAGGGGATGACATTGAGGATGTGAAGATCAAGGCAGAGGAAGTAGCTAGTGCCACAGCCCTGAGGCAGGCATGAGCTTGATGATATCTGAAGAATGTCTCTGTGGCTGATGGGATCCCAGAGGTCCAGCGGTGTGGCTTTGAAAGTCATGGTAAGGAGCTTGGAATGGAGCTCCTAAGTACAGTGGGAGACTTCTGGAAGCGTTTTAAGCAAGGGACTGATATGCTCTAAAATACTATATAAAAGATCACTCCAGCTGCTGTGTGGAGAATGAATTGTAAAGAGCTAAGAAAGAAAACTCATTAGGAGTCTACTGTAGATGTCCAAGCTATAGACAATGGTTGCTTGGACTAAGGTGGAGGTGTAGAGATGCGGGGAGGTGGTGGAATGCAGGCGTGCATGCAAAGCACTCGGGGCCCATGCCTGATGCATGGTGAGCACTTAATAAACTCCAGTTATTACTGTTATCATCATTACTGTTATTGGCTTGGTGAAATGAAATTGGACCAAGTAATGGGTCAACAGAACAGTGGTTTTAAGAATATTACTGAGGGAGTTCCCTGCTGGCCTAGTGGTTGGGATTCCGGGCTTTCACTGCTATGGCCCGGGTTCATTCCCTGGTTGGGGAACTGATATCCTGAAAGCCGCGAGGCATGGCCAAAAAAAAAGAAAAAAAAAAAAAAAAGAATATTACTGCATTTAGAGAAAATTAAGATGAACCAAATATTATTTGTATGTGGAGATTTAATTAATGTTACTTTTCTGACACTGTCTTGGATGCAGTGTTTTCAACACTTTTCTCTTTGTGTTTTGAGAAGAAATCCATCATTTATTTCTTTCTGGACACACTGTTGAGTCATTTTGCAGTGAAAGAATCTTGATTATCTTCAAATGACAGATGTGAAATAGTGAATTCTAAGTTGTGTGGAAGATGTAATATATTGCATTGCTCTGGAATTCATTATGATCAAGGAGTTGGAAAAAAATAGGGAGTTAATATCCAGGAGGAAAGCAAAACTAAAAAAAAATGACACAGATAGATTAATATATTTATGGATACATGTCATCCACTTTGATGCCAGAAAAGCCAAATGAAGAAGTAATGTTCTGAAAACAACTCACAGTTACCAAAACCACTAAGCTCTGAGTCAGAGAAATATGAAGACTAGGAACATTCATACATATATAGTTGCTATGGAGTTATTTGAAGTTGTGAGAGAGAGATAGAGACAGAGGTGGGGAGAGGGGGAGGGAGGGAGGGAGGGCAACACGGGGTGAGGGGAATAGAGGGGGGGTGGGGGGGGAGAGAGAGAGAGAGAGAGAGAGATGGAGAGAGAGACATGCAGATGTTCTTTTTCCCCCTTTTCAGAAGTGTGTCTTTGGCTCTACACTTTAACAAATGCACATATCTTTTCAGTCTACCCTTATCAAGCAAGCTCGTATTTACAAGCTAAATTATTCTGAGACACAGAAGTCTTAAATGAAAGACAGATATCACTGCAATCCTTTAAGGTCATGCTGATCTCTTCAAATGTTAGAATTCACTACGGTAAGGTTGCCTTTTCAGCTAAGTGGCCCCACCACTTTAGAGTAATCCCTGTAATGAGTATAAATGTAGTAACACATCCTAAGAAAACACTAGGTTCTAAATGATAATACTCTACGAGGTCAGAGAAAGTTTCTTTTCTAAATGTGGACACCAGTATTCTCCAAGCAGTGTGGTTTCTAGATATACTGAAGCATTTAGAGTACCCAGAGTGGGACAACAATTTTGGTAGTGAATTTTTGCTACTTTCAAAATTCTTTTCTTTCTTCCTTTTTTTGGGGGGTGGGGTAGGGTAGGGGGGGGATTCAAATGGAAATAAGTGTCTATCAGTATTATAATAAAGAGATAGTTGGATCATTAGAGATACACTTTTTTTAAAAAAAATTATTTTTTAACATCTTTATTGGAGTATAATTGCTTTACAATGGTGTGTTAGTTTCTGCTGTATAACAAAGTGAATCAGCTATACGGATACGTATATCCCCATATCTCCTCCCTCTTGTGTCTCCCTCCCACCCTCCCTATCCCACCCCTCTAGGTGGTCACAAAGCACTGAGCTGATCTCCCTGTGCTGTGCGGCTGCTTCCCACTACCTATCTATTTTACATTTGGTAGTGTGTATATGTCAGTGCTACTCTCTCACTTCGTCCCAGCTTACCCCTTAAATCAACAAAACAAAATCATCTAAAATACAAGCAAAAAACTACACTCCCAAAAGTACGTTTTGTGGATCACTAGCTCTTTAAGGCATCACTTGAAAGAAATCTCAGACATACTGACTGCTGTGTTCCCCTCTCAGATCTGCTTGGCCACACAACAAGCCCCTTCTGCCACTATGTGGCATGACCTCTTAAAGGTCATGTTCAGCCACAATCTCGTTAAAACTATAAGAAAGTTTAGCAGAACAAGTACAGTACCCGGAGCTGTAGCTGGTTCTCGGGTTGTAATTGATATTTATCATCTCCCTCCTCACCACCCGTTCTAGACCTCCTCTACCCCTGGCCATCACTTTTGCTGCTTTAGATTGCTTGCCTGATGGAATAACTCAGACCTTCATCTCTGAGACTCTCTCTCTCTGTTACCATGCCCTTGTTAGGCTGTGATCACTATAATTTCCCATTCACCATTACCATCAAGAATAAGGCACCAAGAGACACCTCAGTGAATCTCCTGAGTTCCAGGCATATGCCTCCCTGCCTCCATTACATAACAGCAACCCCAGCACCTCATGATCATTAAGAAGGATTTCTCCCATCAGTATAGTAACTCCTTCCTTTGATTGCTGGTCCATAGGCATGAAGAGCCCAGAGTGACCATGCAGCAGTTGTGGCTGCAGGCTCAGTGGAACTCTTTCCATGTTCCCTGGTGAAAGGGTAACCCCACTGGGAACCAGGACCTCTAATCCAGCAGAACCTGAGTTGTAGGAATGGGAAGCACAAATATGAAGTGACTTATCAGGAGTGGTGGTGAAAGGGGCCAATTTTACTTCCATCCCTTCATCCCTAGACCAATATATTTTAGCTGGTGGGGTGCAGAACCATACATCAGCTCAGTGCATCTGAGGGAAGTCCCCAACCTGGAGGGTTTCATGTCTGAATTGCTGTCTTATCTGAATCTTTAATAGGCCATCTACTACTACTACTTCTGGATGAATATACTTATGGTAGGACAAGTGGACTCAGGTTAGGTACCCTTCCTGTTGACATATATCCTTTGCTGCAGACTGTGTCCTCTCATCAAAGGCAATGCTATTTGGGCTCCCATGGAGGTAAATCGAATTCTAAAAGTCCTCTGATGATGGGCAGGGAAGGCAAACACACATAGAGAAGGTTTCATTTTTGATCTCTCCAGAGTGAAATATCTCAAGACACGGAGAGTGACACTAACAGCTAAAATTCTACCTAAGGTGTGAGATTGCATCTAATTTAAGCTTTGTGCTTAATTGATTAACTTGATTATTGTTTCATAACTATTGAATGCCCACGGTTTAAGCTTCTAAATTTTATGGAGCTCCACTCCATAACACTGAAGCTCCAGTGATGAGACAAGTCCACTCATGGAATTTTTGTATTTTTGAGGATGCTGCTTTTACATAAAGTCACCCTAGGACATTGAAGATTTGATAAGCATACAACAAAGAATTTGTTTTATTGTCTGGTGGAACTAATTAAATGTATGGATGGACAAACAAGTCCAATCAGTAGGTGCCTCTGATTCATCCAATAAATCCCAAGGGAATGAGATCTGTTTCTATTGATGTCTTAATTGCTATAAGTCACCCTGGCTTTCCCAGATCTAGGTAAATAAAAATCATAATATACACTTTTGGGGGGCATGTTGTCCTTAGACTGGTGACCCAGAATTCATTTTTATTTTTGTATTCAGGAAGGAATTCATATTTCTATATCTAAAAATATTGAAAAACTTCGTATTAAGAGGACTCATTCTATGCTGGCTCTGTTGCCTCCCAGAGACCCACATATGGGCAGGCATATACACATTCCTTTCACGTGGGAAGAGAAATGGGGGCTGATGTAAAGATATACAAGACCAGCTAAGTAGTTCCTTCCTGCATTTATTTTTGGGGGACTGGTGTGTGAAAATTCTCTAAGTCCAGAAGCTCCACGCTTCAGTGTGATCACACTGAGGCCTTTAGAGTAGACCCTGCCGATGTTCTGATTTTGGACTTCTAGCCTCCAGAACTGTGAGACAACAAATTTCTGTTGTTTTAAGTCACCTGTTACTTTATTATGATAGCCCTAGGAACCTAATACAGAAGAGGATGGAAAAAATTACTGCTGAGGAGATAACAGCACTCAGACTGAACCAATCAGGTCACTGGAAGCTTAGGGTGACATTCAAATGCCGAAGTTGTTACTTTGTTTTCTCTGATGGTTTTGACAAAAATCCCACCAATCTGGTCTTCTTTTCTTATTCTAATCAATTAGCAAGATCTGCTTTTTAGGGCAAGGTTTTCCTTACTGTTTTACTAGTGGTAGGCTATGAACATATTCTTTCCTATCAGACACTTGAACCAACCTCCTCAAATTTTGTGCCATGTTCATTCGTTCATTCATTCATTCATTCATTTACTCTTCTTTTGCACCAGAGCAGAGTGCTGAAGTAACAAGCAGCCTCATTTAGATTGCCCCGAGTCACAACCACTCCTACTCCTGTGGGTGTTTTCAAAAGAAGTATCTGGTCTTTTGTGATTCTCCCACCATTGTTCTTCCCTCTCTTCCTTTACCCAACTTCAATACCATTTGATTATTTTCAGTGCAAAAGCAGCCTCTCTTTGTGCTGCAGGCATCAACTAGATCCCCCTATACATTTATACAACTTAATTTTACCTAGTTCTAAAAACAGCTCTTGGGCACATTATCATTTGTCAGAAACAGTCTAATCTTTCCACAGTTAGCATCACAGATCCAGGGTGGCCAAGATTTGTTTTCAAATATTTTTCTTTTCCTGATGACCTGGAAAATCCTTCCACAATTACAAAGTCCTATTTTCACTTTGAACAAATGACCATACAGTCAAATTCAAGATTTCATAGATGCTTAACCTGAAAACAATGGAGGTGGAGTTTATGAAAGTATCTTTAACTCATTATCATTAGCTAATTCTCTTATGTTTACTCCCCTCAAGTTCTATAGGATGATAAGGTTTTTGTCCAAATCAGCATGCACATTTTTCTTGAGGTAGTTTTCATGGCTATTCCCCAAAACACATTGTTCAGAAAATTTGTAGTAAAGCATTACATTTATTACATTTGTAGTAAAGCATTACATTCTTATCTATAAGAATGAGTGATCACTTGTCCTCCTGATTCCACGGTGCTTAATGTATATTAAATACAAAAGTAGCTTTAAAAATATAGTATGCTGTTTTCAGAGGTCTCAAGCAAGGGCATGAACAAGGGCATGAGCCTAAGCATCAAGAAGGATCCAGCTTTGTATATTTTTAAAGAGCTATTAGAGTAGCTGTAGTTCCTTCTGCTCCTTGATTAAATCTTGATTAAAATCAGCACTGCAGTTGTAGGATGGGAAGCAGTCTTCTCCCTACTTTCCCTGTTGTAGGTAACATCACTTGATTGCTTGAGACAGTTAAAGGTGCTTTGGTAGTAAAAGGACAGCAAGATTAATAGGCAGGCATTTCCATAGTAACAGCAAAGCACTCTGGGAGACACAGCCACTTGGGGGTGGAGCTGCACATGCCAGGATTTCGGCTCCCATGGCAACAGCAGAGTGTGGAGTGGGGAACGAACACACTACAAAACTTAGCAAAGGTCCATTTAGAGAAGACAATGTATAATCAGAGTTGTCTATTTTAAAATTCAAAGTTAAATAAATCAAATTTGAGACCACAAGCTGATGCAAAACATTTAAAATACACTGTACATTCACTGAAAATTTCTGAAGCATAAGCACAAATAGTTTAAGAACTATCCAATTGTGACAACTTGTTAGTTTAAAAAAATCCAATTACCAAGATTTTTGTCCCAGAGTAGTTGCAGAAAATTACACAATTAGAGCAATTTTTCTCAGCTGCTCAACTATAGAAAACGAAAGTAATTATACAAAAATAGTGTAAAATAGTGTTCACAACTGCAAGATAGATTTTTGCTTTCTTTAGAAGAAATTCTGTTTCTCTGTAGGTAACCATCTCAACCAAAAGTTGAAGAGAGACAGAAGTAAAAAGAGAAAGGAGTAGCTAAAAGAAGACCAGAGCAAAAGGTGAGAGAAATACTATAAGACTTGGGAGAAGCTGAAAAGAATTCAGAAAGACCTAAGAACCCAGCATTCCAATCAAAACAAGTTTAACACAAATTGTATTCTTCCTGCTTTTATTAACATCAGAATTAAAGTTTTTGAAGGTCTCCTTTGTCCTACACAAAATTACAATGTATCAGGTGGCTCACCATCCACTTAGGAATAGGCATTATTTTTTTAACCTGGCTTCTTGAGTCAAGTCTACACAGCCAGTGAAATAGAAGGTTGGAAATTATCTGGTGAAGCGGGGATAGGTTAGTTACTCCTCAAGTCCATTAAGGTAAATCTGTATGTTTATATCTGCTGTTTACTAAGAATACTTACTACCTGGAAGTATTTACTGAGATTTTACTCAGTGTTCACTATGAACTTGGAAAATATATATTAATAAATCAACCAATTTCCCGCTCTGAGTTGCCTATGCTGTAACTGTGCCTTGTGCCCAGTAGGATTTGAATGCCAAAATGTCATTTAAGCATATGAAGGATCTGGCCGCAGTGTCTCAGAGAAGTGTGATGCTTGTTTAGTAAACATCCAACATCCATGTCCTACATCTGGAAAAGAAGGTTTACTACCAGGATCATCTATGGGATTGCTTGCCAAATATCAGATTGAACTAATTACCCAGGATTTGGGGATTTGGGACTCGGAGCTGAGTGAGTCTCTCACTGGTGACTGAAGCTGTAAGATGTAAGACTTTTGGAGCTATTAGTGACCATGTTTTTTGTTATATGGCTAAAGCCTTAAGAGGGAAGAATAAAGGCACCAGAGAAAAGCAGAGACAAGAAGTAGAGACCTGATTTAGATGGTGTTCAAACCCCGCCTCCCCCAGTCCAGTTGTTTCTAAAGTCCAGCACAATCTGTATTTCCTGTGACTTGATGTTACCTGCCCAGTAAGTCTCCCACTTCCCTCTTTTTTTTTTTTTTTTTTTTGGCTCAGGCTGTCTCAAGCTGGGTTTCTATCTCTTTCAACTCAGTCTTATCTAATTTAACAGCTGAACTCTATTAGTTACCTATTGCTGTGACCAATTACCACAAATGTAGTGCTTTAAAACAACATACGTTTATCATCTTAACAGTTTCTGTGGGTCAGGAATCCAGGTACAGCTTTGCTGGTTTCTTTGCTCAGGGTCTCACAAAGTTGTAATCATGGTATTGGCTAGGGCTGAGTTCTTTTCTAGAACTCAGGGTCTTAAATGATTGTTGGCAGCTTAGTGATCGTTGGCAGATTTTGGTTCCTTGTGATTGTAGAACTGAGGCCGGGTTTTCTTGCTGATTGCCATCTGGGGCCACTCTGAGCTCCCAGAGGCCACCTGCAGTTTCTTACCATGTGGCCCTCTCACAGCGTGGCAGCTTACTTCTTCAAGTCCTGTAGGGGAATCTCTCAGAGGAAGATTGAGTCTTTTATAATGTAATCTACTGAAGGGAGTGGCTAGCCCATCACCTTTGCCATATTCTATTGATGGGAAGACATAGGTTCTGCCTACAGGGGATTATGTAAGGGAATGACTCATGGTGAGGGGGGGATGACTTTAGGGTGTGTTTACCACAGAACTATTAATGTAGCTGATGATATATACAGTGATGATGGTACATGACTGAGATTGATAAGGCAATAAAGAAGTATTTTATAACAAGAATGGTTACGTTCATGTCTGACGTTCTTCTAATCAACATATTGGCAAGAAACTTCAGATGGCTGCAGTGTAGGAAAGAAAATCTGTCCAAATATGAAGAATTATAAATACATATGTCCATTCACTGAACACTGTGTCTGTGAGAATCACTATGTTGTTCAGTATATAGTAGTAGTAGGTTATTCTTTTATATTGCTGTATAGTATTCTGTTGCATGGCTGTACCACACTTATCTATCTGTTCTACTGTTGATGGATGCTTACTTTGTTTCTAGTTTTTGGCTCTTATGAATACTGCTGCTATGAATGCCTGTGTGTGTTTTGGTACACCTATGCATTTTTTCAATCTGATAATAAGTTATTTAAAAATCTATAGTAAACATAATGGTAAAATATCAAAAGCTTCTCTGAGATCAGAAATGAGATAAGGATATATAGTATCACTTCTTTTAGACATTTTACTAGAGATTCTAGTCAATACAAATGCGTGGAAAAAGATTTAAAGGTAAACTGATGAGAGGAAAAAATAAAAAACCTATCATTTTCAGACTACATAATTTGTAAACATAAAAATAGATAAACTTACAATTAATAAGTGTATTTACTAAGATCAATATATACAAGTTATATATATATGTAATATATATTTATGCTGGCAACAATTTTAATTAAAAATTATATAATTATAATAAAATAAAAATATTAAATGCTAGAAATGAGTCAAATAAAGGATATAAGATTTCTACACAGATAAAAACTACTAAATATACTGAGATAAACTAAATAAGACCTATATAAATTCAGAGATATGCCATCTTTGTGGGTTTGAAGAATCAATATTGTTAAGATATCGGCTCTCACTATATTGACCTACAGATCCAGTACAAGCCCTATCAGAATCCTGGGATGTTTGGTTTGAAGAACTTGACAAAGTGATTCTAAAGTTTATATGAAAATCCAAAGAGTCAAGAATAGCAAAGACATACTTGATACAACACAAAGTTGGAGGACATGTACTACCAGATTTCAAGACATATTATGAAACAGTAATTAAGTGTGGTAATGGCATGAGGATGGACACACAGACCAAAAGAAGAGAATATAGAGCTCAGAAATATACCACATATATACAGTCACCTGATTTAAAACAAATGTATCACTGCAATTCAGGGGAAGAAAAGAATGTCTTAGCAATGTTCCTCGTACAGTGCACAGAAATTTGAGGGGAATCACAGATTTGAAAGCTTAACAATTAAGCTTTTATAAGAACACATAGGAGAACATGGTTCTCATAGGAGAACATGGTCTCAGGCAAAGATTTCTTAGAATAAAATGCATTAATCAAAGAAAAACATGGGTAAATTGGATTTCATTAATGTTTTATTAAAACATTAAAATAAGTTCATTAAGAACTTATGTTCATCAAAAGGCATCTTGAAAACATGAAAAAGCAAACCAAAGAATACAAGAAGATAACTGCAATACATATATACAACAAATGACTTGTTTCTAGAATATAAAAAGAGCTCTTACAAATAAATGAGGAAAAGTCAGGTAATCCTATAGGAAAATGAGAAAGGACTTCAATAGGCACTTCATAAAAGAGATACCTTAATGGCTAATGAGATATGAAAAGGTGCTTAATATCACAAATTTAAAAAGTGTTTAACATAATTACAAATGAAAAACATAAAACTACTACACATTCATCAGAAATGCTAAAACAAAGCAAAACAAACTAATAAGCAGATAAAAGAACCACTGACAGTCGAAGTATTGTTGAGGCTGTAGAGCAACTGGAACTTTTATACACTGCTCGTGGGAGTGTAAAGTGGCACACACACTTGGAAATCTACTGAGCAGTATTTAATAAAATTGCACATACACATACCCAATGACCCAGAAATTTCATGCAAAGGAATAAATAACAAAATACATACATATGCATACTGAAGTATTTTGAATTGACTTAAACTGATTGAGGGTTTGTTTTTACCCATCAAATGGATCATGCATAGATCTAATCCACAGTTCTTGTCTATTGGAGGTTGTGCCATTGGAACGGTTCCAAGTAATAAAAGGAACGAGTGCAGGAAATGCTGTCCTTTCCAGGTACTACTGGGACTCCCCAGGGATGCTCTCATATTCCAGTGAGGAGCTCTGGCTGTTGCATGGCACAGTCTAGGGGAGCTGCAACTCCGTAGCGTTAGGAGCTACAGTTCCATGGGGTGCTTCTCTGGGGCTAGATACACCTCTGCCCCATTACTTGGGTGTTACCATTGCTGCCAGCTGGATACCATTGGAGCTGGAAATCTCCATGTCTGTGGAAACGGATTTCACTTGCTATGTCTCAAGGCTGATGGTTCTTACTGCTTTATTTGCAAATTGGGAAGAAAAATATTCCCTATGTACTATGCTCACTTGTAGGAAATCCCACATCCAGGCTTCTTGAATCCCCCCAATTTTAGGGATTAATATAATAGTTCTGTAAACTTACAGCCCTTTTCTGACAGTGTGCATCCAAGCCTCCAGGTGGGCTGTGTCTGGGTGAGCTCCTGTATCAGCCATTGTGCTTTCTTAGAAGTGCCACTCACAGTTGGCAATCAGGAGCTATTGCTGAGTCTAACTTTCCTTCTTCCCCCATGGTAAATTCTCTCAGGACAGGTCCTTTCTCCTGATCTTCACTGGAATAGCCCAAACACATTTATATGAGTCTGATCTGCAATGATGGACTGGGTCAAGTCTTTTTTTCAATGGAGTCTCCTTAGCAACTCTATGAATCAGGAGATGTGTATAGGTATGCCTATAATATTGAAAAATTTACATCATTCAAAGGTTAAAAGTAGATAATTTTGCTACAGAACACACCGTGTTTTCTGTAGAATGTAACGTCTGCCTAATTGACTTCTGGCCACAAAACACACACCATTAGCAAAACCAGGCCCTGGAAAGAAATAATCCACCTTAGTTATTCCAGGTGGGTGTGTGTTGATAGTGGTGGATAAATCCACATAGTTTAATGCCTGTTGCTTGCCAATGATTCTGAATAATCTGAGTGAAACTGCACATGTCAGATTGGGACTTGAACCCAGGTGTGTCTCAGATTGGGACTTGAACCCACAATCTGTGTCTTAGGAGGAGACTTGAACCCCCCAATCTGCCAGCTGAAATTGCACACCTGGTCTCAGGACTTAATGAAGCTCAAGTTCTTTATGTCTCAGCACAGAAGGAATTCAGCAAGCAGCAAAGTGATAGGCAAAGAAGTAGATGTATTGATATATGACGCTTGTGAAGGATATAAGCCGGCAGGCAAGAGGGCTCTGCCCCAAGAACTAAGTTGGAAAGCAGGTTTATTTGGAGAGATACACATTCCACAGACAGAACTTGGTCTGTCTCAGAAAGTGAGAGTGTGCCCAAATATGGGGTGGTTAGTTTTTATGGGCTGGGTAATTCCATAGGCTAACGAGTGGGAGGATTATTCCAACTATTTGGGGATGGGGCAGGGATTTCCGGGAATTGGACCACTGCCCACTTTTTGGCCTTTTATGGTCGGCCTCAGAACTGTCAGGGTGCCTGTGTGTGTGTCGTTTAGATGCTAATGTATTACAATAAGCGTATAATGAGGCTCAAGGTCTAGTGGAAGTCAGATCTTCTGCCATCTTAGGTTTAATCGGTCCTAACCAGTTTTTGTAGTATCCACAACAGATGATCATTCATTTAAAGGTTGTGCCCTGCTCCCTTTCTCCTGTTTCATGAGGAATAAAGAAGTAGGAGAGGTAGATCAAGAGCCAAAATATTACCACTATTACTGATAGAAATCAGAGGGGAGAGTGACTTTATTACCAGACCAGTTTCATTTTGCTCAACCCTCCAGCAAGTCAAAATGCTGAGATGCTGAGATTTACAGCAAAGAGAGGGTTTACTCACAAGATGCTGTGGTTTACAGCAAAGAGGGTTTGTTTACTCACAAGACGCTGAGGTCTGTAGCAAAGAGAAGGTTTATTCACAAATCAGCCAAGTGAGGAGATGGAAAAACAATTTTCAGATATACTTCCCCAAAAGCAAAGGGCTGGGGGTATTTATGGGGTAAGGGGGAACTTGGGGTACTTATGGGAAAACAAAGCAGTAGGGTGGTTTGAAGCATGGGGAAAGGTGATTGGAAAAAGGTGCGGTAATTGGGTAATTGTTCAGCTGCAGGTGCAGCTATGCTTATAGGCCTTTGCAAATTCAAAAATTGAGGTGCTTAGCAGGATCTCGGGTGGAGTTTTTGGCCCTCTGACATCAAAAGGTCACCTAGCGGGCACTTGCGCATGCTCAGTTGGAGGGTTGGTGATCCTATCCAGTCTTAACCAGCTCGGCTCAAACTAGACACAGCTAACTCCAAGTTCCTGGAAAACAACTCAGGCAAACATTGTTTAGGCTACGAGCAACTTGGAGGACAGGCAAATCTTTTGTAGCAATAATTAAAACAACCTTGATTAGTGAAGGCAGATGGAATAGATTTGACTGATTACCCACAGTTTCAACTTCATGTCTATTAGACAAGGCTGATAGGTAGATTTCTCCACACAGTCACTAGAACCCTGGGTTGGGGCAGACTAAGAGGAGGAATGGCATTGCTGAATGAAGCATGCCTGGCTTTCCTTCCTCATGGGTCACCCCATGAAGTACTGCCCCCACCACCCCAACTAGGTGGTGTGAATAAAGGGCCGTGGACAGCCTGGTGTGTGTTTAGGAAAAACCCCTCCTCGTGGATCCTGGGAGGGGCAGTAGCCTTTTCGTCTAAAACTCACCTGAGGGTTTGAGGCTGGCAGGGTTGTTATTAGCCTGTCCTGCTTCCAGTTGTGTATGCTCATGTTTGCTTTTCTACCTTATTGGCAGCTTCCTAGATTCAGTTCCCTTTTCAGGGCCTGAGCATTTCATTCTCTTGCTTCCTTCCTAATCATGAAGTGCTCAGTTGTTTTAAATGTGTTTTGATGCTGGTAGACAACATCTCCCCCTCCAAATATTTTCTACCTCAGTGACTCTGGGGAGAAAACTTCCCATTTAGGACCGAGCTCCGCAGTGGAGGATGTAGTGAAGTGGATTAGCAAGAAACCTGCAGGGCCCTAAGTAACTACACTCCACTTCAAAGGCCATTTGCCCACTAAGCCCTCCTTTTGCTCATGGCCTTGCATCTAAAGATTATGCTCCCTTAGAATATTCTGAAGTGGCTACTGAAGAATCTTGTGAAGTCAAGACACAAAGAACCATTCTGTTCTCAGAAATGCCTACATTTATACTACTGAGAGTCTCGCACTTATATCTCCGGCTCGCTATCCTGCTGATTTCAATCTGGCGGGACTGCCACATGTCTTTGTGCTCTGTACCGCACATGTGCATATGGTGCATGCTAAATATAAATGCTGTTTGGCAGGATCCCTTTTTCTCTTCCTTTGTTTCTGAAAATGTAGTGAAGAAAATGTGTAATGTGTGCCCTCTCCAAAATGAGAGACTTTCAGGAAGTAGAATTATCTTGACAACAAGCCATTACATTTTACATATCGTTTCAGCATGTGGCAGGAGTGGCAGCAGTGACTGTCCACTGCTTTGTTTGGTCAGATTGTGCTGCTGAGGGTCAAACTGACTCTGTCTTTGACAGAGTTTAGGCGGCTTCCTGCCTTGCTGAACCGTTTGTCCGAGCTTCCAGCAGCTGGTTTCCAGATCCCTCTACTCGTGTAGTAGTCAGATTAGGTCAGTTTAGGCTGTAATAACAAACAACACAATATATATTTATTTCCTAATCATGCCGGGTGTCCAGTGTCAGTTGGCAGAGGGTCTCTGCTCATTACAGTCACCCAGGCTCAGGCTGATGGAGGTTTTGTCTCGAAATGTGTCCCCACTATCACTGCAGTCATGGGGCAGTAATGTGGCAAGTCATATTCTGGCTGTAAGAGCTTCTTCTGGAAGTGTCACTTCTGCTCTCACTTTATTGGACAGAGCAAGTCCCATGCTAAGCCTGACTTCAGAGAAGAGCAGGGAAGTGTATCCCACAGGCCCCTGAAAGGCAGAGAGCTATAAGTATTTTGCTACTGGCACTGATGACCACTACATCTCCTGTCAGAAATATGAAAAGAGTGGACAATTACAATTGTTGAGATGCCTAGGAACTTTCTAGCTGCACCAGTGGTGCTGTTGAGGGAAGAGAGCAAGACACCACAGGGCTAAAGCTATTCTATAAAGGTATCTCATGGAATAGCACTGTCCTAAAACAGTGCTTAGGTATTTGAAGAAGTATCATAGCTTAAAGAAAATTGCATTAGGCATAGAAAGGTGAAAGAAACAAAAGCACACAGAGGCACGCTCCACTTTCAGTTTCTGGAGCCAGGCCGAGGTCACACATACACAATGTCACATCCAGAATAGAAGAAATGTGAAAACTGGAAAAATGTTGCTGGAGGCTTTCAGGAGCTGACCTGCTTCCTGCTCCTTCTGCCAGGCTTCCCGGCATCCCTGTGGGCTCTGCCCCTGCCAGTCAAGGCTGCTCTGACTTCTTTTGCTGGTGACGGGGACCTCCACAAAGCTGTGATTGCAGGGAATGTGGTTTGTTAGATCTTAAGGACTGTGGAAAGTCCCAGAGCCACTTAGCAGGTGAAGAATCATGACTGTGTCTGTGCCAACTTTGAGGGCCTAACATCTCTGGACTGATTGCAGTGAGCATAGGAAGAACCTGAAGGCGGATTTCAGATTCAGACGGCAGTCGAGAGGGCTGTGGCTAGTGACACTGTTGATAGCTGGCAGGGGGATGCTTGCGGGGAGCAGCCGGCTGGTTCCTTCTCACCACCCGCCCCAGACAGGTCACGTCGTGTATCAGCGGAGGAGAGCTGAAGAGAAGAGCGGTGGGCTCTCTAGAGAAACCGAGGAGAGGTAGCAAGACTGAGTCCAGGACTGCTTGGCGTGACGTGAATCTCAGCAATTTTTAGCAGGACTCTGCTAATGAATGTGGAACCGAGGGACTGGCAGCTCCATTTTCTCTGGTATTAACATTTTTTTACTTTATTTTAATGAGGAAAATGAGATTCTTCTCAGTTTCCTATCACTGAACCCGGTTTGGGAGGGTATGACATTTAACAACGTGCTTTGAAAAATATTAAGCATTGTACAAATACAAGGAATTGTTGCTGTTATTAATCTGATGAAATGCACATGCAGCTTCGAATCAGCCTTAATATTGAGGGGATATTTAAAGGATTAGGAGGGACTCTGTAACTACTGAGTAGCAAGTCAGGGTGGCCTTCGTAAGAAGGGCCAACTAATCTGGCCATATTAAATCCATTTTTAGAAGCTAAATACCCAAACTCTGAGTCAATAAACGGCAAACGCAGACATAGACCATATAACTTGATCATCTCACATCACATGCAACACTCTCATAAATTATAAAATATGTCAGGCGATTAATTCTAATTTGAGGCCGTAACTTGATTATCTTCTGGGTGAAAAGAGGAAATGGCTTTGGGCAGGAGAAGTGGTCCCAGATTTCTCAATATGTAGGTGTAGCCAAACTGAAGTTGGAGGGTGGAACTGCTGTTATATGGTGGACTTGGGGATGAATCCAGATAATTCAGGAGAAAAAGATGTAGGTGTCCTTAAATCAGCCCCCAAAGGCTTTGAGAAACTGCAGTTAGGCCTTATTAATTTGTATGAGTTGGGAGTTAAGGTTAATATGAACTAGTGAAAACTTGAATTACAGCCGTTTTGAAAGACATCCACTTGTGCTGTTTTTTAAGTATAAAGAAATGGAAGTCTAATGGGTAGGAAAGTGGGGCCGAATACATGTCCATCTGAGCTTGTTCAGTTATCCTAATTGTTGTCTGCATGCAAACAGTACTACTCTAAAGCAGTTCATTCTTATAACAGGTCTACCTTTACAGTTTACCTTTCATTTTTAAAAAATATTAATTCATTTAGAAAGTCCTTTTTATTGTTCAGAAGAAAATGTCAGCCATACTGAGGAGGATATACCCCTAATTTTTGCTGTGCTTATACAGATAGGAGCCATCAGGAGGCCAAAACATCTGTCTGCACTGTCCCCAGAGTCCTACTTTTCTCATTGTTCTACGTGCACCAGGCAGAGGCTGCACAGCTTTTGGAGGAATTCAACTCTATCCACTATTCTGGATAATAAAGCTAGATATTGATTTGCTAAACAAATACCTCATAATTATCGAAATCTTTTATATACCGTACATTGTTTCCTCACCTGATGAGTCAATCAGCAGTTGCAGTTCTAGGCAACAAGGTTGAGTAGATAATGCTCTCATTGATATAATCCTTATCCTTTCAGTTTCAGCAGCCCTGCTTGGCCCTTCATTCCCCTCTGCATTCTCTCTACTTTCTCTCAAGCAAGTGTACAGCAAGACTTAAAGCCCACCGAGGGCATAGCTTGTGGGTGTTTACTCATCTCTGTAATCACATGGTCCTGTAGGTAGAGTGTCTGGGACATAGTAATGCCTCAGTACATGATCACTGCTAGAGTGAATCAATGCATCCGTTAGCTAGTAGGACTGATAAATTCATATTAAGTGGTAAATACTGATACTAGATTCATGTGTTGAGCATTATAATAGGCAGTAATCCTTAAATTCATAGGATTGAGTTCTGTTTTGGATTTTAGACACTGGAACAGAAGGGTGAATACCTTCACCCTGAGTGGGTGATTGTGAACTCTGCTCACCTGGGTGCAGGCTTTCTCTAAAAATAATATTATAGCAGGAAATACTGCTGCTAGTTATTAATGTTACCGAGCAAGGGCTGTGTGCCTGTGCGTAGAAAGCCAAACTCTGACAGTGGGTGTTTGCAGCAAAGTAAGGGGTTTATTTTCAGGGTGCCAAGCAAGGAGAATGGGCAGCTCGTGCTCAAAAGACCTGAACTCCATGATGGATTTTTAGGCAAGGGTTTTTAAAGACAGTGCTAGGGGAGAGGGTCATATGCTGCTTGATCAGCTCGTGGACCTCTTCTGATTGGTGGGTGATGAGGTAACAGAGTGATGTTTCTGGAATTTCAGCCTTCTGGTTCCAACCAGCCTGGGGTTCACATGCTGGTGCTCAGCTTGTAGTCAACACCCTCCACCTGGGTGGGGGTCTTAGTTTTTACAGAACAGCTCAAAGATACACATCAACTCAAAGATGTGCATCAGGTTGTTATCTATATTCCTTCAGGAGGAAATAGGAGCCCTGTGACTCTATTGTCCTAATCATTAACTGCTTGAGTCAGCTCTTTGGAACTCAGGGAAGGCCAAGGAGACTGAAGCCTTTTTTTTTCCCTACAGACAAGAAACGGGGGACACAGAGGGGATTTTGTACCTAGGACGGCCCCACAGGGTCCTGCTTGGTTTCAACCCACCTTTTCTTTGATACTCCTCAATCCTAAGGGGAACAGTGGTGGGACAGGAAAGGGATAGGAAGGTTTTAGATAGATTAATCATAAACTCAGCAGGGGAATTCAGTTTTAGGGGGACTAAGTTTCAATAAGCACCTACTATGTGCCAAATAGTAGTGTACCAAAATTTATTTTATGTAGTCATCACAGTAGCTACTTGAAGTGGTCATTATCTTTCTCTTCTAAATGGGGAAATGTATGCTGAGGAAAGCCAGGTACTTGCCCAAGGCCACACGATGAATAAGTGGGGTTTAAACAGTCAGGTTCTGACTGGTTCTAAATCAGTGTTCTTTCCACATCACTACTCGACCTATCCTTTCTATAATTGGAACTTAACAACAAGCAATAAATGTTTGTTAAAATGAGAACAGCTTTAGCCTGTTCCATTTGAGATCCCAAGTGGAATTCCAAATATTCTAATTCCACGATAATCATGATCATCAACAACTGCTGTCTATTGGAGCACCTGTTACAAGCAAGGCAGTGAGCTCTTCTAAGTCAAGCTGGTGTTCATGCTGACATCATAACACACTGCTGTCCTGGAAATCTGGATTCCATGTAATTTCTTTATCTGTGAATTCTGTTCATTAAGTGTATAATACTTTTCATATGAATAGATTCCAAAATCAGAAACCAATTCTTTTTCAGCCCACATTCAGATGTGGTTATTATAGCCATACACCATGGTTCTTGCTATCAAAGAATTTGTAGTTCACTTAGAGACACAGTATTTATGTTTGTAGATAAATAGATACAAAGTAAATGCATTTATGACATATCCAAATTAGGGGTGCAAACAATAAATAACATCAGAGTTTAGCAAATGGAGTGCTTAATGTACTAGAGGGACCAGAGAGGGTTTTCATGGTGGGAATGCCACTGAGCTGGGTCTGCAAGGTGGGAAGGCGTGAAGAAATGTCAGAAAAGGGGAGAGTGATGATAGGGATGCAGGTATAACAAAAGACAACGAGCATTTCCTTGTTCCAACATCTGTATTCACTGGATTCACTGGACAGTTTCTACATAATTTTGGCTTCAGACCGGACCACAAAGGGCTTTTTTTTAAAAAAAATAAATTTATTTATTTATTTTTGGCTGCGTTGGGTCTTGGTTGCTGTGCGCGGGCTTTCTCTAGTTGCGACGAGTGGGGACTTGTCATTGCGGTGGCTTCTTTTGTTGTGGAGCTTGGGCTCTAGCCACGCGGACTTCAGTAGTTGTGAAGTAGTGGTTCTTCGCAGGCTCTAGAGCGCAGGCTCGGTAGTTGTGGCACACGGGCTTAGTTGCTCCGCGGCATGTGGGGTCTTCCCGGACCAGGGCTCAGACCTGTGTCCCCTGCATTGGCAGGCGGATTCTTAACCACTGCGCTACCAGGGAAGTCATATGGTGATCCTTGGTGCCTCACCTTCCCTTTGATGTTAAATATGTACACTGTTGTATATTTGATTTATAAAAAGGAAATAGTTTTTTCTCAGTTGGTGGAATCCACAATTGCAGGAGATTGGAGAAGTAAATGCTACAGCTAGCTGGATCAGAGGCCTGGATAGAATTTTCACTAATAATAAATTAGCAAGAATACATCAGTATAAAGAGAATTAAAGGTCATTCTTTAAGCTGAAACTGTTATGAGAATGTACTTCATGATCAGTGTTCTAGCTATCCAAGTATCTGGAATAGTCACCAAAATGTTGGTATTTTCTTTTTAAAAGAATTGCCTCTGTACTCCATTTTGCTACATCTGTGGGGACCTGGCCTGAAATGAATGTATTATAGTGGCTCTCCCAGGCTTTTTATTCTGTTTTAAATGAAGTACCTTCTATTGGGCAGGATAATACAGGGTACCATGTGTTTGGCAATTGATAATAGAGGAGTTTTCCTGGGAATTCCAGAACCTATTATTTGAGTCCAGCATTTCTGAATGTTTGCTCCATAGAGCATTAATCTCATGATATATGTCACAACAAATGGGTTCCATGCTCAACTAAGTTTGGGAAATGTCACTTGTAAATTTGCAATGCACAGTAGCATATGCACAGACTCTGGTAAGTCCTGTTGCAGAAAAACCTCTTAAACTTTGCTTAACTCAGTGTTTCTTAAAGTTGCTTGACCACAAACGATCCCTATTTCCTCCTCCACTTTTTCCTCCACCGAAGACGCCTGTTAGACTCAAGAATTAGGACTCAGGGGACTTCCCTGGTGGCGCAGTAGTTAAGAATCCGCCTGCCAGTGCAGGGGACATGGGTTCGAGCCCTGGTCCAGGAAGATCCCACCTGCTGCAGAGCAACTAAGCCTGTACACTGCAACTATTCAGCCTGCGCTCTAGAGCCCGTGAGCCACAACTATTGAGCCCATGTGCCACAACTACTGAAGCCCTCGTGCCTAGAGCCCGTGCTCTGCAACAAGAGAAGCCACCACAATGAGAAGCCTGCGCACTGCAATGAAGAGTAGCCCCCGCTCGCTGCAACTAGAGAAAGCCTGCATGCTGCAACGAAGACCTAATACAGGCAAAAAAAAATAAAAAGAATTAAGACTCAGGAAGATGGGAGCCACACTAGCTATTTTAAAGGAGAAAGTGTAGTATAAGACATTGGCAATAGGTGTTGCAGTACTGAAAAAAACATGACAGAGAACACTGAAATATCTCAGAGATAATAGCTGCAAGAAGGGAAGAGGTTAGAATTGTCATAACCTAGAAATTCGAAGGAGGGGTGCTGCAGAGTGGGGACTGCACCTCTGAGGAGGGGCATCACCCAACTGCTGCTTTAGTTCAGGACCTGGAAGGCAGAGTTCCCCATATCCAGGAGCTCAGCTAAGGGGGCTTTAGGAAGCTGGGGTTCTACTGCTGTTGCCGATGAGCACGGTGTGATGAGATTGGTTCTGAAAGTGTGAAAAGAAACTTAACAAGGAAAACCATTGCTAGAACCAACTTCTGCTGCCTGGGGTGAAGGGTCATAGATGGAGCAAACCAACAGGGACAACAGCAGACAAACAGGAATGAACAAGTCCCTTCCCCCTCCTCCTGCTTTCCAGTTTCTCCATTGGCAGCATCCTCCATTGGCAGGATCTAATATTGAGCCAGCTGACAAAGAAGCAATGTGGCTTGCAGAGTCCCCACCCCAGTGTAGAAAACTGAGTGTGGAACTCAAATAATAATAACAGTAATACATAAAATAATACATATTATATAGAATTATATGATGGCTTCGTAATTTAGCTATTCACTGTTTACATACATCCTCCTATACATATTTGAACCCTTGTACTTTTTCCTATCAAGATGCAAGTGTTCTTCCTATGAATAAAGATGTTCCTATTCTCCCAAAAACGGATGCTTGACGTCCTGTCAGTCATTGTCTCCACCTCTGGGAAATGTTAATTTTTCCTCAAATTCAGTCATGGACCCATCAGGATATTTTGTAACTAAAGACTAAATTATAAAGTTATTCAACACCAATAATATTTGTATAAAATCATAAGAAAAAGAAGTAGAAAGGGAAAAATAAATTTCTTTAGAAACATTAAAAATTTGCTGGAAAATTTGTTAGGAAATATTATATTTTTAACTACAACTGCTTACTTTTTTCAAGGTTAACTTAGATATCAAGCTTCTAGATCTTACTTGAGCCTAGTTATTTGTAGGATGGAGTAAAGTGGAGAGCTGCCAATTCCCCAGTGGATTTAAGCTGTGTAGATAACCAGTATACAAAATTTATTTAGGCAACACTTTTTTGCCTCATCCTAATCACAGTTATTTTAGCTAGAAATTTCCTCTTGTTAATTAAATTCATTTAAAATCTAGTATTGGCCAGAGTACCTCACAGTTATAAGCTTTCTCATTAATGATTGATCCTGAGTCCCAAACTAGAGATTTCCACTGGCGGCACTATTGATACTATTGATATGGAGAACTCTGGCAATAGACTTTGCAAAATGGCAGCTGTTGCACTAACTTGGGTGTCATAATGTTGTTTCTTACATCGGCAACAGCTTTTAAAAACGTGAAACATGACCTTTGCAAGCACACCCTAGGTTCTCACAGCATTCTAACTTTATTTGGGGGACTAACAGACGCCTCAACTTCTTTAGCTAGCAGGCCAGCAACCAAGGAAGTAAGGAGAAAAGATATAATGAGATCGTAGAACTTGGTTTTAGCACCTCACCTGAGAGGATGGTGCTGCCTTTTAAAATTGATCTCAAAGATTGTAGATTGTACAGAGCCCCCTTTCTTAATACACACAGGATAAATAGCACACAGCTCTCTGTGTTGGCAGTTTCAAGGGTCACAAATCCCAGTCTTTGGGACCTACATAGTGTCTTTTGGAGACAGATGTAAAGTTTTAGGTACAGTCAGGTAATGTCATCGGTTATATGAATTTTCTGTCAGGGGCTTTAGGTTCCAAAACAACAATGGCTTTTAGATCTTTTGGATAAGAGTGTGGTGCAAACAAAACAAAACAAACAGACCAAAACAAAAAAATTACTAGGGTGGTGGAGCCTCTAAAATGAGCACTTTATCTGAAAGGTTCTCTGATAGTGTAAACCCACATAACAGCTGAAATGAATGAGTTTTTAGGAAGGGAGGCAAGAGGACATAGGTGATTGAATATACGTAGAAGCTGGATCTGACTTAGTGCTTTGCCCATCAGTTGGTTCAGAATTTTTGGAGCTGGATTTTTAATTACTTTCCCCTGGATTAGGAAGGCCTAATCTGAGTTTAGAGTTCTCATATTCTGGGGAAGTTTCTAGCTCTTTTCTTCCAATGTAACCTCAGGTCACCTGATCTTCCCTGGCTTAGATCAGTACCCACTGAGGACCCAACTTGAGGGGCCAGTGCTTGGGGTAGCTCATTGTCCACAGGGGTAGTGTGTCCACAGCCTGAAGTAATCTGTCTCCTAACTCATGCTTGAGTCTCACAGAGCTGGGGGGATGCTTGCTTAGTAAATAGCCATTGTAGCATGTGTTTTAGCCTCTAGCCTCAGGATTCTGTTTCTGTCACTTCGGACTCTAGTGCAGGGATTGCATGTGTCAGATCCAGTACCCCTTGTAAAAAATCTGGAATGGAATTAAACCTGAGTTAGGGATGGAGTATTTAGCATTGTGCCTGCCACACAATAGGTGCTTGCTTAATAAGTATTGCTACTGCAGGGCACAGATTAGCTGTGATAAATGGCTAACCATCTAGAATAATCAGAAAGATCTGCAACCCACCAGACTCTTATCATAGTTCATAGCTGGTGGCCAGGGGGTTCTTTGAACATCTGGAGTTGGACAGAAGTTCTGTATCACAGGTCCCTTTCAACTTTCCTACCATAGATTGTTCATAGTGAGTTCTTATCATCACTGAGCCACTTTCTCAGCCACCACAGCAAAGTGTTTTTGGTCCTCTCATATTTTTTTTATGTTCTTGGAGATTTCAGGCTGGCAGAACAAATTGGAGAGAGAAAGTGTAAGCTGATTTTTTTGAAACTGGGATCTCTCATTTTGAGAACTATTTCAGGCTTCATTCTTCAATCATAAGTCTCTTTGGAGGTACTCAGTACTTTGGCCTTGTTCATAAAAGAAACTTATTGAAAGAAATGACATACCCACCTGTGCTCATTCAGCTCACGAGTCTCTGTTTTTCTCTGCTTTTTTTTACCTTTTTTCACAGCCGTTGAATTAACAATGTATTGGGCACCCACTGGCCCTGTGCCTAGCCCTATGCTGGATATTGGAAGTACAGTGATGAACAGGACAGAGTCCTTACCTAGTTGAGGGAAACAGACAATAGATGGCCATACATAGTGTTGAGGAATATAAAGTAAATCAATAGGGTGAGGTGACAGAGAGTGATTGTTGGGGGTGTGCATGACTTCTGATGCAGTGACAGGAAAAGCTTCTGAGGCGGTAAAACCTGAGGTGAGATCTGGAGCTTGTGAGGGAACCAGACATGTGAGGATCAGCAGGTGAAAGCTCATGCCAGAAGGTAACAAATGCAAAGTCTCCTCCCACCCAGCAGACTCCTCAACACATATAAGAAGCTCTTCTATAAGCCCATGTGAGAAGGATGGACGGGAGAAGGCTGGGAAATATCCTTTGGTCACCTGCAAATCCCTGCGGGTGTAACTGGTGCTTCTTACTAATAGATGTGCTTTAAGTGCTCCATATACAGGCTGGGGACTGGATGATTTCCTTGAGATTTACCCCCATAGTCAAATTTTTCAAGAACTAAAAATAACAAATTGGTAATCTACCCACACGTGTTCTTTTGTAGCGTCCAAGGACACTACCATAGCATGATGGATAATATTATGAGCGGTCTCTGTTATGGGATGAGTTGTGTTATAAAAATGAAGCAAAGGTTCATCTTGGTGAAATGCTTAGCAGAGGGAGCAGTATTTCCAGTCTGACTATTTAGGTCATTTTTTTCCACCTGTTTTTCAGCTCTGTTTTTTGCTTCTCGCACAGGTAAGTACAGACAACATATTCTCTTAGAAAGAACATGGATCCCTGCTTGCTTATTACTGCTATGTAAGAGGGAAGGTTGGAGGGGAAGGCGTTCTGACAGCCATTTCTTAATCTTGGCACGTAGGCTAGTGTGAGGGACAGATACTTATGGGGTGTTATGTGGCTGGTGGAAAGGGATCTGGCAACAGCCACCTTTCCCTTGGCCCCCATCTCCACGCCATGAGGTCTCAAAGACATAGATACAAAAGCCAGGTAAATGCATGATCTTTGTTACTCTTAAGGTGTTCAGCCAAAACTGTTATGGTCCCCTGGAGACCTAGACTCAACCATGTGATAGCCCCTTACTTGCCTCTCATTGCACTTTATTTCTGTTCAGTTGCGACAAGGCTATATTTCTAGTCCATTTGCTAAGGCTGGAGGCAGGCTTTTTGGTTTAGAACATGTCACGTAGGCTGTGGTGGTCTCCTTGGGGCTCTCTTCCTCAGGCCCAAACCCAAGCCTGTGTAGCTTTTACTCTGTTTGTGAGAAAGGTCCAAGCAATGGGGAAAGAGGACGTATTTCTACCTAAGGGCCAGTGTAGAGCTAGTCTAATTTGCTCAGCCCGTGCCTCTTCAGGTGGATGACTCCCAGGGGGCGGAGCTTTGCCAGCAGAGGTAGATTCACCCCAATGCTGATTCAGTTTGAGCTTCAGTTGCTTGAGCTTTTTCTAAATAAATATTCACTTTCATGTCTAATTTCAAATTTGAAATTCTTTATTCTTTTTCTTGGAGTGCTCCCCAAATTGTGTAAGATTTAGGTCCCACAAAGCTGGCGCCTGCTCCTGGATACTGGTGGGGCTGCCACAGGAAGCCACTGAGGGCCAGCCCTTTGAAAACAAGCAGGAACTGAGAGGAAGAGTGTCTATGGATGTAAAATTAAAATACCTGCAATGTCAAGGCCAGGGTCCAGTCAATCCTACTGTCGGGTCCTTCAAAAAGCACAGCATAAGGAAGGGTGACTAGTTGCAAAAATAGAATAGAGAACTTCTGTGTATTGTCCACCCAGATTCCCCAGTTGTTAACATTCTACAACATTTGCTTTATCATTCTCCCTCTCTCCCTCTCCCTCTCTTCCTCTCTCTTTCTTACACACACACACACACACACACACACACTCACTCTCTCTCTCTCTTCCTTTTTCCCCCTCATCCATTCAAGCATGGGTAGCAGACAAATGACCCCTAAACACTTCAGTATATATTTATTAAACAAAAGACATCCTCTAATAAAGCTAAAATGTACCCATCAAAATCAGGCAATTAACACTGATTTTATGCTAATATATTATTTGGAGATTTCGTTAAAATTTTACCCATTTTCACAATAATGTTCTTTTCAGGTTGAGAATCCAAACCACAATCATATATTGCATTTAGTCATCATTTCTTTTCAGTTTATTTCAATTTGGGACAGTTCTTCAGTCTTTCCTTACCCTTCAAGGCCTTTGTAATTTTGGTGTCTAAGCCAGTTACTTTGAGAATGTCCCTAAATTTGGGTTTGTCGGATTTTTCCTCAGGATTAGATTCATATAATGAATTTTTTCCCAGGAACACCACAGAAGTGAGAGTATGCACATGATGTTGATTTGTTCTATTACTGGGGATGGTAATTTTTTCACTTGGTTAAGATACTATCTGTCAGATCTTTCTGCTATAAAATTAATTAGTAAGTGTTTTGTGGGGTGCTACTTTGAGATTATGTAAATATCATGCTCCTCATCAATTTTTCACTCACTGGCTTAAGCATCATTGATGATTCCTGCCTAAATCAATTATTACCATGAAGATAGCCAAGTAAGTTTTTCTAATTCCATTATTTCTTCTACATTCATTAGTTGACAATCTACTATAAGGTAGACTTTACCCTATTTACTTACATATTTATTTATATTTGTATGGATCCATGGATTCCTATTTTATTCAGTGTGTTATAATTCTATACTGTCATTATCTATTTTATTGCTCAATTTGTCCCAGCTTTGGCTAATGGGAGCCCCTTCAGTTTGGCTCCTATATCCTTTTGGCATGTCCCTATCATTCTTTGAGATCTCCCTTATGTTCTAGCACAAGATAGTCTAGGCTTATTTGTACTTTTCTTGTTCCAGCCCTGGTATCAGCCATTCCTTCAAGGATGCTTGGTTCCTTTTAGTATAAAATGGTATTTAAAAACCAAGATCTAGGGGCTAGGTGTGCTCATTGCTATGGGGGTGTTGAGCAAAAAGGTAGATAATAGACGTATGTATATACATTCACGTACACACATCTATAGTAATTTCTATATTTCTCTATCCATATATATTAAAACCATTAGTTTATACAGATAACTCCAATTGCAACCCAACATCAAATGTTTTATTCTGGCCTTCCTCTTTTCCATACTTGAAGATAGTAAGAATCTTGTCTCCCATTATCCTCAGTCCCTTATTTTCTCAGTGCCTTGTATGTAATTGTCTCAGTCCCTTGCATGTAATGAATCTCCAGATCATGTGTGCTATCTCTTTAGCTCTGTGCTACTGACTCGCTCCAGCTGAGAAGTACCATCCCCACCACATACATACCTATTGAGAGTTCCCCTGTTCTGTTCCATCCCCAATAGGACTTAAACCAAGAGCTACCCTTCTTCTGGCCCTGGTTGGTCACTTTTAGAGCTCTCCACTGGCCCAACATGTGCCTGACCCCAGCCCCCACTGTCTGAAAGTTCTCCCCCAGCCCTGGTTGCATGTAAGCCAGGAGGTGCCTTTAGCGCCAATGAGGCATCCACCAAGAATTGAGATGTCTCCCGCCTCTTTACCCCCACATGTGCAGGTTGAGAATTCTCCATGGTCTTGGTGGCTTAGTGGTCAAGAGTAACTCCCCAGCCTCAGAAGTGTGCCAACCTATGCTGCTTGGGTACTGGACAGAGGTTTAATACCTGAAACTGATCAGTAAATTATTGATCAGGGAAGGCAGGTTAAACTGATTATGGTTGGAGGTAATTATGATAGAGAAATAAAACTATTTTATGCTTACATCCGGTGCTGATCATTTGCCTGCTTGCTCTCAGATCTATTCCCCACTCTTCCCCTGCTCTGTATTATAGGCAACTACATATCCCAGGCACTTTGCCAACTGGCTTCCAACTAGTTTTGTCCACTGGGAGGCACTACAAGAGAGGAGAGCAGGTAGAAGAGGCCAGGGTAACTCCATCTTTCCCTTCTACCTTGGGCAGTATCCCCATCAGTGGCTATTTCTCCTCTATGATACCAGTTTCTGTTAGACTTGTCATGGTTCTACATTCTGCCAGTTGACCTATACTCCTGAGTTCCAATACCACTACTTTCCCATTTGTCCTACCTGCCCCAAGAGTGTCAGTAGCCTCCTGTTATTTCTAATTTCTTGATTACCATCTTTCTGGTTCTCAGTTCTTCTGTAACCCATGTAACCAATTCCCTGAATTAGATTCCTTCTGCTTTAAACACCTAGAGTGTTTTATGTTTTCCTAACTTAACCCTTAAAATTGCCCAACAAGTTGATTCTCCTTAATAAATTTGTAACAGAAGACTGGAGCTACTATAGCCAACTTTTTCCCGTTTGGGGAAAGTTTGTCTGAGAATGAGACTCACACAAAGGAGATAGAGCCAGAAGACATGAAGAAATAGATCCTGGTGACTTTAAATAAGACCTTGATCAACCATTACCTGAAGCCAGTAACCCCTGGACTTTCCAGTTACTTGAACCAATCAAACCACTTTTTGTTTTAGTCACAGGTGTTACGTTTCTGTTTAGGTATCTTGACTGTCAAATTAATTACAAATTATAGGCCATTTCCTCTTTGATCCATACAGGTGACAAAGGTTCAATTTGAAAGTCGCATATCCTGATAGAACATATCTCATTATGTGATTTACTTATTTATATTCTTAAAAGAGGAGATTTTCTTACAGCCTCTCTTGTATGTTGGTCTTTCTGTCTTTTAGTGTGTGATTCCCCGTTTCTTTTCTGAGCTGCCACATTCTGACAGGGTCTCATATATCCACTATATCACTGGAAGGGACAAAATAAAAAATTTATGTCATCCACATGACAGACCTGAAAAACTAGCCTCTCATTTAAATATTGCAAAAAATTGAGTTATATGCTACGTAAGTGACAGGAGAATGGGGCTCTTAATCTATGTGAAAGGAAATTGGATTCAAGTTGTTTTATCTCTTGCAGATGTTCAACATTATTTTTGTCAGCTAGTAGTTAAGTTGAAGAGAGACATCTTTCTCAGAATAGAAACATGAAATAATAATGTCCTCCAGCATCATCTCATCATGTTAAGCCATGAGATGGATGATATCCTGATGTGAAAAGATGCAAATGATACTGAGTTTTGAAGTATTTGTTGGGAGCAGAGGAGAGGCTGAAGTTTTGTTCTACAGTTTACTGTTTATGCATGAAAAAGTTAAGGAATCCCAGAGAATCTTTGTTAATAAAAAAGGCGGGGGTATGGTGGAGGAGGGAACGTAGGCCACAGTTTCCTAAGAGATTTATTTTGGACAGGAATCCAGTAAAGATTTGGGTTTAAAATGTTCCTGCAGAAAGTTGGAACTAGCATGGCTGAGGACTCAATGTCCTTGGAGACCGAGTCCAGAGTGTGTTGCTTAGATTTTCTATGATTTTACTCATGACACGAAGGATATAAGGCTTCTTACGGTGAATTAGTCATGGGTATGCTGTGGCCTCTCGCCTTCTTTACCCTCTTCAGTAAGTGGGCTAGTTTCTCTCTCCTGACGTAGGTCTATTTATCACCCTCTGTGGTTCTCAATTCTCATACCTGAGTCATTACATGCCTTCCATCTACAAGTTCAACCCTATCCTGAGTTAATCCAGACAAGTTGGAAAGATATCTTAGCAGCCTAGACCACTGAGATCTATGATTAGATGCGCTGCTTGAGACATGCTAGCTGGTAGGTTGGAGGGACTTTATGGAGCACCCCTGAGCCCTGGAATTGGGGCTTCCTGTAGAGAGTGAGTTGCTGTCTGAGTTCTCCTATCTGACACTGTACTGCATAAACCAGGACCGGAATCCTAGTCAGCTTGGCTGGGGCCATGAAGCCTCGGGAGAGTGATAGAGTCTTCCCCCTCTACCAGCCCCCACAGCTATTCTCAAAGGACCAGGCATATTTCTGGGTTGATTTCTTCAGGCCCCAGGCTGCCTTGTCCAGCCTGCCCTTGCCACCCAGCTTCTCTCCATCTTCTGTGTTGCTGATGTGTCAGCATTTCACACATCTGATAAGTGACTGTTCTGACATGTGCCTCAGGACTTTGGATCCTCCCTGGACTATACCCAAGCATTAGAACATATTTAACCCATGAATGAATTACTTTCTACTTTCATCCTAACTCCTAGTCTTCATTAACACATTTTTAAATGTTACCATGGCTTGATTTGGGATGTATATTATAAACGGCATTTTAAATAATATTAACAATAACAATTTAACTGACGTACAGATTCTGTGCTAAGAACTTTACATTCATTATTTAATTCAAACATGCAGCAAGATATTTATTTCATCAGTTTCTGGATGAGGAAAGCGTTCCTAAAAGGCTAATTTCTCTCAGATCATACAGAGATGGAATTACAATCCATGTCTGTTGGATGTTAAAGTTTATGCTTTTAACCATGATACTATCCTGACTCAAACCCTGGGCATGTGATTTGTACTTTTTTAATAATAATTCATAGTTTGAAGGTGATCTCACTGTTGGTTGAAATAAATATGTTGGGTTTCTACTTTGTTTAATAGGAAGAAATGGGGCAGGAAGTGGGATTGGTAATAAAAGAGGTTATTTATGTAAATTTTATGGTACATTAGCATTTATAAAGACCTAACATAATGCAACAAGAGCAGCTCCTGTATTATCTGCTGCATGTGTGCTCGTGCACACACCCTCATCCACATGCCACATAGGCTTATACGTACACATGCTATTTTTGAGGGATAATTATATGCTGGGTGCTTTATATAAATTATCTGCTGTTTTGACTCAGGTTTCCCAGAAAGTAGAGCAGAGTGTGAGGCAAAGAATAAAGCACTGATAATTTATGTTGGGGTACAAACTCAGGGCAGCAAAAGTGATGAAACATAAAAGTGAGGTAAGAGAAGTTGTGAAGCAAAGCAAAGTGACTGCACTGACTAGTGCTTTGTAAGAACCATGGCGAGACCAGGCAGGCCACTCAGCAGGTATGTCTGCAAGACTATGTGGGGCTTTTCTGGAAAGACTCTACAAAGAAATCTCACCTCAGAGCAGTTGACTGAAGAGCAGAAGGTAGGGCAATTTACTTCCCGTATCTCTCCTATCTCTGTTTCTCCACTGGTTAAAGTTTTTTCCAGTTGAGAGTTAATTTCCTCACACTTCAGTAGCTGCCAGGGTGCAACATCCCAGATCTTAGGGTATTGCATTTCATTCAAACATGGAAATGGCAGGGAGACTGAGCGACTCTGGGCATATGGCTGGTTGGCCCAACTGTGTAGAGGTAGCCAAGGAGGAGGCTCTCTCAGGGCAAGTAAATTGTTGGTCCTCCATGGGAGGCAAAAAGGTAGAGGCTGTCTAATGAGGTGTATAACATTTATGGTTGATGTATCTGCTTATAATTCACAGCAACCCTCAGAGGTATTTTATTTCTCACTTTACAGCCGAGGAAATAGGCCAATTTGCCCCAGATCTCATAACAGTGAGCAGTCAGGCCAGAGTTTGAATTCGGATCAGTTTACTTTCAAAGTCTATGCTTTGTCCAGTAGGCTACTTAGATTTTCCTGCATGCATTAATTTAATTAAAAAATGATAACAATAATACAGAGTTCTTGTGGAAAATCCTGAAAATATAAAGAATAATTATTCATAATCTATAGACCCAAAAATAATCGTTTAAAAATCTTTTTAGTTTTTTATAATGTTTTTATCTTTTAGCTTTTCTACAATATTTTTACTTAGTTGAGATGATAATGCAAATATTATAGTTAGGCTCTTGTCATTGATCAATATATCAATATATCCTCTGTCAATATAAACTGTTATGGGCTTCCCTGGTGGCGCAGTGGTTGAGAATCTGCCTGCCAATGCAGGGGACACGGGTTCGAGCCCTGGTTTGGGAAGAGCCCACATGCCGCGGAGCAACTAGGCCCGTGAGCCACAATTACTGAGCCTGCACATCTGGAGCCTGTGCTCCGCAACAAGAGAGGCCGCGATAATGAGAGGCCCGCGCACTGCGATGAAGAGTGGCCCCCGCTTGCCGCAACTAGAGGAAGCTCTCGCACAGAAACGAAGACCCAACACAGCCAAAAATAAATAAATAAATAAATAAAAATTAAAAAATATATATATAAACTGTTATAATTCCATAAAGGTATCTGGATGTAGCATAATGTGCCTTGGAAGAAGTAGGTCTGTGATCCATTGTCTTCCTTTACTGGGGTGAGGGATCTGTTCCTAGGTAAGAAGGATGGCAAATAAACTGGTCTAATCTTGTAAATACTAATTTACAGACTAATTTACTAATGGCAAACCTCCCAACAAACTAAATGATTTTGCAGACAGAAGAGTCCTTATCCATGGAATGCTTTTAACAGAATGTACTTTGTGTCTAAGATTTCTTAGGTAAACAAACCTGGAATCTTCGGATTTATGGGGCATGGCTCTCTGGAAAATGTCATGTAAACTATGTAAATATCTGAGTAGAAAATGGAGATGTTTCAGATGTTTCCAGAACTAAGTAGCTCCTTCTGGGTAAGCAAAGTGGTTCCATACCTTTCTTAGAGGCCTCATCTATTATGTTGGACCAGAGCGCCTTTGATACAGGAAGAATACAGGGAATTGTGTGAGGGGTTGTGAACCTCTCCCCATTGTACCTGTGCCTCTTCATTATTTGCATCTTTGAAATTATTGGTAAAGCTTGGTAGTAGATAAGATGTTTTATGTGTGAGTCATATTTGACAATGGATTTTTGTTGTGTCTTGTGCTATCTCAATTCATAATTATGTCCTCACTAATGACGTTTTAATCATATAATAATGTTTTGTAACTTTAAATACTACTGAAATACACAACTCTGACCAAATCATCGTGTATGTTTTATATCATATCTTTTGAGTGATTCCAAGAGAAGGACTTTGCTGTTCTATACTTCTTAATAGCTACACAAGGAAAACCTCAGCAATAATCTAGTGCCATGCCTCCTGTTCTTGCTACTGCAAGGAGAAAGAGAAGGATCAAGGGGAAAAGAGGAAAAAAAGGGAGAAAGAAGTAGGATTAGAAGGAATTATCACTAGGCTCTTCTATAAGCCAGGGATCTCTCTTCACTCTCTTGAGTAATTGCTCCTGGTGAAATCCTTCCATTCTTAGTTCTGGTCCCAAAATCCCATTCCTGCTCCACACCTTGGCATCCTGGAGGGAGTGACTAAACTCTCCCAGATTCTTCTTATGATGATTACCTCCTGATACAGCTACTGGAGAAACCTTAAGCAGCTTGGTGTTTGAACAGGGGAGATACATTGCTGGCATTCCAAATTGGAACTTGTGGTTTTACCAGCACATCTAGGGTTCTTAATCCGGGGTTCACGGAGAGAATTTGGTGGGGGAAGAGAGTCAGTGAACTTGGAAGGGAAAAATTACACGTTTAATTCACTAATCTCTAACAACAACAACAGCTCTGCTTCTCTAAAAGACACCTGATGGAAGCAAGTTGCAGTGGTGTGACATCCCCCTTACTGAGAACTCTGTGGGGGCTTCTCTGCTAGTTTGTTTTTTCTATCATTTAATAAGATTGGTCCCTTGTCCCCTTTATTTATTGTTCACATTTTCCTATGGGGAGGAGCAGCATCTGATGTAGTGGAAGAACACTAGTCTGGGGATCAGTTAGTCTAGGTACTAACCTTTGCTCTGGTCATTGGTAAACTGAAGGGTTGCACTCCGTGGTCTTCATCCCTTCCACTTTGCCTTCTAGGAATTTTTGAACGTTAGATGAGAAATGCTGTTAAATTATTTAAATGTTTCATTTCTAGACAGAAAGTTATAATAACCGCCCCCCAACACCTACCCCTAAAATTTCGATGCATTGATAAAGTAGAAAACTAGCGATGGGAAGCTTGACATATAATCCTTCCTCATCCATGTCCCCCAACCTTTCTAGGGTGTACTTCTAGGTAGTACAAGCTGGCCTCAGAAAAATACCACCTAGCCAGTTTCTTACAGGTGAGGCAAAGTCAGAGGTATGGGTGGAGAGGGAGACCCGGAGAATGCTCTGAACTGTGATAGCCAATATTAAGCAACAAGATACCCCTATTGTAGTCTGCCAGGGGGTTCTGTGTGATTGTCCTCTAAGCCGGGCACAGGGATACTGCTCTCTCTCTCTCTCTCTCTCTCTCCTCCCATCTTAGACACGGTGGCTGAGTAATACTGTGGGCAGACAGAGAGTGATGTCCATTCCTAAAAATTTCTCAGTGTATCTCTTTGATTTCATACTTTTTTATTCTTAAAAAAAGAGGAGTTAAAACATTAGGTAAAGATAGTTTTATGTGTTGCTGAGATATGTTAGGAATGGGGAGGGAACACTAAAACTCAAGGGCTAAAGTAATTGTTTTCACTGCCTTCATTCTTCTCCTGTGTTATATGCCTTGACTTTTAGGGTACTCACCCACAAATAGAGTTCTCAGTAGTCTCTTTAAAAACCTTAAATGAATGCTGTAACCTCCAGGTTGAGGGAAGATCCCAAAGATGAGGTAAAGAAGAGAGCAATGCCCACAGAAGTTCCTGTCGGCCTAAAGCTAAGGGGAGAAGTGCCCCAAGACATGGGAAATAAAGATTGACTGTGAGTATGTGATTCGTACCACATTTTTCAGCAAATTCACATGATTTTTTAAAATCACAAAACCAGTGAGCCGGACTTCCCTGGTGGCGCAGTGGTTAAGAATCCACCTGCCAATGCAGGGGACACGGGTTCGAAAGCTGGTCTGGGAAGGTCCCACATGCCACGGAGCAACTAAGCTCGTGCGCCACAACTACTGAGCCTGCACTCTAGAGCCCGCAAGCTACAACTACTGAGCCCGTGTGCCACACCTACTGAAGCCCGTGCACCTAGAGCCCGTGCTATGCAACGAAGAGAAGCCACCGCAATGAGAAGTACACTCACTGCAGTGAAGAGTAGCCCCTACTCAGCGCAACTAGGGAAAGCCTGCACACAGCAACAAAGATCCAACACAGCCAAAAATAAATAAATAAATAAATTTAGTTTTAAAAAAAACCAAACAGTGAACCATTCAAACGATTATAATTTTTGTGACTTTCTGTTTGAATTTAAAAAAAGAAAAAATCCCACAAAGACTCAGAGGCAAAGAATATACAAATCAATTTTCACTGCAAAGTAAAGGAGCTGTTACAGTGGAGGATTACTGGACTGAATGTCAATATTATGACGTAGTATGAGTGTGTTTCATGTTTGGTAATTGCAATCATTGTTGCTTTTGTGGTCATCCATTTACAATGCTTGGTGTCAGTCTATTTATCTCTTGTAAAAATAAAATACAGTCTGTGTGTGTGTGTGTGTGTGTGAAAAAAAATAGGTAGGAATACACAAATAACACACAAAGAGGGCAACAAATAACTAGGAGCAATAGCACAATCTCTACCACAACCAACTAAAACATACTTTAAATAAGTTTCAGCTAAAAGCCAAATAATTTAAATGGGCTTCAATTGTATTCATATATTTTCATATTCTTTGTAGTAATAGGTCTCATAACTGGAAGACATCACTGTATTTATTTAAGACAGACTTCAAAGAACTTTTTGACAATAATGTTCTGGCCTTGTTGATTCCTATAAGTAAAACCTATGGATATTCAAGAAAAAAAAATGTATTTTGCTAGAGAAGAATTCTTCCAAATACACTAAATTTTGGTAATCTGATTAGAGGAGAGAAAAAAAAAAAAAGATACTTTGTCTAATCTAGGATTGCCTAATGTAGAATTTCCCAAATGTATTTGACCATGAAACCCTTTCTTCTTTGTCACCTACTAATATCTCATGCAACCAATGTTCCTGGGACTGTACTTAGGAAAGCTTTATCTCCAACTCCAAATAAGGAAATTGACCATGGAGAAGTTGGGTTCCCTACTCAAGATTTCGTGACCAGTAAGAGGCAGAGCTGGGATAGGTTCCGGACTTCTGACCCACATTCATGGTCTTTACCTGACAACTTTTCTCTCACTCACTTTACTATTAATAATAAAAGAGCTGGGTAAAGAAGAAATCTACAAGTCCTCATTTAAAATATGTTCCCCTTGTTTGGTGATCTTATTTTATGACTTTTCAGCTGAAAATGGTTCTGGTCTGGCCAATACTCCAGATTACTAATGAAAAAATGAGGAACTTGTAGTGGAAAAATAAATGCTTTATGAAAACTGAAAAAAAAAAAAAAGGATTCAAAGATAATAATAATAATAATCAGAATGGAGCCCTATGGGACCAGATGGAACAGAAATGATTTCAATAATATAGAAGAAAACAGTTTCCTTCAGTAAAAGCCTGAATCAGCACATTAAAGCACGATCCAGTAAAGATCGGCACGACACAGCCAACACACAGCCATATCCTTAAAAAGTTACTGAATATGAGATAAAGGAAGATTTATATGGGCATGAAGAAAAGAAATTAAGTCATAGAGAAGGGGAAAGTCTGGCTGACTTCAGACTTTTCATAGCAAGATTCAATGCCAAAAGATGGTGAAGGAATGCCAATAAAGTGTTACTAAGTAATTTATTAACTATGCAAGTTCAAGTCTAAAGGCAACAGATAATCTCAATAATGCAAGTACTTAGGCAGTACAGTAGATACGAGTCCTTGGAAAAAATAAGTCCAGCGGATCAGGAGATGATTCAGAATAAATGTAACCAGTTTATTGAATAGGTTGAATTTGAAATATCCAAATATAAAATATTTCTTCATATTCTCCAGAGTCTTTAGACTGTCCTAGTCAAATCTTCCTTTCTTGCTCTTTTAGCAATATCTTGGTCTGATCCCATCACATTTCTGGTAATTTCAAGTATTCAAAATCCAATAAGGCTGCTTCTATCCCTTATTCAGTTTAACTCTCATTTTCTTTCCACTCCAAGGTTGGGCACCTATGGCAGATGATGGGCACCAAAATATGTCTCTTTGGCATATGAATTATTTTGAGCTAACTGCCAACCAAGAACCACCAGATGTAGGAAAAGCTCTTTACCTCCCTCCCCTAAAAATAGAGTACAGATTTTCCCTTTTGCAGAAGAAATTTACATTTGTAAAGGAAATTTCCATTTGTAAAGATGTCTCTGTACCAGGAAGAGATCTACTCCCAGAGACAACTTTTATCACCTGAGAATCTTATCTGCATAAAAAGACAGCTCTTGTTTCTTACTCCTATAACCATTCCTACTCACCCCAGAGGCTCAAACCCCACTTTGTTTAGCCTAAGATGGTATATAAGCTTCAATCATTTGGCCACTTCCTTGAGCCACATTATACTTTGTGAGCTCCTGTGCATAGTACATAATTAAAACTATTGTTTTCTCTTCTCATTCTGATTTTTGTTTTTTTTTGTTTTTGGCCATGCTGTGCGGGATTTCAGTTCCCTGATCAGGGATTGAACCTGGGATTGAACCCGGGATTGCACCTGGGCCACAGCAGTGAAAGCACCAAATCCTAACCACTAGACCACCAGGGAACTCCCTTCTTATTCTGTCTTTTATCAGTTTTATTTTGGGTTCCAGCCGTTGAACCTAAGAGGGGAGAAGAAAAATGATTTTTCCTCCCCTACACAGAGATCCTTCTTCCTTCTCTCATCTCCCTTCCTTACACTCTCTTTCTTGTGAGTCCTTTTCTCCTCTGTTGTGCTGTAGTGAGAAGAAGAGATGGGGGGGAAAGGGGGTGAACATCACTTAGATGGTGCCTTCGGGTGTTTTTAGGTTGTTATTGCCTCTGATTTATTCTGTGTGAGAGAGGTCCAAATGCTGGTGTTCTCCAAAGGGATATGTGTGAGTTCTTGGGGGTCCTTTAAGAACATTCCCTCCCAGACAAATGGCTGGTTCTCTGTCAAGACCCCTCTGACTCCAGCTGAGCTTCCACCTCTGGGAGTCTACTCCACAGCCTCCAGCTGCTGGAATCCTCTTGTCTGGCAGGCTGTCCTCTTAGATATGGTGCTACTGAGGTGGCTCAACCTGGCTACCTCGTGGGCACCTGACCTTCGGGAAACTCATGCCTCTTGCCACTAAATATCTAGAGTATATGTTGTTTCACCATCACCTGCACTCTGCCTTGCTTTCTTTCTCCAGATCTCTTTTTTGTCAACCTCAGTTAGGCACAGAATGGAAGATCAGCAAGTGTGCAGATGCCTAAAGAGGATTGAGAGCCCTATCTCAGATTTTTTCAGGCACCACAAGTCTCTACTAGTGATTATTACATTGGTCCCTCATTTGACTTGCTGTGTGTGTGTGTTTTGGGGGGGAGTGCAGAAGAGGAAAATCCTCCTAGCTGATCCCCACAATCTTCCTTGAGTTCTTGTCTTCTGAATATGTAGGCTGGAATGGGAGATGATAGCAGGGTCAGAACTGCCATGACTCTTCAAAGTTCTGGGAGGGGTGTGTCTGGGGTTCCTTAGTACTTCTCTCTAGAATGTAGGGGTGCTTTATTTCTATGTACAATTTAGAAGTTTTATCTCTAATTCTGGAGGAGTCCCATTGACATCTGCTTCATGAACTCAGGAATAAAGAGAGAGCTGTGATAAAGGACGGGGAGGGGGGGAGGTAAACCTGGATTTATCTTAATAGGTTCCTAATTGTCAGAATTAAAGTTACAAAATTAAGTTGTTACCTGAAGGGGGAACCATTCCAGGGCCTGAGAGTGGGCTCTTGTCTAACACTAGGAAATGAATTATCTGAGGAGACACACATACTGACAAAGCAAAAGACTATTGGGAAAGGACACCTGGGCAGAGAGCAGCAGGGTAAGGGTGTTGCAGGAAAGAAAGTGGGGCCAGAGAGGATGGTCACATCCCAGGTTTCAGGAGAGTCCCTGGGGTGGCTGCCGAGTGTGTGTTGTTGCCTTTGTGCAGGAAAGAATTCAAGAGTGAGCCATTCTACAGTGAAAGAAGGTTTATTCAGGGAGAAATACACTCCATAGACAGAGTGTGGGCCATCTCTGAAGGCAAGAGGCACCAGGGTATGGGGTTGTCACTTTTCATAGGGGTGGGTAATTTCATAGGTAATTTCATGAGTAGGGGGAGTATTCTAGCTATCTGGGGGAAGGGGTGGGGATTTCCAGGAATTGGACCACTGCCCACTTTTTGACCTTTTATGGTCGGCCTTGGAACTGTCATGGCGCCTGTGTGTGTGTCATTTAGAGTGCTGGTGTGTTACAATGAGCGTATATTGAGGCTCAAGGTCTAGTGGAAGTCGACTTGTCTGCCATCTTGGACCTAGTTGGTTCTAACCAGTTTATGTCGTGTCCTTGGGCTATGTCATTCTTTTTTTTTTTTTTTTTTTTTTTTAATTTTATTTATGTATGTATGTATGTATGTATGTATGTATGTATGTATTTATTTATTTATTTATTTATGGCTGTGTTGGGTCTTCGTTTCTGTGCGAGGGCTTTCCCCAGCTGCGGCAAGCGGGGGCCACTCTTCATCGCGGTGCGCGGGCCTCTCACTATCGCGGCCTCTCCTGTTGCAGAGCACAGGCTCCAGACGCGCAGGCTCAGCAATTGTGGCTCACGGGCCCAGCCGCTCCGCGGCATGTGGGATCTCCCCAGACCAGGGCTCGAACCCGTGTCCCCTGCATCGGCAGGCGGATTCTCAACCACTGCGCCACCAGGGAAGCCCCTATGTCATTCTTTTAAACGTTGTGCCCTACCCCCTCTCTGTCTCAAGGGAACTCAGGAGAACTGTTATGTCACGTGGCTCACAGTCTCGGGTTTTGTGGTAATGGGGTTAGCCTTCCAGGTTGTCTCTGGCCAATCATCTTGCTTGTGCCCATATTTTGTCTGACACAGGGTCCTTCCTGGTGGTGTGTGCATCTCTAAGCCAAGATGGATTCCAGCCTGAGGGTTTCTGAGAGGTGGACAAGACATATTTTGACCTGGTGTCTCCTTCCTCCTTTTGGTCCCTCCCATATTCTTCCAGTTACTTTTACAAGACATATTATGGGCTGGCATCTCCTCCCTCCTGAATTAGTTGGTTAGTTTTCAGTGGCAGCACCATGTTCCTTATTGGGACCTCCTGTTGTGAGACAACTTGTGCAAATGGTTTTTATTGTGCCTGGCCAAGGTGGGTGATTTCAGGCAACGATTCCCTAACAAAATGTGTTTTAAATCTTGAAAACATAAAAATAATGGCTAACCAATGTTGGGAGATGGAAGGAGGAAATGTAGAAGGGATTAAAAGTGTCAATTTTTTCATCTTTCATGGCAAGGAGTAAATAGATATTGTTCAACATCGAATGGTATGGTTTAAAATTATGATTTCAATCTGTCAGTGTTTTTTCCCCATAATTCTATTTCTTTTTTATTAAACCTTGGAGCAGCAGTTCTCATCTAGAGACGTTTTTGACCCACCTTCCCAGGGGCATTTGGCCCTGTCTGGAGATATTTTTGGTTGTCTCACTGGGGGAGGATGGTGTTTCTACTGGTGTTTTGTGGGTAAAGGCCAGCGATGCATCTAAAAATCCTAGGAAGGGATTAACAGCCCACCAAAGTGACATGAAAATTACTTTAAAATGAAAACATCTGAAGAGCTGCAAGAGGAAACATTACCTAAACTTAAGTAGAGCCTCCTGAAAATACAGCTGCCATCGATCCTTTCCTGAGGGAGTTTCCTATTCTGGAAAAGACTGACTCTTAGCAACAGTTGCCTATTAGCATCAAAAAGCCCAATAGGCTCTTTCATACTTTCCCACTGATGCCCAACCCCCTCTCCCTTTTTGTTATGTTAGTACATAAACTTTTACCTCTGGCTCTTCAGCGTGTTACTCATTCCTGAGTGCTCCCAAGTGCGTGTGTAGATACACCCCAACTTTTTTCCTGTTAATCTGTCTACTGCCAGTTAATTTGCAGGCCCCCTAACATTGAACCTAAGTGGGTAAAGTTTTCCTTTCAAAACCTACCATGCACAGGCTGTCCCCCACCCCCGGTAACAAAGAGACATATTTTAAATATTAAAATAATTTGTTGGGGAGAAAAGTTTTTCTGAAGTTCAGTAATTTATTCAAAATTACTACAGATTTTTTTTGCTGTGAAAGTGAATGAAATAAAACAACACAAAAATATATAGCTCTTATACTGTGATCTTGGTTTTGTAGGATTATGCCTGTTTCTTCTATCTATATATGTACATACAGAGGTGTTTGGAATGGTGTTCTCAGAATGAAAAATGATGGGTATTTACAGGTAGTAGAATTTGGAGCGATTTTTTTTTTTCTCTGCATCTTTTTTTCCTCCTTGATCACTTAAAGTTTATTTTTCAATAATGATGAATATAATGTTTACAAAGGCAATGGATTTTCTCTTCTTTCCTACAAGAAAAGCAACAGCAACAATAGCAAAACCTTTTCAGTGGATCTCCTTGTGGCTCAGGAGAAAAGTCCAGTTTGTCTCCTCTGTCCCTTGTCCACACTAAAATAGAACGACACAGATATCAGTAACCGAGGCCAACAATATATGTGTTTATGATTGGAGAACGTCTTGGGGGCTGCTTGAAATGAGCTTTCCATGCTGAAAGGAGCAGATCAGTCTTACTTTAACCTCATTATTCTTGCTCTCCTCCATTTTCAAGAGCAAAAACATACACTGAGAAATAATGCCTCTGAGTATGTGTTCGTTAATAAAACTTCTCTTCCACCGTTACCTGCTATTCAGGTGAGGGTCTGTTTGTGCTCAGGGGATTGTCTCACTGCCTGCTTCATTTTGCTCGTTGTGATCTGTCCTTTGCTCAGGCAATGGAGACAAGCCATGAGGTGGAGGGAGGGGAGAGGCCTCTCTCGCACAGTTGCTGCCCTCTTTCGCGAGGGAACAAAGCTCTTTCATCTCTGCATCTCTTACTTGCACGGAAGTTGCAAAAATTATTTTGTCTAAAAAATTTCCTTGAATAATTTCCACTGAGTACCTGAAACAATAGCCCTTTTTCACTTTCAAAAGCGCAGAAAAATAAGTAAATCTCCTTTTTTTATGGGCACCAAAGCCAAGCATATGTGCTCTATTTGGAGAATGCCAATGCCTCAAGCTGCAGCATTTCTTTCACCAGCTCTCAGCAAGTGGCCATTTAGGCTTAATTGCTCCTCACAGCATAGTCCAATTAAGAATGGGCATCAGCAGAGTAAGGGCTATTTGTTAATCCATAAAAGGTAGGAGAGACAGTACTTGTTTTGCCTGCGGATTTTATTCACATGTTTGGGTGAAAATCTAAACAGCTGGAACTCTCGGCAAGTGATATGTGTGTATTTAATCTGTTGGTTATGGGCAAGACAAGCGTATGAATGTCTTACACAAAATCCAAACTTTCTCTTCCATACAATGAAGAACTTTGTCAAGATATTTCTCAAACCTACCAAAGCATGATATTAAAATTGTAGTGGGGGGCAGAGCCAGGTCAGAGGGGAAAACCTCTGAACCAAGGGGGTTTCTCTGCAACTTGAAGATGGCTTTAGTTCCTCAGAAGAGCAGTTTCCCTATTAAAGTGCACAGTTCTATCAGAACATATTGTGGGTTTTTATTGTTGTTTAGCGTTCTTTTTTAAGAGTTTTTATTTTTTGAGTAGTTGCCTTCTGTACATCATTTTGATGTGGTACAGGGAGAATTTCCATTCTACGTGGGGGACAGGATAAACTGACAAGAAATGGGAAGTGTGGGAGTGACAAAGTGCCTTCTGTGATACGATGAAAATAGGCAAACATAGGAAGAAACATATATAATATAGAGCCGTGAAATAGTCTCAGCTATCTCAAAGGTTTCCACACTTCCTTCTGTATGGAAAAGAATCTGATGAGTGCCAGTGAGGCTGGGTGCTGCCTACTGGTTTCTTACAAGTCTAGAGGCTTCAATTTTCAGAGAAGGGGAAGGTAGAAAACAAACCTGAGTGACCTGCCGGGTCAGGCTGCTCATGGAACCCTGGGATCAGGGGACAAAATATGTTGTCTAGAAAAGTCAGGCTTCAGTAGCATGGGGAATTTGGGAAGGTAGGAAGAAAAGACATTTGATACTGTTACCTTCCCAAAGAAGAGTGAGATTGGATGTCAAATATCTTCCATGATTTGGTTTCTTTTTTGGCCAAGCCACATGGCTTGCGGGATCTTTCCCCGACCAGGGTTGAACCTGGGCCCCAGGCAGTGCATCCTAACCACTGGACCACCAGGGAATTCCCTCTTCCATGATTTATATGTTGGTTGGGCTTTGAAGACAGGCAGAGCTATCAGTCCATTTCCTTGTTTCTTCTTCCCAAGTTTCTTCCTAACCCCTGGACCCCCGGGGATTCTGCTCCATTCATAATGTGTCTGGCCTCCTTGACCTTCTTTTTACCAGCACAGAGAGGGAAGGAAGCCCTGAGCAATTATTCATGCACCTGGGCTGTTCAGTGGTCAATCTGACATAGCTAGGGCTGGAGATTTTCTTGTTCTTCAGCTAAATGAAAGCCTATTCCCCTGACACACACACATTGTGGGTTTTTTTTTTTTTTTATCACATTGTCAATTGTTAATGTGCCTGTGATGAGTGAAACCTTTGCTGATTTTAGGGGCATACCTACCATCAAATTAATGATTCTCCTCTGGAAATGCCCATACCCACCTGCCTCTCAGTCTGAATCCTGGTGGGATGCTGGCTGCAGGTAATGATATTTATCCGACTCATTGAAATATCACACTTAGGACTGAGCCCTGTAAATTATTATTGTGCTCATGTTATATTGTAAAGATAAAGGTCAGATCAGGGCTCAGATTTATTCACACCCATGATGCATTTCTGAGAGTTAGCAGAAAAATAAACTATTGGGTCTTTCCATTAAAAGTACATACAAGTGGAAGTAGGCTTTTTTTTTTTCCCCCAAAGGAAAGGAAATAACCACAGAAACAGGAGGTTTTGGGAATAAATACAAGTAAAGGAGAATTTGGCTCATCTAAGGTCTATAAATACTACCTCCAATTTTCTGCACATTTTCTGACAGTCCTTTACAAATAACTGGACAAGGTCAGGGATAAGTTCAGGAAGACTAAAGGAATTACTGAGCATCGATCCTTGCTAGTGACTGAGTAGGTCACCTTCTCCCTCGCAGGACTGAGATGGTCCTCTGGTACTCCAGGGAAACTTGTTTGGTACCTGGAAAGCCCATCATTAGAGCTGGGCAACTTTGTGCCCAGTTAGTCACAAAGCACATGGCCGTTTACATTGAACTGTAGAGTTCCAAGAGCGGGATTGCTAACCTGAGAGCCCTAAACCCAGGGAGGCTGCCAGTGAGGAGGGAATGATGAAGCAGGGGAGGTGGTCCTCCAGTGTGGACTGAAAGTCAGTGCTGGGCAGTGGGAAGTGCCCATTGCTGATGTCTTTGCCACACCAGTTCTTTGAATACATCATGGTCTGAGTGTTGTTAGCTGTCAAAGCAACAGCTCTCACCAGCACTTAATAGAAAGTCCCAGACTGGCTATGTCAAATGATTTTTCTTCCATAAAATTTGGCTTTTGAGCTTTGAAAGAAGCTACTGGGCTCGCCCCCATTTTTCTTTCTAACTTGTCCTTTTAAGGATTATCTCCAATTGGAGAATAATGTTTGAAGGGTTTAATCTTCCAAACTATTTGAACAAGAACTGGTGGATAATCTTTTACTTGCCTCTCTCTCATTTCTGTGACTCCTCCTCCTCCTCCTCCTTCTTACATTTCTCAGTTGAATCTCAGTGAATTTATTTTGATATTCTCCATCTTCCTATATTCTCTTAAAGATTTTTGTTCTCTATTAACTGATTCATAATAATTACCACTACAAACTCTAAGTGCTTACTATGTGGTTGGCACTATATTGGACATGGCAAAGAAGGGATAATTTGTGTTTGATATTGTTTGAGGCATTTGGTAATCTTTGTCATTTTAGTATGAAGAATAAAAAAAATATAATCATGTTTTAAAAAGCTTATAAATAATACAAAAATTAGGGAATAATAAATACATATATAAGCCTACCCTATACTGTTACACCGAGAAGAGAATCACTTTCATATTTATTTTTAGTATTTCTTGGTCATCCTTCCCAACATTTACCACCCCTCCCCCCAAAAAGGGAGAAAAATGTCTATCTGTCTCTAACCCCCCATCTTTATTTTTTCTTTGGTTCCACTTAAAAAAAACCAAAACGTTATTTTTGAAAACAGTAATTGCTTCTGCCAACAGGTTTCTCTGAATGGAACATCGTTTATCTTTAAGGGAAACAGGCAAGTAATAGGAAGTGCAGACAGTTTGCCACCCAGAGGAGGTAAAAGAGGGGAGCTAGATTGACTTTCTTCTCTGTCCCAGCTTGGCTATTTCCTTCCTCACTTTTGTCTATGTTCTTTCTATTTTCCCCCAGGTGGCGTGTTTTTGACCCATCAAAAGGTATATATAGTTCTTTTCAAGGAACATGAACAGCAAGTCGCAGCGAAAGTAGTGTTATGATTTCTTCACCCTGGATGTTTAGTTTCAAACCAGAAGCTGAAAGAACCGCTAAATGTAAGTCATTTTCAAAACATCTTTCATTCATTCCTTCAACAATCATTTATGGGGTACCAACTTTTCCAGGCACTGTTCTAGGCACTTGGGAGATATGACTGAACAAAACAAACCCAGATCCTTGCCCTTGTGAGTTTTTTGGATTCTAGTGGGGGGAGACAAACAATATATAATAAATCTAATAAATGAGTTTATTATCCAGCTGGAGGGGAGGAAAACATTTCTTTTTCTTCTATCCATCTTAGGTTCATTGGATAGGGCCCTTTAAATCAGAGTTGCCAAAGACAGATTAACAAGAACAAAAACAAACAGAAGTTGTTTGTTTTTTTAACATGTGCATCACACACACATGTGAGTATTCAGTGATGAGTAACTCAAAAGAATGGTTGGATCTCGGGCTTATATAGCATCTTAACAAAAGAACAATACATTTTTGGAGAAGTGATGAGACAAAGGGAAAGGGCTTTGAGTTTTCAGAGCAGCAAATTGTGGGAAGGTAAATATATGAGGGAACAAATGGAAGATAAGGGCTAGTTAGTAAGGTTTGTTATGTAGGTTTCTTTGGTGTTGTCTCCGGGCTGATACTGGTCTCTCTTGATTAACCACTGTCCTTCCTGGTAGAGAGGGGAGGGGGGACACCTTTACAAATTTATGTCTTGTTTTTAGGCCAATAGGGGGTGGCCACAGAGCTTTTCTTACATTTGCTTTTTCTCAGTTGCCTTCAGCTCAAAATAATCCTTATGCCAAAGTGGTGTATTTGGTGTGGCATATTCTGCTACCCTTCACATCTTATTAGAAGATAAGTGCTATTGAAATAAAATGTAGAGCAAAATAAGGGGATCAGGGGTATAGGGGTGTTGCAGTTTTTAAAAAAGGTGTTGCAAAGTTGGTCTCACTGCGATGACATTGGACAAACACTTCTTTCTCATCTAGATCCCTCAAGTGCTCACAAAAGTATCAGGAGGGCTAAGCCACAATCAGCTTTGCTATGGCTTATCTTCACATAATGTGGGAGGAGCTGCCCTTTTATACAATAAGCCACTAAGAGAAGAGTGGAAACAGGGCTACAGTTTGTATCTGTTTCCTCCTCCTGGTGTAGGGAAAATATCAGTGCAGAGAAGAGTTACACAGGTAAAGACAGATTAGAAACTTTAAAACATACTATGAATGATGTGTTCTCTATTTCCTAGTGTAACCTAGATATAACTTTTTTTGTTTGATGACTCATTTCTGGGCCACTAGTTGGTATCCATATAAAACTGTAGTTTTAATTTAGAGATACCTGTGCAAAAGTATGTTACAGAGTTTCTATAAAGAGTTTTTGTTCAATCCACTTGAGGTTTGTGAGTGGGTTGGTACCTGTGTACATTTGTGTGTATGTGAATAGAATTGGCCTTTTCTTCTTAGTAAAAGATGCTTTCTATGTGCGAAGTATTACACAGCTTTTATTCTATTTTTATAGATAATAATTTGTAATCATTGTCTATTCAATTATGTTAATAATTAGAGTTAGTATCATTTCTAATCCGTGAAACAATGATTCTACGACATGTATCTTTTTGTGGCATCTAGAGTAAAGTTCTTAAAATTGTTTGGTTGTTCATAGCATTTATAATGGAGACTGACTATTATTTAATTCCCTTCTTTGAGGGAACTTGGAGTCTGATAAGTAACACATCAGAAATGATTATGGAAAAGCAAACCATGAATGTGTCCCTAGGGAATAAATATATCTTTGGGAAATGAAAAGAATCTCCTGAATTTCTATCCTGTCACATGTTAAATTGAGAGCCATTTAGATGAGATCACACCCTATGCAGTGCCCAAGCTGTATGTTTTAAAACAGATTGTCCCTCTTTTCTTCTGAATGTGTAGGCAAGAGCACCTACTGTTTTCCAATATCTTTCTGTGTGGTTTGGCTGGGGATGGGATGGGATCTCTATAGAATCTGGAATCAGCTGTTGGTAACTTTTTAAAAATAATAACGCACCTTTCAGGGGTTAGGCTGTGTTTTGACCAGGTAAAAACATCCGTGGGAGGGAACTGTGGAGCCACACTTTTGCTGAGAGGAAGCTAAGTGTAGGGGTGGTGGGGGTGGAAGGGTGAGCCGGCCTGGTGCTAAAAGGCTTGAGCTCACTTCAAGTTTTCCAAGCCTTAAATAGGAAAGAGAAGTGATCAGAAGCTGCAAAGAGAGGCAGGAATTGCGCAGATCCAATTCTTCCCCTCAGCACACCTTTGGCTGTCAGAAGCAAAACACGGCCTTTCCCGTGTGTTTATCTGCATCGTCTGGGTTAGCAGCTTCTCTGCCCTGGCCTCAGACCCTGAACTCTGAGATGGAATTCCTGCTCTCTCCCTCCTCACTGTGGGGCTCAGGTCCAAACCTTTCACTCACTAGGTCTCTTTCCATCTGATAAAGTGAAGATAATACTGTTTGTCTTCAACAAGAAAATGTGTGAGAATGTGTGAATTCTGTGCTTTTCAGGGGAAAGGGATGAACTAATACTCTAATTCTAGTCTTGTTATAACACATGTAGAGAAAAACAAGGAATCTTTATAAGATTACATCATTTACAAAGAAAAGTTAAAAAATCATATGGATTGGATCACAAATACAGTAATTTTATATTTTTGCCCCCTCCATTTGAGGCATAGCTTTTGTACTCTGAAGAAAACATTTAATTAAAATCATTAAAGGGCCAGAAGCTATTTAAAATTTTTTTCTGATGTGTATGTTACCTTGAATGATAAAAGTTTATAGAAAGTTCTGGATTCTATCACATTATTTTTGGCTAGAATGAAGATTGATGTAAAGTTTTCATTCTGCCTTTCTAAATTTAACAGTCTGTGTTATTAGTAGCCAGGCATGTAATAAAAGGACTTAGTGATGATGAAAATAGCAAATTTATTACTGATGTATTTTCTTTCTTACAATATTATGTTCCTTGAATTCTTAATTTTAGATAGAATTTGATGCTTATTAGCATTATATTAGGAGAAAAGGAAGCAAAGACTTTGCCATATTATTACCTGTTAGTCAGTGAGGGATAGGGCTCCATGAAGGAAGAGTGGAGATGGCATTGAATGAAGGGAGACCTGTGGATTTTCTCTAAAACAGGTTTCCTCACAGATAATTGAGACTTGCTCACTACCTGGGGTCTCTGTGCCTCTAGGTTCTTACGGTGAGCAGGTGAGTACTGAGTGAATCTGTCCTGACGTCGTGTGGCAGCCGACTTGCAGATGGCCCCCACAGACTCCCACTTCCCACTATTCGTGCTCTGTGTAATCCCCTCCCCTGGAATGACTTGCTTCCAACCAATAACGTACTGCAAAAGTGATGGATATCACTTTCATGATTCAGTTTCAAAGACTGTGACTTGCAGACAGGCAGTCTCTCCAATGCCCTCTCACTTGCACACTTTGATGAAGCAAGCTGCCATGCTAGAGAGGTCTGATGTGGCGAGGAACTGCATGTGGTCTCTGGCCAACAGCCAGAGAGGAACTGAATCCAGCCAACAACCAGGTGAACTTGGAAGTGGATCCTTCCCTAGTCGAGTCTTGAGATAACTCCATCCCAGCCATGACCTTGATTGCAGCCTATGAGAAAACCTGAAGTGGAGGACCCAGCTAAGCTGCACCCAGATTCCTAAACTACAGAAACTGTGAGGTAGTTTTAAGCTGCTAAGGTTTGAGGTAATTTATTATGCAGCAATAGATAAATAATAGATAACTAGTACACTCTGTTACTGTACTTTGAAATGATTCTGGTCACTTTGGGCAAAAAAGGGAAGGATGTGATAAACTAATTCGTACTGCGGTGTTCGGGAGCTCAGTATGCAACCCCTGTTGGAATACAGTGTCCTCAGAGAGGAGGTGATGCCAACACAATAGAATTTTAGGATTTGGGGCAATAATGGGGACAGTTTCTTTTGAGAATGGGGAAGCTTTCTGGAAGTAGACTCTGCCTCTTGATGGGAAGTGCTTACAGACATGGGAGGGATTACTGACAGCAGTGATGGAGACTATATACCACCTGGTCCATCCCATAGAGTCTTGGCTATAGGATCTTTTTGAGGGATATCAATAAAATGTCTCGAGCCCAGGCATGTTCCACAGGGGAATCTCACGCATCCTTGCCGCGCCGAGTCCTGGGGATGCTGCCGTGTATCCTCTTGAAGTTTTTACACTCCAGCAGCTTCCGGGGCTCTGCGGCCCCAGTGGTTTCAGATGGAGATGCTGAGTGTAGTGGAGGGGTTACTGTGAGGTCAACTCCAGACGTTTGAGTGCTGGTTTGAGTGATTTTCTGAGGGTTTGCTTCTTCCTGTCTTTGAGGAGGGTAATCACCCACTTTTCTCCCCTCCCCCACCGGGGATAAATCCGGTGTGGGGATATGGGTGACACTGTGTAACTCTCCCTTTATTTCCTGTCCCCTCTCCTATCTACTCCAAATCCCTTATGATACTCAAGCAGAATTATAAAATGTGAGAGCTGGAATTCACCCTAGAGATAGTCTAGTTCGGTGGTTTCCAACTTCGCTTCACAGACTGTTTGAGATTTTATTGTCTTCCTTCTGCAACTTAAGAGCAGCAACAGGGAGAGTGAGGGAAGGGAGCAAGTGGGCTTCCAGTGGCTCCCTTTCTCCTCCTCCAGCTTTTATGTACTTCATGTGTTGGGTTTCCATGTAGATTTTGTTTCATCAAGGGTTCCACTCTTAAAACCAGTTTGAAATCTCTGAGAATGAGGCCCAGCAAGGTTAAGTAACCTGTTCAGACAGAGCTGGATCGGGAAGCAACACAGCCTGGGCATAGCCTGGGGCAGCAACCTACAGAGAATGCTAAATACATCCCTGGAGGTGTGAGAAGATGCAGTGAATTGCGTTTACCTGACCTCTGCATTATGTGTGGGGTTAAAAGGAATACAAAGATGAGCTTCATGGGTGTGCGGTATGACAACCTCAGGGGGCACTTGTGAGGCCACATAAGGTCACAAAACTGCTTTGTGGGAGGATGGAACCAAGAAACTACACATTCTCATTTCAATAACTAGAATATATGCATTTCTCTTTCCCTCCTCCCACATCTAGTGCTCAGCCTTCCCCCTAAATTTTGGACAAGTATTTAAAGGGGCATCAGGTTTTTTGCCTGCAGGCAGTACTCCCGTGAGTCTATCTGGCTTGGTGCCCTCGGGAACGTGGCCAGCTAGTGGTTGAGTCAGAGTGAGGAATTGAGTCTCCAGACACCTACCCTAGCATACTTCTCTCACTATGAAACCCCTTCTCCTTTATAAAGAAGCCAGCATGATGATGCTTATCAATATACAAAGGACATACAAGGAACTTGTTGCCCACTGCTTAGTTTTTTTATTGAAGTAGATCAAGAATATAGTTCCTCTCTCTTCCAGCTGTTATGAGACTTGCTGATTTAGTGTGTGTGACCCTTTGGATAAAGGCACAATGTAAAACAAAATTGTATTAATAAAATATTGCTAATATTAATCAATATGAAATGCAATAGTGTTCAAGGGTGAGGAAGTCAGGAAAGAATGTTGTAAACTCCTCTGCAGTCTGCAAGACCAGACACTTCCCATTGTTTCTTGGTAAATACTCAGCCTGGAAACGGTTCCCCAAAGTGCAGTAAAACATTCAACTCTAATGTTTGTGTTAGGTGGAAATTATGGTTTGGAAAACTCTAGCAAATCTCTTCAATCATGAAAACAGTGAGAGATGTTAAATTTCATGTAATTATCAAGTCAGAATGGAAGCTACATCACATTCTCCGCTTTATGTGAGAAAGAACTGCTTAAAAAGGTCAGGGTCTTTATATTCCTAGTGTATAGGCTACATTCTAATTGAACTTCTTAATGTATCTGACAGAAAGGAAATAGCTCATTTTGACCTTCGATGTCCAGTCTTTGGTTCACATAACCTAATAACATGAGATTATTACTTTTGTATTTTATACACGTCTGTTATGAAGACCTTTGTTCCAAGGATAGCAATCAAAATTTTGTTTTTTATATTTTTCCATTTGGCTATAAGAAGCTTGTACTTAGGGACATTCTCTTATTAAACCAAAAGAACATGATCATGTTATTTTCCTTTTACAAAGCGAGCCGCTGAATGACAGGAGAGTTGAGCAACTTCTCTGAGTTCACAGAAGCCATGGGTAGAACTGGGAATCAAGCCAGTCCTCCTGATTTGCTGGGCTTTCCAATCTTTCAAAAAGTGTGGAACCCTTTCAATGTTTAATTCTGACCCTACAGAGTCCCAGAATCACATACCTTCTGTGTCTCTTTTTTTTTTTGTCTCTCAGGTGCTATTTATTGGGCACGGCCTGTGCCAACCTGCATCATGGAGATAAATACGATTTTTAGTGGGTGGGGAGAGAGCCAATAAACAAACTGGAATTGAAACTGAAACCAAAGCCAAACCACACTAAACAATCCACCTCATGGCTGTGTCAACATTAGATTCATAAATATAGCTCTAAAAACCTAAAGAAACAGCACTGCCTGTGCCCACCCCATAAGCATTCACACTTAAGAAGAAGCAAAATATCCTGTCCTATTCTGAAGAATTGTTAAACATCTCAAGGAAAGGGGATTTAGCCATACTCTTTGTTGATCCTGCTTCTCTTTGATTTTTACCTCTCCTGTGGTCACTTGCTTTTTGTCTCCTTTACGTGCATTTTTCTCCTCCACCAATCTTTATATCCTGCTAGTCCTTGGGGTTATATCCTAGGCCCTCTTCTCATTGCCACTTACACTTTCTCCCTGGGTGATTTTGTCCAAGTCCTTGCTTCAGTTACCATAAAGAGGTCGACAATACCAAAATCTGTGTCACCAGCCCAGGCCTTTTGCCTTAACATCTCCATATAGCTGTCCTTAGGCCCCTCAAATTTGACATATCTCAAGCCCCTCAAATTTTGACATATCTCAAATTTGACATATCTCACATCATATTCTTCATTCCTCACCTCCTTTGCTTACCCTCCACTCCTTTGCCTACCTTCCACTCCTGCTCTAGACTCTCTTACCTACTAAAGTGAAAGGTATTACCATCCACTTAGTTTAATCAGCCAAAAACTGGGGCCAACCTTAACTCTTTCTTCTTCATCACTTGCCACATCTAATCCATTGCAAAGTTCTTCCAATTTTATCTCTTATACAGCTCTCCCATCTGCCCTCCTAGATTCATTTCCACTACCACCATCCTGATCAGAGCAACTGGTCTTGTACTTTGCCTGCTCCAACCATCCCGATACACAATGTACATCCACTACCTCTCACCCAAGGGTGCCAAAGAACCTGATAGAAGATTGTGAACACCCAGCAGATAAGAGTTCTGGTCTTGGCTCTGTCACATACTGGCTGTGTGAGCTTCGGTAGGGCACAAGACCTCCCAAGGACCCACATGCCCCCATTGTTACATTGGGTATAAATAACACTTTTCTTTCTTGAAGGTGGGCATTCGGCCAGCTGATCTCTGGAAGACCCTCCCAGTTTTAAGATCTGCGATTGTGTGCAAGACCTCAGAAGTGCTGACACATCAAAATAACAACCAGCCATACACTGATTAATCCAAATAGTACCACTAGAAATCCAGAGATAGTGGCATTTTGGGATTGACATTTTTCATGCTTTTTGGCCATTAAGCACCTTTTAAATATCCTATTTTAGAATTTACCATCTTGTGATTCCTAAAACTCAAAATAGATGGGTCAAACTCAGTTTCTCAGCCTCGGGTGGAGCTAGGACACACTCATGTTAACTCAGCCCTGGCAAGAAACATAACTTTTCTGAGATTTAAGTAAGTAAAAAGGTAACATGAAGAAAAAAAAAAAGACCATTTTGGCCAGGAGGGCAGAGAGACATTCATTTTTAAGAAGCAGCATTGGCAATAGCGGATGTTAGCAGTGTCACACCTCTGCTCAGCCTGTGCTTGTGTTTGCACCAGCGGCAGGGGATCCTTGTTAGAATAGTCCGATGGTTTAATATGGGCATTATTTATGGCTTCATAGCCTTCAAGCCTGGTTCTCTAACCTTCCTGGAGGTGGTATAGGCTACCTAATATGCTTTAATAAATTTCATCTTTGTTTAAACAAGCTATGGGACCTCTGTTTTTTCTACCCAGGAATGATAAGCAGTTCCTCCTCCTACAAGTCTCAGTCAGAACACTGTTTTCTCTGGGAAGTCTTCCTTGGCCCCCAGATTACATTAAATCTCCTCATTGTATGTTCTTATGGTAGATGGTACTTTTCTTCTTCTAACATGTATCATATTTGTAGAGGTGTTTTAAATCACTTGTGTGTCTCCCTTGATCCACTGTAAACTCTCTGAGGGCTGGGGTATGTCTGCCTTGTTCCTTCTTTTTTTCTCTAACTAACAACATATTGTATAGCACATAGTAATTGCTCAGTAGATGTTAACTTGAATCAAATAACTGATATCTAAATGACTTATGCTGTAGTTAAAGACCAGTTTTCTTCATTAGAGGTGAAAAATAGCTGCTCGTCATCCTTATTTTTTTGCCTAAGAATAATATTGAAAGGTAACTTGGACCAATGTTGAGGTCACTAGAACTTTTGGATGTTAGACCTGATTCATGATTAAGCCTTCTTGAGTTGCTGAAGTTGCTTATTTCTTTGAACTTTCTACTTTTAAAGACAAAGATAGGGTTTTTTTTAGAAGATAAATCTGACTAGATTAGCTACACACTCTCCACTCACCCCCTCTCAAGGACCCACTAAAATAGCAATAAAAAGTGTATGAATTCACAAGGACAAAGAGAAAGAGAGCATGAGTCCCCAGCATAGGAAGGAGGGTGCCAGGTATCGCAAGCGAGGGAAGTCAGAGCCCAGGGTGTTTATGGGGGCTGTGGTCAGAGAGAGCCGCTCTCCCTCCCCACGTCATCATGCAGTAGAAAAGTGGGGGTAAGGTGTAGGCAGTGAATGTGCTGGTAAATATTTTACAACCAGTTCTCTGAAAGAGAAAGAAAGCAAGAAAGGAAAAAAGGAAGAAGGGAGGAAAGAAAGCAAGCCCCAATTTGTAGCATTTACTGATTTTTGTGGTGGAAGTACACCAACATAGCCAGTTTCAAGTTACCAATGTGGCATCATTGAATCTGGGATTGATTGAGGAGAAATGTACATGATTGGTTCTTTGGGCTGGCAGGAGGTGGTTCTGGCATATCATTGGGTATAAGGCCAAAAATGGTGAGACTGGTCCAACTTTAGTGTATAGAGAGGTCAATACTCATAACCTACTCCCCAGTTCATACAAAGAATGCCACAGCTAGGTGTCTGTCATATCCCCATCACCACACACACACAAGACTTAGAAAGCAAACCAGGCTCAGAGATGGAGCTCCAAATCTCTAAGAATGAATGAGCACCAGAAAGGAATTATTTAGGAATATTTATAAAGATACTTACTTATTTATGTATGTATGTATGTATGTATGTATGTGTGTGTGTGTGTACATGTGTGCTTATACAAAATTTTAAACTGCTTTAAAAGACTATTGACTATTTAAAGCAAACTTATTAAAATGTTTTGTGAGGGTTTAAAGTAAAATATAAGAACAATGGTAGCACAAAGGGCACAAGGGGAGAAATAAACCCATGCTTTTGTTAAGGTTCCTACACTGTTCATGAAGCAAGGTGATACTGTTTAAACGTAGTCTTAGATGACTTAAAGGTACATGTTGTAATTTCTAGATCAACCTCTAAAGAAATAAAATCAGGAAGAGGTATATAAAAGAAGTAAATACTAAAACATAATCAATTCACCTAAAAGAAGCCAGGAAAGGAGGAATAGAAGAGCAAAGATCAAATGTGATAAATATAAAACAAATACCAAGATAAAAGACTTGAATCCAACCATTTCAATAATTAAATTAAATGTAAACAAACACACCAGTTAAAATTTTTAAAAGTTAAAAATCCAGTCTCTCAGTTGCACCAGTTACATTTTAAGTGCTCAATAGCTACACATGGCTTGTGGCTACTACACTAGACAGTAGAGATATAGAAATTTCCATCATCACAGAAAATTCTGTTGGACAGCACTGGTTTAAAGAGTGACTAACTCAGAATGAACTAGGAGGATGAAGCACTCCAGGAGTAGGATTCAGTAATAATATGTAGATTCCGGATAGTGCGAGTGAGCAAGTAAGGCAATTGAAATTTTCAGGAAAAATGAAAAGTTGATCAGGAAAGTAATGCAGTCATAGTGTACTTGACTCTGTAGTGAACAGTATTTACGTGAGCAAAACTGTTTCTATGCTGATAATTGATTTCTTCTAAACTGGTGGATGACTCTTTGGGAGAATGGGAGACAGGAGAGATGGTGACAGATGAAAGAACTAAAACTCATCTACTGTAAGAATAATTGGTACCAAATAGCATTGATAAAAGTAATATCCACTTTTTTTTTTTTTTTTTTAGGAATATGGAGGTGACTAGCATGGGGAGAGGAATTTTTCCCTGGGGAATAGAACAGGAGATGAGTTGGAGTAGGGTAGAAAATTGTTTGTCTTAAGACTTTTGGAGGTATTTGACTTTTAAAAACATAGATGTATATTAACTGGTTAAAATAAAATACTTGTACAAAAAAACCCAGACAGAATCTAGTTGTATGTATCCCCTTAGTATCTGATCATGATATTCAAGAAGCTAATGGGACCACTGATAATTTATGGAGCCTGTGTGTTATAATGAAACCTGTTTAATATACTATAAAATATATTATAAATAAATGTAATAAAAATACATAAAAAGAGATAAATATATAAATTATAAAGAACCAAGACACATTCTGCAGGTGCAAAGGAGGATTTATCCATTGGCAAGGCACACTGGGTCCCAAGAATATGAGAAAAAAGAAAGCAGAAAGAGATGCTTTGAGGCCCAGGAGCCTAAGGTGGTTAAACTGATAGTTTTTTTTTTTTTTTTGGCCACACCACGCAGCATGTAGGATCTTAGTTCCTTGACCAGGGATCAGACTCAGGTCCACGGCAGTGAAAGCCCAAGTCTTAACTGCTGGACTGAGAGGGAGTTCCCTCAGGTGGGAAACTGAGCAAATGATGGAATGCTGGCTTTATCCAGAGCCTGCCTCTTCCTGTCATGGCCCCTAACGGTACTGCTCAGAACAGAAAGAATTGCCCCCTTGAGAGAATGAAGCCAGAGTCCAGGGAATCTGAGCTCCAGGCACTGTGCAGCAAGAGAAATGTCTATTCCCTCTTTACACATGGGATTTCTGGGAAAATCCTGGCTCAGAGTCAGGCTAACTTAGCTGGGGCTGCAGCTTTGCCACGTAAAGGCTGTGTAATCGGAGGTGAGTACTTCTACAGTCATTCTCAACCTCTTAGTTTAGGCTGCACTTATAAATATTGGAATTTTGGGGAACACAATTGAAGAGATGAAAGACTTAAAATGAAATTGAATCATTTTGTAATAATTAAAATGTAGGCATTACTACTACATAGATGTTTCCTAAAGTCTATAAAGGTATCCAAAGTTCCGTACTTTTAATTTGAAAGATTTCCCCTCAGCAGAATGTCACTCTTTGCATATACATGCCCTGATGATACCTCCATCCATGGAGTAAAGCTTTTATTTATTTCCCTTTGGTGCTGACTTGCCTTTTTGCTTTCCTTGCTACCTAGTCTAATGTGAGCAAAATTGTTCCCAGTTCTACATCTTGCAACACAACCTGCTCAGCAAAATACTCCATCAGGCAGTTAACTGTTAATTTCTTACCCAGATTAAGATTTGGCAGAACACCGGGAGGGTTTAAGGTTCATAGACATGACCTACAACACTGGTTGGAAACCATTGGCTTACCCTCTCTGGCAAAAGTCATCTCTGACCCTGGAATGAAGCACATATAGGATGGTTCTCCACTGCACTGTTCTACCTCACAATTCTCTATGCAGGTAATTGTGAAAATTCCTGTTTTACCAAAGAGGAAATTGCTTTTTAGAGATGGTAAGCTGTTGGTTCCATTTGATGGGAGCAGATTTTTTTTTTCAACTCCTATATCCTTGTTCCTGCCTGCCTCCATGTATATACTCATGTGATATACCTCCACTGGTCATCTAGAAATGTCTAAGGCAGTCTGATTTCATAGGAGGGAGAGAGAGCTGCCTTTTCATTGCAGTAATCTGAAGCTATCTTCCCCCACTGCTGAGTAATGAGAAACAATTATTATTGACAAACTATTATTACTGAGAAACAGTATAACAAAAAATATATGGGAGGTTGTGAAAGGTTAGCCCAGTTGTCAATAGTCATACTAAGAGAGTAAGTAATACAGATGCAAGTGGCAAGTTACTGTGGCACCCTAAACGTTATCTTCTTTTTTCTTGTAATTTTCTTTACTGGGGCACTTGAAAGCCTTTGGAAATTAGAAGTTATATTCCCTTTCGTGCTCAATGACATCACCATCCACTCTGTGATCCAAGTCATGAATCTGGAAATCACTGAGGACTCTCCTCCCTTGCTCCACAAATACATCTGTTTCTTCATCACCCTCATTTGACCCATCACACAGTCCTATTAACCTGAATTCCAAAGTATTTCTTATCTATTTCCGTCCTATTCTAATCATGAGTGTAGCTTTAGGGTTGGACTGCCTGGGTTGAACTCAGTTCTGTCTCTTGGTATCTATGTACCCTTCTCCAGCAATTGTATTGGAGGGCTCCTATTACCTAACCCACATCAGCTGCTCCCAGATTTCTTCTCCCCTACACTACAAACAGCTTCTTGCTTCAGTTTTCAGGGTTTCTTTTCTAGTAAGGTTAGACACTGTCTTATTGTTTAGTTACCCTATTTACTTCTTCCTCTCTGTTCATGTCTTTTGCCCATTTTCAAAACTTAAGACTATTCTTTTTTATGTTTTATTTAATAATTTCTATATTCACATTTTGACCTTCTCTTTAGAAGCAATTTATTTAATATTTCTCTTCATAGTTCAAGTTACTCTTAGAAGCAATAAAATGTGAGTGAAAATAGTGAAACAACACTGCCAAGGCATTAAATATCACCCCAATGTAGTTTCCTTAGAAATTATTTGCATAAGTGAGTAAACTTCATCTTTAGGATGTTAATGCTGAATCATATTATCATCACTGTAAATTATTATTGCTAATAATTAAAGTTTTTTTATTGACGTATAATTGATTTACAATATTGTGTTAATTTCTGCTATACAGCAAAGTGACTCAGCTATACACATATATAAATTCTTTTCCATTGTGGGTTATCCCAGGATACTGAATATAGTTCCCTGTGCTATACAGTAGGACCTTGTTGTTTTTCCATTCTGTAAGTAATAGTTTGCAACTACTAAGCCCAGACTCCCAGTCCATCCCTCCCCCACAGTAACCACAAGTTTGTTCTCTATGTCTGTGAGTCTGTTTCTGTTTTGTAGACAGGTTTATTTGTATCATACAATATTGTAGGTTCCACATATAAGTGATATCATATGGTATTTGTCTTTCTCTTTCTGACTTACTTCACTTAGTATGATAATCTCTAGTTGCATTCATGTTGCTGCAAATGGCATTATTTTGTTCTTTTTAATGGCTGAGTTGTATTCCATTGTATATATGTACCACATCTTCTTTATCCATTCATCTGTTGATGGACATTTAGGTTGTTTCCATGTCTTGGATATTGTAAATAGTGCTGCTGTGAACATAGGGGTCATGTATCCTTTTGAATTATAGTTTTGTCTGGATATATGGCTAGGAGTGGGATTGCAGGATCATATAGTAATTCTATTTCTAGTTTTCTGAGGAACCTCCATACCGTTCTTCATAGAGGCTGTACCAATTTACATTCCCACCAACAGTGTAGGAGGGTTCCCTTTTCTTCACACCCTCTCTGGCATTTGTTATTTGTAGAATTTTTAATGATGGCCATTTTGACTGGTATGATACCTCATTATAGTTTTGATTTGCATTTCTCTAATAATTAGTGATGTTGAGCATCTTTTCATATGTCTATTGGCCATCTTGGTCTTCTGCCCATTTTTTTGATTGGGTTGTTTGGTTTTTTGTTGTTGAGTTGTATGACCTGTTTGTATATTTTGGAAATTAAGCCCTTGTTTTTTGCATCATTTGCAAATATTTTCTCCCATTCCATAGGTTGTCTTTTTTTTTTTTTTATGGCTTCCTTTGCTGTGCAAAAGCTTGTAAGTTTAATTATGTCCCATTTGTTTATTTTTTAAATTTATTTATTTAAAATATTTATTTATTTATTTATTTATTTATTTATGGCTGTGTTGAGTCTTTGTTTCTGTGAGAGGGCTTTCTCTAGTTGCGGCAAGTGGGGGCCACTCTTCATCACGGTGTGCGGGCCTCTCATTATCGCGGCCTCTCTTGTTGCGGAGCACAGGCTCCAGACGCGCAGGCTCAGTAATTGTGGTTCATGGGCCTAGTTGCTCCGCGGCATGTGGGATCTTCCCAGACTAGGGCTCGAACCGGTGTCCTCTGCATTGGCAGGCAGATTCTCAACCACTGCGCCACCAGGGAAGCCCTCCATTTGTTTATTTTTGTTTTTATTTCTATTGCCTTTGGAGATTGACCTAAGAAAAAATTGGTACAATTTATGTCAGAGAATGTTTTGCTTATGATCTGTTCTAGGAGTTTTATGGTGTCTTGTCTTACACTTAAGTCTTTAAGCCATTTTGAATTTATTTTTGTGCATGGTGTGAGGGTGTGTTCTAACTTCACTGATTTACATGCGGCTGTCCAACTTTCCCACTACCACTTGCTGAAGAGACTGTCTTTTTCCCATTTTATATTCTTGCCTCCTTTGTCAAATATTAATTGACCATAGGTTTGTGGGCTTATCTCTGGGCTCTCTATTCTGTTTCATTGATCCTTATGTCTGTTTTTGTGCCAGTACCACACTGTTTTGATTACTGTAGCTTTGTAGTATTGTCTGAAGTCTGGGAGGGTTATGTCTCCTGCTTTGTTCTTTTTCCTCAGGATTGCTGTGGCAATTCTGGGTCTTTTATGGTTCCATATAAATGTTAGGATTATTTGTTCTAGTTCTGTGAAAAATGTCATGGGTAATTTGATAGGGATTGCATTAAATCTGTAGATTGCTTTGGGTGGTATGGCCATTTTAACAATATTAATTCTTCTAATCCAAGAGCATGGGATATCTTTCCATTTCTTAGAATCATCTTTAATTTCCTTAATTAATTAATTTATTTTTGGCTGCATTGGGTCTTTGTTACTGTGCGTGGGCTTTCTCTAGTTGCAGCAAGTGGGGGCTACTCTTTGTTGTGGTGCGCAGGCTTCTCATTGCGGTGGCTTCTCTTGTTGTGGAGCACGGGCTCTAGGCACAAGAACTTCAGTAGTTGTGGCACACGGGCTCAATAGTTGTGGCTCGCTGGCTCTAGAGCTCAGGCTCAGTAGTTGTGGCGCATGGGCTTAGTGGCTCTGTGGCATGTGGGATCTTCCCGGACCAGGGCTCGAACCCATGTCCCCTGCATTGGCAGGCAGATTCTTAACCACGGCACCACCTGAGAAGTCCCCTTTATTAACGTTTTACAGCATTTTTTTTTTTTACTTTCCCTTTCTGCTATTTCATTTTTAGTATAAAGAAATGCAACCTATTTCTGTATGTTAATCTTGTATCCTGCTACCTTGCTGAATTCATTTATCGGTTCTAGTAGTTTTTGTGTGGAGTCTTTAGGGTTTTCTATATATAGTATCATGTCATCTGCATATAATGACAGTTTTACCTCTTCCCTTCCAATTTGGATACCTTTAATTTCTTTTTCTTGTTTGATTGCTGTGGCTAGGACTTCCAATACTGTGTTGAATAGAAGTGGTGAGAGTGGGCATCCTTGTCTTCTTCCAGATTTTAGTGGGAAGGCTCTCAGTTTTTCACTGTTGAGTATAATATTGGCTGTGAATTTGTCATAAGTAGCTTCTATTATGTTGAGATATGTTCCCTCTATACCCAGTTTGGTAAGAGTTTTTTCATGTGGATGTTGAATTTTGTCAAATGCTTGTTCTGCATCTACTGAGATGATCATGTGGTTTTTGTCTTTTCTTTTGTTGATATGGTGTATCACATTGATTGATTTGCATATGTTGACCCATCCTTGTGAACTTGGGATAAATTCCACTTGGTGATGGTGTATGATCTTTTTTATGTGTTGTTGGATTTGGTTTGCTAATATTTTGTTGAGAATTTTTACATCTATATTCATCAAAATATTGGCCTGTAATTTTCTTTTTTGGTGGTATCTTGGCCTGTTTTTGGTATCAGGATGATGGTGGCTTTATAGAATGTCTTTGGAAGTATTCCTTCCTCTTCAATCTTTTGGAAGAGTGTGAGAAGGATTGGTATAAGTTCTTTATATGTTTAGTAAAATTCACCTGTGAAGCCATCTGGTCCTGGACTTTTGTTTGTAGGGAGGTTTTTTTTATTACAGATTCTACTTCACTTCTAGTGATTGGTCTTTTCACGTTATCTGTTTCTTCTTGATTTAATTTTGGTGGGCTGTATGTTTCTAGAAAATTGTCCATTACTTCTAGGTTGTTGAATTTGTTGGCATATAATTGTTCATAGTATTCTCTTATTTTTTTTTGTATTTCTATGGTATCAGTTGATATTTCTACTTTTTCATTTCTTATTTTGTTTATTTGGATCCTCTCTCTTTTCTTCTTGGTGAGCCTGGCCAGAGGTTTGTCAACCCTTTCAAAGAACCAGCTCTTAGTTTTATTGATTTTTTGCTATTCTTTTTTTAATCTCTATTTTATTTATTTCCTCTTTGATCTTTATTATTTCCTTCCTTCTGCTGACTTTAGGTTTTGCTTGTTCTTCTTTTTCTAATTCTTTTAGGTCATATGTTAGGTTGCTTATTCGAGATTTTTCTTGTTTTTTGAGGAAGGCCTGTATTGCTATAAACTTCTATCTGAGAACTGCTTTTGCTGCGTCCCATAGATTTTGTATGGTTGTGTTTTCATTGTCATTTGTCTCAAGATATTTTTTAATTTCCTTTTTGAGTTCCTCATTGACTCATTGATTTTTTAGTAGCATGTTGTTTAGTCTCCATGTAATAGTTTTTTCTCATTTCTTTTCCTGTGGTTGATTTCTAGTTTCATGCCATTGTGGTCAGAGAAGATGCTTGAAATAATTTCTATACTCTTAAATTTGTTGAGGTTTGTTTTGTGCCCTAGTATGTGGTCAATCCTAGAGAATATTCCATGTGCACTTGAAAAGGATATGTATTCTGGTGTTTGGGGATGTAATGTCCTGAAAATATCAATTAGGTCTAATTGTTCTATTGAATCGTTTAGGATCTCTGTTGCCTGACTGATTTTCTGTCTAGAAGATCTGTCCGTTGATGTGAGTTGGGTGTTAAAGTCTCCTACTATTATTGTATTCCCATCAATTTCTCCCTTTATGTCTGTTTGTATTTGTTTTCTGTATTTGAGTGCTCCTATTTTAGGTACATATATGTTGACAAGTGTAAAATCCTCTTCTTATATTGATCCTTTTATCATTATATAATGTCCTTCTTTATCTTTCTTTATGGCCTTTGTTTTAAAGTCTGTTTTGTCTGATATGAGTTTTGCAACCCTTGCTCTCTTGTCATTTCTGATTGCATGAAATATCTTTTTCCATCCCCTCACTTTCAATCTATGTGTGTCCTTTGCCCTAAAGTGGGTCTCCTTTAGGCAACGTATTGTAGGCTCTTGTTTTTTTTTTTTTTAATCCAGTCTGCCACTCTGTGTCTTTTTTTTTTTTTTTTTTTCACTCTGTGTCTTTTGATTGAAGCATTTAGTCCATTGACATTTAAGGTAATTATTGATAAATATGTATTTATTGTCATTTTAAACCTTGTTTTCCAGTTGATTCTTTGTTTCTCCTTTGTTCCTTTCTTTTCCTTTTTGTGGTTTGATTATTTCCTTTTATTTTATGCTTGTATTCTCTTCTTTTTGGTTTTTGTGAATCTATTGTATGTTTTTGATTTGTGGTTACCCTGTTTTTCAAGTATGTTAACCCCTTCCTATATCTGCTTGCTTTAGACTGATAGTCATATGGGCTCGAACACATTCTAAAGAAAGAATCTACATTTTCTTACTCTCCTCCTCCATGTTTTATGTTTTTGATGTCCTCTTTTACATCTTCATGTTTATCCTGTTGCTGTTCCTTGTGTTTATCATTGCTTTCACAATTTTTTTTCCTTTTTGATATGTATACTGGCTTATTTAAGTGATTTACTTTCCAATTGTGATTTCCTCTTTCCTATATCTTCTTGCTTCATTTCGAATTAGAGAAGACCTTTCAATATTTCTTTTAGGATGGGTTTAGTATTGCTGTATTCTTTTAGTTTTTGCTTGTCTAAGAAATTCTTTATCCCTCCTTCTATTCTAAATGATAATCTTGCTGGGTAGAGTAGGTTGCAGATTTTTCCCTTTCAAGACTTTGAATATATTTTGCCATTCCCTTTTGACCCACAGCATTTCTATAGAGAAATCAGCTGATAATCTTATAGGGGTTTCCTTATAATTAACTCTATTTTTTTTTTTTTTTTTTTTTTTTTGCTGCCTTTAGAATCCTCTCTTTATCTTTAACTTTTGCCATTTTTATTATAGGTCTTGGTATAGGTCTGTTTGGGTTCATCTTGTTTGGGACCCTCTGTGCTTCCTGTATCTGGATATCTGTTTCCTTCTTTAGGTTTGGGGAGTTTTCAGCCATAATTTCTTCAAATACATTTTCCATCCCCTTTTCTCTTTCTTCTCCTTCTGGAATCCCTATTATGCATAAATTGGCACACTTTATATTATTCCATAGGTCTCTTATATTGTTTTCATTTGGCTTTCTGTCTGTTCTTCTGATTGGGTGATTTCCATTATTCTATCTTCCAGATCACTTATTCATTCTTCTGCATTATTCATTCTGCTATTCATTGCCTTTAGCTCAGCTTTCATCTCAGCAAATGAAGTTTCTAATTTTTCTTGGCTCCTCCTTATAGTTTCTAGTTCCTTTTTACAGTAATCTGCATTTCTGTTGATAACCTTTCTTAATTCCTTCAGTATTTTCATTACTTCCTTTTTGAACTTGGTGTCTATTAGACTGTAGAGGTCCGTTTCATTGTTTGTTCCTTCATGGGAATTCTCTTAGTCTTTTAACTGGGAGTGGTTCCTCTGCTTCTTCATTTTACTTATATTTCTCTTACTCTGTGAGTTTAGGAGAAACAATTATCTACCGTAGTCTTGGAAGGCTATTCATATGTGGGAGCATCCCTGCATAGCTTGTATGGGTTTAATATATTTGTTGCAAGGGCTGCTTTTAGTTTGGGTGCTTGCTGCCTCTTTCCTCAGTGTGTGTTGGCCATTATTCCCTTGCTAGGGGGTGTGCAGGTGTGGCGGCCCACGCGTGCTCCTGGGGCCCACGCCAGGTGGGGGCAGTGATTGGTGCCTGCTTCCATTTCTCTCTGCAGCAGCAGCGCTGGCCCATGCCTGCCTCTGGAGCCTGTGATGGTAGTGGCAGCTTGTGCCCGCCCCCAGAGCTCATGTAGACAGTGACCTGTTGCCTGAGTGCATGCACAGGGAAAGAAGCTCCTATGGTGGTCCTGCCCCTCTCCTCGTGTGCCCACCCCAACAATGGCTCCCTGCTTCTCTGGTGGGCCCAGGCTTCTTCCACATAAACCCTCAGTTGCCACACTCCAGCACTTTCAGTCTGTTTCCACACGGCCAACCCCAGTCCTCTCCCTGGGTGCCTGAGCTTCGGCACCCAGCCCCTACCGGGGATGAGCATCTCAGGCTGGGGAGCATGGGGTGGCGGTACTGACTGTCAGTACAGGTCCCTTTTGTTTTACCTACTGCAGACTGGTCACAGTGCTTTTCTTCGAGGCTTTGAAGCTCCCCCTCCAGGTTGATCTCCCCACCAGTGAGAGGACTTCCCAGGCTGTGGTAACCGTTCCTCCTTCACAGCTCCCTCCCTGGGTCACAGGACCCATACCAATTTTTTTCTCTTTCTTTTTTTCTTTTGTCCTACCTGCTTACATGGAGGTTTTCTTGCCCTTTAGGACGTCTGAGGTCTTCTGCCAGTAGATGTTCTGTGCAAATTGTTCCACATATAGATGTCTTTTTGATGTATTTGTGGGAGGAGGTGAGCTCCATGTTCTACTCCTCCGCCGTCTTGATCACTCTCTACTGTTAGTAATTAACACCATAAATCACCAAAGGACAGGAATTTAGAAAAGAAAGTAGGAAAAAAAATATTAGTTGGCCTCATTCTTCTCACCCTTTTTGCTCCATCCAGATCCTGTTATTAAACTTTCCTAGCGAATGCCAGGTTCTGTGTAATGTTTCTTTTATTATACTTCCTTAGTTATTGGTAATAGAATAAAACCAAAATGTCATTAGTTTTATCACTCATATATATCACGTAGTATATGACAGTACTAATACACCTAGTCTTATACTAGTGGGGAAGGGATTTCTTGGGCCTCTGCTTATATTTTTTAAATTGCATTAGAAAATCATTAAGGGACAGAGAATATCCTTTGGTTCATTGTGAAGAATTTTTTAAAAAACTATTTGTAGTCTCTCCAATCTGTTTTAAATAGGAAACTACAAAAGTTGCACTGCCTTCCTAATTCAAGCCCATTTCTTTAGGATAAAAAATAAAAAATCACAGTAAATTAAATATTGTCTACCTGGAAATGCTCCAGATTCTTGGTTCTCTGACTTTTCCCCTATTGCTCATCAATTGTTTGTTAGTATTGGAGACCAATTGCTCCTTGAAAGTGGGTCTGTGTGTTTTACTAGAGTTCTTCTCTGTCCTCTTAGGTTAATCTGCATCACTTTCCATTTTCAGCCACCAACTGTATCTGTAGCTGCAGTGACATTTTTACACTAGGAAAGATGTATGCTGCCCATCTGTCATGTAAGGACATAACGTAGTTAAACCATCTACCCCGTATCTTACTACATTGTGAGTGATGAAAACACAAAGGGAGTTGGGTTTGGTTTATCCTCGGAGAATTGGTGGCAAGAAATACTCCTTTGTATGTTATACTACCTAGAAAATGAACATTAGGTGAGCTGCCATCAACAGATTGCAGAAACACCTCTGCCAGAGGATGTGGATCTGGGCTTACAATGCCTTCAGCCTCTGTTTTGAAATTCTAAGCTCATGTATCAATGTTTTTTTTTGTTTTTTTTTTTTTGCTGCCTGCTTCTACCCATGGGCACACCCACTCGGAGGTCGCCTTGCAGTCGCAGCTAGGAGGGGCTAGCTTTTTTTTTCTCTTTTTTTTGGCTGTGCTGCTTGGCATGTGGAATCTTAGTTCCCTGACCAGGGATCAAACCTGTGCCCCTGCATTGGAAGTGCGGAGTCTTAACCATTGCACTGCCAGGGAGGTCCCATGTGTCAGTGTTTTATGCCTGACTCAGTGCATTGGGGAGACTTTCCCATGAGGTTGGACAGGGTATCAGCCTTGTTACTAATCGATTAGGGGCAAATCTCTTTACTTTATCAATGTTGGTTTACTTATCTCTAAAAAGACAGATTTAGGCTTAATCACCATTTCTAACATTCTACTTATTACTATGCCATTTACTTATGCTGCCCCGAACACAAAAATGAGACACTATTGCCTTGTTACAGGCTAGAATATGGCTGTTGAGTGGACTTTCAGTTGTACAGAAGCATCTGCCCTAATTCATCCATTGTGCTTTCTCTTCAAGACACCTACCTTTGACCAGCAGCACAAATTTGCTGTGCCCAACTTGTGACGAGGAAAACGCCTGAAAAGGGAGAATAATGACCAAGATACTTTATTTGTTTATTTGATAGATTTTCAAATAAATCACCTGTTGTCACCTGTTTTTAAGATCCGTACCTTTTGCCATGTAGCCTTATTGTATCTCCAGCTGTGGGCAGAGAACTCTTTCTTCTCCATGGATGTTGGGCTTGGCCCCTGACCTGCTTTGGCCAACAGGATGCTACCAGCTGTGCTGCAAGAGCAGAAGTTCTAGCACTATGTCGCTTGATTTTGTGCGCTCCTGCCTTTCACCCTGAGAAGAGCAAGTCCCCCATAGCTGCTGGTCCAAGGAGAATGTGAGGCTTATAGAACAGATCTAAACCCACTGTCAGACAGAAGTAGAACTGACCTGAAGACCCACGAGCAAACAAAATAAACATTTGTTGTGGTAAGCCACTGAGATTTTGAGGTTGTTACTCAGCAAAAACTGACCAGAATATATTTTTCTAGAAACTTAAAATTATACAAATAAGGATTTGGCTTTGTTTTCTCTAAAAATATACCTATCTGGAATAAGTTAAGGGGAAAAAAAGCTCTGTTTGTGTTTCCTACTTATTACGTCCATTCCTGGAGAGCATATTGTAGGGAGAAGGGTGGAGGGGAGGAGAGGAAAAGGCATGACTAAAAGGGGAAGGAGAGGGGGGAATGACTGAAGGATGTGTTCATGGGGATGGAGTGGGTTAGAAAGAGGAGACTTCAGGAGCCAGCAGCAAACTCGACCAATTTTATGGCTTGGTCCGTGGCTTCTTTGGACCTGAGAAGCTGTGTATCAGGACTGACCATCCTTTAAATGTCAGTGATTCTCAGTGCTGCGTCCTGAGCCCTCTTTCTTCTCTCGGCACACACTCTCCATGGGCAGTCTCATCAACCCACATTTTATAGGCTGTGTCTCCTGGCACAACTTTCTCTGAAGCAACAAACCTGGATATTTGGCAGTCTCTACTTAGATGGCCATAGACTCTCAAACCCAACGGTCCAAACTGAGCTTGTTAACTTCTCTGCCTGTCCTGTGCTGCTCCTTCTCTATCCTCGTCACAGTCCTCGGAAGATAACACCCTGTGCACGGTATTGGCCAAGTAAGTACTGGGATGCATGCTTGGCTTCTCCCTCTCTCAACCTCTGACAACCTGTCAAACCACCTTAAAGTTGACTGCTCTTCAGTGGTGCCCTGTTGCTGTGTAGGTAAAGTCACACCCCATAGCAGGACAGGTCTCCCTACCCCTCCTGTCTTTCCAGTAGAGCCCTGGCGAGCTTCTTCCAACTCCACAGTCTAACCATGTCCTCTTTGCTTCTGGGTTTTGTATATGCTCTTGGTTCTACTTGGCACGCCTCCCTAACTACTCTCTCCCTAAGCTGGTTTTCCTAATAACTTCTGTTTCCTCTTTAGTCTTAGTCTAGATCACTGGTTCTCAACTGGGGGTGATGTTGTCTCCAGAGAACATTTGGCTGTGTCTGGAGACATTTTGGGTTGTCACAGCTGAGGGGGTGGTACTACGGGCATCTAGGGGGTAGAAGCCAGGATGCTGCTAAACATCCTATAATGCCCCCCACATCAAAGACCCCTACAGCAAAGAATTATCTGTCCTAAAATGTCAGTAAGTGCTGAGATGCAGAAACCCTAGTCTAAATTTCACTTTCTCTTGGAAGCCTTTCCTGACCTTCCCAGAATGAGTTAGGTGCCCCTCCTCTGTGGTTTCATGCCCCTCTCCTTAGACTTTTTGTAGCCCTTCCCCTATTACACTGATATTTTCTGTTCACTTGTCTATCTCCTCTTCTACAATGTGAACTTCTGGTAGTCATTTACTGTGTTTTGTTTCTTTTTCACTTCCCAGACCCCAGCATGGTACCTGGTAATGGTGGGCATGCCATACATATTTGTTAAATGAGTAAAAAAGATGAATCCACAAAAGTAATTCTAAGAGTAAGGGTCTCACACACCACATTTTTTCCCAGAAAGCATGTTGTTTGCATGTGGTACAGTCCTGTCTTCAGAAATTCAACCAAGGCAAAGGAAACCAGCCTGGGTGATGAAAACTCAGAGTTAAGAACAATCACTCTAATTCATGCCCCTCCTGCACCACCAGGGAAAGGCATTCTTTCAGAATTCTCTTGTATATGTGGGCCACATAAAATTGCCAACCTGCCCAGGGAAATAAGTATTTGAATATTTATTTTATTTTCTAGCGGCTTCTCTTGCCAATAATATCCTGGTCATGGAACTATCCATACCCACAGTGTGATGTGTGCTGCAGGATTATTACTATTATTGTTATTACTATTATTTATATTTCCATGATCTGATTTTTTTACATTGAATAATAGTTGAAGCAGTTTGTGTCATGACTCTCTTTTTATAGGTGAAAATGCCACATAATGAAACTTAAGGCAGCACAAGCCAATATATTTCATCACCCAGCACCATAATCTATTAAGCCTGAGATATTTTCAGGGAATTGCCTTAAATCCTTTGGTGGTTTAAAGTAGCTTCAGAGGGATTAGTGGCTTAGAGGTAATTGTTATTGCTAATATTTTATTTGAAATGTCCTGTTCAGCAAAGGTAATGTGACATTTTGCTCACTGGAAATGCTATCTTCCTAGGGAAAGGGAAGAGTCAAAAGGTCAGTGCCCAGGAGAGAGAGGGCAGGAGCCTGTGAGACAAAGGACAAGGGCCAGAGCTGAGGTGACAAGCATGAGTTAGCTGAGTCAGAGCTGACTTTCCTGTGGACCTTGGAAAGCTGGAGTTTTAATTTTATGTGATTTATGAGATTAATCTAGATAGTTAATCAGCTGTAAAGAGAAACCTGAGCTTTATTTATTGTTACTATTTTTTAAAAAAAGTAAGGAGAATAAATACATTGAGGTACCGCTTTGCAGCCTTACCTTTGGAGCTCCTCAGAGGCATCTCTGTCTCTAGGCCAATGGAGCTCAAATATAGAATGCTTGAGAAATCACTTTGGGGTGCTTGTTAAAAAATAAAAATTCCTTGGGCTCTACTTCCATCAACTCTGATTCTGTAGTTCCGAGATGGACCCAAATCTTCATTTTAACCAGAGAGATCCAGGGGATTCTGATGCAGGGTTTCGTAATGCCTAGAGAAACATTGGATTAACCCACCTCTTTCTTGCCCATGATACCATATTTCTCAAATTTCTATCTATGACCCAAATGCATCATTTGAGTTCTAGACCCATATATCAAAATGGCATTCAAAATCTTCAAGGCATTGAAGATACTTTAAACTTAGCCTGTCCAAACCCAAATGATCTGCTCTTCTAGTATTTCCTACCCAGTGAATGGCATCAGCACTCATCCAGTTCTACAACACAAAAATGTAGATGTCACCTCCCTTGCTCTTCCAATATCCACTCCGTCATTGCCATCATGCTGGCCCCAGCTCCCATCATCTCTTGCCTGGACCACAGCAATAGCTGACTAGTAGCTCTTTTCAGTCACTCTTTAATCTGCTCTCCTAAGTGAGCCAGAGGGACCTTAGCAAGATGTAATGTTTTAGTGTTGCTCTGCTCCCAGTGAAAACACTCCAGTGACTTCCCATTTCCTCTTGGATTGGGACAAAAGTCCTTTCTTTGGCTTAAAGAGCTTCTTGGTGGTAACCACCTGACCACCACTGCAGTCTCGTCTTATACAACTCTCTCCCTGGCTCCCTGTTCTAGCCACACTGCCTTTCTTTTCTTCCACAAAAGTGCCACACAAACCCCTAGCACAGGGTATTCCTTTGCCCTGAGCCAGTTTTTTCCTTTGGTCCACTCCCGTTCACTTTGCCTAGTGACCATCTACATCTCCTGCAGATGACATACCACATTTTACTTTTGTGATCTTCTCCTAACCTAGCTCAGATTCCCTTATGATATACCATTGAACAACCATACATTTTTTGTAATGGTACCTTTAGTTTTGTGACTGTTTGATTAATGCCTACGTTGCCCTAGACTGTAAGGTCCACAAAGTTGACAGTTAGGTCTGTTTCTGCTCTCCCTTGTAGCCCTAGTGTCTCTCACAATGCTAGATGCATGGAGGTGCTCAATAAATGTTTATTGAGTGAGTGAGTGTTGAATGACTGACTGTGTATTGTGTGAGACATATTGTTGAAAGAATAATTTCATTTGAATTTCTTTAGACAGAAGAATCAGAGTAAACATTTAGAGTTATACACTGGAGGCTTTAGGCAAAGTAAAATGGAGCAGTAATGTCATTAGCTAGATAATTAAGGCGAGTAGGACAATATAATCATGATATTTAAGCACAACTGTTAAGTATACATAAACTGACTTCCACCAGGGAGGGGATGTGCTGGTAGTAGAGACTGAGGCTCTCTGAAGAGTCAGGTCCTCAATGCCCTCTAGACTAACCAAGGAGTTTCGTGAGAGATCTAGAGATTTTAGACCTGTTATATTCATCAAAGAATTTCCTAGGTTTTGGCATCATGGTGCAAGTCAGTAATAGGGTTCCAAATTGCTCCTCTTTATATGGACCATTTAAGAGCTTCTAAATGAAGCCATGTGGATGACAGGGTCTTGGTGCTCCCACTGGGTGTCAGGCCTGAGCCTCTGAGGTGGGAGAGCCGAGTTCAGGACATTGGTCCACCAGAGACCTCCTGGCTCAACGTAATATCAAATGGCGAAAGCTCTTCCATAGATCTCTGTCTCAATGCTAAGACCCAGCTCCACTCAACGACCAGCAAGCTACAGTGCTGGACACCCCATGCCAAACAATTAGCAAGACAGGAACACAACCCCACCCATTAGCAGAGAGGCTGCCTAAAATCATAATAAGGTCACAGACACACCCAAAACACACCACTGGACGTGGTCCTGCCCACCAGAGAGACAAGATCTCATCCACCAGAACACGAGCACCAGGCCCCTCCACCAGGAAGCCTACACAACCCACTGAACCAACCATAGCCACTGGGGGCAGACACCAAAAACAACAGGAACTACGAACCTGCAGCCTGTGAAAAGGAGACCCCAAACACAGTAAATTAAGCAAAATGAGAAGGCAGAGAAACACACAGCAGATGAAGGAGTAAGGTAAAAGCCCACCAGACCATACAAATGAAGAGCAAATAGGCAGTCTACCTGAAAAAGAATTCATAATAATGATAGTAAAGATGATCCAAAATCTTGGAAATAGAATGGAGAAAATACAAGAAACATTGAACAAGGACCAGAAGAACTAAAGAGCAAACAAACAATGATGAACAACACAATAAATGAAATTAAAAATTATCTAGAAGGAAACGAAGAGCAGAATAAATGAGACAGAAGAAGGGATAACTGACCTGGAAGATAAAATAGTGGAAATAACTACCATAGAGCAGAATAAAGAAAAAAGAATGAAAAGAATTGAGAACAGTCTGAGAGACCTCTGGGACAACAATAAATGCACCAACATTTGAATTCTAAAGGTCCCAGGAGAAGAAGAGAAAAAGAAAGGGACTGAGAAAACATTGAAGAGATTATAGTTGAAAACTTCCCTAATATGGGAAGGGAAATAGTCAATCAAGTCCAGGAAGCGCAGAGTCCCATACAGGATAAATCCAAGGAGAAACATGCTAAGACACATATTAATCAAACTATCAAAAATTAAATACAAAGAAAAAATATTAAAAGCAACAAGGGAAAAACAACAAATAACATATAAGGGAATCCCCATAAGGTTAACAGCTGATCTTTCAGGAGAAACTCTGCAAGCCAGAAGGGAGTGGCAGGACATATTTAAAGTGATGAAAAGGAAAAACCTACAACCAAGATTACTCTATCCAGCAAGGATCTCATTCAGATTCAATAGAGAAATTAAAACCTTGACAGACAAGCAAAAGCTAAGAGAATTCAGCACCACCAAACCAGCTTTACAACAAATGCTAAAGGAACTCATCTAGGCAGGAAACACAAGAGAAGGAAAAGACCTACAATAACAAACCCAAAACAATTAAGAAAATGGTAATAGAAACATACATATTGATAACTACCTTAAAGGTAAATGGATTAAATGCTCCAACCAAAAGACATAGTCTGGCTGAATGGATACAAAAATAAGACCGGTATATATTGCTGTCTACAAGGGACCCACTTCAGACCTGGGGACACATACAGACAGAAAGTGAGGGGATGGAAAAAGATATTCCATGCAAATGGAAATCAGAAGAAAGCTAGAGTAGCAATTCTCATATCAGACAAAGTAGACTTTAAAATAAAGACCATTATAAGAGACAAAGAAGGACACTTCATAATCAAGGGGTCAATCCAAGAAGAAGATATAACAATTGCCAATATGTATGCACCCAGCATAGGAGCACCTCAATACATAAGGCAAATGCTAACAGCCATAAAAGGGGAAATTGATAGTAACACAATCATAGTAGGGGACTTTAACACCCCACTTTCACCAATGGACAGGTCATCCAAAATGAAAATAAATAAGAAAACAAGCTTTAAACGACTCATTAAACAAGATGGACTTAATTGATATTTATAGGACATTCCATCCAAAAACAACAGAATACACTTTCTTCTCAAGTGCTCATTCAACATTCTCTGGGATAGATCATATCTTGGGTCACAAATCAAGCCTTGATAAATTTGAGAAAATTGAAATCATATCAAGTATCTTTTCTGACCACAATGCTATAAGACTAGATATCAATTACCGGAAAAGAACTGTAAAAAATACAAACACATGGAGGCTAGAGAATACACTACTAAATAACCGAGAGATCACTGAAGAAATCAAAGAGGAAATCAAAAAATACCTAGAAACAGATGACAATGAAAACACAACAACCCAAAACCTATGGGATGAAGCAAAATCAGTTCTAAGAAGGAAATTTATAGCAATACAATCCTACCTCAAGAAACAAGAAACATCTCAAACAACCTAACCTTACATCTAAAGCAATTAGAGAAAGAAGAACAAAAAAGCCCCAAAGTTAGCAGAAGGAAAGAAATCATAAAGATCAGATCAGAAATAAATGAAAAAGAAATGAAGGAAATGATAGCAAAGATCAATAAAACTAAAAGCTGGTTCATTGAGAAGATAAACAAAATTGATAAACCATTAGCCAGGCTCATCAAGAAAAAAAGGGAGAAGACTCAAATCAATAGAATTAGAAATGAAAAAGGAGAAGTAACAACTGACACTGCAGAAAAAGAAAGGATCATGAGAGATTACTACAAGCAACTATATACCAAATAAAATGGACAACCTGGAAGAAATGGACAAATTCTTAGAAAAGCACAACCTTCCGAGACTGAACCAGGAAGAAATAGAAAATATAAACAGACCAATCACAAGCATTGAAATTGAAACTGTGATTAAAATCTTCCAACAAACAAAAGCTCAGGACCAGATGGCTTCACAGGTGAATTCTATCAAACATTTAGAGAAGAGCTAACACCTATCCTTCTCAAACTCTTCCAAAATATAGCAGAGGGAGGAATACTCCCAAACTCATTCTATGAGGCCACCATCACCCTGATATCAAAACCAGACAAAGATGTCACAAAAAAAGAAAACTACAGACCAATATCACTGATGAACATAGGTGTAAAAATCCTCAAGAAAATACTAGCAAACAGAATCCAACAGCACATTAAAAGGGTCATACACCATGATCAAGTGGGGTTTATCCTATGAATGCAAGGATTCTTCAATATATGCAAATCAATCAATGTGATAAACCATATTAACAAATTGAAGGAGTAAAACCATATGATCATTTCAATAGATGCAGAAAAAGCTTTCGACAAAATTGAACACGCATTTATGATAAAAACCCTCCAGAAAGTAGGCATAGAGGGAGTTTACCTCAACATAATAAAGGCCATATATGACAGACCCACAGCCAACATCATTCTCAATGGTGAAAAACGGAAACCACTTCCACTAAGCTCAAGAGCAAGACAAGGTTGCCCACTCTCACCACTGTTATTCAACATAGTTTTGGAAGTTTTAGCCACAGCAATCAGAGAAGAAAAAGAAGTAAAAGGAATCCAAATCGGAAAAGAAGAAGTAAAACGGTCACTATTTGCAGACCACATGATACTATACATAGAGAACCCTAAAGAGCTACCAGAAAACTACTAGGACTAATCAATGAATTTGGTAAAGTAGCAGGATATAAAATTAGTGCACAGAAATCTCTTACATTCCTATACACTAAAGATGAAAAATCTGAAAGTAAAATTAAGGAAACACTCCCGTTTACCATTGCAACAAAAACAATAAAATACCTAGGAATCAAACCTACCTAAGGAGACAAAAGACCTGTATGCAGAAAACTATAAGACACTGATGAAAGAAATTAAAGATAATACCAACATATGGAGAGATATACCATGTTCTTGGATTGGAAGAATCAACACTGTGAAAATGACTGTACTACCCAAAGCAATCTACTGATTCAATGCAGTCCCTATCAAACTACCAATGGCATTTTTTCACAGAACTAGAACAAAAAATTTCACAATTGGTATGGAAACACAAAAGACCCCAAATAGCCAAAGCAATCTTGAGAAAAAAAACAGAGCTGGAGGATTCAGGCTCCCTGATTTCAGACTATACTACAAAGCTACAGTAATCAAGACAGTATGGTATTGGCACAAAAACAGAAATATAGATCAATGGAACAGGATAGAAAGCCAGAGATAAACCCACACATCCATGGTCACCTTATCTTTGATAAAGGAGGCAAAAATATACAATGGAGAAAAGACAGCCTCTTTAATAAGTGGTGCTGGGAAAACTGGACAGCTACATGTAAAAGAATGAAATTAGAACACTCCCTAACACCATGCACAAAAATAAACTTCAGATGGATGAAAGATCTAAATGTAAGGCCAGACACTATAAAACTCTTAGAGGAAAACGTAAGCAGAACACTCTATGACATAAATCACAGCAAGATGCTTTATGACCTACCTCCTAGAGAAATGGAAATAAAAACAAAACTAAACAAATGGGATGTAATGAAACTTCAAAGCTTTTTCACAGCAAAGGAAACCATAAAGAAGACGAAAAGAAAACCCTCAGAATGGGAGAAAATATTTGCAAATGAAGAAACTGACAACGGATTAGTCTCCAAAATATACAAGCAGCTCATGCAGCTCAATATCAAAAAAAACCACAAAAAACACAAAACCCAATCCAAAAATGGGCAGAAGAGCTAAAGAGACATTTCTCCAAAGAAGATATACAGATTGCCAGCAAACACATGAAAGGATGCTCAACATCACTAATCATTAGAGTAATGCAAATGAAAACTACAGTGAGGTATCACCTTACAGCAGTTAGAATGACCATCATCAAAAAGTCTACAAACAATAAATGCTGGAGAGGGTGTGGAGAAAAGGGAACCCTCTTGCATTGTTGGTGGGAATGTAAATTGATACAGCCACTATGGAGAACAATATGGAGGTTCCTTAAAAAACTAAAAGTAGAACTACCATACGACCCAGCAATCCCACTACTTCACATATACCTGGAGAAAACCATAATTCAAAAAGAGTTATGTATGACAGTGTTCATTGCAGCACTGTTTACAATAACCAGGACATGGAAGCCACCTAAGTGTTCATCGACAGATGAATGGATAAAGAAGATGTGGTACATATATAGAATGGAATATTACTCAGACATAAAAAGAAACAAAATTGAGTTATTTATAGTGAGGTGGATGGACCTAAAGTCTATCATACAGAGTGAAGTAAGTCATAAAGGGAAAAACAAATACAGTATGCTAACACATATATATGGAATCTAAAAAAAATGGTTCTGAAGAACCTAGGGGCAGGACAGGAATAAAGACGCAGATGTAGAGAATGGACTTGAGGACACGGGGAGGGGGAAGGGTAAGCTGGGACGAAGTGAGAGAGTAGGATTGACATATATACACTACCAAACGTAAAATAGATAGCTAGTGGGAAGCAGCCACATAGCATAGGGAGATCAGCTCAGTGCTTTGTGACCACCTAGAAGAATGAGATAGGGAGGGTGGGAGGGAGATGCAAGAGGGAAGGGATATGGGAATATATGTATACGTATAGCTGATTCACTTTGTGATACAGCAGAAACTAACACAACATTGTAAAGCAATTATACTCTAGTAAAGATGTTAAAAAAAAAAAAGTATACATAAACTTTGTACCTTGGCATATACTTTTAAGCTTTAGTTAACTTCCCAGTGACAGAGGGATGGGATATTTAAAAAAATAATAGTGATCCTGATTAAGAAATCCTCAGATTTCACTCAGCATTAAGAGTATTTAGAATAATGAATGCATTTTGATTTATTATATAGAGTCTGATGTCAGGTCTTATTTTGCTAGGCCATTTTCCTCAAAATAATATTAATCCAATTTATGATAAGGGCTCTAAGGGGCTTACTGTCCCTCTCTGAGAATCCTTTATGCCTATCGTCACACTGATTCTTAAAAGTAAGATCAGTTTTAGAAGTCTTGAAGCTATTGAAATCTTCTGGATATGTAACAACTGGGTGCATCTGTTAAATGGGTCAGCATTTTAGGTCAGCCAGACTCTGTGTATCACTGGGGACTGTCATTTACCAGTTACAACTCTGTCTTTATGGCAGGGGTCCCCAACCCCTGGGCTGTGGACTGGTACCGGTCCGCTGCCTGTTAGGAACTGGGCTGCATGGCAGTAGGTGAGCGGTGGGTGAGCGAGCAAAGCTTCATCTGCCACTCCCCATTCCTTCCCATCGCTCGCATTACCTCCTGAACCATCGCTTGCATTACCACCTGAACCATCCCCACCCCCAACCCCAGTCTGTGGAAAAATTGTCTTCCGCAGAACCGGTCCCTGGTGCCAAAAATGTTGGGGACCGCTGCTTTATGGTGTTTTCCTCAAGGAAGGCCAAAGCTTTTCAAATAGAAATCACAAACTCAAGAGATGGAAGAGAGGCAAATACAAAAAGGGGAAGAGGTCAGTAAAAAATAACAAGTGGAGAGGATGGCATAGGATAAGATCCCATAAAATAAATAATGTATGTGACACTATTATAGCTAAAGAATATGCTAAAAAATTGGAAACACTTTGAATCTCTATTTCTAATATTGCAGAACTCAACCCCAAAGGAGAAAATAATCCATTCACCATTCTTGCATTTTAAGGAAGACACTTCCCCACTTCCACAGTGTCTGAAGGAGCTCCTAGTTCCTGGTTGCTGTCTGTCAGAACCTGATGGAACTGGTTTCAAAACTGCATCAAGGTAGTGAAGATGAAGAATGGGTCTAACATTTTTGGTTGTGTGTCTGTTATGTGCCTGACACTGTGCTAGACCCTTTTACATAGATGTGGGTTTGTAAACTGGCCAAACAGAGAATCTTTACTCTGGAAGGTTTTTCTTTGGGGAATCTGAGAAGCCCAGGAGAAAATTCCTAAATAGACTGACTTAGAGGACTCACCAAGAAACGCACAGATCAGCATATGTAGGATAAGACCCCACACTGACAGGCTCTCCTGCATGTCCTGTGTCTCCAAGTAGCTCTTTGGTGCTCCCCTCTGACTAGAAGAGGACAGACAAGGAGCATAAGACATTGGGGACTGTCTATATGTAAAAGACAGAGGCCAGCATCACAGGAGAAAAGTAATTTGTAGGGAAAAAAGACCATGCATAGATCTAAAAACCTGAAAAAATAATCTGTTTGAAAAAAATTAAAGAAGATATTGTATCTATGAAACAAGAATAACATAGTATAAAAAAAGGATAAAAAATCAGAAAACAAAAAAGAGTTCCTGGAAATAAAAAAATGATACCAGATGTAAAAATTCAATAGAAGGTCAAAAGATAAAATGAGTAAGTCTCCCAGAAGTATTAAAAACATATAGGGAAGATTGGAGAGAAATGATAAGAGAATTAGAGGATCATTTCAGGATGCCCAAATCCCAATAAAAGTTATTCTAGAAAGAAAGAACAAGTAAAATGGGAAAATTATTTTTAAAATTTTCAAGAATCGAAGGACATAGTTTTGTTATTATTCTTTCGATCAAAAGAATACATCTAGTGCCCAACATATGACCCACAACAAACCATATTCTTACAAAATTTTCAGAACACTGAGAACAAGAGAAAAGATAAAAGCTTTTAAGAAAGAAAAACAATTTATTTACAAAAGATCAAGAATAGGATTGGCATCAGAATTCTCAATAGTTACACTAGACACCTGCAGAAAATGGAGAAATACCTTCAAAATTCTGAGGGAAAATGATTTCAAACCTGAAATTATATATCCAAATGAACGACTGATTTAGGATAAAGACATTTTTCAATGTGCAAGGCCTCCATTTTTCTCTGATGCATCAATTTTCTAGGAAATCACTGGAGATAGTATAACATGAGGTAGTAAACCAAGATAGAAGAGATGGAATCCAGGAAACAGAAGACCAACATAAGATGGTGGCAAAGGAAAGTCCACGGTTACCATGGAGAGAAATTCTAGAAAAATACCATGCACCAGGTGTAGAGGACAACTGGGGGCTAGAGCAGGTCAGGAATTGCTGGGAAAGATGTTTCCAAGAAGACGAAATTAAGAGACTACATGCTGTGTCTGAATGTTCTGCGAGAGGTTTAGACTCCTGGGGAGAGTTCGGGGTTACTAATTCACTTGAGGATAAAAAGTTATGCAAGAAAAGAAATAAAAACCCAGAAGTTTTATAGTTACAATAACGTCAGTATTAAAAATTCCAACCAAAGTTATGGCATAGCTCTATAGCTGTGATTAGCACAGTTGGGAGATGGGAAAGGCACATGGGTGAGCAGGGAGGAGTGAGGCAGCTGGAGAGAGTGGGAAGTGAATAGATAATGTCTAAAATGGAAAGATCAAGAAGAAATAGTTTGGTAACGAGGGTATAAATACCGGAAGAGTGATCGCAATGATTGTTTTAGAGAACCATGTATGTCTTTAAATTGTGTGTGTGTGTGTGTGTGTGTGTGTGTGTCTTTCATGAAAAGTGAGAACTGAGTCAAAAATACAAGGAAAGCATTTTGGAAAGCAAATTGATAAGAAAGTGAAACGTTTCTTTAATGGGGAAGTGATGCTTGTTCCAAAGAGGTCAAGGTTGGGTACGTGTGCACATGGCTGGGTAGCTCTTCCTCTGTGAGGTACTTGGTTGTATAACTCTCCATAGGCACATTTCTAAACATCTTTGTGACTAGGGTGTTTTAATAATTCTACAGTCTTAATCAAGGCAGAGGCACTTCATCACCAGGGAAAGATGCCTAGAGCTTTGATGATAAGAAATTAATGGATATGCTCATTGCTCAGGACCTCCTTTCATCCACTAAGAAATAGTATTGAAAGCTGATACATGTTAAATTCTTTGCTGATTAAAAAAAGTAATAATAGGTCTTTGTGTTGTGCTGCAGAGTTACCTTTGGCTAAAATCATCCTCTTGGCCATTTATCACTTTGCTCCCCAAGCCCTGGACTCAGGTGGGAAGTGGATTGAGCCCTCTGTAAACCCCATTAATTACAGATACACAAGACATATCTTCTTTTATTTTCTTTTCTCCAAAAGGCAAACTGATTTGTTCTCTTTTCTACGACCTACACAAAGTAATCTTCCCAAGTAATATTAACATTTAGAATACACAGTCCCTCAGATGATCATTGGACCCATGACTTACTCATCCCAAGCACCGGATATTAATAACATTTTAAAAACATCCATGCCTGGCTTCCTGAGGTCTCTCTAGAGACTCAAGGAGAACACTGAAAATACAGAAAACTTACTTTGCTCTTGAGGAGACTTTGTAAGAGCAGTTTTTTCAAAGATTAGAAGATTCTTGAATATTTTTGCCGTATAGATTTGTGGATGGGTTGAACTACAGTCATTTTCATTAACTGCCTGGTCCTATATGCTTTATTTGGCCACATTCCTATAGAAGGCATTCACCTAATACCCATGTACATGATAGAATAATAAAATGCAAGGACCAAGATAGGCCCACAAACTGGCTGATAGAGGGGGGTATTCTCAATTTCTGGCTGTCTGGGCCAGGCAGAGGCAGTATCTGGCCTCTTTAGATTCTAAGTGGGAGATGGGCAGCTGGATTTACCAACCCACCAACACCCTACACAATACCAAAGAAGGAGTTCTATAAAAGGAATCCCAATGAAGTTAGGAAGGGGGAATGGATGCTGGAAAACCAATAAGTGACACATATACATAACAACACTCCTTTCCTCCCAATCCCAGATACCTGTATAACCAGCAATTAATAAACCCTTAAAAAGTGGTAGTTGATAAAGGTTTAAAGAATTAACCTTAAAAGTTTGCAACAAATATTTATTAAGCATGAGTAATTCACTTAGTCTTCCCAATAACTCAATAAAGTAGAATTTACAATCCCCTTTTAAGGTGAGAAAACTGAGGCTTGTACAGACAAAAATCATTTTCTCAAGGTCACCCAAATAATAAATGAAGAAGCTGGAGTTCAGTCTAATTTCTGTTTGAATCCAGACTGACACTGGTGCTATAGTAATGGTAAGTCCCCAAATCGAGTGGGGCAAACGTAACTGACCTGATGTTTTTAGGGAAAAAAATTACCACACTAATTAACCCACAGTAATTTTGTGGGCCTGCATAAGAAATTTTTAAAAATTGAGACTAAACTTGAAAGAACTAGTTCTATTTGCCACAGGTCATGAGACACATGCAATAAACAGGGAAAAAACATTTAACTAGTTTATTCAAGACTAAAGAGAAACTGGATTTCCCTAGGATCTTCCATCAGGAGAATCAGTAGAGTGTGTGCAGGGAACATTCAAGTTTGTTGCATGACATGAACAAAGATGTGACCAGACTTTCAATATTCTTCAGGTCCATGCTCTTCACCACTGGCAGTTATGAGTTAACGTGGAAACAGAGGCCAAGTGTAGAGACTTATGTTCCTTATTGTGGACACAGGACCAGGTCAGGGAGACCTATTTTTTTAAAGAGCTCTAAGCTTCCAAAAAGCTTCCCAAAGCTTTTGGAATTCCATGCATAACCTTACTGATGAACCATGCTATTGGACAAATTTAATTTGAAACTAAGAGGGAAAAATAGAGCCTGGTACAGTTATTTCTGGAAGTATGAGCTTACAGATATAAACTAGAGGTGTGTGGGTTAAATTGGTGGTGCCTGGGAGTGCCAGTCATTGCTCATTGTAGAAATGCCCTAAGCCTGCGAAGTAACACTTTTTTTTTTTTTTTAAGTTGCATAGTTTTTTGGTAGAAATGAAGTCACAGTTTTGGAGCAGATTCACCGGTAGTGTTGTACAAGCTTTGAGTCTCTACAGGTATCCTTAGAACTTGAACTTCAGGGGAGAGAAATCGTCAACCACCTGTCCTAGCAATGTGGCTGTAACCACCTGTCCTAGCAATGTGGCTGTTTCTCCAGGGACTGATGAGCAGAGCGTGAACTGGGCCGACCAGGCAGCCCTTAGAATTTGGGTCTGTATGAACCTCAGAGCTAACCCCAAATTTCTAATGATGTAGTCAAATTCTAGACAATATTTGGGTCTATCTGGGCCTGTGAAAATAACGTCCTCTTAAAGAAACCAATGCCATTAAAGCTGAGATGCCAACTTAGAATCAGAATTGAGGTAAGCTCTGTAGGGATAAAGCCTCCAGTTCTTGAAAACAGTCTAATTTAGTATCTTACTTTACAATATTCTTATTAACTGGACAAAAAATTCTCAAAGATGAGTGAATAAACTGATTTTGTAATATTTTCATATGCTATTAAAATTTGAATTTTTAGTAGTTTACAGGATTTATGCGTAACCATTTTGTCAATTTAAAAAGCCATGTGACTACACACACACATACGTTTCTGATTGCACGAGTCATTATTTGAAAGTGCCCTTTGCCACACAGTTTTTACTTAGCTACCTTAAGATTAAATCTGCTAGTGGTTAAGAATCCGCCTGCCAATGCAGGGGACACAGGTTCAATCCCTGGTCTGGGAAGATCCCACATGCCATAGAGCAACTAAGCCCATGTGCCACAACTACTGAGCCTGCGCTCTAGAGCCTGTGAGCCACAACTACTGAAGCCCACTCGCCTAGAGCCCATGCTCTGCAACAAGAGAAGCCACCACAATGAGAAGCCTGCGCACCGCAACGAAGAGTAGTCCCCGCTTGCCGTGGCTAGAGAAAGCCTGTGCACAGCAACGAAGACCCAACGCAGCCAAAAATAAATAAATAAAAATAAATTAATTTTAAAAAAAAGTACTTTCCTTAAAAAAAAAAGATTAAATCTGCTAACAGCAAATATCTACACAAGTTTTCTCAATTTTAATAGATACCCTTGAAACCAGAAATACTTTTAAGGCTCCAAACCATGCATTTTTGCAGTGTGTTCTTGGGCTTTGTGTTGCTGGAAGACATATTTTTGGGGGCAGTTCCACCACGGGGGCAGACAGGCTTGTCAATGAAGTCACTCTATTTCACATTCCTGAAAAGTCTCAGTTTCTTTGTAATATGTCAGGTGGAGAAAATGAGGCATAGGAAAATCATATCTGTTATTCGCTTTCATAGCATCCTCAGGTTTTCTTCATAACACTTACTGAAATTATAACTAAGGAGCTATGTTCATAAAGTGTTTAGTGCCTGTCTCCCGTTAGAGTATAAATTCTGTGAGTGTGGGGTCTGTGTCTGTGTTGTACATGCTATATTCCCATTGAGCCCAGTTCCTGAAACTTGAAATGCGGTCAGTAATTGGTTAAATAAATGAATGAACAAAGGGAGGAAGTGACCTGTTCAAGGACACATAGAATCAACAGCTGAAGGGAAGAAGAGGGTTGGCTGTGAAAGGAACTTAGAGTAAAAGTCCCAAATTAGAGCTTTTCTCTCGAAATGGAAATAGGGTTATTTGAAAAAAACTCCTTTGGGTCAAACATCATTTTATTTTGTAAAATAATCGTTTAACTTACAATGTTAAAGGTAAGCTTATAAATAGAATTCAATAACTTGGGACTTTCCTGGTGGTGCAGTGGTTAAGAATCTGCCTGCCAATGCAGGGGACACGGGTTCCAGCCCTGGTCCAGGATGATCCCACATGCTGCGGAGCAACTAAGCCCCTGCGCCATAGCTACTGAGCCTGCACTCTAGAGCCCGTGAGCCACAACTACTGAGGCCGCGTGCCACAACTACTGAAGCCTGTGCGCCCATAGACGGTGCTGCGCAACAAGAGAAGCCACTGCAATGAGAAGCACACACACCGCAATGAAGAGTAGCCCCCGCTCGCCTCAACTAGAGAAAGCCCGCGCACAGCAACGAAGATCCAACACAGCCAAAAATAAATAAATAAATAAATTTTAAAAAAAAGAATTTAATAACTTGATAAAATAGTTCTGTACTCAATGCCAGGCCTGGTTGGAGTGAGTATTGAGGACTAGAAAAGTTATTGTTATTCAGTAATAATATGATGTTACTTACCATATTATTAAACAAAAACTTGTATACCAATATTCATTAAGCATTATTCATTATAATGTTTCTCAAAGTGGAAACAATCCAAATGTGCATCAACTGATAATGGATAAACAAAATGTGATATATACACATCATGGAATATTCTTTAGCCATAAAAAGGACTGAAGTACTGATTCATGCTACAACATGGATGAACCTTGAGGACATTATGCTAAGTAAAAGAAACCAGCCCCAAAAGGCCACATGTTATATTATTTTACTCTTGGGAAATGTGCAAATTCATGGAAACGTGAACAAATTATTAGTTGCCTGGAGCTGGGGGAGAAGGCAAAATGGAGAGATTGCTTAATGGGTATGGGGTTTCTTTTTGATCTGAAAGTGTTCTGGAATTAGATAGTCATTGCACAACATTGTGAATGTACTAAAAGCCACTGAGTTGTACACTTTAAAATGGTTAAAATGGTGAATTTTATGTTATGTGAATTTTACCTCAATTGAAAAAAAACCAAATGATTAAAAAAAAAAGCCATATTAACGTATCTATTTACTTTGCAATGGTATTTGGAGGAGGAGGAATGGAAATGCAAATTGTTTTTAAAACATAGGTTTAAAGACTTTTTTTGGCTGGGAACTAATTTTCAATGTATGAAAAACATGGCCTTAATTGAAAAATAGGTTAGTCAATCTAGGCTCTTTTCTTCGTTCATTCATCATTATGATGGCAAATAGCAGTGTCTATTAAATAAATTGCAGTATCTAGCTTGGCCTCTCTGGGTTAAGACTGCAACTCAGCCACCTAACACATTAACTTTGGCAAGTTAGCTAGCCTCTCTGTATCTCACTTTCTTCATCTGAAAAATGAGTATAATAATAGTGCCTACCTTTGTACTCCTAATGAGATAGTGTATCAGTGTATTTCAATCCTTGACTGCGTGTTAGGGTGCTGACTTCTTTTTTCTTTTTTTTAATGACGAGTTCCCAGGTGATTCTAATGGACAGCCAGGATAGAGAACCACTAATGTATAAAAGGCATTGCAGCAACATGTCTGGCACGTGGTAAGCAGTAAATAAATGGTAGTTTAATAATGTTGTTAAGGACTTATCAATTATATTATTTTATAAGATTCAAGTGTATCTGCTATAGCATAAAAAGTGATGTGGGAGGCCTGGGTAAAAGGATGTAGGAGGAAGAAATATATTTCCACAGAAATTTATATTTTATTTAACAAAGAGCATTATACCATCTACAGTAGATTCTTGTATTTTAGTAGAAGCTCCTTGAATTTTGTTTTTGTTTCTTTTTAAATTTTATTGAAGTATAGTTGATTTACAATGTTGTGTTAACTTCTCCTGTACAACAAAGAGATTCATATATACATATACATAATATATATATATTGTTTTTCATATTCATTTGAATTTTGTTTAATGGAATTTCCCTATACAGCTAATTCACCTAACATATTTGAAATACCCCTTATTTATTAGCAAATTGTATGTTCTCAAAAATCATTCTCTTGCTTTGGTGTGCTTCATTGGTGTGAAAGTATCGTTTTTTAAATAATAAGGATAAAACTCTTAAACACAAAAATACAAAACTTCGGTAATTATGTGCAGATAAAATACAGTGTTATGGACTGATGTTTGTGTCCCTCCAAAATTCATATGTTGAAATCCTAACCCCCAGTGTGATGGTATTAGGAGGTAGGGCCTTTGGGAGGTGATTAGGTCATGAGCGTGGAGCCCTCGTGAATGGGATTAGCACCCTTATGAAAGGGACCCCACAGAGCTCTTCAGCCTTTCTGCCACGTGAGGACACAGTTAGAAGCCAGCCATCTGCAGCCTGGAAGAGGGCCCTCCCCGGAACCCGACGATGCTCATACCCTGATTTCAGACTTCTGGCCTCAAGAACTGTGGGAGGGACAGTTTTGAGGGCATTAGCCCACTGTGGCCCCCTTGGCCTGGCAAAGCAATAAGGCTATTCTTTTCTACTTCCCCCCAGCCCCCACAAAAAAAAAAAAAAGAACTGTGGGAAACAAATTTTTGTTGTCTATAAGCCACCCAGTCTATGTTATATATATCACATCTTTTTTATCTATTCATCTGTTGATGGACACTTAGGTGGCTTCCGTATCTTGCAATTGTAAATAATGCTGCTATAAATATTGGGGTGCATGTATCTTTTTGAATTAGTGTTTTTGGGTTTTTTTGGATATATACCCAGGAGTGGAATTGCGTGGTCATATGGTAGCTCTGTTTTTAGTTTTTTGAGACACCTTCATTCTGTTTTCCCCAGTGGTGGCACCAATTTACATTCCCACCAACAGTGTACAAGGGTTCCCTTTTCTCCAAATCCTCACCAACATGTGTTATTTGTATTCTTTTTAATGATAGCCATTCTGACAGGTGTGAGGTGACATATTGTGGTAACACATTATTATTTAAAGTAAATTACTCAAAAATTTGTTCTTTGTATAACAAGGTACTATATACATTTAAAATGATGTAGATAGATAGGTTATATATCTATGAATTTCACTTTAGGATACTACAGAGTGCATTATAAAATATTTTTTTAATAGTAATCTTTTATTTATTGATTGATTGATTTTTAATATTTTTTATTTTTGGCTGTGTTGGGTCTTCGTTTCTGTGCGAGGGCTTCCTCTAGTTGCGGCAAGCGGTGGCCACTCTTCATCGCGGTGCGCGGGCCTCTTCACTATCGCGGCCTCTCTTGTTGCGGAGCACAGGCTCCAGACGCGCAGGCTCAGTAGTTGTGGCTCACGGGCCTAGTTGCTCCGCGGCATGTGGGATCTTCCCAGACCAGGGCTCGAACCCGTGTCCCCTGCATTGGCAGGCAGATTCTCAACCACTGCGCCACCAGGGAAGCCCTAAAATATTTTTTATAAGAAGGATCTGGTATGGTTGAGGATCACCGATGATAAACGCATTCTGATGCTAATGTATATTGCAGTGAGGAGAAAGAGAGGAAAGATAATGTTTTACATTTGCCTAATAATAGTCAGGTACAGTGTTTTGTATGCAATCTCACTATGTATGCTATGTCATCCTTCTAAGATAGGTGATATTATTCTTCTCCCTTTCACAGATGAAGATACTGTGGCTTAAGGAGGTTTATTAACTTCATCATTCTCTCATCAGATATTTTAGTGTCCACTGTGTGCACTGTAGGTATTCGGAAGAGAGCTGGGAATGGAAAAGACACAATTTCTGCCCTTAAGGAGCTTATATTTTAGTGATGAGAGAGAGAATAAAGCAAAGCAATAAATAAGACAAGTCATGTTGTGATGGGTGTCATGGAGAAACTTCAAAAGAAATGACTTGAGAAAACTTGCCCAAAGTCACATAACTAGTGAGTGGTGGGCGTTCCATCTCAACGTAGACATTGCTTTTTGGTTGTAGTAACCACTGAATGACTATTACTAGTATCACATTACAAGGTCATCACCTCTTCTAAGGTTGTCTAGAAAGATGCCAAAATGTATGGACAAGAAGCCAAGGAGAAAGATCTGTTCAAAGCAGCTATTACTGGGTATTTTTTTCTTTTTGCATTCCGGTCAGATGAAGTGCCCACCTGACACTGGTAATTACAACAGTTCCTGGTTCTGTACTGTGCAGTATTTTCGTTTTTAACATTCCTGATACTTATGAAAATGCATTTCTAAGTAAATAAGTTTAAATGCTTTTCTGATTTCTTAAGTGTGATTTTCAGAAACATCCTCAGTTTTATTCCCCTGTGGTAATGTATCTGTCATACCCAGTTTCTGATGTGTCTCCACTCTATGAGATGAGAAAAATGTGTACTGAAAACAGATGTGATACTCTTAAAAATGAAATAGCAGGGGCTTTGGGTCAGATATTCGGAAGGGTGATTATAGTCATTTTATGGATAAGTGGTAGAGAGGTAGGTAAGGCTTCTGTTAAAGAGAGATGACCTTTAAGCCAAAAGTCTAGACTGTGAGAATGTCTAGGAAAAGCCTGTTGAAATGAAAAAAACTTGGAAAGTTATGTTCTACCCTCAAGAAAAAGATCAATGTTAGAAAATCTAGTGATTGCTACTATGAGATAAAGATTAGAGAGAAAAGCACACAGGTTTTTTTTTTTTTATGTATCTTAAAGCTTTGTTCAAGTTATATATTCCTTTAATAAACATAGCGATAAGCAGATCTTTTGTTTGGTTGTTTTAGTCATGATTTCAACTCTCCAAAATAAAAGAGAATGAAATATAAGGGAAAGTGCTGCTTTACTGGTCCTGGTTATTGGTACCAAGGAAATCATCCTCCTGGTCCTCATGGCCACACACCCAGCAGGACTTTTGATGCTGTGACTATTTTCCTAGATGAAAACAGCCTGCAAGGAGAAATAAAAAGTTTCAGGAGGACAAATCTTGTAAACTCCAACTTATTACATAATGAAAATTATCATATCTCCACTTACGTATCAAGCAGAGTTCATGTAAATGCTTAGATTAGTTGTGTTTTTTTGAAAACATGCCAAATACCTAGTCATCTTTTTCATTTATTCTTTAGCTTTTATATCATGTTCTTCAAGATACCCAAAGATAAATAGTATTCTAACCCTGTGTTTACTATTTAAAATGGCTACAGCAAATAAAAGGTGATTTTACATATGTGTATTTCATAAAAAATTTCCTACTCTTATTCGTAACTATTCCTTTTATCTTTATAGATGCTCAATCTTTTGCCAAAAACCAATCTAACATTCCTACTTTGAGTATGTTGCTTTAAAGGCACACTTCTCCCTAATAGTAATTAGCAATCTTATAATGAACAGCACAGTTAATTTCTCAAGCAGCATAACTTGCATTGATTTCATAAATTTGAGGGTTAACTTTAATTGTTTCTGTAATAATTTTTTAGTATTCATCACCAAATCCACACTGGTCACCTCAGACTCTGGGGATTTAGTAGCTATCTTTTATATTCAGTTCATCTTTTGCAACTATATTGGCCAACTTGCAAATTTATCTGCAGTGTGCCTGGGTGGTTATGTAGAGAAAGCAGCTACTCTCTGGGGGCTAATGCCTCTTCTCCACCAATCAGAATGCAGTTCATGATTCATTAGGTTTGTTGGCTAGATTATTTACTTAATTCAATATAAATTATTTAATTCCTAAAGCTTTCCTGGTATTCAATATGAATGAAACAATTATTCCTGGACACAATCACCCAAATAACACCACACAGTTTTACCAAGCCCCAAGACAGTCATTAAATCCCTGCTATTCACTGCTTTACACAGGCTACTCATGCTGAGTTTTTGAGGATTATAACATTACTGAAATTGTTTGCATCCAATAAGGGACTATATATTATTTCTATATTTAATGAGGACATCCCGATTACATAGCAATGTGATTATATACAATCATAAACTATTTCTCGGTAGCAATTTTGCCTTTGTTTTGATTGTGTCCTTTCTTTTGTCGTCTATTCTTGTCCATATGGAAAGGAACAACTCCATTGCTTCCTAATATAAGTCTGCTGCTTAGAAGCATTCCTCTAAGCCAATCATCTCTTGACATCATTTCTATCTGGTCAGTGGCTGGTGGAAATAGCACCTAAGGTCGGTGTATTTTCTGTCTTGAATGTAATTTATATATATCCTCAAACATGGTGTCTCTTTCTTAGATTAAGCTCTCCGGAGACAGACCCTAAAGCAGAGAACTGTGTGCTTCCTGTAGGAAAGTGAGGGAGTCGTGATTGGTAAAGGATTTGCATTGCACCCGGGGCTCAGCCCATTCTAAGGGAACTCTGGAGCTGGGATGGTCCTTGTATCTCTGTATCAACCAGTTATTGGCTGTGGGCTGCTGCCTGGGAGAGGACATGATGCTGTGGCCGAAGGCCATCTCTAGCAAGCTACCAGCAGTCAGTATTCCCAGCAGCTGTGGGAACGAAGCATCAGTCCTAAGGGAGGATCTTAGAGCACCATCTATCCATTACCCCCATTCTAAGGAAAATCTGGGTGAGAAGTCTTGACAGAGACTGAGAAATGGAGGAACAGCATGACTTCTTTTATACACAGTCTTGGTTCTTTTCTCTTAAAATCTGTGAAAAATTGTTACTCTTTTTCCCCCATTTTCCTTTTCTCTCTCCTTTGTCTTAAACCAGTACAGGAATGGAATAAGGTAGACCCCAGAGAATTTCAACCCTGGAGAATAGCAAGCAGTGTAGTAAAATTGCTATGAGACCTAGCTGGAACCGTCAGAGGTGGAGTTTCTGAGGCCTCTTTAGAGACCTGTGCATAAAAGGGCATTTGAGAAAGGGAAGAAACTGCTTAAGTTTAGGAGGAAGAGTAGGTCACAAGTGACAATTTGGTTCTTTCCCTCGTTACTTCCTACTAGTAAGCACAATGTACTTGTGTACTCACACTGTCATTTCTCTAGCTAGCCACACTTAATGGCCTCCTCCAGTCTTAAAGAAGGTTCCTTATGACTCTCAGGTAGAGGCAAAAGAGTCTTTGTTAACAAAGTCTTCTCTCCACACTTTCCCCTCCCACCACCAACACACCTTTTACCTGTCCTGCTGCTTGCTTTTCCATGATCCTCTCTTTCATTCATTTAGTCATTAATTTACTCTTTCATTTATTGACTTCCTACTATGTGCCAGTTTCATTCTGGAGAGCCTGGGTCTCAACTGACTGCCTGGAATTTCAGGTACTTGTTTTGCTTCCTTTCTGGTTCTCGTTTGTTCTCCTAACTTCTGAATCATAGCTGGTCCTGATCTAACACCTGTAGGTGTTAGATTTGGTTGGTCCTCTTGTTTCTTGTTATCAGAAACCGCTGCTTGACAAACCTGATGTCTTCACCTCCATATCAGGCCTGTTAAGTGGTTTCTGAGAACTGCTCTGGCCTTTAAGTCATGATCCATATCCTCTGATCACAGGTTGTCTACTGGCACCTACAGTCCACTGCCAGCGAATCCACTGTGAATAAAGGTAAAAATACCCCTAAATAAGAGTAGCTATGGAAAGGCTGAACAGAGAAGCCAGATCATGGAGGCTGAGGACAACACTTATGAATGTGGAATGTGGAAGGTTGAACAATAAAATTGGACTTATGAATGTGGATTGTGGAAAGTTGGACAATAAAATTGGACTCAGAGTTTGTCATTAATAACAAATTAATCATTTGACTTCGTATACATAATTATTTGCCTCTTTTTCATTTCATTTCTCTCCCAGGGACTGAACCTAATTAAACAATTGTTCTGCTTTTCATTTGCAAAACATTTTGACGTCTTTGATTTTGGTCCAATAGTTTTAGGTCAGTTTACTTATGGTTTAAAGTGGTTCACTTATTTGGTTTTTTTCTTTTCTTTATTTTTTTGAAGATCTTTTTTATTTCCTTGCTCAGAAATGTTAAATTTTGTTTTATGACTTGGTTCAATGCAAGTTCCCTATTTCCAAGGGAAAGAGTCAACAGATAGTGTGTACTTGTTTTGAAGTTTAATACCTATTTAGACTTTTCAGTACATCAGTCTGCCTTGTTGCAACATGAAGGATGACAGTGTAACCACAATCCTCCTAAGTGTGTTGCATGCATTAGCTTCTTTAACCCTACAACAGCCATATGATGTAGGCACTGTTATTTCCAATTTAAAAATAAGGAAACAGAGGGATAGAGAATAACTTGCCCTCTATCACCAAGAGATCCAACTCCAAAGCCGGTGCTCTTGTCCATCAAGTTATACACTTATACACCTGGTTAGAAATGCACTGCAAGATAATTGGAAAATCTAATTATAATGCCCATTTTGTATGCCTGCCTGCTATTCCCTCATGTTATAGGTAACTTCTTCCATAATCTGTTCTGTTTATTCAAGCCAGTAGGCCACAGCTTGTGAAAATTCCCTTGCTGTGCAACTTAAACATGGGAACCTGCTTTTCTATCTCACTTCTTTATTGACTTTCTATATATCTTCTGTTTTCACTTGAAGATACATCTGGAGTCCCTTGACTATCCCTGTTAATTTTTTCCCCTTGCCGTGTTTTGTTTTTCATTTTAATTTTGTAACAGTGTTATTTGAGTTAGTAAAGATAGAACTTTTATGAAAGACTCAATATCAAAATTAAGTTGCATTGCAAGGCATTATGGGTAAAATTGGAAGGAAGAGTATTTAAAAATCCCCATTGAGGTTCTCTAACTGAGTCTATTTGAGGCTAATGCAGTCATCTCAACTTGATTTATGATTATATATTCTGACGTATGAAATGCTGTTTGTAAACAGTTTAATAAAAGGCTATTGCTCCAAATTCCAAATTAGCAGTGAGGGTGATTTCTATTAGAAAAGACATTTGTGGAGGATTTTGTTCTTGATACTTAATAAAGTGAGTTCTTTTTCTCAGTATAATACATGCTGTTGACTTGTGGCTCAGCTCTAGGGACCTGATGTTGTATTCAAAGAGTAAAAACATATCTCTGCTCATTGTTTATTTACTACATTTTGGGGTACATATGGCAAAGTTATTTTCCTTACAGTTCCCAGTTCAATTTTTTCTCTTGATTATGTGTTAAAAATATGTGCATAAAGTTCCCTGGTATCTCAGTTTAACAGTGTGAATCTCCAAGCCTCTTTTATTAAATGACATTTCTAGTATTTTAATGAGGGTTTGACATTTTCACATGTTACAATTTTGTTTTATTTTTATATTCATTGAAGTGACTTTCACGCTGCCTTTGTGTGCAGTCGATTTACAATTTCTAAAGGTACTTGGAGACACCTTTTCAGAAAGAAGAAGTACATCAGGAAATCATTCAGGATTCTCAGTGTTAGTATTCAGAGGAGTGTATTTTAAAAAGATGATTGCAAGGCTTTAAGTATAGGGGTTTTGTTCTGAGCAACATCTAATACTAGATTCTTTGGAAATGGCAAAGGCCAAACATGATTTAGACCAGGGCTTGTAAATTCAAACACCTGGAGGGCCCAGTGAGTGACATAAGTAAAAGAGGTGGGCCCAGTGAACTGTGGAGGGCTGTAACAAGTATGCCCCACCCAAAAAGGGCAGCCGCGAATTTGCCCTTTCTGATAGTTGCTATGAGGAAATTCCAGTGTCATCAGACTTTTTGGTATTCTAAGGGAATCTGGATGTTTCAGTGAAATATTCTAATTTGTAATTTTGGCTATTTCTGGCCTTGATTGTCCAGCACACAATTGGACACAGGTACTATGTTCACAGTGAATGACTAATGCTTCCAAAGATCCAAGAAGGAAAGGTATGATTGGAGATTGTCTTGCAAATGACTCAGAAAAGCAGGACCCCATTCCAGGACTCTTTCTTCAGTTGCCTTCTAAGGGCAGAGCACTGCGTGGCATCATTCTGAGGTGGCAAAAGTGACCAAGCTGCACCCTCACTTTTTAAAGAACCCACAGTCAAGCAGGAGGTCTAAGACACTACAAACATAAGTAAATGGAAGGTGAAGTCAGATAAATTCCAAAAGGATGTTCAAATGAAATTCAAAGGAAGGAGAAGTCACATCCGATTGGTAAGACCAGGGATGAGTTCACGGCTATTGAGATGAGCCTTGACAATGAATATAGGATTGTGGTGAATGCGGGCAGAATGACATTCCGGGGGGGTGGGGGAGGAAACAGAGAGCAGAAGTGTGGAGGTGGGAACACAGGAGCATAAGGATGTTCAGAGAGCAGAAACTAGACCAGTTGAAAGGCAGAAGCATCATCAGTGAGAAGGCAGGCAAGGAAGGCTGAGTGTATGTTATGGAGGACTAGACAGAGGAGGTCATACAGTGATTTTAGTTGACCAAGAAAAGCTGTCAGTGCTTTTTGACTTGGAGAGTACTTTGCCTACTATTTTCTAGGGGTGAGAGAGAGGGCTGGGGGTTAAAACTTCAACATGTAAATTTGACGGGGGGTGCATTCAGTCCATAACAAATGAACATATGAAGAATGCAAGAGTTTGCTCCTTTTTCTAAAGCTATTGAGGTAAAACCATTGGAGTTTTTAATGGTTTTAATGTACCTAAGATTAAAGTGAATTTAACTGTGAGATGGGGACATTGTGATGAAATGCTAATACACCCTGTGGCACCCTGTGTCACGAGGTAGAGAAAACAAGGTACTTTGTGCTTCCTTCTATAATAAAACTTACCAAGTCACTAAGTAAGTCACAACTCTGCTCCCAGTTTCTAGCACAGGATATGGTTCATAAGTCAGTGCTCAGAAAATACTGGTAGAATTAATGGAGGATGGTACTAGATTGGTTAATGCTCCATAAAAAAAAATCCTGAAGCCTGGTCAGCCCTCTCATCAACCCCCACTTTCCCACCACCACACACACCTAGTGGCTTTGGACTTTGAGAGCAAAAATTCAGAGATTATATGGAGGGATGAAAGATACAGAAGTGGATTAGAGTGGATTTACATCTTACTGGAGGTTAGGTTATGAAGGCAGAGTGCAAAGAAACAGCATCATATAGTGCAAATTACCCTTGAACATTCTTTAGGAAGTTACTGCATTGGAGATATATAAAACACTCTGCTTTTTCTTTCAGCATTTGAACAGCCCACTGCTTTCTTCTGTTCAGCATCGGTTGAAGTTGGCTTGAATTAAAGGGTTATGTTATATGAAAAAGATACTTTTAAATGCTAGAATTAACTCCATGTGGTGATATGCTGTCAGTATGAAAAGCACCCCAGGACAGAGACTGCCTGAAGTGTAGCAGTTTTCTACCTCCTTTCTCAGTTCTACATTAGGATATATGACCATTGAATAGAATGGTGGAGGGAAGTCTCATTCTCCTTCTCTCCCTCCCTCCCTCCCTCCCTCCCTCCCTCCCTCAAATCTTCTTGATGGCCCAGCATGTGTGGTTGATTTCCCTCAAGTTAAAATGCACATATGATGATATTTCTTTATACCCAGAGTTGGGGAGGTGAATTGTATCTGGCCAAAGCACAGGAACTTTGCTGCTTGCATGGATTAGAATAAGGATTGCACATCACTAGGGAGATGCTTGTGGGAATGTAGTAAGGAAGTGTGAGCCAGGCAGGTGTGGATTAATACCCTGCCATGGCCATTCTGGTCAGAGCAGTGTCAGGATGGGGATGATTGGTGTTCAGTTGTGGGAAAAGTGGAATTATGTCTACCTATTCTGATTTCAGGGGTTTTCAAGAGACACTGGGTATCACCATGTGCTAAAGTGGGGCATGCACTTGGCATAGTGGAAGGAACCTACTCTTGGGAGAAGGAAAAACGAGGGTGGAGTTGTAGCCTCACCCCTTCTCCCTTCCCCCTCACCAATGTTTGTTTATTTCAGCTTTATTGAGGAATAATTGACAAATAAAAATTGTATATACTTAAGGTGTACAACATGATGTTTTGATCTACATATACATTCTGAAATGATTACCACAATCAAGCTAATTATCCATCACCTCACAGAGTTTGCTTTTTTTGGTGTGCGATGAGATCACTTGAGATCTACTCTCGCAGCAAATTTCAAATATACAGTACAATATTATTAACTATAGTCACTATTCTGTACATTGGATCTCCAGAATTTATTCATCTTACATAACTGAAACTTTGTACCTTTTGACTAATATCCCCCAACTTCCAGCCCCTGGCAACCACCATTCTACTCTCTGTTTCTATGAGTTCAACTTTTTTAGATTCTACATGTAAGTGAGATCACGCAATATTTGTCTTTCTGTGTCTGGCTTATTTCACTTAGCTAATTTGCTCCAGGTTCCTCTATATTGTAGCAAATGGCAGAATTTCCTTCTTTTTAAAGGCTAAATAATATTCCACTGTATATGTATATACCACATTTTCTTTGTTCATTCATTCGTCACCAAACACTTAGGTTGTTTCCATATCTTGCTAGCCTCACGTCTTTGTGATTGTGAGATCTTTGGCAAAGTATGTGACCAACTATATGTGGACAATAATACGTGATAGGGATAGCGTGAGGATTAAATGAGAAGATGTATGTAAAGCATTTAGCTCAGGGCCTGGGACATACTAACCAATGAAGATACAGTAGTTTTCTAGCTACCTCCTAACCATGTGAGCAAACCCATTTGTGAGGGAGGGGTGGGAATGCGAATATGATAAGCAAAAAGAAAAAACAAATAGAAAACCACCATGGCTACTTCCATACAATCAGACATAACTAATGGACTAGCTAAGAGAAGGTAATTGGTGTGGAGAGCCCTGAACTGTGGATCAAGAGACCTGACTTCTAGTTCTGGGTAAACCTTGGCCAAATACCCTCTCCTCTCTGTTCCCTTAACAGTAAAATGAGGGACTTGGAAGATTCCTTCCAACTCCAAGATAATAACACTTTATGTCATTTCTCTCCTCAAAAACTTTCAATGATTCTCCAGTGCCTTCCAAATTAAACCATTTCTTTGGCTGGTCTTAAAATTTCACCACCAAATAGCTCCAGGCTCCCTTTGCAGTATTTTCTCCTACTCTCACCTTGGACAACCAACACTACAGCAAATTGTCTCTTTTTTGTCTGTCCTCTGCATTTCACCTCTTTTCCTTTGTTCATCTCTGCTCCTTTTCATCTGTGAATATTCTCATCCTTTACCGCATGCCATGTGATACCATTTCCATGAAGCTCTTCTGTAGTTCCCCAAGATGTTTGTGCTGTATTCTGTGGGGTCCCAATCACTGTCTTTAGGTGCCAGTTGGCAGTGGGGGAGCAGTAGTGCAATGAGGGGCAGGAGGTTTCCTGTCACCTTGTAACCACATATCTGACCATTTCTGGTAGTTCTGCTATTACAGGGGCCTATGTGGTGTCATATCTGCAGGAAAATGTGTGGACTTGGCTGGTAACTGAGAGAAAGACCCTTTAAACGATGCTTTTATAGAGCCCTGAAAGAAAAGAGCTGCTTTTCACAATCAGATTCTGGAAATAGTGAGGCATAGATGACATTTCTTTTAAGCTGTATGCAAAGTTTCCCCCAGAGGAAAGAGATTAAAAGACAACATTAATTATTCTCAAGACTGTGACTCCTGCTTTTCCCTAATTACTTTAATTTGCCACCTGCCTATTCTGACTGGTGACAATCCACTGGTAGGAGTCCAGACCTGCAGAGAGAAAAATATTTCCTTCTGGAAGGACCTGCTGGGCCTCTCCAGCATGTTGAACATGCAAGAAGGCAGAGCAAGAACTCAACAACTCCAGTGAGGAAGTCTGGTCTAACACCCTCAACCACCACTTCTCCCCACGGGAAGAATTCTCACAAGTAGTACATCCTACCATGTACCGTAGTGGTTTATAACATGGACCCTGGAGCCAGCCACACTTTCTGGGTTCAAATCCCAGTCCTTACCCTCCTGCCTGGCTAACTTTGTGACCTTGAACAAGTCACCCAGCCTTTTAGTGCACAGGGTTTTGGCTAGATTTGAAGACTGTTCGATCAGGCCCACGTCTGCTCCCCTCCCTTCTCCCTGAGCTCCCTGCGGGATGTTGTCAGCACAGCCTGACATGGCCACAGCTAGACCAGTCCTAGAAGTATCTGTTCCAGAGGCTTCCAAAGGCTCTTCTAACTTTCCGTCAAGATTTCCAACAGCCTTCGCAGCAGACCCACTTCTTAGATGACCTCAAGGAATTTTCCTATCTTATGCTCTGTGGCCTCACAGTTTCTTTGGGTGAGGATGGGTAAAATGGGTCAGATTAACAACTTACCAGTGAAGCATGAGGCAGCTACAATATGCAGCCTCCCTTCTGCTCTCCAGTAGTACATATTGTGTTAACTTGCTCTTCATCCATTCAGCTAGTTTTTATTAACCATCTTTATGAATACAATGGGCTAGTCAGATTAATAGATGTCTGCTGAAATATGAGGCAGTGCAATTGAAACCTCTCTAAAACAGACATAGTACAGAATTCCCTCAACTAGGATTTACTAAGCATGAGACAAACCTGGTTTTTGCCCTTATCCTGCTTACGGCCTATTGGAGCTTCAATTACAATATAATACGATGAGCTTTAAAATGGGAGAAATAAGGGGATAATTTAGAAAGGGCAGCTAACTGAGAATTAGGGCTCTTGGAAGAAGTAATCTCTAAAGACTTTAAAAATGAATAGGAGCTTACCATCCAAAGTGTAGGGTATGGGGAATGCTCCAGGCAGAAGGACAGCACCCTGAGGTCTGGATGGAAGAGAGAGCACAGCCCTGCTTGGGGACCTAAAAAATGTCTTTGGGGTAGAGGAGTAGACCTGTGGAGGAGTTTGAACTTGTACTTGAGGTTATGAGTGAGAGAATACACGGTGGTATTTGGATTTTAGAAAGATTGCTGTGGTCATAGCAGAAGAATGGGTGGAGGAGACCCAGCGTGGAGGCAGCTGTTCAACCTGTACCCATCAAGGCTGTACTGGGGTGAGTGAAACGAGACAGCTCAGGGTCCCTGTCAGGAGACTGAGTTCTAATGGTAGTGTTACAAGCAACTGACTGTGACTTTACACAGTAATTTTGCTCTCTCTGGCCTTCAGTTTTCTCTTCTGTAAAATGATTATTTCTAAGGTCATAGAAGTGTATTTCTGTATCATTTTTTAAGACCGACTATTTTTTAAAAATTTTATTTAAGTATAGCTGATTTACAATGTATTAATTTCTGCTGCACAGCAAAGTGATTCAGTTATACATATATACACACACACATTCTTTTTCATATTCCTTTCCATTATGGTTTATCACAAGATACTGAATATAGTTCCCTGTGCTACACACAGTAGGCTCTTCTTGTTTATCCATTCTATATATAATAGTTTACATCTGCTAATCCCAAACTCCCAATCCACTCCTCCCCCACACCCCCTTCCCCTTGGCAACCACAAGAGACCTACTATTAATATGAACTTCTTCTTCTTGATATTTAAATTTTTCTTTTATTCCCCCCCCCCCCCCGCAATTTCTGTATTAGTTTTCTAGGGCTGCTGTAACAAATACCACCAACTGGGTGGCTCACACAACAGAAATTTATTTTCTCACAGTTCTGGAGGCTGGAAGTCTGACCAAGGTGTTGGCAGGTTTGACTTCTAGTGAGGCCTCTCTCCTTGGCTTGCAGATGGCTGCCTTCTCACTGTGTCTTCACATAGTCTTTCCTCTGTGTGCACACATTTCTGGAAAGTTTCTGTGTCCAAATTTCCTCTTCTTATAAGGACACCCGTCAGATTGGAGTAAGGCCTCTCTAATGGCCTCACTTTAATTTAATTAACTCTTTAAGGGCCCTCTTTCCAAGTACAGTCACATTCTGAGGTACTAGGGGTTTGGGCTTCAACATATGAATTTTGAGGGAGACACAATATCATAACTCTTTCTCTTTTTAAATCTATTTGATACTAAATTTGGTAGAAGTAGAAATATCTGGGCTTGTTTGGAGGCACAACCTTCCCTAAGTTCTGGTTCTCTTTTCTATGTCCTTTTCACCTGTGAATGATCCTCATATGACTTATTGATAGTGATGTTATAGGCCATCCATTTGTGGGAAAAACTAGAGCTAGCTTTTCTTCTTTTGTATACTAGCCAAAATTTTTTTTCCTATAGTATAGCTGAATTCTGTCCTCTGCAATAGTAAGCCTTGTTCCTTCCTTTGTTTGGTTCTCGTCTTTATGCCCCAATGAGAGTCTCACTTTTTGGCTAGGCCTTATTTTCTTTCACACGCCATGGCTGCCCAGAATAACTTCCAAATGAATTTATATCCTATTCCTCCTAACCTCTTTCAGAATCATCGCAAAAACCCACCACAGTCTGCAAAAGCTTATTGCATTAATGTTCTCTCAATGTTTCCTGTCATCAGCCAAATGGGACTTGCTCACACGTTTCTATCACAGTCTCTTTAAGGCCAGGATTTCATTCTGTTTCCTTGCTTCTGTCCACTGTGTTTTAGCAGCTCAAAAGGGCATGCATCCCTGGCACCCCATGAATAAATGAAATCGCACACTGTAATAATGACAATAGGGCATGCACTCCTCCACCTGCCTACAGAGTGAACTGCTCTTTTGACTGTTTTGCAAAATCATAACGACTCACTGGAGGTTTCTTCCCACCTACCTGAGTCCAAGCCCAGTGAATTATAAACATATTTTATTTAACAAATTCACTTTTATTACTACAGTCAGCTCCTATCACAATAGTTAAGGTTCTGTTTGCAGGTTCATATCTTGGCTGTAAAATTTTGCTTCAGGCAGATACTTTGGTCTAATGACTCTTGGTACAAAATGTCATTATTAGAATCTTTTTCTTTTAACATCAAAGAAAGTACAAAAATGCTTTGACTTAAAAAAAAAAAAACACTTTTCAAACTCTGTTATTTTGCCTGGTGCCTTTCCAAGATGCTTTCTCTCCGGACTACCTTCCCTCAAACATGGATTCTAACAGGAGTGCTCGAAGCCTGAAACTGACTCTGGCGCTTACAAATGCATTTTAAGTTTGCTTCTGGTGGACAAATCTTTTATATTATTATTATTTTGAGTTTGCTTCTGGTGGACAAGTCTTTAGAAAAAATAAAAATGATTGCCTATTTTGACTAAATATGACTTATTCTTAAATGCTCACAATGGGACCTATCTTCTGCAAAAACAGGAGCCCTTGTCACTTAGAAGTTCTTGTGACACTTACAAAAGGACTTGGGAGGCATGTTCAATAATGGTTTCTTTTCAATGCCAGTTATTTAGTTAAAAGGGAGAATAACTGTAAAAAGATTAAAAGATTTATTTTCTTTTGAAATCTATGGTTTCTTTAAAGTTCAGGGATAAACGTGCAATTGCCTGTGCCTTATCTGCATCCTTCTAAACAACTGATGAACCTGTTCCAGAAGAAATTCAATTTCCCCCTGAAGGAGTGTAAGTGAAGAGAGGCCCACTCAAAGTCAGAGACAGATTGTCTTGACAAGCTCTCCAACAGGGAATGAAGCCAGATGGGGATTGAAATAGCTTAGGGGCCACCAGTCCGTGCCCAGCGAATTGTGTTAGCTGTGCTCAGGATACAAGGAGGAGAGAAATTGTGACTAAGGGAGAGGTGCCCTTAAAAGACTCAGGGTCCTACATCATTGTAATGATGTCATTGCATGAATAATCCCAGAACTCAAATAAAAGAATTTAATATCCGGCATTCTCTTTTTAGCTGACTGGGGGAGAGTGGAGATGAGGTCAGTTACTTTTTTGTTGCCAATTAATATTGTATTTCTATACTTCGTGTTAAAAAAATTATGGAAGCTGGGCTTCCCTGGTGGCGCAGTGGTTGAGAATCCGCCTGCCAATGCAGGGGACACGGGTTCGAGCCCTGGTCTGGGAGGATCCCACATGCCACGGAGCAAATAGGCCCGTGAGCCACAATTACTGAGCCTGCGCATCTGGAGCCTGTGCTCCGCAACAAGAGAGGCCACGATAGTGAGAGGCCCGCGCACCGCGATGAAGAGTGGCCCCCGCTTGCCACAACTAGAGAAAGCCCTCGCACAGAAACGAAGACCCAACACAGCCATAAATAAATAAATAAATATTTAAAAAAAAAAAAAAATTATGGAAGTAGAAGAGTACTGAATTGTTGGCAAAAACACCAAAGGTTAAACACACCAGTGGTTGCAAGTTTTCACCAATACATTTTTCTTTCAGTGACCCTACAGAATTCAGGTGTGGGGCAATGCCCGTTTGAACAAACTGTTCAGATGATTCTGATGCCTTCAGGTTTGAGAATACCTGGCTCAGGGAATTGTGTCAGTTCCCACCTCTCACCTGGTGCTTTGACTTTCATTTCATTCTGGTCTCTGTTGCCTTTCCCTGGTGGCTTGTTACCCTGAGTTTTTCTTGGTGTCCAGACCCTTTGGACTGATGTCACCTTTAGGTGGTCAACCTACAAAGAAGTCTGTAGGACTGATCTTTTCAGACCCACATGTGAAAATATATAGGAACATCTCTCTGATGCCTGGCCCATGTGTCAGCCTGGCCCTCAAAACTCAGGTCCTCCCCCATTTTAGCAAGACCACCATCCACATCTCCAAGACTTATAAAGTCAGCATCAGCAGCTATAAAAGCAGGTTGATTTGTAATAGATAAAAGGTAACATGGGATCAAAGAGACCAGATTCAAATCCTGGCTTTACCATTTACTAAGTATGTGAACTCATGAAGCAACTAGTAGATAACAATATTTACCTCCAGGTATTATTGTAAGAGGAAATGAAACAATCTATCAGAGCCATGGCATATTTTTATATTGTAAAATGGATAAAAGTGGGTTGAGATATTGTCCCCTCAGCCCTCAGGGTTCATGACTAGAGCAGCTGGTGCTTGAAACCAGTCATTGCAGCCAAGCAGCCTCATCCATTTATACCAATGTGCTATAAAAATATTGCCAATTTCTGTGTAGCCCCTGATGTGAAAATGATGAGAACCACGATTCTACATAAGCAACTGTACAGCTTGTGGTGCCCAGTAGGGCCTCAGTAAATGGTGGTAGTAATTGTGTCTCCCTATTGATTAGGGCCACCTTGAGGAATAGTGACAAGTAATGCAGTGCCTGCTTTGAAGACCTTAGTGGTCTCTAAGGAAAACCCAGAAGCCAGATTTAACTCTGCCAGAGAAAAGAAGGAACCCAGAGGGCCTCATGACGTCAGCTATGCCACAAACTTGGGGTCAGTGTCAAAGGCTGTACTCATTACCATGCTATTGCTACCCACAGCTGTGGTTACCTTCCCCTCGGCTTGGTGGCTCTTCAGGAAGCAAGAGTTTCCAAAGCAAAGAGTTCTCTTTTCCTTTGCTCTGCTGTATGAGAGCCTAATGAGCATCCTGGCCTATCCCAGTATTTCTAGTATTGCTTGTAGATGCTCAACCTCTTATGGTCAAAGCTAGCTCTGTCCAGTAGAAACATACATAATCCTTGTATGTTTTATAACTTTTAATTCCTTAATATTAATTAAGTGATATTTCTGGAATGAGTGAAGACAAGGCACATGATCATGAGGAAGACCAGAACTTGCTTTTGAGAACTGATTTTCTTTAACATGAAGTAGAAAAATCTCCTCTCAAGTAAGGTGATGACTGGGAGAGTATATATTTTATAATGTTAATTTTTTATTTACATTCACAATTTATATAAGTAGGATCTTCGATATGATGCTAAGAGAGGAAAACCTCAGAGCTCCTTTGGAATGTGCATGGAGCTTGGGAGATGGGAAATAAATCATGCTAAGAATAAGGTAGTTTGTTTTCATTTTGGAGATGGAAAAATTGGGCCTCAGTGTTTTAAGTAAATAGTTTAAGATCATGTAGCTAGTTAAGAGCAAAGCTGTTACTTAAGCCTGGTGCTGTCTAACCCGGTTCTACCTAACTCTAATGCGTGCCTTCAGTCTTCTACGCTGCCTTCTTAGAGATTGAAGTGGAAAGTAGAATGGACAGGGAGGAGTCTAACTGCGAGCAGGCATTCAAGTTGGAGGGAGCAACTTAGTTAAAGGCTCAGGTAATGCGTAGGCAAAGTATTGGGGAATAGAATGTAGTTGCATCCCTGGGGTGGAAGGGCTGGGCCAGGTCATGTAGGAAACAGAGGTATTTAGGGAGGGGTGCATGTCTCAGTTAAGCTACTGAAGCCTGCAATTAGGGGTTTTATTAAATTATAAAAGACTTTTAAAATAGTATGGTAATCTCTTAAACATATTATGTTTCAGGTGTTAGCTTTAATCACTTTTTAAATTCTCGTATGTTGAATATTAAATAAATGGAAGATATAAATATTGGCTTTATTTCATTTTGTTACTTCATCTCATGTATGTAATGGCATAAATTAGATATCAAAGATCACTTACCTAGGCAAGGAAAGGGAGACAGATAGAAGAGAAATAACTTGGGGGATGCCCCCACTAACTATTTCCAATTTATCTGAATTAGATAAGTGGATAATAAAAATATACACAATAATGTGAGTGAATCATAACTAATACATGTGGCATACCCAGAGAATATTCTGTAGTAGTATTCCCATCATGATCTGAGCTGAAATGAGAGCTCAAGTAACTGTCTTAGGCGCAGCAGGGCTGGGCCTGACTGGTGGACTAGAACAAATGAATTACTGGGCCACCTGAGACAGGTAAGGGATTAGCCCTGAGCTCGTGGATCTGTCATGACACAAATATGGCACCCAGTAGTTTACTCTCATCACACTTACTCTTGGTTTGAGATTCATAGAGTCGAGGCAAGATGCCATCTGAGACCTTCCAAAGGCAGTGAACATGAAATCAGAGCAAAACCTTTTCCATCACTGACTCACCAAAATGACCATCAGTTCTCCTGAAGGCTGATTTTTCTCCTGAGCAAGCCTCAAATGGAATTTCCCAGTGTTGTTTTCACACTTCTAATTTAAATTGTAACACTTTTCCACTTATCTACCCTGCATGTTCCAGCAGAGGGTAGCATCATGGTTGTCTGGGGACAGTGGTATTAAAATGTCATTTAGAAAAGGAGCACTGGTTTCAGGAGTAAAATAAACAAGGAGCCTCAGAAAGTAAACAAGGGAAAGACCATGAAGCTGAACAGGAACACGGTCTAGTAGGCAGTCCCAGACTTGGGCTCTTTCTGAGCTCTGCAGGATTACTTGTGAGCTTCTCACTGGTGTTTCCCTGATTGGGCTCCTCTGATGGGACATTGTTGTGGCTCCAAGGTGAAAATGCTGTGAAGAGCCCAACTGTTAAAGACACTCAAATAGTAGCTGCTATTGATGCCCTGCTCATAGTGCTTTGGCCTTCACTGTTCCCTTACATGACCATGGTTTTCTATCAGCAGCTCCTGCAACTCTCTGCCAAGAGCATTGTCAGGATGGGAGCATGCTCAGTTCATCCAGAGCAGGCCAGACGGTAACGCCCCGGAAGCAGCCCTTGCCAATGACGGGGGAGATTTCGTAGGTAAGTACTCCAATCTCCTTACCCTCTGATAGGACAACTCTGAGGCGGGTTCTCTAGTCTCGCAGAGCTCCCCGGTGGGGCTGAGCCCTGTTGCTCACAATGACAATCTGCTCACGGACACACCTGCCTTGGCTTTCTTCCCTTTCCCATCTCATTTCCACCCTTACTGGTGCTTCCTGGATCACCTCAGGTGAATCACTTGCACCTAAATCCTTGTCTCAGAGTGTGATTCTGGGAGAATCTAACCTAAAACACTAGGTTAGTTGGGAGACAGGAAATATTAAAGAACAGAACTCCAGCTTATTAACTCACAGCATTTTAGAGATGGAAGTTTTAGAGTTTTCTGGCTTAGGAAGAAAAGTGATTCATCAAAGGCCATGTATTTTTCTCAGGTCCCTGACTTTGGCTAATACTACCACCATTGTTTTAGTTACTCTGGCCAGAAACCCGGAATATGAATCTTGAGCACGTTGACAAAATTCCTGACAGTGGACTACAGTCATCCCTGTGGCAGGGTCCTCAATAAACTGACTCTCATTTCCTACAACCTAGACCTGAGGTCCACATGAGTTTTCAGCTTTTCCTTAGGTTCTCTGAGCTACCCATATCCTTTCATTATTGTGTTTGTTTGTTTTTGTTTGCTTTTGTGTCTTTTGCCAGCCAGAGTCGGTTTCTGTGGCTTACAAAGATCCGATACATCCTCCTCTTCATACCATGAGTCCAATTACCAAGTCTTTTTGATTCTTTCTTCAAAATGCCTTGTATCTGTTTATTCCTCACCATATCCTAATGCAGATGCTGGCTTTTGTCTTAGTGCATGCTTTTCTTGAGCCTCCTGCCATCATCCCAGACTCACCCCTCAAATCCACGGGAGCCAACAGTCCTGAACCAGGTCCTGGCTCCCACACTCCTGCACTCCTGGGTTTGTTTTAAATCTCTTAGAGGTCTTGGCAAGGCTAGATCTGGTCCCCACTTCTCTTGTTTCCAAAATAAGGAGTTTCACCTAAATTATTGATTCCCGATCAGGGGCCATTTATTATATTTCAAAAACATAAGCTGTATTACTCTTTGGGGAACATAGGCTTACTAAAGCATGCAGTTGATTTATTTTGATATTTATTTTTGATTATATCACCTTGATGCAAATAAACTGGTCAGCTCATGTTTATCAGAAGCCCTAACAGACAACTCCATGATACTGGCAAGTGAAAATGAGGAAATAAGTGAATTTTACTAAATGAATACACATTGTTTCAAATCATGGGCTCCATGTTGGCTGGCAGTGGGGGGCTGAGAGGGCAGGTAAGGAGGGAGTGGATGTGTCAAGGAACTGGCTAAAATAGGGGACTTGGGGCTTGGAAGTCCAGAAATTCCTTGATACTAGGCCTGTAAGGTCCTTTTCAGCTGTGTGACTCCTCATTATTCAAATTTTTATGACCTTATATAACTTCCAGGTTGGTCACACAAAAAGTTTCTCTGACCTTCATTGTCCTCCGCTGTTCTATTGGTCCAGCCTTAGGGTAACCTGCATCTTTAACTTTCCCGCAGTCACCTGTCCTATGTTCATCATGCTCACTCCTGCTTCAGTTGGAATGTCATCCCCACTGTTCTTTGCCCTGAAAAGTCTGTCCATCTTTTAAGACCCAAATCAAGTCCAACTTCTTCTTGGAGGTCTTCCGTGGCTGCTCCGGCCCTCTTTGAGCTTCTCTGTTGGGACCCTGCAACCTATGAGTATCCATGCCACACAGTTTAACACTGAATTTCGCCCTGTTTTGCTTGATTTCCTTCATCACACGCATATTGATCTTGTATCCTCAATTAGATGTTAAGCTTTTGAGGGCAGGGACCCTGCCTTATTCTTCCAGATCTTCCATAGCACGAGTTATTGAAAGATGATCTATAAATTGGTGGAATGTCAGGATCAGGGATGTGTAAGGCTTGATGAAGTCACACAGAGTTAGTGGCAGTGCTGAGACTGGGAGGTAGGTTTTCTGACTTTGTACAGTTTTCCTTCTGCTGTACCTCAGTATTCTTTGTAACTTACGGCTGGTTAAACAGTTTTAGGTCACCCTCTGGAAATCACAAACGATCAGAATCTGGAATATATCCATAGTCTAATAGTTCCAAGCAGTGTCTGCAGCATAACATACATGCAAGTTATATAAGTGCAGACAATAGGTAAGCAGAATTCTCAAGGAGCTGTTAAATGGGAGAACCCTAAACAGGGTGAGACAAGAAATGCCTTAAGGATGCCTGAGGGCAGGACCCCATGCAGAACAGAACAGATGTGAGCTCCTGAGACATCTGAGGAGCAGGCAGCCACAGCTGCCTGACTTGACTGCAGCTTTCATAAACGACGAGTAGCTCAATAAGGCAGGCAGGCTGGTTAGTGAGCAAAGAGATATGGTGCCTGATGTCATGCCCTTCAAGTTGTGGGATAGTTGAGATGTTACGTGCATAGTCTGGCTAAAGAATTATTGGTCACATGTTGGCTTTCCAACTTCTCTCAAGTGACCACTTCAAATGAAAGACATTGATCTACACATTTTGTTTTGTATTGCTACCAATGAGTGCAGTGGTCCACCCTAGTGGCTGTAGGTAAGGGTGTTGCTGAGGCAGGCTTTCTATCTGTAGCTTTAACTGGGGGAACCAACTCTCTTTTGTGAGGAGGGGTAGCCAGGAGACCTTCTTCTCTCCTTGTTGTTGGGTGAGGCCTTGTTAAACCTCCTGAAGATCTGGCCCAGAAGAACTGTGCGGAAGAGGGAGAAGCCATTGTGTGGGGCTGACTAATATATAGTCTTTTAGAGAGTAAAGTAATGCCCAAGGTCCTTGTCAATAGGATTTGGGAAGAGATTTGAGCTCTGCTGAGTCCCCTGTTGACCTCTAAGAGATAACTGAGCTTCAGGGGCCAGGGCCACCTCTACACAATGACTCTGCACAATAATAAAATTAGCTACCACTTAGTGAGTGCCTGCCATGTGCCAACTTCCTAGGTATACTTTATCTAATTTACCTTATTCAATCTTTACAAAATCCAGCAGAGTGTGCAGTAGTGCTCCCATTTTATAGACGCAGAAACTGAAAGTCAGTAACTTGCTCAAGACTACACATTGGCTGGGACTCAAACACAGGTTACCAAAATTAGTAGCTCTACCAGAACTTTACTATAAAAGTTGCCCCCCAGGACAATTTCAAGGTAATTTCTCTGTATATAAATCTATTGAATTAAACAAACAAATTTTGAAGCAAAAATAACACAGAATTAGTGGGGGGGGGGCGGGGAAAGACCAATTGTAACCTAGCTGAATACAAACTCTTCTCACTGCCCAGCAAAGTTTCATGATAAAAGGCCTGGGGCTGGGCGTGCTGGAAGGTGGTAAGTGCTATGGAGAAAACTAAAGCAGAGCAGGAGGATAGAGAATGTCAGGGTTGGGGTGGGATGATGGCAGTTTTACAGAGGTGGTCCAGGAAAGGGTCCAGGAGAGGATGACATTAAAACAAGACCCTTTGGAAGGAGGTGAGGGCAATAACCATGTTGATATCTGGGAAGAGTGCTCCAGGCAAGGGAACAGCAAGAGCAAAGGCTCTGAGGCAGGAGTGTGCCAGGCATATTCCAGGAATAGCAAAGAAGACAGAGAAGCTAGAATGCAGCCATCCAAGTGGAGAGTAGTAGGAGGTAAGGATAAGAGGTAATGGAGGACCACATTGTGTTAGGCTTTGTTTTTGCAAAGAACATACATCCTTCTCTTTTCTCTGGAAAATATAAGGCAAGTCTTCTGGGCATCTGGAATTTGCTTGGTCCTCCTTCCCCTGGTGTGTCAAGATGTCGTGAAGTACACTGAGGAAACTACTGACCTTGGCCACACCTGGCCAAGTAGGCAGGTTTTTGTTGTTGTTGTTGTTAGAGTCTAAGACTGGGTCTCCCAGAAACAGACCCTGACTCAAATATTTGAGTACAGGTAATTTACTGGAGAGGTGAAGGAGGAACCAATAGGAGAGTGGGGAAGGAAAGTGGGAAGGGAAAGCAGCCAGTGAAAGGTATATTACCAAACCAGTTACCATCCAGGGAAGCAGAAACTTAACCCTGGGAGCCAATGTAGAACATCTGCCTCGGAGTTATCCCACCCAAGGAGTGAGGAAGTTGGGGTATTTATACACCAATCCTTGCTAGTCAGTGGTTAACACTGCTTCTGAGGGTCCTTAATTCCCCAGCATTTCCAGTCTGCTACATCAGTGGACAACGTGGCTCAGTGCCATTGTGCCAGGGAAACCCTCAGGCAAAGAGACGCCAGTCCTGGTAGCTGAAAGTCAGTTTCATGCCCTAAATTGGTAAGGGTGGGACTCTGGACAAGCAAGCACCAACAGAGTTGCTGGCCTCTCTTAAGAATTTTGAATCTTATTTCTATGTCACTTACTAGGAGAGGAGACTCCAGATACTGGAGTCTCTAAATTTAATTCCAGCCCCGCACTGCCCCGCCCCAGCTACCATAACAAAACTTTGGCTGGAATTCTCAGAGGCAATGAATGAAAACTTGGGATCAACATATAGATCACCCTCAGCCCCCTTTGTTTCTTTTAGCAAAAAATAGCTAATCTATAAAACACACATCGGTTTCAAACACCAGTCTTTTAAAAGGAAAGAGAGAGAACATTTATTGCTAATTACTATTGTCAGAGTGAAGATTATTTCTTGGCAAACAGTACAGGGAGCTTTTGCAAAGATGCTCATTAATATCATCCGCAATTCATGGAAACCTATTCTGACAGATGAGCAACGCTGTGACAGTGTTCATACTGTCAGGGATACTGACTACAAGAATTGGGGGAGGGAGCATTTCTTCCTACCAGGAACTCTAACCTGCTCACCTCAGCCCAGGTTGCTCCCTCTGTAATGAGATGCTCATTGTAGCACAATAAGAAGAGCGATCAGTAAAATCTCCCTCCTCCAGCAAGCCTGACATGCCAAGCATTGTGCCCCGGGGGAAGTTATATGGCCTTTGGGAGAGCTGGGTAGACTTTGTTCCAGTCAGTTGCTGGTATTCTGGTAGTTTGGGATAGTTCTGTAGAGCCAGTGCACTAAGAATGGTTTCCACATTTTTTTATTAGTTGAAAAAAACATCAAAAGAGGAATAATAACTCAGGACACCGGAAAACTCTATGATAACCAAATTTCAGTACTCATAAATACATTTTTACTATAACCCAGCTATGCTCGTTTGCTTTCGCCTTGCCTGTGGCTGCTTTTGCTCTATGATGGCGGAGTTGAGAAGTTGTGACAGAGACCACATGGCCCACAAAGCCTAAAATATTTAATATCTGGCTTTTTACAGAAAAGTTTGCTGACCCTTGCAATAAAGAATGGTTTTGGTGAGAGTCTGCTCCCCTGACTAAATACCTAGCGCTGAGATGAGACACCTGTTCAAAGCCAACAACCACAGGTGGGTAAATCCACTCCCAAGGATTATTGATATGCAACTGAACGCAGACCAGATCTTGGTCCTGAAACAGACCCATACTTGCAGCTAATTGGAAAGAGTTTTATACTTGTCATCTTCATCCCTGTGGTTCTTAAGCTGAGAGACTTCCCCTGAAGTAAACAGAAGCAGAGGGAGAGGGAGGCCTGGGTAGACAGGTGCTTGCTGAGGACAGTTTGTAGGACTTAACATAGTCATATCTTCTGATATTCCTACTTCTTCTGAAGCTACCACATTGAATATGTGAGATTATTGGAATTCAGCTTTTCACCAGTCCTATAACTCATCATTCAATAATGCCAGTTTTATCAAAATCAAAATCAAAAGCTTGGTGAAATCAAAAGCCTGGTGAAGACATTGCTAGAATATTCTAGGATGTTGCAGAGCTGTAGAGGAGGACCTCTTAGTAGCATGAGCATATGGATACTGGAGTCTCTAAATTTAATTCCAGCTCAGCTATTTGCAAGTTATGCAACTCTGGGCATGTTACACAATCTCCCTATTCTCCAATGCCCATTTATAAAGTGAAAATAGTAATAGTGTCCACCTCCTAGGGACTCTTTGGGGGTTAGTGACATGTACACCCAAAGCAGCCTAGCAAGGTGTCTGGCACGTAGAAACAGCTCAAAGAATATTAGCTATTGTTATTGTTTACAAACTGGAATTTGGGAACTTTCAGTTGGCATATTATTTGTGCAAATGATATTAATGAAAAAGTACTTCACCAGCGCTTCCTGACTCACCCAAATGACATTATGTGTCCTAAAAGGCTAAGTGTCCCTTCTTTATGCTCCTCGTAATTCCTGTACATATATCTCGATACTTAATACAAAGTTCATGGAATTGATCTGGTAAGAATTGAATTGTAGAGCTTTCGGACCAGAGTGAATTTTAGTCTTATTTTATACCCAGGTTCTGACACAAAAATTTGAGTGTACTAAACGTTGAATTAAAACTGACATGATAGGGAGGGAGGAGATATGGGGATATATGTATATGTATAGCTGATTCACTTTGTTATAAAGCAGAAACTAACACACCATTGTGAAGCAATTATACTTCAATAAAGATGTTTTAAAAGAAAAAAAAACCTGACATGATAATATATTGCTACATGTCACAGAAATCAAAGCTTCTAACATTTCTGCTAACCATAATACCCAGGTATAAAACTCTTGCCAAGAGGGTCAACATTTAATTTGTACAAATATTTATTGAGCATCTACTACATACCAAATACTGCAGTAGTGCCTGAATACAAAGATGAATAAGGCACAGTCGTTGAACTCAAGGAACTCACAGTCTAATGAACAATCAGCAAAACACAGGAAATATCTATGGATGAGTTCATACCCCGTTCCTGCTCTGGTCTGGCCGGACTGTGGAAGACTACAGATATATGGGTGTAAGGTGTTGGGTAAGTTAGAAGGGCCACCTTGGAAAAGCAGGCTTTTCACAACCCATTAGAATGGAGTTCAGGCTCTGTTATAACAATATGTCACCTGGTATGAAGAAACTTGATCATTTACAAATCAATAATTCCTATGTTTCTGGTGCTATGGCTCTCTCAGCAGTCAGGCAGGGTGTCTTGGGGCTGGGTGGCACTTGCAGGGATTCTCAGCTTTAGCCATGGGTGCTGGGTGGGAGTTGCCTCTGGGCATCCTGCCTCAGTAACCAGTGAGTATAGTTTTCACAGTACTTCTTTCAAGCTCCACCCTGCTGTCTCACTGGTGTCACAGTGGTGTTGCTGGGCTGTGTGGCCCACATGCAGTGTGGCTCCATCATGAATCTCTCTGTAAGGCAGCACAAGGACCCAGCAGTCCGCAAGGCCTGGAGTCCAGCTCAAGGAAGCATAACGTTTGAATTGCTGGTCTGCAGGAAGTTGTTAATTGTATTATTCTCAACACATTCGAACAATTGCACCAATTTGTTTGATAACTGGAAATCTAAGTTTAAGAAAAAAAAGCGGGGGAGGCTTCGGTCCCGACGGTGAGGAAGTCCACTTCGGGTGTTCGTCCAGCCATGTGGACGAAAGGCTCTTGGTGCTCCAGCCAGGCATCAGGGCTGTGCCTCTGAGGTGGGAGAGCCAACTTCAGAACACTGGTCCACAAGAGACCTCCCAGCTCCACGTAATACCAAATGGTAGAAATCTCCCAGAGATCTCCATCTCAACATCAAGACCCAGCTTCACTCAACGACCAGCAAGCTACAGTGCTAGACACCCTATGCCAAACAACTAGCTAGACAGGAACACAACCCCATCCATTAGCAGAGAGGCTGCCTAAAATCATAATAAGGCCACAGACACCCCAAAATACACCACCAGACGTGGACGTGCCCACCAGAAAGACAAGATCCAGCCTCATCCACCACAACACAGGCACTAGTTCCCTCCACCAGGAAGCCTACACAACCCACTGAACCAACCTTAGCCACTGGGGACAGATACCAAAAACAATGGGAACTACAAACCTGCAGCCTGTGAAAAGGAGACCCCAAACACAGTAAGATAAGCAAAATGAGACGACAGAAAAACACACAGGAGATGAAGGAGCAGGGTCAAAACACACCGGACTTAACAAATGAAGAGGAAATAGGTAGTCTACCTGAAAAAGAATTCAGAATAATGATAGTAAGGATGATCCAAAATCTTGGAAATAGAATAGACAAAATGCAAGAAACATTTAACAAGGATGTAGAAGAACTAAAGAGGAACCAAGCAATGATGAAAAACACAATAAATGAAATTAAAAATACTCTAGATGGGATCAATAGTAGAATAACTGAGGCAGAAGAAAGGATAAGTGACCTGGAAGATAAAATGGTGGAAATAACTACTACAGAGCAGGATAAAGAAAAAAGAATGAAAAGAACTGAGGACAGTCTCAGGGACCTCTGGGACAACATTAAACGCACCAACATTCGAATTATAGGGGTCCCAGAAGAAGAAGAGAAAAAGAAAGGGACTGAGAAAATATTTGAAGAGATTATAGTTGAAAACTTCCCTAATATGGGAAAGGAAATAGTTAATCAAGTCCTGGAAGCACAGAGAGTCCCATACAGGATAAACCCAAGGAGAAACATGCCAAGACACATATTAATCAAACTGTCAAAAATTAAATATAAGGAAAACATATTAAAGGCAGCAAGGGAAAAACAACAAATAACACACAAGGGAATCCCCATAAGGTTTACATCTGATCTATCAGCAGAAACTCTGCAAGCCAGAAGGGAGTGGCAGGATATACTTAAAGTGATGAAGGAGAAAAACCTACAACCAAGATTACTCTACCCAGCAAGGATCTCATTCAGATTCGATGGAAAAATTAAAACCTTTACAGACAAGCAAAAGCTGAGAGAGTTCAGCACCACCAAACCAGCTTTACAACAAATGCTAAAGGAACTTCTCTAGGCAAGAAACACAAGAGAAGGAAAACACCTACAATAACAAACCCAAAACATTTAAGAAAATGGGAATAGGAACATACATATCGATAATTACCTTGAATGTAAATGGATTAAATGCTCCCACCAAAAGACACAGGCTGGCTGAATGGATACAAAAACAAGACCCATATATATGCTGTCTACAAGAGACCCACTTCAGACCTAGAGACACATACAGACTGAAAGTGAGGGGATGGAAAAAGATATTCCATGCAAATGGAAATCAAAAGAAAGCTGGAGTAGCAATTCTCATATCAGACAAAATAGACTTTAAAATAAAGACTATTACAAGAGACAAAGAAGGACACTATATAATGATCAAGGGATCGATCCAAGAGGAAGGTATAACAATTGTAAATATTTATGCACCCAACATAGGAGCACCTCAATACATAAGGCAAATACTAACAGCCATAAAAGGGGAAATTGACAGCAACACAATCATAGTAGGGGACTTTAACACCCCACTTTCACCAATGGACAGATCATCCAAAATGAAAATAAATAAGGAAACACAAGCTTTAAATGATACATTAAACAAGATGGACTTAATTGATATTTATAGGACATTCCACCCAAAAACAACAGAATACACATTTTTCTCAAGTGCTCATGGAACATTCTCCAGGATAGATCATATCTTGGGTCACAAATCAAGCCTTGGTAAATTTAAGAAAATTGAAATCGTATCAAGTATCTTTTCCGACCACAACGCTATGAGACTAGATATCAATTACAGGAAAAGATCTGTAAAAAATACAAACACATGGAGGCTACACAATACATTACTTAATAACGAAGTGATTACTGAAGAAATCAAAGGGGAAATCAAAAAATACCTAGAAACAAATGACAATGGAGATACGACGACCCAAAACCTATGGGACGCAGCAAAAGCGGTGCTAAGAGGGAAGTTTATAGCAATACAAGCCTACCTCAAGAAACAGGAAACATCTCGAATAAACAACCTAACCTTGCACCTAAAGCAATTAGAGAAAGAAGAACAAAAAAACCCCAAAGCCAGCAGAAGGAAAGAAATTATAAAGATCAGGTCAGAAATAAATGAAAAAGAAATGAAGGAAACAATAGCAAAAGTCAATGAAACTAAAAGCTGGTTCTTTGAGAAGATAAACAAAATTGATAAACCATTAGCCAGACTCATCAAGAGAAAAAGGGAGAAGACTCAGATCAATAGAATTAGAAATGAAAAAGGAGAAGTAACCACTGACACTGCAGAAATACAAAAGATCATGAGAGATAACTACAAGCAACTCTATGCCAATAAAATGGACAACCTGGAAGAAATGAACAGATTCTTAGAAATGCACAAACTGCCGAGACTGAACCAGGAAGAAATAGAAAATATGAACAGACCAATCACAAGCACTGAAATTGAAACTGTGATTAAAAACCTTCCAACAAACAAAAGCCCAGGACCAGATGGCTTCACAGGTGAATTCTATCAAACATTTAGAGAAGAGCTAACACCTATCCTTCTCAAACTCTTCCAAAATATTGCAGAGGGAGGAACACTCCCAAACTCATTCTACGAGGCCACCATCACCCTGATACCAAAACCAGACAAAGATGTCACAAAGAAAGAAAACTACAGGCCAATATCACTGATGAACATAGATGCAAAAATCCTCAACAAAATACTAGCAGACAGAATCCAACAGCACATTAAAAGGATCATACACCATGATCAAGTGGGGTTTATCCCAGGAATGCAAGGATTCTTCAATATACGCACATCAATCAATGTGATACACCATATTAACAAATTGAAGGAGAAAAACCATATGATCATCTCAATAGATGCAGAGAAAGCTTTCGACAAAATTCAACACCCATTTATGATAAAAGCCCTGCAGAAAGTAGGCATAGAGGGAACTTTCCTCAACATAATAAAGGCCATATATGACAAACCCACAGCCAACATTGTCCTCAATGGTGAAAAACTGAAAGCATTTCCACTAAGATCAGGAACAAGACAAGGTTGCCCACTCTCACCACTATTATTCAACATAGTTTTGGAAGTGTTAGCCACAGCAATCAGAGAAGACAAAGAAATAAAAGGAATCCAAATCGGAAAAGAAGAAGTAAAGCTGTCACTATTTGCAGATGACATGATACTATACATAGAGAATCCTAAAGATGCTACCAGAAAACTCCTAGAGCTAATCAATGAATTTGGTAAAGTAGCAGGATACAAAATTAATGCACAGAAATCTCTTGCATTTCTATACACTAATGACGAAAAATCTGAAAGTGAAATTAAGAAAACACTCCCATTTACCATTGCAACAAAAAGAATAAAATATCTAGGAATAAACCTACCTAAGGAGACAAAAGACCTGTATGCAGAAAATTATAAGACACTGATGAAAGAAATTAAAGATGATACAAATAGATGGAGAGATATACCATGTTCCTGGATTGGAAGAATCAACATTGTGAAAATGACTCTACTACCCAAAGCAATCTACAGATTCAATGCAATCCCTATCAAACTACCACTGGCATTTTTCACAGAACTAGAACAAAAAATTTCACAATTTGTATGGAAACACAAAAGACCCCGAATAGCCAAAGCCATCTTGAGAACGAAAAATGGAGCTGGGGGAATCAGGCTCCCTGACTTCAGACTATATTACAAAGCTTCAGTAATCAAGACAGTTTGGTACTGGCACAAAAACAGAAATATAGATCAATGGAACAGGATAGAAAGCCCAGAGATAAACCCACACACATATGGTCAACTTATCTTTGATAAAGGAGGCAAGCATATACAGTGGAGAAAAGACAGCCTCTTCAATAAGTGGTGCTGGGAAAATTGGACAGGAACATGTAAAAGTATGAAATTAGAACACTCCCTGACACCATGCACAAAAATAAACTCAAAATGGATTAAAGACCTAAGTGTAAGGGCAGACACTATCAAACTCTTAGAGGAAAACATAGGCAGAACACTCTATGACATACATCACAGCAAGATTCTTTTTGACCCAGCTCCCAGAGAAATGGAAATAAGAACACAAATAAACAAATGGGACCTAATGAAACTGAAAAGCTTTTGCACAGCAAAGGAAACCATAAACAAGACCAAAAGACAACCCTCAGAATGGGAGAAAATATTTGCAAATGAAGCAACTGACAAAGGATTAATCTCCAAGATTTACAAGCAGCTCATGCAGCTCAATAACAAAAAAACGAACAACCCAATCCAAAAATGGGCAGAAGACCTAAATAGACATTTCTCCAAAGAAGATATACAGATGGCCTACAGACACATGAAAGATTGCTCAACATCATTAATTATTAGAGAAATGCAAATCAAAACTACAATGAGATATCATCTCACACCGGTCAGAATGGCCATCATCAAAAAATCTAGAAACAATAAATGCTGGAGAGGGTGTGGAGGAAAGGGAACACTCTTGCACTGTTGGTGGGAATGTAAATTGATACAGCCACTATGGAGAACAGTATGGAGGTTCCTTAAAAAACTACAAATAGAACTACCATACGACCCAGCAATCCCACTACTGGGCATATACCCTGAGAAAACCATAGGTCAAAAAGAGTCATGTACCAAAATGTTCATTGCAGCTCTATTTACAATAGCCAGGACATGGAAGCAACCTAAATGTCCATCGACAGATGAATGGATAAAGAAGATGTGGCACATATATACAATGGAATATTACTCAGCCATAAAAAGAAATGAAATGGAGGTATTTGTAATGAGGTGGATGGAGTTAGAGTCTGTCATACAGAGTGAAGTAAGTCAGAAAGAGAAAAACAAATACAGTATGCTAACACATATATACGGAATCTAAGGGGAAAAAAAAAAAGGCCATGAAGAACCTAGTGGCAAGACGGGAATAAAGACACAGACCTACTAGAGAATGGACTTGAGGATATGGGGAGGGGGTGGGGTGAGATGTGACAGGGTAAGAGAGTGTCATGGACATATATACACTACCAAATGTAAAATAGATAACTAGTGGGAAGCAGCCGCATAGCACAGGGAGATCAGCTCGGTGCTTTGTGACCACCCAGAGGGGTGGGATGGGGAGGGTGGGAGGGAGGGAGATGCAAGAGGGAAGAGAAATGGGAACATATTGTATATGTATAACTGATTCACTTTGTTATAAAGCAGAAGCTAACACACCATTGTAAGGCAATTATACTTCAATAAAGATGTTTAAAAAAAAAAAGCGGGGGAGAGTAAAAAGAAGGCAAGCTTGTGTGTTTGATTAAACACAAGAGTTTATCCTCAAACCACTTATAAATCTGGTATTATAAACAATGTATAGATGTCTCTGTGACAAAGACAATGGTAAAATATGGAGATCAAGTCAAAGCATTCTGTATAGGGAGTTATCATTTGTGAGTGAGTGTGTGTGTGTGTGAGAGAGAGAGAGAGAGAGAGATCAACACTGATATTGATCAGAACACTGAGAAAAAGCCAGCCTCTCCTAAAGAAATACTCACTTATAGCAGAGCAAGCATATACATTCCAAAGACAAAGATAAAGGCATGCATGGGGCCTGTGGAATTTCTAAGGGCTTGGCTCCTGTTTTTAGATGTGCAGACCATCTATTTGGAGCTCCAGGTGGCTCAGCTCTAATGTCAAGTCCAAGCCACGGGCATCAGCATGAGATGCACCCATGTACCATCAGCTGTCAGGTGTTTGAGGTAATGTGCATGAGAGGTTGAGAGCAGGAAAGGTGGAAAGCGTTATAGATAACCCCCAATAGCAGCTAAACAAATCTAGGCAGAACTTTGTCTATAATGGATTTAATGAACAACAATTTACTTAAAATGACATCAAATATTTAGGGACACATTTCGTGTTCTACAGATGTTACCTAAGTATATAAACATACTGTAAGAATAATACTTAGGGGACTCAAAACATCACAAATTGCTTGATGAAAAGTGGTAAAATAGTCTGTTATTATTGTCTGCTTCTTGGTGGAGTTCTTCTTTAGTTAAACTTAGAATAAAGTGACATCACTTTGTCACTTAGCAAATGGTCCTCTGCCTTCTAAGCTGTCCAGCAGATGGTCTAGGTGATAAAGTGCAGCACCAGCTTGATCTTGCTTTTGCTAGCCGCTTCTATCCCGCACTACTGCTATCATTCAGCACCTGTCTGGTCGGCAACCTCACCATGGGTCATTGCTCAGTGTCTCATACCGCAGATCCCATGCATCACAGTCAAGCCACACAGCTCTGAAGGTAAATTACCCACCTTCTTAATGTCAGCTGCTTCAGTGGCTTTGCCTCCCCATCCACTCTCTGCAAGTTTGGTTCTAGCATTAAATTAAAACTCCAGATCCTGGGTTTTGGCAACAAAATTCAAGTTTTGCTCTGCAGAGCATACTTCTCTTTTTCTCTAATCTCAGATTAAAAGCACGTAAAATGTGAGGAGCAGGCAGAGTTAAGCATCCCCTTGTTGACCAAAAAAATCAAAAGAAAGGGACTGTGCACTGACATGACTTTACAATTGGCCAGAACTCCCAAGATTCTGCTGGTTGGACCTTGTACTGCTTCCTTCCCTGTGCATGGATGGAAACATGGGGTTTCCAGCAGACGAGTGTTTTCAATTGGTTGAGGTGGCAGTGGCCCTGCATCTTAGGTATATAGTTTCAAACAGTTGACCTCTTCTAAAAAGTAGATTTTTTGTTGATTTATTTCATTACATTTTTTTCATTAATCTACTAACTAATTTTTTTTTCCCCTATGGTGAATACACAAGCTAGTAAATCCTGAATAAGAACCAAGAGTTGACTACACTCTAGAGGCCAGGAAAGGTAGTACTCACCTGAGGAAGGGGAAGAAGCAATGCTCCCTGAAAGATGAAGCTGCCCAGATCTGTGGAAGTTCTACCCATTTCCTCATAGAAGGAAATGGTACCTGTGCATTTAGGTGCAGAATCATAATATCTGATGTGTGCCTTTCAGTTCTGGGTGTCTATGAGTAACTTCTGAATAAGGATGTGTAGTTTATTGGTGTTAATACATATTTAAACTGTGCTGATACATAGAAGTAAGATGTGATTTTATTATAGTCTGTTTCAGAATTTTACAAGGTCCAGAGTGGAGTGCTAATATAAATGTAACCAACATAGTATATTCATTAACAGTACCCATAACCAGGACCTAGTGATTTACCTCTTTGCATTTCATTACGAGAGGCATGTTGGGAGTGGCGGTGGTGGTGTGTTAGTTTGTTTGGCTGACATAACAAAATAACACAGACTGAGTGGTTTACACAATAGAAATTAATTTTCTCCTAGTTTTGGCGGCTGGAAATCTAGATCAGGGTTTGGTTTCTTCTGAGGCATACCTCTTTGGCTTACAGATGCCCACCTTCTCACTGTGTACTCACGTGGTCTTTCCTCTGGTGTCTCTCTGTGACCGAACTTCCTCTTCTTATAAAGACATCAGTCAGATTGGATTAGAGCCCACCCTAATGGTTTCATTTTACCTTAACTACCCCTTCAAAGGTCCTAGTCCCAAATACAATCACATTCTGAGGTACTAGGGGTTAAGGCTTCAACATATGAATTTTGGGGAATACAGTTCAGCCCATAGCAAGGGGGATATAGGGAAGGCTGTAGGATAGATATTTTTAAAAGTTAAAATTTGTATAGGATTTGGTAGTTTCAAATGCTCCATGTAAAGCTTAATTTCTAGGATTCCAGGGACTATATTTTAATGATTTCTGGATCATGTCAAAACACTTTAGAAGTTTTTTTTTTTGTTTTTTGTTTTTTGTTTTTTGTTTTTTGCCAGAGATGAGAATTAACAAAAAAGATAAAAAGGAATTTATATTTTCACTTTATGGACATAAAAAGCATAAAGTTTTACTCCACATGTTCAACTGTGTAAGAAATATATCTCTAGGTCTTTAGTTTCTAATTCTGAATCTGAGCCCTCATCTTACTCATCTGGCATAAAATTCCACCCCAGTTGGAGTTCCTTCCTTGCTCTACAGTGGCCATTCAAGATCCCATAGGCCCCAGGCAGAGCAGAACTTCAGGAAGGATTTCTGACCCAAGGTCTACACTGGCTACCTAAGCGCTCCATGAATATTTGTTGTCTGGCTAATGTGTTCCTTGCCCAAGCCTCATGGTCTCTTAGAAGCAAGTAGTGGCTGCAGCACCCCAGAGTGGCCTGGGAGGTCTAGGCATCTCTAATATTTTTCTAGCCTGGGTCATTTAGGGTGGCCAGAGCTTCACTCTCTGGGGGTAGCTGCAAAAATCTCTAGGATGTGCAGTCTCTCTGCTCAGCCCCTTTTCCTATGGACTGCACTCTCCCGGCAGTTGTGCAATGAGAGTGTGAGGGACGAGGAGGCAGCTGGCTGTGCAGTCTGAATTCCGCCATTCTAGGAAAATGCAGACACAATTTAGGGATGGCTGCCCAGACCTCAGTGTATTGTACCATATCATGTGTGTGCAGCACTGCTCCAGAACCATAGATTTAATTCCAAACTTGACAGTTGTGCCACAGTCTATAAAATATTTACATTGTTTTTCTTAATATATATTATTTACTGTACAGTCTATAAAATATTTATGTGGAAACATTTTCTAAAGATACTATATTCCAAATATTATTTCCACACCACTGAATATTGGACTGGGAGTCAGGAGACCTGGTTTCTGGTTCTGGCTTTTGGCTACTAGCCTGTGTGACTTTGGGTGGGTCGATTCACTTCTCTGATTTTCTCATGTATAAAGCAAGGGGAAGGAACTGTGAAATATCCAAGATCCTTTTCAGCTGTAACACTTTCTGGTTCATTTCCTCTAGGCAGGTACAGACGGGCAACCCTCAGCCCGTAGCAGTCCCTGAGCATTCTGCCAGAGATACGCCTGTGAGTTTTCATAATAGCCCAGAAAGGAGTACCCTGTCTAATGGAAGAAGAGCATCCCAGTGTGGTTGGGAGCAGAGTCTGATGTCTAAATTGCAATAAGAAAAAGAAGTCAGGAATACAAATAGTCTTAGAGGCAAACAATGGCAAAGAATATAGGCTTTGGAGAAGGGCATATCTGGGGGTGAGCCCAGCTTTGGGGCTCTCTATTTTGTGATCTTGGGCAATTTGTTTAAATCTCTGAACCCCAGTTGTCTTATGTGTAAAATAAGGAGATTAATACTAAGTACTCCCTGGTGTCGTTCTGAGGATTCCTTTAGTTGGAAATGTGAAGTGCATTTTATATTTGATATGGGATATAGTAAGGGTTCAGTAAACATTAACTATTAATTTTGTTATTAGTTTATCAAAAAGTCATCTATGAAGAGACTGCAAATCTCCTTCAAATATCTCCTCAATTATGCCTATCAAATTCTCCCCAAAGAAACCCTTCTGGATTCCCTCATATTTATAAATGGGTTCCTTTACCTGCTAATTTGTTGTCATACAAAATAGATCACAATTGTGAAGATAAAGGTAAGAATTTTGTGGAGTAGGCTATTAGTCCATATCATTTGAATATGATTTTATGATTAACCATTACATTAACTTGTTTGCTTGCAAGCTCTGGGAAGATTTGGACCACACAGTGAATGAGGATGTCTTTTAATGTTAGGGCATCTTTTCCAGGTTTGCCTGGGACAGTCCTAATTTATGCTCCTTGTCCTTCAGTTGTTATTTAAAGTGTAACTTTTTACTCTCAGAAGTATCCTGGTGTAGACAATAATTTATAAAATTACCATATTTAAGTTAATACTTGTTGGGTTGATTGGTTATTGCTATCAAAAGCTATTTGGGAACACTGTTTTCACAAAGAAGTCAAATTAGACGTTCATCACGTCAACTTCAGTCATTTTCTGGAGGATCTAATTCTTGAACATATGAGTGTGGCCTGCAAGGGGCTGGAAGCTACCAAAGATGGCTATTTAGGAGTTTCCACAGGGATAGATGTCTCAAGCATGTCCAAAGTCTTAAAATCAAGCTGGAACTATAATTTGAGGAAAAGGATTATGTGAAATCTGTTTTTAAATTGGATTGTTGGAGAAGGTTTCTTGAGGACATGGCATTAAACAAGTGCAAAAGAGTAAAAGAGAGAAGTGCTACAGTATGTAGGAAAAATTACTGCATTTGAAGGCCCTGAATCAAGAAAGAGTTGGGTATGTTTGGGTAACTGAGAGATCAGTGTGGCTAGAAATCGCTGGGCATGAGCGGAGCCTGACATGCGATGAGGTGGGAAAGATGGACAGTGACCAGGTCGTGCAGGGCCCAGGAGTCTATATAAAGAAACTAAATTTTGTTCCAGGTGAAATAGAAAGCCATTAAGGAGTTTTAAGTGGGGGAATGGCATGATCCAATTTTTGCATAATGTTGATCTGATTTATAATTTACTTTCCTGCTGTGTGGAGAATGGATTGAGTAGAAGGAAGAACAAAAGTTGGCACTAGAGAGGGAGGTGTTGGAGTGGATCAGATGAGAGACGATGGTGGTCTGGCCTGGGATGGTGGTCGGTGGAGATGGACAGGTTCATGACACATTTTTCAGGTTGGCTCTATAGGATTTGGTGGTAGGTTGGATACTGACAGTGTAGGAAGTAGACAATCAAGAATGAATGCATGGTTTTTCCTCTAGGTGCTGGGTACTTATAGGGGGAGGTGGAAAGGTAAGTTTGGGGGCCAGAAATAAAGATTTTTGTTTCAAAAATGTTAAAAACATTAAAATTGAGAGGTTTCTGATACATTCAAGTGAAGAGCATCAAATAGGCAGTTGGATAGGTAAATATGGATCTCTGAGAAGTACGGGCTGCAGTTATAAATTTGGCACTCATTAGCATATCCATAGAATTAAATATTGGGAATGATGAGATCACCAGTGGGGAGAGTACATACAGAAAAGGATGGAAGGAAGGAAGGAAAGAAGAGAGGAAGGAAGGGAGGGAGGAAAGAAGGAACGAAGGAGGGGAGGGAGGGAGAGAGGGAGGGGGGAGGGAAGAAGGGAGAAGGAGGAAGAGAGGGAGGAAAGGAAGGAAGGGTAGGACTGAGCCCTGAGTAATAGTAACATGTGAAACTGAGAGAAGAGATGAAGACAACAGTGGAGAAAAAGGAAAGATCCACTGAGATCAGGAAAATCAAGAGAGAGTGATGTGACAAAAGCCAAGGTAAGAGAGTGTTCCAGGAAATAGGAAGTAGCCAAATAAGATGAGAACAGAGAAGTGTCCATTGGATTTGGTCACAAGGAAGGGGATGACCAGAGACCTGACAAGAACAGTTGAATCATTGTTTTCAGTATTTGAAAATGATATGTTGGGACCTTAGAAGCAGGCGTATGGAGGGGGTTGTTGGGGCCTGGGGAGGCCAAGAATAGGGCAGCTGGTACCTCTGTAAATCATAATTTACATGGTGCAGGTTGAACACACATTAGAAGGTCCAGAAGTGTTCATGGATTGACTTTAACAAAAAGAAACAAAAAATATCCTGCAGTTGACATTCCTTTTTCACTCTGTGAGAGGCAATATAAAGTCTGAAGGACACAGTCTCATAAAAGCCCAACATAGGTTTCTCTCAAAAATAACGTATGAAATGATTTAATTCTATTACCCTCTAAACAGGATTGTTAGGATATTATTATCCCAATTTAGAGATTCAGAAATTCAGGTTAAAAGACTAAGCATCTGGCCAAGACCACATAGCCTGTTGTGGAAGAGACAGGTGTTCCCTGGGTTGGCCTGAGTCCCAGTCCTGTGGTCTTCCCACTCCTCCCCAGGAAAGAAATCCATGACTCATGACCCTTAGGCCATGTTAGCTCCCAGAGCAATGGCCTGGAAGACAGTCATTCTCTTTGTGTTTTACGTTTCTTCTCAGTTCTTTCTCCCTTTCCTTGGTAAACTTTCATTTCCTCCATTTTCTTTTTTGGCCATTCCTTGTGCAGTAGCTGGAGAACCAGTGACCTACTGGGGCCCATCCCTACCTCTTTCTCTTGGCTTTTAATTCTGTGAATGTTTCAACGTCGAAGGGCAAAAGGAACATGGCAAAGGCAAATAGATGACTTACTAGGTTGGAGAGAGGGAGGGAGAGAATGCACACGGGCAAGGCCATTCTGTGAGAGACCATGAGGGCTGTGCACACGTGATTTAATTTTCAACAGGAGTCTTATTATCACATTCATGTACAGGGCTGGTAAAAACCTTTTTCATAATTAATTTGAATGATTAGGTTCAGGAGGACATACATACACAGTGTAGTCACTATTCCCAAACTGAAGCCTGAACAGGCACAGACACAGTTTACCCAGTTGTCTGAGCCTTACTTGGGGACCAGGGAGCACTGAGCCAGGCCAGGTGGCAGCATCACCCTGGGAGTTCTGGTGTGCAAACCACTGGGCAAGCAGGATTTCAGAGGCTCAGAGGACAGAAACCTGGAGAGGATTTCTAGGCACTGTCCCAGGTGGATCATTTAAAAATATCCTTCCCAGAGCAGGACATTCTGCATCTCCCCTGCTCACCTGCTCTCATGCTTCCAAGCTGCTCAGTGACCACAATAAGAAAGGGATGGCTTTATAAAAATTCCTCACAATGGTACTTTAATTAAAAGAAAATCCTAGGGACTTCCCTGGTGGCGCAGTGGTTAAGAATCTGCCTGCCAATGCAGGGGACACGGGTTCGATGCCTGGTCGGGGAAGATCCCACATGCCGCAGAGCAGCTAAGCCCGCGAGCCACAACTGCTGAACCCGCGTGCCGCAACTACTGAAGCCCGCGCACCTGGAACCTGTGCTCTGCAACAAGAGAAGCCCCTGCTCACTGCAACTAGAGAAAGTCCACGTGCAGCAATGAAGACCCAACACTGCCAAAAATTAAATTAAATTAAAAAAAAATCCTTCTATGTTCTGTAATACTTAAAAGCTTCATTGTAATAAATGTTTGCAGAAATAAAGCTTTCCTTTGTGTTCCTTTACAACACAGGGAAAGCTGGCCACATTTCCACAGCAATGTGGGATGCTGAAGAGGCAGGGCCTCTTGAATGTGGGATGAAAATTTATGAAAACAACATGCAAATCAGCATAGTTCCAGTGATTCAAAACAAACAAACAAATGATGGTAACGAGAACGATTGTGCCTCGCGGAGGATTCCTGACTCTGCTTATAGCGTTGTCCAGGTGTGAGAGTGTGTGTGTGTGTGTGTGTGTCTCAGTGCATGTGTGCGTGTGTGTATGCATGTGTTTGTAAGGGTGACAGAGGAGAAGCAATGAGATCTGAATGCTCCAAGGAAATTAGCACTTCAACTCTTTTTTGCTATGTCCTGAGACCCAGGAATGCCTTCCCTTGTCAGGAATAATAATTATTATTGGGATAAAACAGGGTTATATGTCCATTCAGTTGTGCAGAAGGACATGTTGTAACATGGACACAACATGCAAGACTATGAGTCAGGCTGGGAGGAATCCCCTTAAATGCTGGCAGGGGGTGCCCTGCCCAGCCGTCCTTTAGAAGACCCTGCTCTGTAATTCTTCCTGGCTGTGTCTCTGCCCTGGGAAAGGAATCTGCAGGTTCAATGGCACATGCCCCTCTAGAGCTGGCAGTTCTCTTCCAGGTCACATTCTGGGGAACCAGAGAAATCCCAGAATTCTAGCATGGAACCTGGCCCACTGGATGGTTAGAAAGGTATGCTTGGCTAGGGAAGGGAATAGATTGTATTTCACAGTTTGCTAGCTTGACTTGTGACTTTTAGATGCCCAGCCCTATAGTATGTGAGTCTCCTCTAGTTCTCGAGCCCTGGTACCACCACTGTGAGGAGTGGGCCTGGCCAGAGGATGTTTTCTAGTCCTGCGTCAGCCTCTAGTGGTTATGGCGTCCAGACAAATTCATTTTCTCTCTGGGCCTTGGATCCCTCATTGGTCAATCACAGTCATGGTGACGTTGGACCAGATGAGCACTAAGTGCTTTGAGAGATAAACATCTCTACGAAAGGTAGGGCATTTAAAAATAGTCTCATGGGACTTCCCTGGTGGCGTAGTGGTTAAGAACCTGCCTGCCAAAGCAGCGGACACGGGTTCGAGCCCTGGTCCGGGAAGATCCTACATGCCACGGAGCAACTAAACCTGTGCGCCACAACTACTGAGCCTGCGCTCTAGAGCCCGCGAGCCACAACTATTAAGCCTGCGTGCCACAACTACTGAAGCCTGCGCACCTAGAGCCCATGCTCCACAACAAGAGAAGCCACCGCAATGAGAAGCCTGCTCACTGCAACTAGAGAAAGTCCATGTGCAGCAACGAAGACACAACGCAGCCAAAAATAAAGTAATTAATTTATAAATTAGTCTCCTGTGCCTGGTGATCCACAGGGGTTGTGATGCCAAAAGGAGAATGCATATTGCCAGTTCCATGCAAGTTGTATATTCATGATTTCTGAATTGGAATGGGATTCAGTGTTTTAAAAATCTGTTAGATTCATCAAATGAGTGAATCTTGAAATATTAGATTTGCACACAATTGTAGGGTGCTGCACTAATGAATCTAATTTAATTGTGCATACTTGGATTTACAGTCTTCTGAACATAATATGTAAGCTTATGCAAATAACATGCAAATAAGAATTCAAGTGCTTTATATAACCCACCCAAAGACTGTAGCACCATAACCTAGAGCTCATGATTATCAACATTTATCCAACAATTAAACACTGTACCAAGTGATATAGTTTATGAATGAACTCTTGCAAGTCTTCTTCATTCAGGACAAACAGGTGGCCTGCAAGCCCAATATATGGTGATTTTGGTGTAACTAGTGCAGAAGTTACACCAAAAATGTACTTCCTTTTCTCACTTTCAAGTCAGTCCCCCTAACATCTGCCCCTACCCCCTTCTCACCTCATGAATAATTAGCTGGCAGATCTGGCAATCAGACAGGTGCCTATCAAAAAGGGGACATGGTAAACTCGTGCTTTGCTTCCTCTTCATTTTGCAGATAAGCAGCCCAAATATCCCAGCCTGCCTCAGGCCCCTTTATTTTGATAAGTGTCTGATGCCAGAAAAGGTGGTCATTCTGGGGTGATGAGGGTTGCCTGCCCACTTGGTTTACCACTATCCTTCACAAATTGGAGAAGATGCCCTGGTTTATCCTCCTTTGTATTCCATAGGCAGGAGAGTTACAACAGCAGACTATGGCCCAGGGAGCCCTGGTGGTACCTTCTATGTCTCTGGCTTCCTTAAAGCACCTGGAAACAGGTTTAATAGTCCATAGCAACGCTGTCCAATGAAAGTGTACTTCAGACCACAAATGTGAGCCACAAATATAATTTTCCATTTTCTAGTGGCATATTAAAAAAGTAAAGAGAAACAGGTAAAATTAATTTTAATAATATATTTTGTTTAACCCAAGATCCAAAATAGTATCATTTCCATTTGGGATCAATACAAAAATTATTGAGACATTCTACCTTCTTTTCTTTCCTCAAACTAGGCCTTCAAAATCTAGTGTCTCTTTACCCTTGCATTACATCTCATTTGGGACTAGCCACACTCGAAGTGCTCAATAGCCTTGTGCGGCTGGCAGGTTGGAGAGTGGAGGCACAGAGACCCCACCTTCCCTGACAGGGGCTTACCATTGCAGGAGGCTGGAGATGGGAGGAGGGAGAAACCTGGTTTTCAAATGAACGCACTGCCTGTTGATCTTCGCAGTAATATGAATAACCATCCTATCTTGTATGCCTACTTATGTAATTAATTAGCATTTATATAGCAGTTTATGTTTGCAGAGTGCTTTATTGATATAGTTGCTATTATATTTATCTACTTATATGTAATGCTTTCATGTGTGCCTACCTGTGCTAATTGCTGCTATAATCATTGAAGTTATTCAAGAACACAACTCAGAGTTACCTTCAAGAACCCCAGCAACCATTTTAGTAACAACCATAAATTCCATCTGCCATCTCCAAAAGTTCTGTCTGTTTCACAAAGAAATTTTTTACCTCCAACCAATATTCTCCAAGTTCTTGGCTGACCTCAGAGTGAAAAACACGTTTAAAAGCAATCTAGTAACTGTCTTTTCCCCTTTGTCAGCTTAAATTTCTCATGAATGAGATAGAAATTTAATGACATATCTTCCAGTAAGAACAACAGCCTCAATACACAGCATCCCAACCTGAAAAGGATAATTACAAGTAATGACTGCTACCATCCAATAACACTGTCTGTAATATCAAATGTCATTCTCACTCCCAATCCAAAACTTCTTTCTGACCAATGGCAGAGTTCCTGAGCAGGAGGGGGACAAGAGTGCAGGCAGGCAGAGACCCAGGCCCTGTGCCCTGGTCTCCCAGGTGACGTGGTACCCTCTTGAACTATGCCCTGGTTTCTGAGAAGAGAAGCAGCCAGGGCTTGTTGAAGAGACAGGCAGAAGACAGACAATTGGAGAGATGAGGGAGCTTGAATAAGCAGTCCTGAGCTATAAGAAACATGGGATTGTGCTGCGGTTGGGAGATTTGAAAGAACATTCCACCTTATCCATTTCCCTCCCCATCTCGTCTTTCCCTCCCCCCAAATCAATGAGGGGGAAAAATTACAGCGCTCCAATTCATTCCGTGGTTCTGCTGCTCTCAGTGATTGGAAACGCCAGTGAGGGGAATGACATACATCATGTGATGAAAGGAGAGTACAGAAATATTCACCAACAGCTATGAAATGCTGCTGCTTCCATAGCAAAACCAGGCGGCTCCTGAATGGAACACAGCAACACCACCCAAGAGACTTAAGACCAGCTCTGCTCTGAAGCAATTTTGTGAGCCCAATATTGGGGATTAGAGACAAATATGAGCGATCTTATGCCACAAATCACTGCATACCCAATGCTTCTGCTACCTACTCTGGTCTCCCCTAGGGAAAAATCATTAAGCCTCTTTCTGTCTCTCTTTAAAATGGGAGCTAAATTAGTAACTTACCACAAAGGAGTGTTTTCTTAATTACTCATGTACAAATTGCTGGGTATTATTGAATGAAAGGTATCAAGGAGAATGCAAGCTATTACCATGATTATTTTTGCTCTAATATAAAGTAGCAAGCCAAAGCCTTTCTATCTTTTGGATTATGTTTCAGTTCACTGATACTTCAGGGAATGGCCTCTTAGGGCTCTGACCGACCGCCATTAGCACAAGCAGCATTTCAAAGGCAAAGCCTGAGTGGCTGGCGTCCCCAGGCCTAGCTTGATTGATATGATTGGAAGAAAAGAGTAGATTTGGGAGAGGGAATGAGGGCTCGAGTAATGGCCTCGTCCTGAGCAGTCATATCGTGAAAATATTCGTCTTTTTAACCCACTGCTTCCTCTCTCCAAGTGTGTCCGTTTCCCAGACTTGGTTTGAGGGCTGGCCTGGTGAGGCCAGGGCACCCAGACTGATTGCTGCCGGAATCACACTCTGACTTGTTCTGAGGCATCAGACCTGATCACAGGCATCATAAATAAACATGGGTTGACACAGTATTTCCTTGCTAGAGAAGATGAGAGACAAGCTTTCCTCCATGTTATCTCTAAGGGCATGGGGAAGGAGGGATGTGGGAGGCAGCTTTTCAGACAAATGCCAGAACTGCAGTTTCCTTGAAATCTTCCCAGAGCCAGGGTCTTGTCCTTCCACCAACGGTCTTGCCCCAGGACCAATACCAAAATGAGCACCGCTTATTTAAAAGAGCAATGGTCCTGTCCAGGGAGGGTTTGGGAGTCACACCCTCTGCCTGGGGAATTCAGATTGATAGTAATTGGCCCTGATTTGCTGTTGCATCTTTGAATCATACTGTGATTGTATCTTCAGTGGGAATGTGGGCTAAAGAGAAAGTGACACATATAGTAATTATGCTAGAAAATTGGTGGCGTTAGCATAAGGCCTTGGAATGGTTTCTATGGAATTCTTTTGATCAAAACATTTGCTCTGTTGGAGAGAATACTATAGGATGCTTTGGAGTAATTAGACAAGTTCCATAGTCCAGTGGGACAGAAGGGAGAGGAAGATTATCACTTGCTAGATCTCTCTGTTATATGTAGAGTTGTTTATGCATTTTGCTAAAAAAAAAAAAACTTCCTCGTGAATTTCAGCATATTATTTTTACTGTTAATGTCCTAATGATAGTGACAGGAGAGTGTTTAAACCCCATTTAGCTTCTGATTCTCTATATAGAAAAATTATTTCTCCTCCCATATGCAATTTTTTGACCATTCATTAGTTGTACTGCTGCTTTTGTAAGTTTATTTACCGCCTTCTAAATATGTATCTTAATTTACACTTCTAGTCCCACGGGGAGCCTATAAAATGTAAAATCTTGTATAATAGCAGAGACAGCCACAAATATTTTAATATCCAGGGCTGCTTCTGAATCCTAATTTTGCAGATGGTGTGAAGTTCATTTTATAGCAGCTATTGAAAACTCATAAATGCCATCCACATCACTCAGCATCGTCAGTAATCCAGCAGATTGTGTGCCCAGAGATGCTGGGGAAGCAGGAGCAGCGCCCAGTTCTTCCCTAACCAGCCTCCAGCTGCAAGCCTCGTAGCTGCCTTGCCTTATCAGCTGCCACAACTCAATCCAGGGCAGCCATGAGGCGAGTCTTTTTGTATTTCTAATCTTCCCGTGGAGAGACACTCGCAGGAGGGTAACTGCTGCACAGAACGCACAGGGGAGAAAGGTGAGCGAGCCCCTGCCCTGCTTATTCTCTTTACTTTCCTCAAACGCAAGCGATAGCTGAGGAGGAGGAGCAGCAGGGAAGTGGCAGAGAGGCCACCGCCACATCTGGTCAGAGGCTCGGCGAGACGTTGTTGTGGACTGAATGTGTGTGTCTCCCCCACAGTCACATGTTGAAGCCCTAACTCACCATGTGATGGTGTCAGGAGGGGGCCTTGAGAGGTAATTAGGTTGAGATGAGGTCTTGGGGGTGGGGCCCCCATGATGGGACTGGTGCTCTCCCTCTTCACATCACGCACTGAGGAAAGGCCATGTGAGCACACAGCAAGAAGGTGGCCTTCCTCCAAGTCAGGAAGAGGGTTCTCATCAGAGGCCAGCTGTGCTAGCACCCTGATCTCAGACTTCCACCCTCTGGAACTGTGAGAAAATTAGTATCTGTGTTTAAGCCACCCAGTCTATGGTATTTTGTTACAGCTGTCTGAGCCAACAAAGACAGAAGTCATGTAGCCCTTCTTTCAGGATTCCTTTTTTTTCCTTTTTGGTAAATTATCCCTTTAAGAGAAAACAAAAGCTCATAGGATGAGGGAACAGTAAGGGGGGTCAGAAACAGACTCAGAGAATGTATCATTTATCCTCCTGTTCTTTATTTTGCCAAATAGTTATCAAATCCTTACTGTGTTCCAGGCATTGTGCAAGATTTTATTTATATGCAGACAAATTTTTAAATTTGTATATTATATTTATATTAATTTCTATTATTTACAGGTTATATAAGGATTCCCAAGTAATCCTTCCTCTTAAGAATTTATAGTCTGGAAGGGGATATTATAATGGTAGCAAGTCTACCAGTAGGCAGTGCCCTGAGACAATAAGAGCTGGGAAAGAGAAAAAGAATTTCTAGCCTCCAGGAGTTTGGGGAAAAAGGTGGGACTCTGGAGAGACCTTGTGGGAGATATGCCAGTGGGACTGGATATTGTGTGCAGAAGGTGGTCATTTGGCCTTATTGTTCTGAGAAGTTACTTAATGTCAACAAAAGTAGTAACCAATTCCCTCTCCTTTTTCTCCTTTTGCTCCTCACATAGCTGGTTGCCCTTTTGCAAAATCTTTGCTTTTCCCTTTAAAGACTGCCTTTGCAGTTTTCTTGAACTGGATTTCATCTGGATGCAAATTCAAAAGGAGCATGAGGGTAATTTGCTTTTAGGAAGTCCCGGGAGATGGTCTGCTAAAGGCCAGGCAGAGCAGTATATCAAGTCAGTTTGATGAGATGTGTTAGTTCAGAGAAGTCAGAGAACATCTGGTCCCAAAGCAGCTTGGACACAGAGGAGCAAGAAAATGGTCCTATCAAGTTTTGTCTTCAGATTCATCCAAGTTACTTGGGTCACAGTTACAGAGAGAGGAAGCCTGGATGCAGGAGCTCTCTGCTGTGCTCCTGACCTTAAATAGTGTGAGACTTTTAAAGATGAAATATTGTACACATCTATCATAATTTTTCCATTGTGAAGCTGCCTTTTATCCAGAAGCAAATTCAAACTCATTTTCTATAAGATTTCATCTTTCTGTGGCCTGCTTCTCCTCTCTCACCACCTTTTCTCTTTCAGCTTTGTGTAAAGAGATGTGAAATAAAAGAATCAAAATATATGAAGAAGCATACCATTGCCCCTTGACAGGAAAGAGGTAAACCTTTCCAATGACACCCGCCATGGCTTTCATTCCAGACAGGGTCTCCCATGGTGTGTGAGCCCCTGATCTCAGGAGGATCACATCAAATAATGCCATCAGGATGTGATGTGGAGGGACCACCAAGGTTGGGCTGGAAGACTTCCCATCAAGCTGTGAGCTAGAGCTCTCTAGGAAATTTTGGGCCCTGTCATAGGGCAACAACAGGAGCGAGGTGCATAGTGGGAAAAATCTTTTTTTTTTTTTTTTTGTGGAAAGAACTATAGAATGTTAGAGCTGGAAGGGACAAAATAGATCATCTGGTTTAACCACCTCATTTTGCAGATAAGGAAACTGAGGCCCAGAGGGTTAGGTGATTTGCTCAAACTCATGGCAATTAGCCATTGGTCTAGCTAGGATGAGAATCCAGAAAGGAGTAGTCATTAATATTCTGGATCTCCCAGTAAGGTGTTCAAATGGTTAGCTGCAAAATGCTGACCATTTCCCTCTTCCCAGGGCCATTAGGAATAAGTGGTATCCAAACAAATGGATCTAAGTGCTTCACTGCTTCACTCAGTGTATCAAGTAGGATGATACCATTGCTGGTACATTGTCAACTGGCAACTCAGGCATCATGCATCCTTGGTATTATGGATTTGGTAGGAAAGCACTGAAGCAAAGACTTGGGAACAGTTGTCAGTGGCCCAGGCTAAATAAGAAGGGGTTCTGACACGCCTGAGCAGATGGTCCAGAGGCAATGCCTGGTAGCTTGGATGTCATTCAGCAATGATTGGCCCTGGGCCTAGGGTTTTTATTATTTCATAATATATGTTTATAAATGTACACTATAGAAAGTAAATTAAAATATGGAGAGTAAATATATAGAGCATGTAAGAAATGTCATTTTATATATTTTAATTTTTGAGAGAGAATATATACTTGAGTTAGCCTAAATTAAGTACATACACGACACTACTTGACTGCAATATCACATTTTTTAAGAAAGTTGGAGCAAAGATTAGAGCCAGTGTGTGTGGGACCCTCTGCCACTAATACCACAAATGCTAGCACAGGACCTGGTATGTGCATTCAACAAATAGAGACTATCTGTATTCATCTTCTCATGACAATTGAGATTCAATAACCAATAGGGTGGGCCATTGATCTCTGGGGAATCTGTATGTGAGTGGCAGAACTCCAGCTCTGGAAGATTGGCAGGAAGAAGATGGCATTCTGGTATTCTGTCAAGGAAGGGTTCAGTGATGCTTCTATCTTACAGAGGATCTGGGGCTAGGTTGAAGAAATGTTAAAACTAAGCAGATGGCCCGAAGCTGGTACCTCGGGCTGGGCCACAGTGGAATGGAAGGTAGGTCTGGAAGATGAGGAACCAGGAGTCTGGAGAAAGAATACCCAGAGATTCTTGGGAACACCACGTCATCTTGGGTCATTCTGCAAGAGAAGGCCTTATTGGAGGCAATGGTGGAGGCTAGCAGCCATGCTGGGCCTAGGTCCAGCATGGGAGGAAGGAGCCTTAATTCCCAGACCATCTGGAAGAAGTAGGGGTGCAGGGGAGAGTTGGGGAGGGACTGAGGCATCAGGAGTCCAGAAATAATCTGGAAGCACATAATCTCTACAGCTCTGTATAGGTAGGTTCTTGTTAGCATCATTATTCCTGGAGGAAGATGGAACAGTGGGCTTCCCAGTGTGTTTGTAACTCAGGAAAGAGAATGAGCCAAAGGAGTCCAGTGCTGAAAGGATAAGCAGGGGTGGTTCGTCTATAACACATTAGAAACAAATGATATCTATGCTCTAGAATGAGAAAGACAGGGCTGGTGAAAAGCACTTATTTCTGCTGGGAGGCTGAGTTATATTCTCAGATATAACCTTATTCAGACAAAACTGAATCCAGTGGAAGAACAGTCCACTTTTTTTTTAAGGTAGCAAATTTTACTGTATTTAAAATTATCAGCCTAGATAAGTGAAGAGTTGATAAACGAGCTCAATCTGCATACTGGCTGGTAAGAGCAGAGCTGTGTATAATTACAAGATTGCCCTGGGGGCTGTTGCTTTACTCTGCTGGGTGGGAAAGGCAGTGCTTTGTGAAATGGCAAGCCAGGGCTCTTGGCGGTTAAGCAAAAAGGAGTAATTTCATCTCACCCATGCTCCTCTGCTTTGTCACTGGGGCTGCATGAGAAATTCCCCAAAGAGAAACAGTATTCTTGACTCTAATTGAATGAATTCAGTCATTCCCTTTTGAGATGCCCTAGGATTTTCTTTTTATACGTGTACATATGCAAAGTTGCTACGAAAGGGCTACCGATACAGACTTATTTAAAAGATGCAAGGTAAGATTATTCAAAATCCACAGAAAAAATAGAAATCACAATAGGAGGGAGAGTGAATGTAAGTGGAACCGAGAGAAACAGAAATCCAAAAGAAAGATGAAAGCCGCCAGGAAAAAAATGTTATCTGTCATGTATCATCTTTAGCTGTTCATTTCCTTCTTGTACTCAGTTTTTCTATGAAATAGATTCTATCCTCTGTTTCTACCTTTCTCTGTCCTTCATTATTCATTAGGCTTTCTTTTTTGGCTATTGCATTTCTCTTTTGAAACTGTCCTACCAATGGAAGAATGTTGACTGTCCTGTGATACACCTATTTCACACTGGGAGCCAAGGCCAAGGGCTTCAAACAAATCTTTTTGGGGAAATGTGAGATTAGAGGTATGAAAAAAAAAACACTGGAGAGCTAAGGCTCTTTAATTATTTTATTCTGGAAGGGGCTTTAGCACAACACCCACAGCAACTCCTTCTCATGTACCCACCCCTCCCACTTTAACGTGAGCCTGACCCTGTTTCAGGAAGGAAATTGCTTGGTGACCTTCTGGGAGTCATTTAGAAGTGCCCAAGTCAACCCCCCAAAACATTGCTTTTAGAATTATATCACACCAAATAAGACTCACCATGGGGCCATTTCTGCTTGGAGTTCTCTTTAGATACCATGTGGCAGACACTTAATTTTCTCCCCAAATTTATTCTTTTCCTCTTCTTTTAGTAATAGATTCCCCTGAATTTTAGCAAGACACATGGTTGTCCAGAAAAAGACCTCATATTACTGGTTACGTAACTGCTGTATATGGCAGTGTGGCTAAATTTTAACCAATGAAGGGAAGCAGATATCTTTTTTTTTTAATAAATTTATTTATTTGTTTTTATTTTTGGCTGTGTTGGTTCCTCGTTTCTGTGCGCGGGCTTTCTCTAGTTGCGGCGAGCGGGGGTTACTCTTCGTTGCGGTGCGCGGGCTTCTCATTGCGGTGGCTTCTCTTGTTGCGGAGCACGGGCTCTAGGTGCATGGGCTTCAGTAGTTGTGGCACGTGGGCTCTAGAGCACAGGCTCAGTAGTTGTAGCGCACGGACTTAGTTGCTCTGTGACATGTGGCATCTTCCCAGGCCAGGGGTCAAACCGGTGTCCCCCGCATTGGCAGGTGGATTCTTAACCACTGCGCCACCAGGGAAGCCTGGGAAGCAGATATCTTATATCTTACTTTTGTGGCTGAGGTCAAATGAGAAGGCAGGAGCTGGGGCAGCCATTCTGGACCAAGAGAATAACCATTAGATGAGATTTGGTCAGTGTAAGAGAAAAGAAAATGCACTACTGTGGTGAAGTGTCAGGGGTCAGAACACCTGGAAGGTTCTAGTCACTTTGCTCACTAGCAAGTCATATGACTTTGAGAAAATCATATAGTTTCTCAAGCCTTTCAATATCCTCATATACTGAATGATAGCAAAAAAGAAGTGCTCTATCTCATAGGGTTATTGTGGGGACTCAATGATCATTCATGTAAGAACTATATGTAAAGCATGAGTCATTTTAAACTGCAATAGCTTATGCTTGATACATTTATAGGCAAAATAAATTTTATCCTTTTGAGTAAAAGCAGGTATTTTGATGAACATATCTTATAGGAGAAGCATCTAAATTCACAGTCTTTTAGAGACGTGCCTATTCAAGAATAATAGTATTAGCAGGAGAAATCATTTGTTTCCAAAGCCCTAAACTTGCCCAAATTATTAGTGGTCTTCTGATGACCCTTTACTTTTCCCTATAATTTTCTGCTGTCATCAGCAACAGATGGGTTTCGTATTTTGACAGATTTGGTGAGAAAAATTATTCTGCCAAGACTCAGACAGATGTATAACAGCTGTACCAATATGTGACAAGTTGATGGGCATGGTGGATGTCTGTTCACCTGTGCTTGTAAAGTTGAAATTGGAGACCCTAATATTATAAAAGGCAGCTGTCTGTAATTCTGCTTACTCAGTGTGGTCTAATATCATTTCAGAATTACCCAGTACATTCTCCACATACCCAACAAGCTGTTCACGCTACTGATGCTTAAAGAGGCTTCTCCTGAGTATGACATCCAAAGGCTGAACATGTTACCTGACCTTCTGCATACTTCTGAATGTAAAATTGAGCATCGCCCAATTTTGACCCATTATTTTTATCAGTACCACTGAAGTGTCACAAGGTAGCTTTTGAGCCATTCTTTAAGATATCATATAAAATTTCTGGAGCAAGAAGGCATTGGGAAAGATTTTATAAGCCCAGGGAAGACCCCTTAAAATGGGCGATACCAATGGCAAATACAAAATCATTGGTGAGGTCTTGTTATATCTTGTACCTATTTTGTTACCAAAGGATTAAATATATCAAATGGCATTTATATGGGTTTTTCCACAAAGTAACCCTGTTGAGAGTCATATAAAGATACATAAACCTAAGGATAAGACCTGACAAAAAACATTTGCCAGAGGATAAGAGAAAGGAGAAACCAAAGTAATATCATGATTGTCATACACCATAGTCCCAAAACTAGGCATAGACTTGTAGGATCTCAGACTACAATATGGATGATGTTTTCCTGAAATTTGGCACAGAAACCAGATTTCTGAAATACCTCATTACTCTAGTTGGACATATGCTGAAAGTGTCATTCTGCTAAAAGCAGAGCATCTGGTAAATTTTTGACTTGTTGACAATTTCATAGTTTAGAAGTTAGAAGAAGCAATGAGGAAAATTTCTACTTGATTCCCAATTCTGACCAGCAAAGAACTGGCTAGTGATGTGAAAATGATAGGAATTTGGCAGAAATTGACACCATCATCTTGAAATTGGTGATAGCAAAGGAAGATTTAGTGGTCAGGGACATATTAAAGTTCGTCAAAGCAAGTTTGTATAAATACAGAGATACATTACAGAGTAGTAGATGGGTTTTGGGGTGTCCACCTCAACAATGGTCTATTTTTCTAGGACCTTTATCCATCAATGACCCCATCACTGACTGCATCCATCAATGGCTTGAGACAGAGAGATCACCCTGGGATACTATGTTTACAGCCCATAACCTGGAGCAGGGATGACCTCTGACCCAAAGCCAGCTAATCCATGGGATAGCTAGCTCACTGTGAGCTTTTAGTTGGTACACTAGAGCTGAAAGGTCATGGAGAATTAGAGGCAGATTCTGTAATATAGTGAGCCAAAGTCAATCCTTGCTGAAGTTATAGGGGAACTGAGATTGAGAGTAAGCCAGGAAAATTCATTTGTAAAGAGAAGAAGGGAACAGATGGCACATGGCAGTGAGGTGTAGAAATGTGAGAGAGAAAGACGTGAGCTAGAATGCAAGATTCTACAAGGATAGAATCTTTGTATGTTTGGTTTACTGATACAGATTTCAATAAATATGTATTGACTGGGAAGGAGGGTGAGAGAGAGATATTTGAACCTTAGTTCCTGATTCTTAAGTTCCAAGTTTCAGGCTCTATGAGGCCCAGCTGGGCTTTGCTTTATGCCTGTGGTTGTCTGTGTTTGTGAGATGAGGTCTTATCAATAACGACCTGTCTTTTTGGTTTTTGTTTGTTTGTTTTTTTAATTTGAGCTCGTTAGAGTGGGTATTTGTCCTTTGTAATCAAAGAGACTGATGTGTCTAGACATGTCCAAAGACTGTAAAGGTGAATACACAGTCTAGATTGTCCCTTTAAGGCCCCTCCTCTCAGTCTCAGCTAACCAAAATCTTTGTCTCATGGCAGAAGCTTCAGGAAGCCTTTTACCAATATGGAATCATCTGCACTCTGCTAAGCAAGACATTCTTGGTGGTCAGTAGCCTAATCATAGTTCTTTTAAATAATTTTTCCCGTGTCTCTTCCCAGTTGAGGTTCTGCTCCTCAGAAAGCATTCGTATAATTTTATTTTCCCAAGTCTTTGATCAGAAACTGTGTATTTACTGAACTTATTTTTTAATCCTTTCTCCATCTCAAATGGAATAATACAGAAAACCACAATTTTACCATTGCAAGTCTTCAAAGTCCAAGTGAGTTAGTCTATGTTAGTGACACCAGAGCTAGGCAACCCGGAATCCCAGGTTCTAGAGCACAGTTGGGAGTATCATCCCATTTATCACTGAAGAATCCATATCCTCTCTTGGAATGTAGCAAGAGGGGAAGCCAATGTGATTATACTATTCTCCAACCTTTTCACTAAACTCTTAGATTGTGTTACTCGGTGATACCAAGTTTGCGGACATTTCTTTATTGTGAAAAATGTGAAAGTAATTGACCCTTTTCCTAATATGTCTTCTTACTATAGGCCAAAAGCTTGTACTCACGGAGAAAATGCAAACTGGGAAATGGGCCTCAATTTCCACATCTGCAAAATGGGGATATCGGCCTAGTTGATGATATCTAAAATTTCTTCATTTCTGATTATTTTATACAATGTATTGAAACCAAATAAGATGAAATAGCAAATGGAAAGTGGAGGGTTTAGCCCCAGTGGCTATGGTCTACCCAGGTCTATCATGATTTGAACCAGATGGATTTAATTTATTTGGGAAGGAAGCAGCCTGCTGATCAGAGCAGCTGATGTTTTCTTCATGGGATCTTTTTAAAAAGCTGAAGAAGTGACAAACTGAAACGTCTAAATCTGGTCTGACAGGCTCAGAGATTTTGAGGCTGAACCATGTTACAGGTCTCTGTCAAGATACACTGGGAAAACCAATGGGAAAAGAATCAACCTATTTGTAGTGATCCGCAATTCCCATTCAGATTCTTGTTTCCCCAGTGAGAACTCTGACCTCTTCAGAGCCAACCTGGTGGGGGTGTATAAAAGAGTGCTCAGTTTTTTTGATTTGTCCAGCTTCGTGCTTTGTCACAGGCATTTCACAGCTACTGTCTGAAAAGGAATCTATCTCTTTATGGTAATATACAGCTGCTGCTGTCACCATATGATCTATTTTCCTTTCAAAACCCCGTTTGCTCTACAGTGTATAGAAACTGACATTAGAAGAGGTGGTATCATCTTGACCCTCCAGTCATCTGAATAGAACAGAATCAAGTCTGTTTTCTCTGTCCTTTTTCTCTTCCTCCTTCCTGAATTCACTTTCTACCTTCCTTCCTCTTTACCTACTTGTTATCAGCATATATGGCCCAGGACTCCTTGTAAGAGTTCTTGAAAGAGAAATCCCATTTCTTTAAAAAGACATTTTAAGGGAGAAATTGGGCAAGCAGGGAATTAAAAGACTGTTTACCAAGTGGAAGTATTGATAAAATGAAGTAGGTTGCCATACTCTGGTTGGCCCAGTCTTCTTAACGTTAGGAAGCCTAGGGACTGAACACAAAGATCTAGGTGTGTTTGGTAGGTTTCTCTTGGCATTGGGATGTTCACTAGTTGGAAAATCCTACAGGTGACTCCCATTTCCACTCAGTATACCATAGATGTGTCCTTGACATCCAAACCTTGACACCAACTCTCCTCCAACCCAGCTCATTTTAAATGGATGCACTGCCCCTTACCAAATCCCAAAGGCTCTGGGTTCCAAAGGAGCCAATGTCAAGGCAAGGGTAGTCAGCTCGGATCCAAATCCTAAGAGACAATTGAAGCCCTGCACACTTGTGACCGACATGAGGAACCACTGGATGGCACTGTGGGTCCATGCAAATGTGTATGGAAGGACATTTGTCTTTCTTTTAAAAAGGCTGTTTAGCCTTGACAGGTAATTTGGCACATTTTGAGTTGAAATGTGCCAAATGATTTGGCAAATATTTCACTTACTTCTGAAAATAGGCACACCTGCTGTTCTGGTCGTTAGGCGAGGGAGGAGGGTAGCTTTCCCCCTATCCCCATGTTGTTGCTAATTTCAGAACCTGAAACAAGATTTTGGTCAAGGATACATGGCCCAACCTCATTGGTTGGTACCATAAGTGTGGTACCACGTTTTAAAGGAATAGAAAAAGTTTAGCGTTTCTTATGAAACCAATCTCTTCAGTCTAAAGGGAGCATCTTTTCATCTCATCAGTGTTGTTCATCCTGCTAGTCACTGGCTCATCTGGCTCATGACCAGATGGAATGGGGTTTGGTTCAAGAGCTATGTCTCCTACTGGTTCACCAACCACGAGCATCTAGGAAAATTTGTTTCCAAACTTTCTGAAGAATTCTTTGCCCAATATTTAGTTTGTTTAATAGCAAGAAAAGCTAAGCAACATGAGAACATCTCACAAGGGACATCTGAGCTGCCTCTTGGCCGTCATGAAACCACTGCTTTGCAGAAAATCATGGTGACATTCACAGTGGACATTCCCATTTCCACTGGAGAACACTGATGACAGGTGAGGCATCACTAAGACAAGCTGAATGTTAGGCCAAGTTCCTGGTGCACTAGCTTTTAACTCCACCTCCCGTTTATTTGCTAGCTACTCAAGAGAGCATACCAGGATGCATCTGAGTAAAAATGGTGTTATTAATGGTATAACCTTGACTTGATCTAATTTTTAAATGGTTAAACATTTGCAAACCTAATTATCGTAGCTAACATATCTGACAATGACTTGGGACCACTTTCCAAGTGGTCAAAACATACACTGGGTTTAGCACAGGTGCGTTAGAGAGGAGAGATTCACAATTCTCATTCTTGAATATTGTCTTGTTATCACTTATTGACTAATAAAAGGCATATCTAATTGTGTCAAGTCCACTCCTGTGTGGAAGTACATCAAAGGCCTATGGTATTAGGGACTCTTTCTGAATTCACAGACTTGCCTTCTAGTCCCAGGTCTTTCAACACCAGCTTTGTGACATTAGGTGAATCATTAACCCTCTAACCTGTTTTCCTACCTGAGCATGAGGAAAGAAGGCAGTTTAGATGAGCTTGTATGGCTACAAAATAGTGAAATCTTATTTAGTGTAGGCAGCTCCAACAAATAGAATAAAACTTCAGTATATGATAGACTGATATGTGGCAATAGTAAAATAGGAGGGTGCATAAAATTTAAACTACTTACCAATTTTCTTGAACAAAATAAATAGCAGTGTAGCGAGACGAAGAAACTCTGGTAGTAATAAGACAGTCTATGGAAAAGAATGTATTTCTGTTTAATAATATGTTGTTGCCTTTTGCACTTATCTTAAGAGTTTCAGTAAAGGTAGTTCATAAGTTGTTGTTTTGATCTATAGATTTCTGTTTCTTACCCATTTTTCTGTATCATGGTGCTACAGTTTGTTTCCAGGCCTGGCTGGATGAAGAACATCATGGAGGTTGTGGGTGACCTTGACAAGACAGGTTTCTGTGACTGGATGGGGCAAAAGCCTAATTTGAGTAGGTTGAGGAAGAATGGGAGACAAAGAGGGGTGACATCAAGTATAGACACTCATATGAGGAGTTTGCTATAAGATGGGCAAAGAAAAGGCTTGTAGCTGATGCATGGAATCCAGGGAGGGGTTTTTATGTTTGTTTTTTTTTAAATAGGAGGACAGACATTCTAAGATTCATCACATACAGGAAGAATTCTTGGATACACTCAGTCCCAAACACATCTGGAGTTCACACCGAAAGATTGAGATCTGGTTGTAGATCTTGAACTCTTACTTATTGAATGGAGATCAAAGCTATCTGCTGCTATTCTATCCCTTGAAGCAGAGTTTTCAGGGTTTCCAGAGAGCTGATAGAAAAGGGCTCAGGAGCACTCCTTTATCCTGCCAAATTAGCAGGGGTTTGTTTAACAGATTATTTCAGAACTGGGAGATAGTATCATCCAGTCTCCTCATTAAACTGATTGAGGAATCTGAGGCTCAGATGAATTAGATCTTGAGATTTGCCTTCAGAGCGGTTGCTCGCTAAGGATTAAGAAAATGGCTTTGGGGCCAGAAATCCTAGGTTTGAGTCCCAACTCGGCCACCACTTATTGGCTATGTGACCTCAAGCAAGTTATTCTCAGTTTTCTCATCAGTTAAATGAGAGGATTGTGTGGTATTTCACAAATAAACATACTAAGGGGACCTTTTCTTGTAGGGTTGCTGTGAAAATAAACTGAGATAAGTCAAGTAAAGTGCTTAGTACAATACCAAGTATGTGGTCACAATAAACATTAATATTATTCTTGCCATTATATGAGCATTTGTATGCATGGGAATGATACAATATAAACTTGCATGCAAAAATGTTTTTTTAAATGTTACGGGGATTTCTACAAAAAGAATGTAATAAACACTAAAGAAGACCCACAGGCTACATTGTTTAGTCTATTCCTTGTTAAAGCATATGCCCTGCTGTAGTCACCGTTTTCAAAGATTATTACTCATGATTGACTCAAGTCTAGGTTCCCTTTAAAAAGTGCCTGTTTGGCTAGCTGATGTAGAACCAGTATCTCCTGGGTAAAAACTCCTGAGTTGCCTACCTATTGTCTGCATGCTGTCTCATTTCTCTTTTCTCTTTTTTTATTTCTCTTTTCCTGCTGGCTTTCTCTTTTGAAGCCAACCACTGGTTTAAATAAAGCTGGATGTGGTTGAGGGCTGCCAGGTGGCTGACGGGAGCAATAGCCAATCCTCTTTCAACAGCTTCAGAGTTGGCTCGATAGGAATGAAACAAGAGAGATGTGAATGCGAGGCAGAAAACGGGAAGCGGGCAGCCCTTCCCATCCCTCCCCAGTTCCTGGATGTGTGCTGAACAGAACTGTTTGTCTCTAGCAGGCCTGCCAAGCACGGTCCAGCTTCTGTCAGAGCCATTGCGTAGGCATCTACCTTTGTTGTCATCCCTTAGACCAGCCACTGTGAGGTTATCAGAGATTCTGTTTGTAATAGTCAAAGTAGCTTAGAATGTTTGTTGCCTCTTTTGGGGATCAACTTTTTTCTTCTTTTTTTTTTTTTTTAACAAGTTCCCAGCCACCACTTTGCTTAACCTCATTTCCTATGTTGGTTTTCTTCTCACTGGAGATGAGCAGCACAAGCCTGAATGAAAACCAACATAAGAGCACAGGTTAATTGGAGTCTGAAAGGATCAGAACACTTGAAGCCTGGCTTGATAAACCCCCACAGGGTTTGGAAATGAGTCTGATGGGAACCAAAAAAAAGAATCTGGTTTCCATTGCCCCAGGGGTCTATTTACCAACTTTCTATACTAATCCCTGGACTATAACTGAATGCTTAGTTTTAAATAAACAATATGTTTATGCCTCCACTTTACATAATATTATTGTAAGAAGGGTAACTACATGAAGAAATGCAAAAGAAAAAATTTATAGTCTCTCTAGCTACTGATGTAAGCTGTAATACAGTAGGAAAAAGTAAGAAGTTTGTTTTGGTTTTTCTTGCTTGAACTGACATATATTTATGTTTTTCTTTTTCTCATTTAAATATATTGAAAAGTGTTATACCATCTTTTAGCCTTGTCTACTGCATGCTTCCTATTTTTTTTTAACATTTCTAAAACTTATTTTCCTGAAAAAAATGTTGTTTCCCAGTAAAGAGAAAGTATTCTAAGCTTCAAGCAGTGAGAAATTTGACGAGAAACTTATTGGAGGCTATCACAACATGAACAGGAACTACCAGCCTGAGCTGTTGGGTAATGGGAAATAGAACCTTTAGTCTCTCAGCTGAATTTTGGCTCTGAATATAATGACACAAACTCATTACCCCCTGAAGGTCCATGGTCTTCAGGGAAATGAGTGTATAGTGGTTTCAGCTCCGTCCCTAACATCTCAGAGTCTCCATCAGTCTGGATGCCATTACAATTTGAGTTAATTGTCACGAATGCAGCCAAGAACCAGGATTGAATGAGATGGGAGAGTGAGCTACTTTGCCTGTACTGCTAAAGGTGGTCCCTGAGCACCTAAGGACTGTTCTTCTTCTAGGCTGTTGCAAACTTGTGTTGGAAATTTAGAGAAAATGAACGGAAGGCGTGAAAATATCTATTCATATGTTTAGTTACAAAGCCTTGCTTTTCACACAGAATAACGTTTTAATAGCAGGTGTCATTTCAAATTATGTTTGATTAAAGTCCCATCTGTGTTCAATCCACAGAAGAGGGAATCAGCTACTCCACTTCCAGTGAGAATCAAGTATCTCCTTTGGAGGGTACCATTAAGTCTGAGTTCTTTCAAATGGTAGATTTATTTTTAAAATGGCTATCCAGGCAACAAGAAGTCAACGCTGTCTCTTCAGAAGAGCCTCCATTGGAGAGTTTTTAAAATTGACTTTAGTTGGACATTTTAGAGGCATGGTTTGTTCATTTCCTTGTTTATTGTAGGTTGTATTTAAGCCTCAAATAGCAACAATGGTGTAGTTTTAGAATAAAAGGGGCAACTAAATATAAACAGTAGATAGAAATAACCCTAGCCTCTTTTCTTCACATATTTATAAAAGATATTTCATTCTCTTTAACCTTATCCTAAATACCATGAGGGATCTTGGATAACTTCTTTTCCGATTGAACTTTCTAAATTGGTGACATGCAATTACCTTCTCCATATTCACACTGCTGAATAAGCTGAATTTTAAAATTATACACTTGTAGCTGGTTGAAATCTTCTCTAAGTATAAAATGGATGTTAAGTGTCTTGAGAGTTGATTTTAAGATGTTTAAATCTTTGCTCTCCTGACAGGCAAAACTAGTCTTACTGGAAAACTCTTAAGAAAGATTACTGCTATGTGGACCATTTTCTGATCTTTGGAACTTTCCCCTGATTGTATTGCATGTTCTTGTTCCAGTGTCATTGGGTGAACTCTTACCAGTGGGGAAATCTGGCTATGTTCATAGTCTGAGAACCTGAGACTTAGAGTTTGAAAGTAGCCAGGTAATGGGGATGAGGTGGATGGGAATCTATGATGTTGGTAACATGCTTGGTGATCTCGTTAATTTTTAGGTTATCTGTAAGACAGCCTGATATAATTGGGTAAATTCCAGTACGTTTAATACAAGGGCTTGAGAAATAGCAGACATTGAGTCATTCATTTTTTTTTGTTGCTGTTGTTTTTTGTTTTTGTTTTACCTGCCCAGTTGTGAAAAGTGAAATCATCCCTTGGAGAACTGTCTGAAAGTGACATGAGCTCCCATATCTTACCCTCAACAAGTCAGCCAGGGTGAACTGGCTAGGACTTAAGGAAGAGGTGGTGATGTCGATGAGAGTAGTCATTGCTGATCTGAAGATATGCAAACAGATACTCAGCAGAGAGTCGGGCAGGCGAGGCCGGAGGGAAGCCTTGGATTTGGAAGTTAGATGCAGGAAATAGAGACGCCATAGATTTGGGTAAGTTCATCCATAAAGCACACAGAAAGGAAGAAGATCAGATGGCTGACAGTGGAGTCCTGGGGCACAGCAGCATTTTAGGGGAGTACGAAAGAACCAATGTACGAAACTGAGAAGGAACAGCCATGTGAGGGAAAAGAATTAAGAGAGTATAGTGTCCCTGAAGCAAAAAAACTGAAACGAGAACAAAACAGTTTCAAGCAGGAAGATGCAGTCTACAGTGTCAACACTGCAGAGAAGCAAGATAAGGATGGAAGCATGTCCATTAGATATTCCAACAACGAGGCCATTAGTGACCTTAGGGCTGGGAAAGCAGGTTTTGTGGTGTAATGGGGCAGAAGCCACACTACAAAGTGTTAGAAATTAGTGGGAGGAGAGGAGGTTTGGCTGTGAATGGAAATAAGAAAAAATGAGATAATTTGAGTGGTATTTGGGATTTAAAATGTTTAGACATCTGTTAATTGTTGTATTTTAAGGAATTGAGAGGAGGCCTGAGATTTGTGTTTATACTAAAGGGTCCACAGCTTTAGTAGCAAAAGTGGAGGTTGAGTGTATAAGAAGGTGAGTCAGGGAGGGAGGTCCTGGAGGGAGGTGAGTGGTTGGGATTGTGACCGGATGGACTGAGGAGCCCCAGAGGTAAGAAGGAGCACCTAACCCATTGACTGGATTGGTTGGAGGGAAGAGAAGATATAAACTTAGACACATTTGTGGGAGAAGGTAGAAGAGGGTCCTATGCTGACTTTTTTTGTTTGTTTGTTTTTCCTGCAAAGAGAAGTTACGGTTTCTGAAGAGAATAGCGAGAAACTGGAGAGGAAGGAGATTTTAAAGGAGGTTAAACTCTGCAATTGCCATCACAGGGAATGGGAGAGGAACTAACTAAATAGATGAAGGTAAGGACTTTTACTTGAGTAGTGTATCTGTGGCTAAATCAGCTAATTTGATTGGAGATACCGATATCAATTAACTTTATTTTGTTTCCCAAACACAGAATGCACAATGTCACAAATGTGTGTTGTTGAATAAAAGAGAGAAGAAAATGAGAGACTAAAGAAAGCTCTAGAGCATTTGGGAGGGGGAGGGGAGCAGGTAGAAGACAAAAAATAGCTTAAGAAGGTATTTTGCATCCTAATGATATTCAGCATGCATATCTTCCTCCGGCAAATCATTAGTTTCATCTAGTATTTGAAGCACAGTTTACGGTCATCACTACAGTTGGACTTTCTGCAAAATTGTAATATTACCCCAAACTGTATAGTTTTCCATTATTTTGAGTATACCTCCCTACCCCCCATCACCCCTGCCAAATCCCACATAAAAAATCACTCTTACCATTTTGACTTTGGTGACCAGATGAACTTGTTTATTACATGATTCTTCAAAATGGCTTAGCCACTTTGGTCCTTGTAGTATTAAGAGGATATTTTTACATATTTGGTTAAATTTGAACCTTTGTTAGAATTTTTGTGTATTTTCAACTGTTAGGGCTTTTTTTTTTTTTTTTTTTTTTAGTGTTATTGTGATGGAGGGACTTCAGTTTTCTTCACTTAGGATAAAGAGTGACTCATGATGAGAACTTCTCTTTCCTTCTAAAGGCCTTCGTCATGTGGCTAATACTACTTACTTATATTTTCAATCACTTTTTGCATGTTCTCTTTAAAATTTCTGGAAGACCAAAGTGACTTTAAAAACAAAAGCTAAAGCAAAGACAAATCACTTTTCCTACTTTCTTTTCTTTATACAATCTTGATACTAGAAGTGCCTTCACACCAACGCTGAGTGAAGCTTTCTGTTTAAGTTATTATTCTCAAGATAAAGTAGGGAAAGTGGCATTGAACTAATCCATTCTTCAAAACATCTTAACATTATAAGCAGAGCAAAGTGGTACAAAATGTATTCAGCCTCACGGATTTCTCTAGATTGTAACCAGAATAGAAAATGGCAGAATGTATTAATTCCTAAGATAAAATTATAATGAGAACAGAAAATGGTGCGAGATGAATTAATGTAGTGGCAGGTTTCTGTCTGCAGAGCACGGCGCTCTCTAAATACCACATTGCAGCACTTTGTCGTCAGCTTCTCTCTTGTAATCTATATTTTAAAGATGCTCTAAAGATAAAGCTAGACCATATTCATCTCTGGGAGCACTGCCACAGCGCTCTGGACACGAAATGGCCCCAGGGAAGCGGTGAATGGACTTACCTTGCAGGAACAAAGGAGATTTAAATTAGATAGCAGTGAGATTTTTATTATTGCAAACTTATACTGACATGCTTCCTTCAATAGCAGATCATCTTTAAGTCTGTCACTCCAAGAAAAACGTAGTTGAAGAGGTTGTGGTTATAAGAGAAGAATTTGCTCTTTGTCCAAAAAAAAACCAAAAAAAAAATCTTCACATTTTACAATGTATAAAGAATTACTTGGTGTTTTCTCTCACTGCTGCCTGCTGCTTGGGGGTCCAGGCTTTAAACAGGAATGACCACCTTTTGTCTGGGGTGATTTCTCAAATGGATACTGCTCAAAGTATGTGTCTGAAGCTAGATTATTTTTTCCAGTATCTCTTATCCATATTATAAATATCCTTATTAATAGATCCAGTGTGTTTTTGAGGAGAGAGTTAGTAATGCAGATGAATATTGTTGTAATGTACCTGCGGTGTCATCCAGGTGCGTATTTTTAGAAGCTTTGTACTGTTCAGTGAAGGCAAATGTGTCTCAATAATAAGCATCTGAGACTCACAGCTTCAAACACTTCAAAGGTGACTCTGACTCCAGAAGCCACAGTGGAAAACCTCGAGTGGCTATACTAGAACTTTGAAAGGTTTAATAATGCTTGTCCCACATAGCTTTGCATCCTCCAAAACCTGATCTGATTGCAAATTTTTAATCAGGAAATCTGGTCTTTGAATCAGAACAGCTTTGCCGATTTGAGTGGCAGCAATATTGCTTTTGTTTTGAATTTTCATGATGCAGGAAATTTGAATCCAAATTTTTCCCTCTATGCATTCATACTGCTGCACAGGGCATGGCTAGGTTATCCAAACTATGAATTAGAGTTTTTAATAACATTGGAGTAAGGCATTAGCTGTACTGTCTTATCATGGCTTGTTGCGATTTCAGAGGAAATCTGCTAACTCTTTGATAATAAGCAAGAGTGAATTGTGAATTACCAGAATGTGCTAACCCCAAGTGATGTTGTAACCCAGGATTAAGCACTTTTTATTTTCTCTTTTCACAAATTAGCTTCCAAGACATATCTGTGACATAACCTGGTGACAGTGACTGTACCTTTCTGGGAAAAATTCTTATATTGCCCCTACCCACTTTTGGCCCTGCCCCTGAACAGCCAGGCGTCCTTACCTTAGAAGTAGCTTGGAAATAAAGCTGTTTAATTCTTCTTAGCCCTCTGACCTGTCTCTAAAGATTCAACCAATAGTATGGTAGCTCTTTTAATATTTCATTAAAAGGAAGAGAGACTCAGAGAATAAAAACCCGAGATTGCCTTACTGCTTTAAGTTTTGAGAAATTGAAACCTTTAAGTAAATAGTTCTTTTGAGCTTGCGTTTTGGAAACCAGAGTCAATCTAGCTGCCTCTTTTTTCTGGAGAAATTAAACCTAAAATATGTTCTCCCCACTGTTTGTATAGCCAGTACATGTAACATTTGCACTTTCTTTTAAAACCATAATAAGGAGAATTAAAACCCTATGATTAAGCATTTAACATAAAATTAAAGGGCCATGGTTACCCATTAGGAAAGTATTACATACCTAAAATTCAGTCGGATGTCAAATAGACTTCTTTCTTTCTATACAAATTGTAGTTCATAGATTCGACATTTCTGCTTATCCTCTTCTTTTTTCAGGCATGGTATATATTTTATTTATATCTGCAGCATTTTAGGGTGGGATGACAAATTTTGGCAAGTTTAGCATGGTCTGGGCTTTCAATTCCCTGCAGGAATTCCAATTCTCCTCTGCTCACCTGAGTTTCTTTAGGCTGAACAGAGAGTGGTATATAATAGGCATGAAGTGACTGCAATAAATTGGCCTGCCTGCATGAAGCTTACAGCCTAGAAGGGAAGGCACAATTCAGAAACAAACCTTTGCACATATAAGGACTTTATATATATGCTGAAAGAACTGTAAAATTTTAACAGGAAAGGTTGAATATTTGGAAACAGAACTCAGGGTAGATCTTAATCTTCTGGTATTTTCCATGATAGATTAATCCAGGTAGATTAAAATAAAAATCATAAAGAGAAAACAAAAGGTGAATATTTACCTGTACTATGTATGGGGAAGGACTGTTTACATTTGAAAACAGGAGAAAAGTTAATACAAGGAAAGAAATAAATTTAAATAATTTTTTAAAATTCAATTAAAAATAAATACAATTAAGAAACAGACAAGAGGGCTTCCCTGGTGGCGCAGTGGTTGAGAGTCTGCCTGCCGATGCAGGGGACACGGGTTCGAGCCCTGGCCTGGGAGGATCCCACATGCCGCGGAGCAACTAGGCCCGTGAGCCACAATTGCTGAGTCTGCGCGTCTGGAGCCTGTGCTCTGCACCAAGAGAGGCCACGATAGTGAGAGGCCCGCGCACCGCGATGAAGAGTGGCCCCCACTTGCCACAACTAGAGAGAGCCCTCGCACAGAAACGAAGACCCAACACGGCCATAAATAAAATAAATAAATAAAAATAAAAAAATAAACAGGAGCTGTTGTTAAAAAAAAAAAAAAAAAAGAAACAGACAAGAAACAAGAGCATTTGCCACAATAGTGAACAAGGTCCTAACTACTTATTATATCAAGAGTTCATACAAATCAATATGCAAACAAGACTACAACAAGTAAATGGGCAAAGGGAACAGATAAATACAAAAGATGGAAGTTCAGGGTCCAAAGCAAAAACAGCATTTAACTTCACAAATGTGCAAATAAATACAATGTAAAGCTATAGTAAGTTACCACTAAATAGCAAAAATTACAACAGAGGCAATATTTGGTGATGGCATGAGTAGAATGAGGTGGGCACTTCATATCTTGTTGATGAGAATGGCCACTGATGGGGCCCTTCTGGACATCAGTTTGACACATTGAAAAATACTGTATTCTTTGTGTCCACAGTATACTGCTAGGTGAAAAAAGCAAATTACAAAACAGTTTTTAATAATATGGTCCCATTGTTTTAGAAAGAAGGGAAAAAAGGAATAATGTAAGAAGGGAAGAAAGGGATAATGTAAGAAAGAAAGAAGGAAGGAAGGAAGGAAAAAAGGGAGGGAGGAAGGAAGGAAAGAAAGAAAGAAGTAATTGTGTGTGTATGCAGAAACAAATAGTGGTAATTTTGTTTTCTTTTTTAAATGTCAGCGTTTTTTTTGGTTTGTTTTTGCCATGAGTCTGGATTGCAATCAGAAAAGAGAATGAAAATATCTTTAAAAAGAGGAACAAATTTGTAAAAAGTGTTCATATCCTTTGACTCACCAGCTCCCCATTTAGTAAATCATCCAAAAGAAAAGGCAAAAATGTAGACAAAGATTTATGTACAAATATGTGTTTAAATATGAAAACAACATCAGGAGACTGTTTAAATAAATTCTGGAACATCCAAAAGATAGACCATTATGCAGCTGTTATAAATTATATGTCAGAAGGATTTTCAGTGATATGGTAAAATACATTTGACAAATTTTAAGCAAACAGAATAAAACAAAACAGGATTTAAAATTATATAAGAAGAATGATTCTGACCTCAAAAAATGTGAAAAAGACTAGGGAAAAAAAATACACCAAAATGTTAATGGTGGTTGCCCCTGGGTACATTAATTGTGGAGGACTTTTGTTTTCTTCTTTGTCTTTTGCTATGCTTAAAAAAATTACTACCGGGACTTCCCTGGTGGCACAGTGGTTAAGAATCCGCCTGCCAATGCAGGGGACACGGGTTTGATCCCTGGTTCGGGAAGATCCCACATGCTGCAGAGCAACTAAGCCTGCACGCCACAACTACTGAAGCCCACCCGCCTAGAGCTGGTGCTCCACCACAAGAGAAGCCACCGCAATGAGAAGCCTGTGTACCACAATGAAGAGTAGCCCTAGCTCGCCACAACTGGAGAAAGCCTGCGCACAGCAATGAAGACCCAACACAGCCAAAAAAAAAAAAGTTACTACCTTTTTTTCTTGGGCATTCTCATGGGTTTATTCTTCCAAATGAACTGGAACAAAAGTCATGTTCACAACCCATTTTATAGATCAAAAGAGATCACCCTCTAGGTCCCAATTTAATCATTTATTTTGTCTCTGAATAACTCTTCACTCTCAAAATCAAATCCGTCTTCAAGGGATAGAGGATATTTTTATTTTTAAGGGCTATCAGACTAAAAAGATTGTTCCAGAAGAAGTTGTTATCACACGGAATTAAACTATAGTATCAGAAAAAATACATACATTATAACCTTACAAGGTAACTGACTGAAGGGCAGTTCATGTGTTCAGTTCTGATTTGCTTCCTAAAAACAAAGCGAATTATATATTCAGCTACATGGCAAATCATTCTTCCTTTCTGAGCCTCAGTTGTTTGTCTGTAATCTGTATTATGGGGACTGTAACACCCATGTCTTGGAATCATGAATATCTACTTGCTTTGCCTCCATTCTCCCTCTGTAGGGCCACACTAACCCTAAAACACAAAGAGCATGTGCAGAACAGGTACTTTTAATTATGGCTACTGTTTATTAATCGCTTTCGGGTGCCAGAAGCACTTAGTCTTCACAATGACCAGGTGTGGCAAGTATTGTAATCATCTCACTTTATGTGTATTCATTCAAGGTGGGCACATATTTATTGATGACCTACATTGGGTGAGCACTGGCCTCCCACGGGTAAACTTGAAGCCAAAGAGACAATGGTTCCAGTGCGTGGTAGAGTGGGAGACACACTGCAAAGCAGGAAACAAACTGTGAATGGGTAATACCAAGTTGAGAAGGCCGCCAAGAAGGCAGCCAACCGGAGTTGCAATGGAGAATAGCAAGAAAAGCCTCTTTCAATCAGGTCTTCAGGGAAGGTTGGTCTGAGAAGAAACTCTTCAATCTCAGACTTAAAAAATGAAAAAGAGCCAGCATCTTGCAGAGCTGGGAGACAGACATTCCAGGCAAAGGAAACTGAGACTCAGAGAGGTACAGGAAGGGCACAAAGTCACACAGCAACTGCAGAGTAAGCCAAGATTTGAAACACTAATGCCAGATGCCAAACTTCCCCCATGACATTCTAATAGCTGTCATCAACCAGGCCAGTGTGGGGCTCACACACAGCAGGTCCTAAGAAAAATCAAGGCCTTATTTGATCCTGAGTGGACGGGTGGCTGCTCAAGGCTGGGGCTCAACCTACAGCAATGCTTGTGAGTATGGGGAGAAGGGTTTATCGTCTTGGGCCCCCCGGTTGTGGAAGGGATGGGAATTTTACCCCATTGTCCTCCCCTTCCTTCCAGTTCTCCAACTCCAGCTCTGACAAAGCTGTTTTAATGAGTTCATTAAGGCTCCTTTGTCTTAGTCCACCTTCGAGCTGGGGCCTTTATAGGTGGGGGTGTGTTGGTGCCTAGGCTGGGCTGAAGCAAAGGCCGAGGGGCAGAAAAAGGGCAGGCCAGCAGGGATTTTGGGGGCCGGGAGGGATTGAATTTACCTTTCAGATGTCACCTCCTCCTAGAGGCCTTCCTTGTCCGCCCTGGATAAAATACTTGTTCCCAGATGCACCCTTCTTAATCTTTCTCTGTTCCCTTCCCCTGCTTTGTTTTTCCTCTGGGTTTAGCCAAAACCCTGGCTCATAGTAGGCATTCAATTAATCTTTGTTGAATAAAACAGTTATTTGTGCTGTTCCATGTGAGAGGCATGGGGTTGGGCCTTTTATCACTACTTACTTCCCACCCCACCCTCCATCTCCCCAGTGGTGACCACCTCCTCATAATGACCCTAGGCTGCTTCCAAGCACTTTTCACCCTATAATTACTTACATGTCAAGGCTCAGAGAGTAAATTCTAAGAGAGCAGGACTGCTTGGTGATGCCGGCTGCTCCAGTGCACAGTGTCTTACATGAAGGGGGTGTAGGATAATCATTTGCTGAGTGCATGAATGAATAAATGAGTGAGTGAATGAATGAGTGAGGCCCTTACCTGGACTGGTAAAGGCCTCCCAGGGCTAAGCTGGGAAGCCTGCCTATGTGACTTTGAGATAATGCCTACTGCCCAGAACTCCGTAGGATTTTCCTTTTCTAAGCGGTTCTTATTTCACTCATACAGCTTTATTCTAAATTGTTCTGGAATTCCTCTTGAGTAAGTGGGTCTTAAACTTCAGAGCACAAAAGAATGACCAGGTAAATCCCAGAGCCCACCTTAGAGATAATGAATTAGTGGGGCTGTCCCGGGCTAAGGGAATCTAGTTGTTCACAGTCCCCCAAATTACTACTTTTATAAGTGAAAAAGAACCTAGATCTTCCAACCCCCCAAATTAAGCTTTTTCTGCTATACCAGAGAATATAACAGTTTTCTTCAATAAAGGACTTTGCCTTACAGAAATGATACAGTATCTGAAAGGGATCATAAAAATCTGCCTGCCATTGGAAAAATGAAATTTTTTCCCAATAAGCAGCAGGCATCAGTGTCCCCCACGTACTTTGTCCAATGACACACTAGCTAGTTAATGTCCATTATTTAGAATGACATACTATACTACTAAACACAAGCAGCCAATAATCCATACTTAGGGCAGGGGAGGACATCATTTCTAAAAACACAGATTCCAGAAAGTCTGCTTTCCATAAATGATGTGCTAACTCTCAGAAGCAAGGATCGGTGGGCATCGCCACGTGCAGTACCTTGGATGGCTGCATCGCTAGGTGCATTGAGTAATCACTAGATAAACATCTGAGCACCAGTTGCAAAAAGATACTCCTGTGGGTAGTAAAAAATGTTCTCTGTTTGCAAGTTGAGACTTACCCCTGTGTTTTGGAGATACCTGAATTGGTTTGGCTCTTTTCCAATTACATTCTGTTCGTAATCACCCAGGGTCTGTATCATCAGACTGTTATGAGGGAATTAATTCTTTCTATGTGACAGTTGTTAGTGTAATTCATGTCCTTGTTTTTAATTGCTGGATCAAATTACTTTGTAGATTATTTCATATTTCATCCCAAGAGAAAGGAATAGGAAAAATGCATAGTGCCTGTGGTGACTTATTTGTTTAGTCTAGCCAGAAAAAAAAAAAAAGCAGAATTAAAAAGATCGACTTTCTAAACAAAATGGCTCTTCTCTATCCTTAGAGTATATTTTGGATGATTTTAGATGGAAAGTTAGCCTGAGTACATTCTTTCTGTTTAAACACTCTAGGAACTAAGTTTATTTTTATAACGGTTCTGCCAAAATAATGGCCATAAAGGTCACAAAGCAATATCTCCTAATAAATACCTTGGAAGGATTTACAATTCAATGCTCTTTCGTTAAAATAAGCACCTTGAAGATAAGAAATTAATGAGATTTAGAATAATTTATTAAGGAACACCTAATAGACTCTCGTGAGATTCAAATGTCAAGATGTTAAACACACACACACACACACACACACACACACACAAAAGAAACTTAGCAAATGCAAATTATATTGGGGGAAAAAAAGACAAAGAGTATTTGAAAAATCTTATAAATGTTTGTTTTTGCAGCACTGAAATTTAATTCTTGTATTTGAATACATACCCAGTAGACATTTCTTCCATTTTTGAGCCATAGCCACTAAATGCTTTTCACTCTAATGTTTAGAATCTCAGAAAGAATCAGTAACTATTTCTTAGGTGTCTTATGAGTTGAGAATTTACTTGTAGGCTGAAAGGGAGGAGAAAGCCCAGACAGGACAAGCTCACATAACTGAAAAGCTATAGAGAAAATTCATTGTTCTATTTATTCCTGCTTTGTGATGAGTTGAGAGCAAAATGTATTTATAACAATGGGACACTTGAAATGAACTGTTGCTGTAACTGTCCAAGGCCAGACAATATTCACATTGCCTCGTAAATAGTCATCTTATAAAGCAGACCTAAGTGATAATCTAAAGAGGAATTATAGATCAGTGATCACTTAAAAGCAAGCAGCAGGGAAATTGGTAAATACTGCCTGGCTGCCTGGCAAATAAAAAACCCAGTCATGATTAGAGAGGGAGCTGGAACTTGCTGATTGCTGGGAAATTATGGCAACAGACAAATGAACAGTCCCACACACTTAGGGCAAAGGTACCTTGTAGTTCAGGTAACAATGTACTGTCAACATGGAAAGGTCCTTGAAAAAGGAGCTGAACCTGCTACTCTGAAAACAGAAGGCATATATACAGACACAGTGCTGAAAAGCTGGCAGCCCTAAATCAGTTTTCTCCACCAGAGTGCTGAATGTATTATCGTCGCTGTCATCTTTGAAAAGGGAAAAGAGATATCCATAAAAATAGATGTCTTTTCCACCAATGGTAGTAAAAAATGATTACAAAGAATTCCTGTGGTCACATATCTCTCATTATAAACCCAGTCCTTTCTAGTCTATTATAGAAAACCAAGATGGTTATATTGGTTTAAACATGGGTTCTATGGCTCTGATTTAAAATATGTTTTTTGTTTGCCTTTGTGTTGATCAAGAGAAGCAGGTTAGCTGTTACAGACTTAGTTAATTGATGGCTGTGGGTTTTCTTGCTATACTTGGGCCTCTGTAAAGCATGTCTCAAGTGTTGAATTGGCTCAAATGCATGTGAATAAGTCTCTTCAGGAAGACAAGGGGCATGCAATGAGCTGCAAGGACTGAACGTGGGGAGCATGCCGCATCACCTTTGTGCTTCGTACCAAGTTCATTTTGAGTCAAATAGAAAACCATCTGAGGACTTAAGGGCTGCTTATTTGTAATAATAACTTACCTGTTTGCAGTGTATTAACGTTTGCAAGGCTAACTGACATACTGAGAACAGCTCTGTGAAGTATGTGTTATTATCCCCCGTTATGAAAGGAGATTGAGGCTCAGAGAGGTTTGGGACTTGTCCACAGTACCAGAAATGGAGTTTCAGTTCCATCAGTTACCAACTCAGATTTTCTGATTCTAGCTTCCAGTTCCTTTCCCCCACTTTAGCTATAGTTAAAACATTATTTCCCCCAGTTTGATCTAAATGAAGACCTGTAGAAGAAAGTCAAGACCAGACATGTTATTCTTCCTATGGCTGTCTTTATCACAGACATTCATGGTTCAAATAAACAAGAGAATTAATTAATAATGATTAAGTGACAACATTAGGAAGAGAATACCTGCATACTTATAGGTGGGTCAACTTGCATACTTGATGAAACAATTGTGAACTCAGAACTAGAAGAGTTGCAGATATCAAGAGGATGATAATACTCCCTAGAACATCAAAACATGATAAAATATAAAATTACTAGTAAAAGGAGAATCAGTGTGAGAGGTGGCCACCATATACAGATTTCAGTTTATTTTTGTATACTTGCTCCAAAAGGAGAGTCTTCTTTCAATTTTTAAAATATAAAAAAATTTTTAAAATTTATTTTAAGTATAGTTGATTTACAGTGTTGTGTTAATTTCTGCTGTCCAGCAAAGTGATTTATATATATATATATATATATATATATATATATATATATATATATATATATTCTTTTTCATATTCTTTTCCATTATGGTTTATCACAGGATATTCAATATAGTTCCCTGTGCTATACAGTAGGACCTGTTGTTTACCCATTCTGTATATAATAGTTTGCATCTGCTAATCCCAAACTCCCAGTCCTTCCTTCCCCTCCCTGCCCCCTTTGGCAACCACAAGTCTTTTCTCTATGTCTGTGAGTCTGTTTCTCTTTCATAGCTAAGTTTATTTGTGTCATATTTTAGATTCCACCTATAAGTGATATCATATGGTATTTGTCTTTCTCTTTCTGACTTCCTTTGCTTAGTAGGATAATCTCTAGGTCCATCCATATTGCTGCAAATGGCATTATTTCATTCTTTTTTATGGCTGAGTGATCTTCCATTGTATATATGTACCACATCTTCTTTATCCATTCATCTGTTGATGGACATTTAGGTTGTTTCCATGTCTTGACTACTGTAAATAGTGCCACTATGAACATAGGGGTACATGTATCTTTTTGAATTATAGTTTTCTCCAGATATATGCCCAGGAGTGGGATTGCAGGATCATACGGTAGCTCTATTTTTAGTTTTTTGAGGAACCTCCACTCTATTTTCCATAGTGGCTACACCAATTTACATTCCCACCAACAGTGTAGGAGGGTTCCCTTTTCTCCACACCCTCTCCAGCATTTGTTATTTGTAGACTTTTTAAAAATTTTAAAATTTTTTGGCTGTGTCGGGTCTTAGTTGCGGCACGTGGGATCTTTCATTGTGGCGAGCGGGCTCTTTGTTGTGGCGTGCGGGCTCCAGAGCGCATGGGCTCAGTAGCTGCGGTGAGTGGGCTGTCTGTTGTGGTGCGTGGGCTCCAGAGCGTGTGGGCTCAGTAGCTGCAGCACGTAGGCTCTCTAGTTGTGGCACATGGGCTCCAGAGCACGTGGCCTCAGTAGTTGTGGCACTCTGGCTCTCTAGTTATGGCACACGAGCTCCAGAGTGCATGGTCTCTGTAGTCGTGGTGCATGGGCTTCAAGAGTACGTGGGCTTTGTAGTTGTGGCACACAGGATCTCTTGTTGTGGCGAGTGGGCACAGTAGTTGCGGTGCACGGGCTTAGTTGACCCACTGCATGTGGGATCCTAATTCCCTGACCAGGGATTGAACCGAGTCCCCTGCATTGGAAGGCGGATTCTTAACCACTGGACCACCAGGGAAGTCCTTTTCTGGGTGTTTTAATGATGGCCATTCTGACTGGTGTAAAGTGGTACCTCATTGTAGTTTTGATTTGCACTTCTCTAATAATTAGTGATGATGAGCATCTTTTCATGTTCCTGTTGGCTGTCCGTATGTCTTCTTTGGAGAAATGTCTATTTTGATCTTCTGCCCATTTTTTGATTGGATTGTTTGTTTTTTTGATATTGAGTTGTATGATCTGTTTGTATATTTTGGAAATTAAGCCTTTGTCGGTCACATCCTTTGCAAATATTTTCTCACAGTCCATAGGTTGTCTTTTCATTTTATTTATGGTTTCCTTTGCTGTGCAAAAGCTTGTAGGTTTGTTTAGGTCCCTTTTTTTTTTTTTTTTTTTGCTTTTATTTCTATTGCCTTGGGAGACTGACCTAAGAAAACACTGGTACAATTTACATCAGAGAATGTTTTGCCTGTGTTTTTTTCTAGGAGTTTTATGGTGTCAGGTCTTATATTTAAGTCAAAAGGAGAGTCTTTTTTTCAAAGCACTGTTATAATGATGAGTTATTTGTAGATATTTACGATAAGATTTCACATAAAGATGGACTTTGTGTTGATTATCTTTTGCTGTGTTACCAATCATGCAATGCTTAGTAGTTTAGAACAACTTCTATTTAATTTATGGAACAATTTCATGGGTTGGCTGGGATAACTGGGATTCCTGAAGTGACTCTTTTGGTTAGGATCAGCTTGGTTGGAGCTGGATGGTATAGGATGGCCTTATGTGTCCCATTTTTGGCAGATTGGTCTATGAGGGGCTCAGATGACTTGTCTCAGCTCCATGTAATCTCTCGTCCTTTAGTAGGCCAGCATAGATTTCTCCTCATATTAGTCTCAAAGTTTCAAAATGCAAGGAAGAGAGAGGGCAAGCCCTAATATGGAAATGCTTTCCAAGACTACACTTGTATTGTGCTTACTAGGGATTGGGGAGGTTTGTTTGGGAATAGACATCATGCTGAAACCTGAAGGATGAGTAGGAGTTAGACAGACTGAAGAAGAGTTTGGGTCCAGGGTGGAGGAAAGAGATTGTTAGGTATGAAACCCAGAGGAATCTGAGGAGAGAGTATCTGGTCTATTTCAGGAACTGAAACACTTTTCCTAGAGTTGAAACATGAGGAAAATGATAGGAAGTTGCAAGAGGTGAAGCTGGAGAGGAAGGCAAATGATATATGATGGAGAGGATTGAGGTTATATTTTAGGGACAATGGGAAACCACTGAAGGAATTTAAATATGGATATAGTAAAGTCAGGCCAATGCTCTAGAACAGGGGTCCCCAACCCCAGGGCCACAGACTGGTACTGGTCCGTGGCCTGTTAGGAACTGGGCCATGCAGCAGGAGGTGAGCAGCAGGTGAGTGAACGAAGCTTCATCTGTATTTACAGCTGCTCTCCATTGCTCACATTACCACCTGAGCTCCACCTCCTGTCAGATCAGTGGCGCCTTTAGATTCTCATGGGAACACGAACCCTACTGTGAACTGCGCATGCGAGGGATCTAGGTTGCGAGCTCCTTATGAGAATCTAATGCCTGATGATCTGAGGTGGAGCTGAGGCAGTGATGCTAGTGCTGGGGAGTGGCTGCAAATACAGATTATCATTAACAGAAAGGTTTGACTGCACAGAGACCATAATAAATCAATTGCTTGCCGACTCAGATCAAAACCCTATCAGTGAGTGGCAAGTGACAATTAAGTTGCATATAGTGGCAGGCTTTATAGTGGCAAGTGAGTTGATGTGCTTCAGTTGTACAGCTGCATCTGGTGGCAGGCTTTAAGTCAGAACCCAACACTTATTTTAGCCCACGCGTGGCCCACCCATTATTTTATTTACCACTTCCATCTGCACCTCTTTCCCGCACTGCACACTTGTCTCAGTCACAGTTTTGGTAAGCCCACAAGCTAACCCTAGCCAAAATGAATAAAAAACAAATGTTGCTGGAGAGCTTCTTCGAAAAGGGGGAAAGACCCAATGATGAGACAGCAAAAGACTCTAAGACTGCCAACAAAAAGAAAGCTGCATTTAAAAGAAAATATCAAGAGTCCTACTTAAATTACAGGTTCATTGCAACAGGTGATTCACATTCTCCAAGCCTGCTTTGTATAATATGTGGTGACTGCTTATCCAACGAAGCCCTGAAACCTTCAAAACTGCTTCACCACATGGAGACCAAGCACCCTGCATTAAAAGACAAGGCTTTGGAGTTTTTCAAAAGAAAAAAATGAACAGGAAGAACAGAAGCAATTATTGAAGGCCACAACTTCATCAGATGTGTCTGCACTGAGAGCATCATTCTTAGTGGCTAACTGCATTGTTAAAACTAAGAAGCCCTTTACTATTGGGGAAGAGCTGATCCTGCCTGCTGCTAAGGACATTTGTCATGAACTTTTAGGAGAGGCTGCAGTTCAAAAGGTGGCACGTGTTCCTCTTCTGGCTAGCACCATAACTAGATGAATTGATGAAATAGCAGAGGATATTGAGGCACAGTTGTTAGGATTAATGAGTCACCATGGTATGCAATCCAGGTTGACAAGTCTACCAATGTTGACAATGAGGCAACAATGCTTGTTTTTGTGCGATATATTTTTCAGGAGGATGTGCATGAGGATATGTTATGTGCACTTTTGTTGCCAACCAACACCACAGCTGCAGAACTATTCAAGTCTTTGAATGATTACATATCAGGAAAACTGAATTGGTCATTTTGTGTCGGTATTTGCACGGGTGGAATGGCTGCCATGACTGGATGGCTTTCTGGTTTCACTGCTCAGGTCGAAGAGGTCATTTCTGAATGTGAGTCTACGCACTGTGTCATCCATAGAGAAATGCTGGCTAGCTGAAAAATGTCACCTGAACTTAACAACATTTTGTGGGATGTGATTAAAATTATCAACCACATTAAAGTACATGCCCTTAACTCACATCTGTTCACGCAGCTCTGTGAGGAGATGGACACAGAGCACACACGTCTTCTCTAATACACAGAAGTGAGATGGCTTTCTAAAGGTAGATCACTGGCCAGAGTTTCTGAGTTACAAGAGCTGCTCCAGAGATTTTTTTAGAAAAAGAATCACCACTGATAGCACATTTCAGTGACATAGAATGGGTTGCAAAACTTGCTTACTTCTGTGACATATTCAACCTGCTCAACCAACTCAATCTGTCTCTTCAGGGGAGAATGACAACTGTGTTCAAGTCAACAGATAAAGTGACTGCATTCAAAGCCAAACTGGAATTATGGGGGCGACGAGTGAACATTGGGATTTTTGACATGTTTCAAACATTAGCAGAGATTTTGAAAGAGACTGAGCAAGGACCTTCTTTCTCCCAGTTGGTGCATGATCACCTGTCTCAGCTTTGAAAAGAGTTTGAGCATTACTTCCCAACCACAAAAGACCCCCAAACTGGGAAGGAATGGATCCGCTACCCATTTGTGAATAAGCTAGGTGAATCGACTTTGTCCATGCTAGAAGAGGATCAACTGCTTGAGATCGCAAATGACGGTGACCTTAAAGTGTGTTTGAGACAACTTCAAATCTCCATATGTTCTGGATTAAAGTGAAGGTGGAATATCCTGAGATTGCCACAAAAGCACTGAAAAGCCTGCTTCCATGTCCAACATCCTGTCTTTGTGAAGCAGGGGTTTCTGCAGTGACAGCAACCAAAACGAGATCACTGAGGAGACTGGACATAAGCAACACACTTCGGGTGTCACTGTCTCCCACCACCCCCAGGTGGGACCACCTAGTTGCAGGAAAACAAGCTCAGGGCTCCCACTGATTCTGCATTACGGTGAGCTGCATAATTATTTCATTATATATTACAATGTAATAATAATAGAAATAAAGTGCACAATAAACGTAATGTGCTTGAATCATCCTGAAACCATCCCCCCGCCACCCCTGTCTGTGGAAAAATTGTCTTCCATGAAACCAGTCCCTGGTGCCAAAAATTTGGGGGACCGCTACTCTAGAAGACCCACTTCGGCTATAATTGAAGTTTTGATGAGAGGGAGGAAAACTGTAGTAAAAGAGACTAGTTTAGTTAGAAGGCTGTTGCAGCAACTTCTTGCCTTAATGTCTACTTTTGTCCTGTTAGTTTAGCTGTTCAAGCCTTTTTTCCCCCTCACTTTCAGTTATTGTTTTCACAGTCTGTCTTTTTTTTCATCCTTTTCCTTCCAGTCTATGTATATCTTTGTATTTATGGCAGATCAGATAAGCAGCATGTAGTTGGATTTAATATTTTATCAAGTTTGACAGTATTTTTTTAATCAGAATACTTAACCTATTCACCTTTAATGTAATTTAATGATATTTGGTTTAAATTTACCATCTTACTGTTTTTGTCCCATCTGTTCTTTGCTTTGCTTTTATTCTCCTTTCTCGCACATTTTGGATTACTTAAGTAGTTTTTATTCTGTCTTCCTCTCTAATACTTGTTAATTATATACATTTTATTATTCCTTTAATGGTTACCTAGAGATTACAGCATACATCTGTGACTTATTAGAATCCCTTTTAAATTAGTACTTTTCCAACAAATCAGACAATGAAAGGATTTTATAAAACTTTAACTTGTACACATTTTTTAATCACAGAAGATGTTTTTGTTATTGTTCAGTCAATATTATCGAGATTTATCTGGTTTTTAACCTTTTATGTTGCTTGTTATTCCTTCCTGTATTCTGTGCTTCCATCTGGGATCATGAAGAATCCCTTTAGTATTTCTTTTCCTATATATATGTCTGATGGTGATAAATTCTGCCAGTTTTATTTTTCTGAATATACATTACTTGGCCTTTATTTTTCAAGGATACTTTTGTTGGGTATAGAAGTTTAGACTGTTTGTTACTTTATTTTAAAGATCCACTTTCTGCTGGAGATGCCATCCAAAGCAGAAAGAGGGAGTGAAACATCTTGGCATCTCAGTTCCTTCCTCTCTCTTATCTTTTGCAGTGCCTCTGATTGTCTGAACCCAGCCAGAAGGCAGTATGCATAGGAGCCCTGGAAACAGCCTGATGGCTTCAGTCCTCTTGTGATAGGCCTCAGAACATAGGGAAGGCAAGGAACGGGTCTGAAGTCAAACAGGACACAGGCTTGCATAATAGCTAACATCTGTGAAGTGTTTACTTTGTACCATGCACCGTGCTAATCATATTACATCAATACTAGTGTGTTCATGAAGATAGACTACATTATGCTACAATTTGAAAGAACAAATAGACAAAAATCTCAGTGGCTTAGTGAACATACAAGTTTATTTCTCACTCATATCATATGCTTAACAGAGGCTGGTGGGAGGCTCTGCTCCACACACAGGGACCTACACTGATGGCAGCTCTTGAATCTTATAGCTATGTCATCTGGAACATGTTACCTTTTCGGCTGTCCCTGAGGAGAAGAGAACCTGGAGAACTGTGCCGAAGTTCTTACCTTTTCGTCACAGCCCGCTGAACAGTACTAGCTACATGGCCCCACCTAACTTAGTACAGGTGCTAAGAAATGTTGAGAAGCACCTGGAATATTTGGTGAGAGTTACTATCTTGCTATTCATGGATTATCTCATTTAAGACCCAGGTAACAAAGTGTGAGGACTTACGCCACAGGCCATTGGAATTTCACTCTGCTACTGGGTTCTCCCCGCTGAGTAACTCCTGGGAATTCCTGTCATGCTTACATTTTACACCAGTCTCTCCTGGAGGTCACTTGTCACCTTAACAAGACATCTTTTCTCTAGCTGCTACATCCCACCCAGGAGGTAAGTCAGTTCTTACAGCTTATATTTGACTTCTCTGAGCTATATCAGCTCTCTCCATTGTACTCTGCTTTTATTCCAGGTCGGACACATAAAGCTCTATTAACCTTACTGAGCACACATAGACCAAACAGTGGTATCTAACAAAATCCTACAGACAGCTTGGTGATACTAGAAGGGAATTACAACACAGAAGAGGAAAACTTTGATGTTAACTATACTTCTTCTAGACCATGCCCTTTAGTAAGTGGTTTCCTTCTGGCTATGACACTTTTCTTGGACTCCTCAGCCTGCTGTAACATTTACAGTGGCCAGCCCAGAATGGCAGTGCTTTTCCACGTCCCTCCTACTCAAGAGGACAGATTTGCTCCTGGCATTCAAGAAAGGAGAACTGCTTCCCTCCCTCAGCTTTACATCCTTTTTCTTTAGGGGAAAATTCAACTCTTGCTCACAGTGTGTGGTCTTGTCTTAAGAGCTCAGACAGGGCAATCACAAAATTTGACATTCGATTTCCCAGAATCTAGGTTATACCACCTGAAATAAAACTACATGTGGACTTTCAGTCCAGAGTAGACTTTGGCATTTCCCATCTGGTTCCTTTTAGGTCTGTACCCCCGGCTTAAGGTAAAGATACGTCTCTCTGCCTATTCTGTCATCATCTGGTTTCTGCTCTTGATCTCCTATAAGTAACTTCAAGATGGAACCCACATGTGTATGTGCACACGCATGCACACACACACACACCTCCGAAGAACAAAGAATAATGTACAAAGATAATTAAGTTAAAAAATCACATTTAGGAAGAAAATGTCTTTTCAAGGGCACAATCCTGCTAAAAATACACCAATTTGCGTTTCTAAACAAAATATTTTACAACTCTGTTTGAGACATTTACATCTAGGTTAATTGGTGACAGTCTTCTTCAAAAATGGTGTGTACACATTTGCTTTACCTTTGGGTCAAAAAAGCATCCTCTCCAATTATTTTCTTAAAACAAAGGACGTTTTTTCCAAAGATAAATTGATGTCTTTACCTGTAGAGATAGAAAATTGCTAGCAACGTTTAAAGGACACCTCACTAGTTTTAAAATAAATGTCTGTCCCTCCAGATGTCTTGCTGCATTTGGGACTGGGGTATAGGAGAAGGAACTGAGATGGAGATGTATTTGGTTGTTGTACCATAAGGAGTCACAGAATTTTACATTCACTGCTTTCTTTTCAATCATGAAGCTGAAAAGTCTAGAGCATTGTAGTCCAATAGAAATATAATCTGATCCAATATGTAATTTAAAATTTTCTAGTCGCTACATTAAACGAGAAGAAAAAAAGGGAAAAATTAATTTTAATAATAATATATTTTATTTAATCTGATATATCCAAAATATATTAAAATGAATTTAATATGTTTATATTCTATATAAACATAAGACGTATTAAAATATATAAAGTATTCAATAGCCACAGGTGGCTTGTGGCTACTGGATTGGAACCTGTAGGTCTAGAGGCATGGTGGGATACAGAGATTCAAATGAGGCATCAGGATCCATTTCTCTTCCCAGTTTCTCTATTCTGCTCCTGCTCTTTCGGCTTCATTCTAAAAGATGCTGTCTCCTCATGGTAGCAAAATGGCTGTAGCAGCAACAAGTTACACCTTTTCAGGTTCAGGTCCCATACCAAAAGGAACTTCTGTCCCCTCTATAGTGAGAACAAAAGTCCTGAACCAGTTGGCCGTGTGTCCATTCCTAAAGCAATTCCTGGACTGAGGAGAGGAGAATGAAGGCCCAGGTCACATGACCACCCCTGTAGTCCCATCAAACCATACACTCTGAGAATAAGGACAGGGGAAGGTCCTCAGAGGAAAAACAGATGCTGTCACCAGAAATGTGGCTGGTGCTGGACAGAAAATACTGAAACAGAAGCAAAAAAAAGTCCTCTCCAGGAATCAGCGGAGTGCAGAATGTAACTGAAGGCAGGTGTTGATGAAACCTCTCAGGGGTATGTGGAGAGAGGGTGAGGAGAGCAGAGCCCTGAAGGACTTCCATATTCCAGGGATGAGCAGAGAAGGAGAAGACTGAAAACGGGGACGAGGGGGAGCCATAAGACTGATGAAAGGAAGGTGAGAGGCTGCTAACCCACAGAAGCCAAAGTGAGAAATTGTCCTGAGTTGTCAGTGACATTTAAGGCAGCCAAGAATCAAGCAAGATAAATACCAAGAAGTGTTCAATAGACTGAATGAAACATGGGCCTCACTGGCCTTGGCAAGAGCAGTTTTGGTGCAGCAGTGGGGCAGAAGGTAGATAGCAATAGGTTGAGGGTAGGTCCAGTGGGAGGTAAGGAAATGCAGTCAAAGTGTGAGAACTCTTTTAAGAAGTTTGGGTGCAAATAGGAGGAGACATCTAAGATGGTCACTTGAGGAGGTTGTCATGTTGAGGAAGGGTTTATTAAATACACTATATATGATTTATTTTAGCACAAATAATTTTACAGTAAACAAATAATATGTAGTACAGTGTAGAACTGGGTTTGAATTCTAGGTCAATGATTGGCAAGTATACTACCGTTAGCAAGTTATTTGGCTTTCTTGCCTTGGTTTTCTCATTAGTAGAATGGAAGCAATTATGCTGATTTCATAGGTATCTTAAAAGGATTAAATGAGATAATGAATGTAAAAAGGTACTTAGTAAATGTAATTATTATTATTGTTCCTCTTCACTAGCCACTGGTGAATGAACCATACTGTTTCTTATTTCAGTGCTTTTGCATTTGGCTTAGAATGTTTCTTCTCTTCTACCATTAGCCCAGTGAACTCCTGCTCACCCTGCAACACCTGAACAAGAGAGACTTTCTTTCTGTTGCTTGTCTGCCCCCCTTCCCACAGATGCCCTTTACCACAGATGAAGCAGGACTTTGCTGTCCTCATCCTCCATTGCCTTTGAATCCACTTCTGCATGTTGACCCACACTGCCCATCTCCAGTGCAGATCCATGCTGGTCCCCACCCACAAGGCCACTTTATTTTACTAAAGTGGATATACTATCCTAGGTATCCCAGACAGGTATCAAGTCTTCCTGCCTGTAACTCTAGAAATTCAGTCTTCACAATTCAGGGATTTTCCCCTTTGAACTGTTCAGACTTCATTGTTTGCATTTCTCTTTCTAGCTTTTTCTGTTCCTATTGGTGACAGCACAATTCTGTGCAACACTGAAAAGCTGGAGGTACAATTCTCCATGTGCTGCCTTCAGATGACAAATGTATTCTGCTGATGCCTTGGGCAAAACGCCTTTTCCAAAATACCACTATCTGTGAATACTTCCTCCTACAAAACTCTAGCTTCGGTTACAGGGTGAGAGATTTTATGGACAGAAAGAAAACTGCATTTCTCTCTTCCAGATTACTGAGTTCACTCCTCTGTGGTTGCTTTCTATAATCCACTCTGTAGTGCTGCACCTGGGTCCTTCCTGTTCCTTTTACCCCTCACTCAGCTTCTGCAGCTGGAGTTAGATCTGCTCAGTGCCTTCTCAGCAGCTTTTGTTACTTAACTCTTTCCTATCCTACCATCTTATATGTGATGACAGTGACTTGTCTGTGGCACAGAGGAGGTGTAACGGGCTCAAGGAGGAGTCTAACTATGTATTTTGTATAATGTCTTCATGTCCTCCTTCTTTCAACACATTCTACTTTTTAAATTCATTTACTACAAGAATAAAAGCCTGGGATATTTTTTCCAACTCTGATTTTCTTTGTACATCCCTCCCACTTGAGGAAAAATTAAGTGTGAATTTTTTTCTGCATTTCTGACCCCCCAGAAGCTGGAGTGCAGCTGTGCATTGGGGGCAGAGGGTTAAATCCTGGAGATTAATAATCCTCACCTTTCAAATGATGGTAGCTCTTGAGTGACTTTGTTGGAAGCTTTGGTACAGAAAAGAAGTTCAATAAGAGTGGGTTTTAGATGTTGCCATTTTGTTGATTATCTCAAAATACCGCTATTGAAATATCATTGCTTAGAAATGGTTTAGAGAGATGGATGGATGGATCAATGGGTAGAAAGAGAGATAGAAAGAGATAGATAGGGACTTCCCTGGTGGCACAGTGGTTAAGAATCCACCTGCCAATGCAGGGGACACGGGTTCAAGCCCTGGTCAGGGAAGATCCCACATGCTGCGGACCAACTAAGCCTGTGTGCCACAACTACTGAGCCTGCACTCTAGAGCCTGCAAGCCACAACTACTGAGCCCACGTGCTGCAACTACTGAAGCCCACACACCTAGAGCCCGTGCTCTGCAACAAGAGAAGCCACTGCAATGAGAAGCCTGCGCACCGCAACGAAGAGTAGCCCCCACTCACCACAACTAGAGAAAGCCCATGCACAGCAACGAAGACCCAACGCAAAATTTTTGGACACATCAAATTGGCTATATTTATGAGACTAAATATTTTGCTATTTAGATGTGTTTATCTCCTGATAGGAATTTCTTTATATTCTGGGAACCCAGACAATTCAAAAAGACTCTTTGCTGCTGATGAGGCATAGTCCAGAATGCACAGCACAGTGTCTGGAACGTAGCAGAGGCACAGTAAATGTTTATTGGGGGACCTAATGCTCCATTTGGTCTGCTTAAGTTAGAGCCAGCTCCTCTGTGCTCTGTCCTTGTTAACAGACTCTCCCAGCCATGGAGGTAAACCGTGGCAGACGGATGGATTTCACCCAAAGTTGTTAATCCGTTAACAACTGGCTGTAAAAGTATGCTTATGGAAACAAAACGGGAAAACTAAAAAACAGATTTGCAATTGCAGTGTAAAGATATAATTGCCATGTGTTAGAAGAAAGAAGGGCCCCTTGCAGATTGCAAATGTTATTTTAATACATAAGGAAAATGTCCTGGATTTAGTGAATTTGCTTTGGTCATCAGCAAAATGGAATTTCTGATTTGAAGTGCGAAACTTTGATTTTTTTGTTACGGCTGCTCTTCATTATTTTCATTCAAGCATTTGAAAAAAAATGGGCTCCTGACAGATTGATCAGGAAGTTCTGACACTTACTAGGTATGTGGCCTTGGGTAATTCACTTAACCTCCTGAGTCTTGATGTCCTCATTTGTAAAATGGGTGTCAAAATCTGTATTTGTGGGATGATTGGATGAGATGATGTGTATAAAACATCTAGCAGAGTGCCTAGAACACAGAATAGGTATTCAAAAATAGCAGAATTTGCTGCCACAGCTGCTACTGCTCAATATTGGGTGCTCTTAAGCTCCTTGTTAGTCCTGACTCTAGAGAAACAGAACGAAATAGGATATGTGTGTGTGTCCATATATATATATATATATATATATATATATATAGGAAGAGAGAGAGAGAGAGAGAGTTATTTTAAGAATTGGCTCACACAATTATGGAGGCTGGCAAGTCCAAAATCTGCAGGGTGGGCTAGCAGGCTGGAGACCTAGGAGAGAGAGCCGATGTTGCGGTTCAAGTCCAAAGGCCATCTGCTGCAGAATTCACTCTTGCTTGGGGAATGTCAGGCTTTCAGCTGATTGAATCCTACCCACAAGATGGAGGGCAATCTGCTTTACTCAGAGTCCACTGATTTAAATGTTCATCTCATCCAAAAACAGCCTCACGTATATATCCAGAATAACATTTGAACACATATCTAGGCACCGTGGCCCAGCCAAGTTGATACATAAAATTAACCATCACACCCCCTTTCTTTATTACCCAAGACTGCATCAGATGAAAACAGACTCCTAATGGGTCTCTGCTTCCACTCGTTTCCTTCCAGTGCATTTATAAACAGTAGCAAGACACAACACTTGGATTCCTTCTCTCTCATGCTTAAATCCAACGGCCTCCCATTGCACTTATAATAAAAGCCAGTTTCTTATCAGTGTTTATAAGGCATTGCATGACCTGGTCTGCTCTAACCTTGCTTTACTATAACAATCTGCTGCTGCTCTCCTCCTATGTCACTTAAGGTAAGACCAGCCGTTGTAACTGATAAAACCTGGAATCTCAGTGGCTTAACACAGCAGAGGTTTATATCTTACAGTGGTAGGCAGCTTCTGACACAGCTCCCAAAGATCCCTGACTCCTGGTGTTCATGCCCTAGTGTCATCCCTTCCCCCTTAGCATGGGCTGGATCTAGTGACTTGCTTCTAACAAACGGAATATGGTAAAAGTGATGGGCTGTCACTTCCATGATTAGATTGCAAAAGACTGTGACTTCCATCTTGCTAGTGCTCTCTGGCACTTCGTGTGCATTTGTTCTAATGAAGAAAGTTGAAAGGGCCTATATGACAAGGAACTGAGGGCAGCCTCTGGCCAACTGCCAGCAAGGAGCTGAGTCTCTAAGTCCAATAGCCCTGAAGGAACTCATTCCTGTCAAAAAGCAGAGAAGTGAACTTGGAAGCAGATTCTTCTGCCATTGAAACTTGAGATGAGACCACGGCTTTGTACAAATCCTTTTTCAAGCCTTGTTGAGAGATCCTAAAGCAGGGGCTTAAACTATGCCATGCCCACATTCCAACTCACGGAAATTATGATAATAAATGAGTGTTGTTTTAAGCCACTAAGTTTTCAGGTAATTTGTTGCAAAGGAATAGATAACTAACACACATAATATATTCAGGTGTCAGCTGGGAAGAGCGGATCTGCTCTATGCTGTTATTTAGGAACCTGGACTGACAGAAACTCTACTGCCTTCATCAAATAACTTCAAGTTCTTGCTAGGTGTCAATATCCAGCCAGTAAATGGAGGAAGAGAAACAGTGAAGGCTTGAGGGTGACGAGTCTGGCCTATACAGACAGTCCCTGACTCATGATGGTTTGACTTACGATTTTTAGAGTTTACGATGGTGCAAAAGTGATATACATTTTTTAGAAATGGTACTTCGAAATTTGAATTTTGATCTTTTCCTGGGCTAGGAACATGTTGTACGATACTCCCTTGTGATGCTGGGCAGTGGCAGTAGCAGCTCCCAGTCAGCCATGGGATCATGAGGGTAAACAACCAATACACTCGTAACCATTCTGTACCCATACAACCATTCTGGTTTTCACTTTCAGTATAGTATTCAGTACATTACATGAGATATTCAAACTTTATTATAAAATAGGCTTTGTGTTAGATGATTTAGCCCAACTGTAGGTGAATGTAAATGTTCTAAGCATGTGTAAGGGAGGCTAGGCTAGGCTACGATATTCAGTAGGTTAGACATACTAAAGGCATTTTTGGTCTTTTTAAATTAAATTTATTTTTTAAAATTTTTATTGAAATATAGTTGATTTACAATGTTGTGTTAGCTTCAAGTGTACAGCTAAGTGGTTCAGTTTTATATATATATATAAATATGTACATATATAATCATTTTTAGATTCTTTTCTGTTATATGTTATTACAAGATATAGATATAGTTCCCTGTGTTGTACAGTAGCTCCTATTTTATATATAGTGGTGTATACATTCATCCCAAACTCGTAATTTATCCCTCCCCCCACCCCTTTCCCTTTGGTCATGGTAAATTTGTTTTGTCTGTGAGTCTATTTCTGTTTTATAAATAAGTTCATTTGTATGGTCTTTTTAAGATTCCACATATAAGCAATAGCATATGATATTTGTCTTTGTCTAGCTTACTTCACTTAGTATGATAATCACTAAGTTCATCCATGTTGCTACAAATGGCATTATTTCATTCTTTTTTATGGTTGAGTAATATTCCATTGTGTGTGTGTATATGTGTGTGTGTATATGTATATGTGTGTATGTATATATATATCATAACTTCTTTATCCATTCCTCAGTTGAGGGACACTTAGGTTGCTTCCATGTCTTAGCTGTTGTAAATAGTGCTGCTATGAACATTGGGATGCATGTATCTTTTCGAATTTTTGTTTGTTGTTAGTGTATAGAAATGCAACAGATTTCTGTATATTAATTTTGTATCCTGCAACTTTAGTGAATTCATTGATGAGCTCTGGTAATTTTCTGGTAGCATCTTTAGGATTTTCTATGTATAGTATCATGTCATCTGCAAACAGTGACAGTTTTACTTTTTCTTTTCTAAATTGGATCCCTCTTATTTCTTTTTCTTCTCTGATTGCCATGGCTAGGACTTACAAAACTATGTTGAATAAAAGTGGTGAGAGTGGATATCCTTGTCTTGTTCCTGATTTTAGAGGAAATGCTTTCAGCTTTTCACCATTGAGAATGATATAAGCTGTGGGTTTGTCATATATGGCCTTTATTATGTTGAGGAAGGTTCCCTCTATGCCCACTTTCTAGAGAGTTTTTATCGTAAATGGATATTGAATTTTATTAAAAGCTTTTTCTGCATCTACTGAGATGATCATATGGTTTTTATTCTTCAATTTGTTAATATGCTGTATCATACTGTTTGATTTGTGTATATTAAAAAAGCCTTGCATCCCTAGGATAAATCCCACTTGATCATGATGCATGATCCTTTTAAGGTATTGTTGGATTCAGTTTGCTAGTATTTTGTTGAGGATTTTTGTTCATCAGTGATATTGGCCTGTAGTTTTCTTTTTTTGTGGTATCTTTGTCTGGTTTTGGGATCAGGGAGATTGTGGCCTCGTAGAATGAGTTTGGAAGTGTTTCTTCCTCTGCAGTTTTTTAGAATAGTTTCAGAAGGATAGATGTTAACTCTTCTGTAAATATTTGCTAGAATTCACCAGATGAAGCCATCTGGTCCTGGACTTTTGTTTGTTGGGGAGTTTTTAAATCACATATTCAATTTCAGTACTTGTGATTGGTCTGCTCATGTTTTCTATTTCTTCCTGCTTCAGTCTTGGGAGATTGTATCTTTTTAAGAATCTTTTTGTCCATTTCTTCTAGGTTGTCCATTTTATTGGCATGTAGTTGCTTGTAGCAGTCTCTAACGGTCCTTTGTATTTCTGAGGTGTCAATTGTAACTTCTCCATTTTCATTTCTAATTTTATTGATTTGGGTGCTCTCCCTTTTTTTCCTTGATGAGTCTGGCTAGAGGATTATCAATTTTGTTTACCTTTTCAAAGAACCAGCTTTTAGTTCCATTCATCTTTTCTACTGTTTTCTTCATCTCTATTTCATTTATTTCTGCCCTGATCTTTATGATTTCTTTCCTTCTACTAACTTTGGGTGTTGTTTGTTCTTCTTTCTCTAGTTGCTTTAGATGTAAGGTTCGGTTGTTTATTTGAGATTTTTCTTGTTTCCTGAGGTAAACTTGTATCGCTATAAACTTCCCTCTTAGAACTGCTTTTGTTGCATCCCACAGGTTTTGGATCATTGTGTTTTCATTTTCATTTGTCTCTAGGTTTATTTTTTATTTCTTCTGTCATCCATTGGTTGTTTGGTAGCATACTGTTTACCCTCTAAATGTTTGTATTTTTTGCAGTTTTTTTCTTGTAGTTGATTTCTATTCTCATAGCATTGTGGTCAGAAAAGATGCTTGATATGATTTAAAATTTTTTTTAAATTATTTACTTTTTATTTATTTTTGGCTGTGTTGGGACTTTGTTGCTGTGTGCGGGCTTTCTCTAGTTGCGGAGAGGGGGGCTACTCTTCATTGCAGTACACGTGCTTCTCATTGTGGTGGCTTCTCTTGTGGAGCACAGGCTCTAGGTGTGCAGGCTTCAGTAGTTGTGGCATGTGGGCTCAGTAGTTGTGGCTCGCAGGCTCTAGAGTGCAGGCTCAGTAGTTGTGGTGCACAGGCTTAGTTGCTCTGTGACATGTGGGATCTTCCTGGACCAGGGATCAAACCCATGTCCCCTGCATTGGCAGGCGGATTCTTAACTGCTGCACCACCAGGGAAGTCCCTGATTTTAATTTTCTTAAATTTACCGAGGCTTGCTTTGTGGCCCAGCATGTGATCTATCCTGGAGAATGTTTCATGTGCACTGAAAAGAATGTGTATTCTGCTGCTTTCAGATAGAACACTCTATAGATATCAGTTAAGTCCACCTGGTTTAATATATCATTTAAGGCTGGGTCTTGGCCCTCTGGTAGGCAAGGCCATGTCAAGGGGTGTGTCTAGAGGTGGCTGTGGGCTCAGGAATTCTTTAGGCAGCCTGTCTGTTGATTGGTGGGGCTGTGTTCCCACCCTGTTGGTTGTTTGGCCTGAGGCATGCCAGCACTGGAGCCTACAGGCTGTTGGGTAGGGCCAGGTCTTGGTGCTGATTACCCAAGTGAGATGTCTGCTTCCGTCAAGAGTTCAGGTAGGATCGTCCCACTTAAGGAGGGAAATGAGCTGCCGACTGGAGCAGTGACAAGCCTTGCTGAGCGTCAGAAGAGTAACCTAATAGAGCCAGTCTGCAAGACTGGAAAGTGAATTACAACAGGAGAAAATCAGACTTCCATGCAAGAGATGCTTGATGCATTTTTAGAAGCCTAAGGTTGTCAACCAAAATTTAATGAGAAACCAGCAATTAATGGAAGGGCCAACTGTAGTGCAAAATAGCTGAACCTGAATCTTTTACAAAGGGTCTTGGTGCTCTGGCCGGGTGTCAGGCCTGTGCCTCTGAGGTGGGAGAGCCGAGTTCAGAACATTGGTCCACCAGAGACCTCCTGGCTCAACGTAATATCAAATGGCGAAAGCTCTTCCATAGATCTCTGTCTCAATGCTAAGACCCAGCTCCACTCAACGACCAGCAAGCTACAGTGCTGGACACCCTATGCCAAGCAACTAGCAGGACAGGAACATAACCCCACCCATTAGCACAGAGGCTGCCTAAAATCATAATAAGGTCACAGAAACCCCAAAACACACCACCGGATGTGGCCCTGCCCATCAGAAAGACAAGATGCAGTCTCATCCACCAGAACACAGGCACCAGTCTCCTCCACCAGGAAGCCTACACGACCCATGGAACCAACCATAGCCATTGGGGGCAGACACCAAAAACAACAGGAACTACAAACCTGCAGCCTGCGAAAAGGAGACCCCAAACACAGTAAGTTAAGCAAAATGAGAAGACAGAGAAACACACAGCAGATGAAGGAGCAAGGTAAAAACCCACCAGACCAAACAAATGAAGAGCAAATAGGCAGTCTACCTGAAAAAGAATTCAGAGTAATGATGGTAAAGATGATCCAAAATCTTGGAAATAGAATGGAGAAAATACAAGAAACGTTTAACAAGGACCTAGAAGAACTAAAGAGCAAACAAACAATGATGAACAACACAATAAATGAGATTTAAAATTCTCTAGAAGGAATCGATAGCAGAATAACTGAGGCAGAAGAACAGATAAGTGACCTGGAAGATAAAATAGTGGAAATAACTACCGCAGAGCAGAATGAAGAAAAAAGAATGAAAAGAATTGAGGACAGTCTCAGAGACCTCTGGGACAACATTAAACACACCAACATTTGAATTATAGGGATTCCAGAAAAAGAAAAAAAAAGGGACTGAGAAAATATTTGAAGAGATTATAGATGAAAACTTCCCTAATATTGGAAAGGAAATAGTCAATCAAGTCCAGGAAGCGCAGAGTCCCATAAGGATAAATCCAAGAAGAAATACGCCAAGACACATATTAATCAAACTATCGAAAATTAAATACAAAGAAAAAATATTAAAAGCAGCAAGGGAAAAACAACAAATAACATACAAGGGAATCCCCATAAGGTTAACAGCTGATCTTTCAGCAGGAACTCTGCAAGCCAGAAGGGAGTGGCAGGGCATATTTAAAGTGAAGAAAGGGAAAAACCAACAACCAAGATTACTCTCCCCAGCAAGGATCTCATTCATATTCAAAGGAGACATGAAAACCTTTAGAGACAAGCACAAGCTAAGAGAATTCAGCACCACTAAACCAGCTTTACAACAAATGCTAAAGGAACTCCTCTAGGCAGGAAACACAAGAGAAGGAAAAGACCTACAATAACAAACCCAAAACAATTAACAAAATGGTAATAGAAACATACATATCAATAACTACCTAAATGTAAATGGATTAAATGCTCCAACCAAAAGACACAGACTGGCTGAATGGATACAAAAACAAGACCCGTATGTATTGCTGTCTACAAGGGACCCACTTCAGACCTAGGGACACATACAGACAGAAAGTGAGGGGATGGAAAAAGATATTCTATGCAAATGGAAATCAAAAGAATGCTGGAGTAGCAGTTCTCATATCAGACAAAAGAGACTTTAAAATAAAGACTATTACAAGAGACAAAGAAGGACACTACATAATGATCAAGGGGTCAGTCCAAGAAGAAGATATAACAATTGCAAATATTTATGCACCCAACATAGAGCACCTCAATACATAAGACAAATGCTAAGAGACATAAAAGGGGAAATTGACAGTAACACAATCATAGTAGGGGACTTTAACACCCCACTTTCACCAATGGACAGATCATCCAAAATGAAAATAAATAAGGAAACACAAGCTTTGATGATACATTAAACAAGATGGACTTAACTGATATTTATAGGACATTCCATCCAAAACCAACAAAATACACTTTCTTCTCAAGTGCTCATGGAACATTCTCCAGGATAGATCATATCTTGGGTCACAAATCAAGCCCTGGTAAATTTAAGAAAATCGAAATCATATCAAGTATCTTTTCTGACCACAATGCTATGAGACTAGATATCAATTACAGGAAAAAATCTGTGAAAAATACAAACACATGGAGGCTAAAGAGTACACTACTAAGTAACCAAGAGATCACTGAAGAAAACAAAGAGGAAATCAAAAAATACCTTGAAACAAATGACAGTGAAAACACGACGACCCAAAACCTATGGGATGCAGCAAAAGCAGTTCTACACTTGATCTTAGCCAAAAGGCCGAGAAGCGATGCAAACGCAGTTCTAAGAGGGAAGTTTATAGCAATACAGTGCTACCTCAAGAAACAAGAAACATCTCAAATAAACAACCTAACCTTACACCTAAAGCAATTAGAGAAAGAAAAAAAAAACAAAAAACAAAACCCAAAGTTAGCAGAAGGAAAGAAATCATAAAGATCAGATCAGAAATAAATGGAAAAGAGATGAAGGAAACAATAGCAAAGATCAATAAAACTAAAGGCTGGTTCTTTGAGAAGATAAATAAAATTGATAAACCATTAGCCAGACTCATCAAGAAAAAAAGGGAGAAGACTCAAATCAATAGAATTAGAAATGAAAAAGAAGTAACAACTGATACTGCAGAAATGCAAAGGATCTTGAGAGATTACTACAAGCAACTATATGCCACTAAGATGGACAACCTGGAAGAAATGGACAAATTCTTAGAAATGCACAACCTTCCGAGACTGAACCAGGAAGAAAGAGAAAATATAAACAGACCAATCACAAGCACTGAAATTGAGACTGTGATTAAAAATCTTCCAACAAACAAAAGTCCAGGACCAGATGGCTTCACAGGTGAATTCTATCAAACATTTAGAATAGAGCTAACACCTGTCCTTCTCAAACTCTTCCAAAATATAGCAGAAGGAGGAACACTCCCAAACTCATTCTATGAGGCCACGTTCACCCTGATACCAAAACCAGACAAAGATGTCACAACGAAAGAAAACTACAGGCCAATATCACTGATGAACGTAGATGCAAAAATCCTCAACAAAATACTAGCAAACATAATACAACAGCACAGTAAAAGGATCATACACCATGATAAAGTGGGGTTTATCCCAGGAAAGCAAGGATTCTCAGTATACGCAAATCAATGTGATAAACCGTATTAACAAATTGAAGGAGCAAAACCACATGATCATCTCAATAGATGCAGAAAAAGCTTTTGACATAATTCAACACCCATTTATGATAAAAACCCTCCAGAAAGTAGGCATAGAGGGAACTTACCTCAACATAATAAAGGCCATATATGACAAACCCACAGCCAACATCGTTCTCAATGGTGAAAAACTGAAAGCATTTCCTGTAAGATTAGGAACAAGACAGGGTTGCCCACGCTCACCACTACTATTCAACATAGTTTTGGAAGTTTTAGCCACAGCAATCAGAGAAGAAAAAGACATAAAAGGAATCCAAATCGGAAAAGAAGAAGTAAAGCTGTCACTGTTTGCAGATGACATGATACTATACATAGAGAATCCTAAAGATGCTACCAGAAAACTACTAGAGGTAATCAATGAATTTGGTAGAGTAGCAGGATGCAAAATTAATGCACAGAAATCTCTTGCATTCCTATACACTAATGATGAAAAATCTGAAAGAGAAATTAAGGAAACACTCCCATTTACCATTGCCACAAAAAGAATAAAATACCTAGGGATAAACCTACCTAAAGAGAAAAAAGACCTGTATGCAGACAACTATAAGACACTGATGAAAGAAATGAAAGATGATACAAACAGATGGAGAGATATACCATGTTCTTGGATTGGAAGAATCAACATTGTGAAAATGACTATACTACCAAAGCAATCTACAGATTCAGTGTAATCCCTATCAAATTACCAATGGCATTTTTCACAGAACTAGAACAAAAAATTTCACCGTTTGTATGGAAACACAAAAGACCCTGAATAGCCAAAGCAATGTTGAGGAAGAAAAACGGAGCTGGAGGAATCAGGCTCCTGGACTTCAGACTATACTACACAGCTACAGTAATCAAGACAGTATGGTACTGGCACGAAACTGGACATATAGATCAATGGAACAGGATGGAAAGCCCAGAGATAAACTGATGCACCTATGGTCACCTTATTTTTGATAAAGGAGGCAAGAATATATAATGGAGAAAAGACAGCCTCTTCAATAAGTGGTACTGGGAAAACTGGACAGCTACATGTAAAGGAATGAAATTAGAACACTCCTAACACCATACACAAAAATAAATTCAAAATGGATTAAAGACCTAAATGTAAAGTCAGACACTGTAAATCTCTTAGAGGAAAACATAGGCAGAACACTCTATGACACAAATCACAGCAAGATCCTTTTTGACTCACCTCCTAGAGAAATGGAAATAAAAACAAAAATAAATGGGACCTAATGAAACTTAAAAGCTTTTGCACAGCAAAGGAAAATATAAACAAGATGAAAAGACAACCCTCAGAATGGGAAAAAATATTTGCAAATGAAGCAACTGACAAAGGATTAATCTCCACAATTTACAAGCAGGTCATGCAGCCCAATACCAAAAAAACAACCCAATCCAAAAGTGGGCAGAAGACCTAAAGAGACATTTCTCCAAAGAAGATACACAGATTGCCAACAAACACATGAAAGTGTGCTCAACATCACTAATCATTAGAGAAATGCAAATCAAGACTACAATGAGGTATCACCTCATACCAGTCAGAATGGCCATCATCAAAAAAATCTACAAACAATAAATGCTGGAGAGGGTGTGGAGAAAAGGGAACCGTCCTACACTGTTGGTGGGAATGTAAATTGATACAGCCACTATAGAGAACAGTATGGAGGTTCCTTAAAAAACTAAAAATAGAACTACCAAATGACCCAGCAATCCCACTACTGGGCATATACCTGGAGAAAACCATAATTCAAAGAGTCATGTACCACAATGTTCATTGCAGCTCTATTTACAATAGCCAGGACATGGAAGCAACCTAGGTGTCCATCGACAGATGAATGAATTAAGAAGATGTGGCACATATATACAATGGAATATTACTCAGCCATAAAAAGAAATGAAATTGAGTTATTTGTAGTGAGGTGGATGGACCTAGAGTCTGTAATACAGAGTGAAGTAAGAAAGAGAATAACAAATACCATATGCTAACACATATATATGAATCTAAAAAAAAACTGGTTGTGATGAACCTAGGGGCAGGATAGGAATAAAGACACAGACGTAGAGAATGGACTTGAGGACATGGGGAGGAGGAAGGGTAAGCTGGGACGAAGTAAGAGAGTAGTATTGACATATATACACTACCAAATGTAAAATAGATAGCTAGTGGGAAGCAGCTGCATGGCACAGGGTGATCAGCTCCGTGCTTTGTGACCACCTAGAGGGGTGGGATAAGGAGGATGGGAGGGGAAATGCAAGAGGGAGGGGATATGGGGATATACGTATGCATATAGCTGATTCACTTTGTTACACAGCAGAAACTAACAACACTGTAAAGCAATTATACTGCAGTAAAGATGTTAAAAAAAAAAGTTCAAGTAGATGAACACTCTCCAATATTTTCTGCCACCTGCTTTTCTGACCCTAGAGAAAGCCACAGCTGCCCCCCACCTCCCTACAAGACCCTCCAAGACCAGCAGGTAGGTCTGGATCAGGTTCCTATGAAGTCACCGCTTTGCTCTGTGTCCTGATGTGCATGAGACCTTGGTGTGCCCTTCAAGAGTGGAGTCTCTGTTTCACCTTGTCCTGTGGAGCTCCTGTGATCAAGCCCTGCTGGCCTTCAAAGTCAAATGCTCTGGGGGCTCTTCCTCGTCATGTCAGACTCCCAGGCTGGGGAGCCTCACATGGGGCTCAGAAATCTCACTCCCGTGGGAGAAATTCTGAATTATAATTATTCTCCACTTTGTGTGTCGCTGTCCCGGGGAGTATGGGATTTGATTATATCGTGAGTGTGCCCCTCCTACTGTCTCATTTTGGTTTCTTCTTTGTCTTTGGATGTAGAGTATCTTTTTTGGTAGGTTGAAGTCTTTTTTTTTTTTTTCCATGGTTGTTCAGCAGTTAGTTGTGATTTTGGTGTTCTCATCAGAGGAGGTGGGCTCACTGTCCTTCTTCTCTGCCATCTTGTCCCAGATCCTTTTAAAGGCATTTTTGTCTTAAGGTATTTTCAACTTGCAATGGATTATTGGGATGTAACCCCATAGTAAGTTGAGGAAGATCTGTATTTTTCTTAGGTTACCACCGAGTCACATGGCCTCACCTATCTAGGTGAACTGGGAAATGTAGTCTCTGGTTGGGCAGCCACTTTCTAGTTGCAAATCAACATTGGACGGAGAGGTTCCCAACCATGTCCTTAAACCTGCTTTTTCTGTTACATGACATGACCAGCTTTGTCCTCCCCTTAGGGTCTCTTCTCTTCTTTTTGCATGAAATGTGTTCCCCACATGGTTATCTCCTTTTCATCTTGTTTTAAATGATACTTCTTGACAAACTGCTAGGGGTTGAAGGTAGGGGCTCAAGCAAACCAAGAGAATCAGTGTGCTCTGTATGAGGCAAGCAGAGGAATTTGGAATTTTACTGCTGGGATGAGGAGAGAAGAGTACAGCAGGTTAAAAGAGAGATGAAGACCAGTAAGTGAGTGAGGCATGAAGAACACTTGGACGTTTTTCGGGGAATGATGCAGATGCTGAGAAATTCTTAGTTGCAGCACTAACATGAATGGGAAGTTGTTTACTATGTGGATTGCAATGTGATCCATAAATGCCCATGACCTATTTTTAGTAGGATCTACCATCTTCACATACACTTTATGTGAATGGATTGTTTATGTGTGTATGTGTGTGTGTGTGCATATGCACAGGGTCACTCAAAACTAGGAATAGGTTACCTTGTGCACTTTCAGTGACCCACTGCAGGATAGAGACAGCAGGTCCAGGAGTGGGAGTTCATAGTCAGAGGTCATCTTGCAAATTTAAATCTGAAGAATTCACCAAGATCTTTGTAAAAATTTCAGAATTACTATGGGGTGTGAAATAGTTTAAGTTTTCCACACTGAGTTTTATGGGTCTCAGGGATGCTAGCCGACACATTTCTCACCAGCGTTCTGATTTTCGACTGTTGTAGTCTTCACCACCATCGTGCTGATGCCCAACTGGGAGGATGCCTGCCAGCCCCACTTGAATGTAGGTAGGATCCTGTAACTAGTTCTGGCCAGTGGAACATGCATGGAAGTGATATATTCCACATCGAGTTTGATATGTGAGAAAGCTCTCTACGTTCTTCCACTTTTCTCTTTTTCATTTTCCATCCAGGTATTCATGTCCAGGGTGACCTCAGAAGCTGTATATTGAAGATGGTACAGTCTCTGTGAACCCCAGCTCCTGGAAGTCTCCATGTTCCAGAGAATTTCAGGTGTAGGTGAGAAAAATCTCTCCACGAAGAGTAAGAAAAGCAAATACTAAGTCATCACCTATATATGCCGTATGTCCTATATACACCTTATGTACTTACAGGAGATAAAGGACACAGTCATATAGAAAACATAGACAAGTCAAGCTTTTGGCCAGTAGTGCCCTAAGAGCCTTTGGAACCAGAGGGGCCCACTTATTTACTATCTTATCCCCAAATGGATCAGCTCATTATAAGTGAACTATTTCCAATGGTCTGTTAAAAATGACTCAGTTGGTGGGAACTCCTCTCTACATGGGTTTACCATCCCAGCTCCGGGAGGTTGTTAGAGTCTCCCCAGCATCTTTTACAGAGAGCAATGAGATAAGGAAATGAAGTGGTTTTTGTGCCACCAGAGTAAACTTCTTGCAAAGTTCTGGAATGGGGAAAGGATGTTGGCAATTGTTAGCCATTGTCTTTCCCCTTATGTGGAGGTGTTGGGAGTCTTTGCAGAGGACAGTGAAGTCAGCAAGGTTTTCTCAGTCCTGATTCATCTAGGGCCAGGATAGAGAAATGCCACACCATTCCAGGATGGAGTAAGAGTATATCTTCAGTACAGAAGCAGTGGCTTCTGGTGGGTTGATGGTCCCACATAAATCTTAAGGTGAACAACACAGGAGTAACTTCCTGAGAGTCCTAGGACCCAATAGACTTTGTCTTTTCCATAGAAAATCTTCATGCCTCTGGAGAAGGGATCCTATTTAATTTCTTCTCTTGAAATGTACACCTTGTGGAGAGATCTATGCCATATCCTCTCCTTGTTAAATAAAGCACCTTGGAGGAAGCTTGGCAGAATCCTGGTTCGAGAATATCTTTTTGGAAGCCGGAATTGTGATTTAAAGCCCAAGGAAAGGAATAGTTCTTCACCAACTTCAGTTCCAGGAAAGCATTTATCTTCATCACTCTCATCTAGACTCTCAGTTTGTGCTTAGGAAAGACAGATGTGTCCTACAGGTCTTTCCCCCCTTATGTGAAAAAGGGAGCAGTGCATCATATTTGGCTTGTGAACAAACAGAGAATATCAGCTTCCATTTCACAAATAACATCCATTCACTTGCAGGAGTTTTTTCCTCTGGCTGAGGGAGCACAATGCCCATTACATTGTATTCTGCATGTCCCCAGGCTTTAATATATCTCAGAGCAGCTCTCCTCAGCATTCCACATTATAAAATCAATCTCTATTTAAGTAAGAGAAGGATATTTATTTCTTAATTTTTTAATAATGTATTTTGTGATTTGTTATAGCTTCAGTGCTGTATTATTTATTTATTGTGCCTATAGGGTGCATTGCCACTTGGTAATAGAGGAGATATGGAAACTTGAGAGCTAAGCAGAAATGAGTTCAATAATATTGCTACACTCTAGGACTTTATCCAAAATTAACAAAAGAACAAAAGTGCAAGGCAGTGATAACCCATTTGACAGCATTTGGGGAGTGTTTGTGAAAGCAACAGTGATGGAGATTTTAAAGGAATGGCAGACAAGGGGAAATGACATATGGGTGGATTTTTTTAAAAAATTCAGAACCATTTCATAAACTTCATAAAACTGGATTTACTATGTTCTTGGTGTGGTGTGTGTATATATATATGTCTGTATGTATGCTTTTATTTAATGTTTTACTAAGGAAAAAGCTGTCCTCGGACCTGATTGAACTTAAATGTTTCCCCCCATCCTCTTGCAAATCATATAGGCAAGAATGGTGATGAATGTAGCTTGGGACAAAGATGCTTTCACTTTGATTCCAAGGCCTGCTAACAATGTGTTGAAAAGAAGGGAGATCTTCAAGGAATATGGTTTTGTTTATTCTTATCATTTGTTCAACAGCATAAAATGTGCTTCTTACTTAATTTTTGTCTCCCAAACTTAAAGTAACAGGAAGTAATTCTCTATTCTCTTGAAAATTTCCTTGAAAATTCTCTAATGTACATAGAAATGTCATAAAAATTGGGAACATTTAGATAAAAATCAGGGTTAAATTGACATGTTTAACTCAAAAGATTTCTACACCTGTAAGACATTACTCAAATTCTGTTACTAATGATATGATACTAATTAGGGCCAATACCCTCCAACAATTTAGATTTCTTTAATTCTTATTAATTCTGATGTGTGTTTCAGGAAAATTATATCATGCTGAGGACACCATTCGACATTAAGCAATAAATAAAGGCAACGAAGGACACTTGCCCTTGGTGGAAAGATGCCATCTTCAGTCAGCCAGGCAGTCAGCCAGTCTGTCAACAACATTTATTGAGTGCCTAATGAGAGAGGGTGCCACGAGACAGAGAGGAGACAGGGGTCCTGGCCTTGAGGGGCAGCCAGGACAATGATGGAGTCAGAGAAGAGGCAGAGACATGCCCACAGAAAGCAGGAGCAGCAGCGTCTCCGCAAGGGCTTATCCAGGGGATGGGCACCTCGCCTTTGCTGAGCCCCTGCGCCACAGCAGCCATGCCACTCGCTGGGCCTTTTGATCAGTGAGCTTATTGGATACTCAAACAATCCTGTGAGGGAAGTGGTTTTAATTTCTACAAGTCTCAGTTTCCTCACCTGTAAGATAAACTCAAGTGAGCAGTCAAGGTGTGGCAAAGCCAGAGTGGGTGCAGTTTGTCCCACCGTGCAGGAGGTCAGGGGGCACTGAAATCTGGCAGGGGAGGCAGTTGAGCAGAGGAGAGCTTTAGCTACAGCTGTTTGAGGTTCCTTACACTATCAGGCCCATTTTTTTAAAAGTCAGGTTTCTAATGAAGGGCAGAACTATGAAATTCCTGTTTTCGGATTTGGTTGAGGAGATGATAAAAGAATCACAATATGCACATTTGGCTCTAGCACATGTTCAGTCGTGTCATATTTGTGTGATTTATGCTAGTGGAAGCAAATTTATGGCTGGATGCCTGTGTAATCTAGTAACTTCTCAGTAGCACTGTGGGCCAGAGCCTGCTGACTCCCCCTTCTGTTTTCCTTCAAGGTGCAGCTTAGGGGTGCTTCTCTCTAAGGAGCTGCAAATCTTCATCCACTTCCTGTATGTCCTGGAGATGGAACAACAAAGAGAGGGTGGAGCAAACTTAGTCTGCACTGTCTTGTTGTATAGAAGGTTCTTCCCATATACTCACCCTAACTCCATCCTTGGGCCCCTTGGAGGTCATAGCACAGAGGGATATTGGCCTTTGGGAATAGACAAGAGCCAGAAAGACTTTGGTTGTAGCCGTAAGAAGCTATAGAGACTGGTTGAAATAATATAAATCCTTCATCAATAAGCTGGTTGTTCAATCTTGATAAAAGCACAAATGAAAAGTTTGATTTTTATTTCTTTTTCATTCTTTGGAAGAGGTAGAGTTGGGGCAGAATGACTGTGTTCTAATCAGACAGACTCAGCCTTAGGAAGCCAAGTCACGCACGGTTCATGTGTATGGGAAGGGAAGCCATCAAAAGACGGGCCTGACATAGCCACATTTGCCTGCTGGAAGACTTGAATATACTTTGTTTCTAAATACAGTACTTCCAAATAAATTCCTTCCAAATCAAATAGGCTTACATCTCAGTATGATTAGGACATTCATTCACTTAACAAACACATGTGGATCATCCACCATGGGTCAAATAGAACACTAGGTCCTGGGAGTTTAAAAAGATTGTCCTGCCCCTGTTCTTAGGGAGCTCCATCGATGGGGAGGAGCAGGTGTAGGGAAGAGCATAGAACACAGCATTATACCCATGTACCATAGATGTGTGGAAGAGCTACCATTGCTGTTCAGGGGAGGCCATGTTTCGTGCCAAACATGTACACTATTACTCTAGAACGTTGTGAAACGAAGTGAGTGATTTATTTCATGGCTTGGAGGCTTGTGGAAAGTCTCATTCCAGTTTACAAGCATTCAGTCTCATGCATTAGAAGATAGGACAGTTGCTGTGCAGTTGCTGCAGCTACTATATGGAAATGGGATTGGGAGGTGAAGTTGCTCAGACTGACTGTCCATTTTCCCCCTTTCCCACTGCAGGCCTTCCAACTGCAAGTGGAGAAACATTCCCGATTTCACAGGGCGCATGGAAGCAGAGGGTCAGCCTGACAATCTCTGAATATTGAAAGTTGCCATGGCCACAGCAGGATGGGAAGGTAGGCCATCTATCAGAATCATGAGGGGGGAATGGGAAGGGAGTGGATGGGTATATTATACAAAGCACACCCAAGCTTTTGAGGATGAAGTGAATTTTGATCCACTGAATCATGATTTTTATGCATTAGGAAATTTGGCTCATTATAACAGCCCTGTGAATAAAATAAAGGCAAACTATTATGAAGTAAAAAATAGAACCTGAATCAAATCAAACCAGAGTTGTTTTTTTTTTAAAAACAGAGCATCACTAGAGGCAATGATAAGCAAAACAAAAGAAGAAACAGCAGAGATCTTAAGTTTGTTTTTGTTTTTATCCTTTTTATAATGGAAATTTCAAACATAATCAGAAATAGAGGAGCTAGTATAGTAAATACTCATGTACTCATCACCCGGCTTCAGTAATTTCATGAGCTCATGACGAAGCTTGTTTCATTTATAATACCCCATCCCCCCACTCCACACCACCCCCACCAGCCCAGGGATTAGGATGGTAATGTTGAATATGAGTTCAGGACGAGGCATATCAAGTAAAAAGAGTGGTGAGCAAGGAAGGATTTGCGCCAATTGCAAGTTTTTGCCAGGTGGCACCGAGCGAAGCAGTGACATCTGTGTCCCCACGCTTGTTTGTTCCTTTGCCTGCTTCCAAGCTTTTTGATTCTTTCCAGCACTTGAAGTTGGAGATTCCAGAAAGTAGGGTACAGTGGTATAGGTATTTTCTGCTCTAATAAAGGACTGTATATGAAAAGAAGATGGGAGGGAAGGAGAGAGGATGGAAAGAGGAAGGTGGGACTGAGGAGCAGAGCACAAGTGATGCTTGCTGGTGGCCAACCCAGCTGCTGGAAGATTGGGAGAACTTACCGCACTCCCCAGCTCCTCCTCCAGCTTTTCTTCACTCCATCTTCTGGGTGGATGGGCTGAACCCCTGCCAATTCCCCAGTAATCCTCAGCCTCTCTTGATTCCAGGTTTTGTCACATGTTTCCACTCAGCCTTGAATGCTACTCTCTCCCTTTTATACTCCCTCCTTATTCTATCATGAGGACCCCTGTGCCCCAGGTCTGGGTGGAGTGCCCTTCCAGTGTCCTCCCCAGCTTCCTGTATTCACGCCTGTTAGAGCACTTCCCATGTGTGTAACTCCCTGTTCAGTCACTTGTCTTCCCCAGCAGACTGTGGACTCCATAGGAACAGGACTGTGTGGGTTTTGCTGTTGTATCCCTAAGTATACCAAGTGCTCAGCATGCAGTAGATGCTAAATGTAATTTTTACTGAATGCATGAAAAATAAGCTGAAAACGAAATATGTAGAATATGCAACAATGCATATCCAAGAATAGAGGAATGACTCAGGGTTTCCTTTGTGGGAATTAAACAAAAGGTGACTTTTTTGAGAACAAATGCCACCTCCAAATTAGGGCACACTCTGTGTGAGCTGGATTTCAGTCCTCACTGGCCGCTCCATTAGGTGTCCTCATGCAGTGAACAACCTGCCCAACCATGTGCCACAGATCTGGAGGATTCGCTATACCCGTAGTTCTCAACTCTGGCCACATGTTAAGAAATCTGGTCACTCTTTGAAAATGTCCTTGCCCAAGCCCCAATCTCAGAGATTCAGATTTAACTGATCCTGGGGCATTTGTTTATTTTTTTATTTTTATTTTTTTAAATTTTATTTTTAATTTTAGTTCACTTTAATTTTTTAATTTTTATTTTATTATTTTTTTAATTTTATTTATTTATTTATGGCTGTGTTGGGTCTTCGTTTCTGTGCGAGGGCTTTCTCTAATTGCGGCAAACGGGGGCCACTCTTCATCGTGGTGCGCGGGCCTCTCACTATCGCGGCCTCTCTTGTTGCGGAGCACAGGCTCCAGACGCGCAGGCTCAGTAATTGTGGCTCACAGGCCTAGTTGCTCCACGGCATGTGGGATCTTCCCAGACCAGGGCTCGAACCCGTGTCCCCTGCATTGGCAGGCAGATTCTCAACCACTGTGCCACCAGGGAAGCCCCCCCATTTGTTTATTTTTAATGCCCCCCAAATATTGCAGCCAGGGCCGGAAACTATAGCTTTAGACTTAACCATTATGAACCACTCAAACTAGGCTCTATTGCAGATGTGTGTTTTCGTTGTATACACATCATATATCGACATGCTGATGGGTCCATATTCCAGCTGAAATGCTAAAACCAACACCAACCACTGGCACTGCTAGATTAACTGACAGGAGCCATTGCCTTTACCACCCACCTCCAGATGTCCAGGTATGCCCCCGACCTGTCCTTCATCAAGGAGAAAGCTAAGAGGCAGCTTAAGCCCTACCCTGAAATGCAACTCAAGATTGTGGGAGCAAGAGTTCCAAAGTAACTCCTGCTCACACCTGGCTGTGCGACCTTGAGAAAGTTCCTTTAGAATTCCCTGCTTGAGTTACCTTGCCTATAAAATTAAACTAATGGTATGGACCTACTTGCCAGAAATGTCATAAGATTTAATGAGCAAATAATTGTAAAGTGTTCTATAAATATAAATTGTGCAATTGCTAAGTAACTTCATTGTGTAAAATTCCATAGAAAACTATCCTGTTCTTTTAGGTTTTTTTTAAATCACTATTTATTTGATTTATGCATGCAAGACGGCATTTGCCTAAAAACCCTTTCTCACACGGGTATTCTCTTTGATTTATTCTCTTTCATTCTGCCAGCACACAGCCTGACATATGTATAAAGGATTTGCAAGAAAAATCACTTAATGCATAGCATTTCCTTTGTTGTGACTGTCTTATCATGAACTGTTATAGTTGTCACTTATTCTCAGAATTGTTTGTCTAGTTTTCGCTCAGGCTTATGAATACTCACCTTGGACATGGTTTATAGACAGTGCAGGGAAAACAAATACATATGCTGGAATAGTCAACTTAGATTTATTCTTACTTAAGGAAAAAAAGGCTTAAAGTTTTAATGTGTGCTTGATAAGCTATAATTCAGCCTGAAAGATGCAAGTGGTTTATATTTACTCTCCTGGGTAAGCTCGACATTTATGGTTTCAACTCTTCTCCATATCTCTTCAGTAAGTTATGTCTTTCCCAGAAGAACTGAACTCAAAGCACACTTTCCAAGAATGCTATTACCAGAGGAGTGGGGACTTTTAACCAGTTATATACTGTAGAGGAATGCATGAGGGACTCAAGAATTTGAGTGTTTTTGAAGTACCATGAACAGGCTTGGCTACTAGTGTACCTGACATTGCTCAGAATGCCAGCCCTTTGAAAATTTGTGAAGTAGAAAGTTTGTCCTTGGTCACGCTAAATCTCTTGACATCAACCTCCATTCCTAGAACATTACCTTTCCCATTCCAGAAAAAAGACATCGAATTTTATTAGGCAAGGGACTTGGGTGTGCTCTCCAGAGAAGGGCAGAGAGAGTGGTATAAAAGCAGGAAGTACCTCTCATCACTCGTTGCCAGAGATGCAGTGTGCTGTGCTTTGGAGGCACAGGACTCAGCCTTTCCTCACACTCTGAGGTAAGTTACTTCATTCTTCTGAGCCTCAGTTTCCTAATCTGTAAGATGAAGATACAGGTGCCCAAAAGGAATACTGTGGGGACAAATGACATGGCCCACATGAGATGTCTAGTACAGTGTCAGACAAACAAAAGGAATTCTTCAAAGGTCTGCTGAATCTAAATTATAAAATGTCCAGGCTCTTAATCCACAGAAAAGAGCTACATTAAAAATGAGAGACAGGATAGTACAATGTTAAGGAAAACGACAGGCTTTGGTTTCAGGAGAGCCGTATACCTTTCCCTGCCACTAATTGGCTGTGTGACCTTGGGTAAGTCACTGTACTTCTCCCACTCATTGTTCCCTGAGCTGGAGAATGAAGAAAATGGTGTCCATCTCACAGGGTATTAGGGTTACTGTTAAATAAAATAACACAAGTGAGTCCTTGGAGAAATGTAAGGTTTGATAGAGTCAATGACAATGATTTTTATTGCCTTGTTTTTAGGAAACTCTTCAATAGTCTTTCAATCAATGATGGATTTGAGATTAAAAAATAGTGGTATCTCAGAAATACAAAGGATCGTAAGAGACTACTACAAGGCAATATATGCCAATAAAATGGACAACCAAGAAGAAATGGACAAATTCTTAGAAAGATATGATCTTCCAAGAATCAGGAAGAAATAGAAAATATGAACAGACCAATTACAAGTACTGAAATTGAAACATGATTTAAAAACTTCCAACAAACAAAAGTCCAGGACCAGATGGCTTCACAAGGCGAAGTCTATCAAACATTTACAGAACATTAGAGAAGAGTTATCTCCTATCCTTCTGAAACTCTTCCAAAAACTGCAGAGGAAGGAACACTACCAAATTCATTCTATGAGGGCACCATCACCCTGATACCAAAAGATAACACACAAAAAAGAAAATTACAGGCCAATATCACTGATGAACATAAATGCAAAAATCCTCAACAACGTACTAGCAAACTAAATCCAACAATACATTAAAAGGATGGTACACCATGATCAAGTGGAATTTATCCCAGGGATGAAATGATTCTTGAATATCCACAAATCAATTAGTGTGATATGCCATATTAACAAACTGAAGAATAAAAACCATATGATCATCTCAATAGATGCAGAAAAAGCTTTTGACAAAATTCAACACCCATTTATGAGAAAAAACTCTGCAGAAAATGGGCATAGAGGAAACCTACCTCAACATAATAAAGGCCATATATGACAGACCCACGGATAACATCATTCTCAATGTGAAAAGCTGAAAGCATTTCCTCTAAGATCAGGAACAAGTCAAGGATGTCCACTCTCGCCACTTTTATTCAACATAGTCTTGGAAGTCCTAGCCATGGAAATCACAGAAGAAAAAAGAAATAAAAGGGATCCATACTGGAAAAGAAGAAGTAAAACTGTCACTGTTTGCAGATGACATGATACTATACATAGAAAATGCTAAAGATGCTACCAGAGAACTACTAGAGCTCATCAATAAATTCGGTAAAGTTGCAGGATACAAAATTTCTACACAGAAATCTGTTGCATTCCTATGCATTAACAATGAAACATCAGAAAGAGAAATTAAAGAAACAATTCAATTTACCATCGCATCAAAAAGAATAAAATATCTAGGAATAAACCTACCTAAGGAGGCAAAAGACCTGTACTGTGAAAACTATAGGAAGCTGATGAAAGAAACTGAAGATGACACAAACAGATGGAAAGATATACCATGTTCTTGGATTGGAAGAATCAATATTGTCAAAATGACTATACTATCCAAAGTAATCTACAGATTCAATGCAATCCCTCTCAAGTTACCAATAGCATTTTTCACAGAATTAAAACAAAAAATTTTACAATTTGTATAGAAACACAAAACACCCCAAATAACCAAAGCAATATTGAGAAAGAAAAACAGAGCTGGAGGAATCAGGCTCCCTGACTTCAGACTACGCTACAAAGCTACAGTCATCAAAGCAGTATGGTACTGACACAAAAACAGAAATATAGCTCAATGGTACAGGACAGAAAGCCCAGAAATAAACCCATGCACCTATGGTCAATTAATCAATGACAAAGGAGGCAAGAATATACAATAAAGAAAAGATGACCTCTTCAATAAGTGGTGCTGGGAAAACTGGACAGCTACATGTAAAAGAATTAAATTAGAACATTTTCTAACGCTAGAAACAAAAATAAACTCAAAGTGGATTAAAGACCTAAATGTAAGACTGGATGCTATAAAACTCTTAGAGGAAAACATAGGCAGAACATTCTTTGACATAAATTGCAGCAAGATATTTTTTGATCCGCCTCCTAGAGTAATGAAAATAAAAACAAAACTAAATAAATGGGACCTAATTAAACTTAAAAGCTTTTGCAAAGCAAAGGAAACCATAACCAAAATGAAAAAGACGAACTACAGAATGGGAGAAAATATTTGCAAATGAAGAGACCTACAAGGGATTAATCTCCAAAATATACAAACAGTTCATGCAGCTCTATATCAAAAAAAAAAAATCCAATCAAAAAATGGGTGGAGACCTAAATAGACATTTCTCCAAAGAAGACATATAGATGGCAAAAAAGCACATGAAAAGATGCTCACATCACTAATTATTAGAGAAATGCAAATCAAAACTACAATGAGGTATTACCTCACACCACTCAGAATAGCCATCATCAAAAAATCTACAAACGATAAATACTGGAGAGGATGTGGAGAAAAGGGAACCCTCCTACACTGTTGGTGGGAATGTAAATTGGTACAGCCACTATGGAGAACAGTATGGAGGTTCCTTAAAAAACTAAAAATAGAACTACTCTTGGGCATATATCCCGAGAAAACCATAATTAGAAAAGATACATGCACCCCAATGTTCACTGCAGCACTATTTACCATAGCAAAGACATGGGAGCAACCTAAATGTTCATCGACAGGTGAATGGGTAAAGAAGATGTGGTACATATCACAATGGAATATTACTCAGCCATAAAAAGGAATGAAATAATGCCATTTGCAGCAACATGGATGGATCTAGAGATTGTCATGCTAAGTGAAGTCAGATACAGAAAGACAAATATCATATGATACCACTTATATGTGGAATCTTAAAAAAAAATGACACAAATGAACTTATTTACAAAAGAGAAGCAGACTCACAGACTTCAAAAGCAAAGTTATGGTTACCAAAGGGGAAATGTGGCAGGGAAAGATAAATTAGGAGTTTGGGATTAACATATACAAACTACTGTATATAAAATAGATAATCAAAAATTCCTACTGTATAGCACAGGGAACTCTACTCAATATTCTGTAATAACCTATATGGGAGAAGAGTCTGAAAAAGAATGTATGTATGTATATGTATAAGTGAATCACTTAGCTGTAAACCTGAAACTAACACAACATTGTAAATCAACTGTACTCCAATATAAAATAAAAATTAAATTAAAAAAATAGTGGTATCTTTACAGACCTTGGAAACCCTTCATTGGCTATAATAGTTACTTTTCTTCAGTCAAAAGATGTGTGGATCAAGTACTTTCTACAAGGCTGGTGTTTCTCTCAGCTAAGACATTACGCAGGAGCACTGATTAAGGCCCTCCAAGCCACTTGGAAGACTTTCCTCTCATAGCATGTTAACAGCTTAAGTTTCCTTCATGATTACTAATTTCATATGACTTCATGGGATGATTACGTATTTATGTATTATTTATTATGCAAATCTAGCATTATACATTATTTAAAGCCATATTAACAGTATGTATTATTTATGATGGAACTGTATCAATACATGTTATTTCAAGTAACTTTGGTTAGAGCTTTTTTTTTCCCTGTGGATCACAGTCAGTGGAAGTTAGTATTCCATTCAAGAATCAATGCAGTTCTCCTGGGGACATTGCCATCAAGTTCCCTATCAGCACAACTTCTGCATAGCCATTGTCTATGAAATGACTCTAAGGGCAAAGTCTACAGGGCTCTTTGACTGACTACAGGCATGGCTAAAATAGTGCCACTCCTTTGACAAATTGTGAAGTAAGTGGTTTGCCATTGAGAGTCCACTGCCTCTAATAAAGATCTTCATTCCCAGAACATCGTTTCTATTCTGGAGGAAAATAATCAGATAAATCTGAGAAACTGGCCCATTGTTAAAGTAGGACTTAAGATATATTTGGCTGCAAGTCACAGAAAGCCTGGAAAACAGTGGCTTAAATATTAGGACTGTGTATTATCTCACTTAACAGGAAGTCTAAAGGTAGGTGAGCCCAAGCGTGGTTATGTGGTTCAAGGTAGGGATCACCTGTCTACAGTTCTCCTGTTCTTCCTTACTGTGTTTGATAATTTTACCTTAGATTTTTGCCACATAAATGCAAACTAGTTGATACATATTCAAGCATCAAATCCTCTCTCAAAATATTCTAAGAAGAGCATGAAGGAGTAACAGAAAAAGGGCTTTGCTCTATCTCTAGCTCCATTTTTGGTCTGAGAGAAAATCTTTTCGAGAAATTCCCCAGTGGATTGAGTTGGCCCAAAACAAAATCAAGGCTCTGTTAGCAAGGAAAAAGGGATGCAGGTATTAAGTGTATGACCATACATACCTAACATAAGGTACCAGCAATTTAATGGATCACTCTTTATGATAAAATTTATAAGAGAATTGGGGGGGAATTCCCTGGTGGCACAGAGGTTAAGAATCTGCCTGCCAGTGCAGGAGACATGGGTTTGAGCCCTGGTCTGGGGTGATCACACAAGCTGTGAAGCAACTAAGCCCATGCACCACAACTACTGAGCCTGTGCTCTAGATCCTGCGAGCCACAACTACTGAAGCCCAAGTGCCACACTACTGAGTCCATGTGCCACAACTACTGAAGCCCGTGTGCCTAGAGCCTGTGCTCCACAAGAGAAGCCACCACAACGAGAAGCCCGCGCACTGCAATGAAGAGTAGCCCCTGCTCAACACAATTAGAGAAAGCCTGTGCGCAGCAACAAAGACCCAACACAGCCATAAATAAATAAATTTATTTTAAAAAAAGAGAGAATTGGGATTTTTAGAAAGACCTAGAAGGAATTTCAATTTGCTGCCAAGATAGAGTAACAGGGATGAAATTTACTTTCCCATCTGAAAACAAACAGATAAAAAACAAACAAAAAAAACAACCTGAAAAAAACCAGAGTAAATAAATGAAACAATGATTGTCAAGATATTGGACATCAAAGAATGAAGGATGGGGGTTGCTGAGAGACAAGAAACAAATGATATGAGACCCAGAAAAACGCTAGAGAAAAACTGACCATGTTAAGTAGAGACATGAAAGGTATAAAGAAGATGTAGACTCCCTCTTGCGAGAGCACCAGAATCACAACTAACTGCTGAACAATCATCAACAGGAAGACACTGGAATTCACCAAAAAAGATACCCCACATCCAAAGACAAAGGAGAAGCTGCAGTGAGATGGTAGGTGGGGTGCAATCACAATAAAATCAAATCCCATAACTGCTGGGTGGGTGACTCACAAACCAGAGAACAGTTATCCACAGAAGTCCACCCACTGGAGCAAAGGTTTTGAGCCCCACGTCAGGCTTCCCAACCTGGGGGTCCAGCAATGGGAGGAGGAATTCCCAGAGAATCAGAATTTGAAGGCTACTGAGATTTGACTGCAGCACTTTGACAGGACTGGGAGAAACACAGACTCCACTCTTGGAGGGCACACGCAAAGTAGTGTGCACGTCAGGACCCGGGGGGGGGGCAGGGAAGGAGCAGTGACCCCACAGGAGACTGAACCAGACCTACCTGCTAGTGTTGGAGGGTCTCCTGCGGAGGCAGGGGCTGGCTGTGGCTCACTGATGGGACAAGGACATTGGCAGCAGAAGTTCTGGGAAGTAATCCTTGGCGTGAGCCTTCCCAGAGTCGGCCATTAGCCCCACCAAAGAGCCTGTAGGCTCAGTGCTGGGTTGCCTCAGGCCAAACAACCAACAGGGAGGGAACTCAGCCCCACCCAGCAGCAGACAAGCAGATTAAAGTTTTACTGACCTCTGCCCACCAGAGCAACACCCAGCTCTACCCACCACCAGTCCCTCCCATCAGGAAGCTTGCACAAGCCTCTAGGATAGCCTCATCCACCAGAGGGCAGACAGCAGAATCAAGGAGAACTACAGTCCTGCAGCCAGGGGAACAAAAACCACATTCACAGAAAGATAGACAAAAGGAAAAGGCAGAGGACTATGTACCAGATGAAGGAACAAGATAAAACCCCAGAAAAACAACTAAAAGAAATGGAGATAGGCAACCTTCCAGAGAAAGAATTCAGAATAATGATAGTGAAGATGATCCAGGACCTTGGAAAAAGAATGGAGGCAAAGATTGAGAAGATGCAAGAAATGTTTAACAGAGACCTAGAAGAATTAAAGAGCAAACACCAAGAATTTAAAGAACAAACATAGATGAACAATACAATAACTGAATTGAAAAATACACTAGAAGGAATTAATAGCTGAATAACTGAGGCAGAAGAATGGACAAGTGACCTGGAAGACAGAATGGTGGAATTCACTGCAGTGGAATAGAAAAGATAAAAGAATGAAAAGAAATGCAGACAGCCTAAAAGACCTCTGGGACAATGTTAAATGCACCAATATTCTCATTATAGAAGGAGAACAGGGAGAAAAGACCCGAGAAAATATTTGAAGAGATTATAGTCAGAAACTTCCTTAACATGGGAAAGGAAATAGCTACCCAAGTCCAGGAAGCACAGAGAGTTCCAGGCAGGATAAACCCAAGGAGAAACACACAGAGACACACAGTAATCAAATTGACAAAAATTAAAGACAAAGAAAAATTATTAAAAGCAACAAGGGAAAAATGACAAATAACATACAAGGGAACTCCCATAAGGTTAACAGCTGATTTCTCAGCAGAAACTCAACAAGCCAGAAGGGAGTGGCACGATATATTTAAAGTGATGAAAGCAAAGAACCTACAACCAAGATTACTCTACCTGGCAAGGATCTCATTCAGATTTGAGAGAGAAATCAAAAGTTTTACAGACAAGCAAAAGCTAAGAGAATTCTGCACCAACCAGCTCTACAACAAATGCTAAAGGAACTTCTCTAAGTGGGAAACACAAGAGAAGAAAAGGACCTACAAAAACAAACCCAAAACAATTAAGAAAATGGTAATAGGAACATACATATCGATAATTACCTTAAACATGAATGGATTAAATGCTCCAAACAAAAGACACAGGCTCGCTGAATGGATACAAAAACACGACCCATATATATGCTGTCTACTAGAGACCCACTTCAGACCTAGGGACACATACAGACTGAAAATGAGGGGATGGAAAAAGATACTCCATGCAAATGGAAATCAAAAGAAAGCTGGAGTAACACCACTCATATCAGATAAAATGGACTTTCAGATAAAGAATGTTACAAGAGACAGGAAGGACACTACATAACGATCAAGGGATCAATGCAAGAAGAAGCTTTAACAATTATAAATATATATGCACCCAACATAGGAGCACCTCAATACATAAGGCAAATGCTAACAGGTATAAAAGAGGAAATCGACAGTAACACAGTAATAGTGGGGGACTTTAACACCTCACTTACACCAAAGGACAGATCATCCAAACAGAAAATTAATAAGGGAACACAAGCTTTAAATGACACAACAGGCCAGATAGATTTAATTGATATTTATAGGACATTCCATCCAAAAACAGCAGATTACGCTTTCTTCTCAAGTGCACATGGAACATTCTCCAGGATAGATCACATCTTGGGTCACAAATCAAGCCTCAGTAAATTTAAGAAAATTGAAATCATATCAAGCATCTTTTCTGACCACAAGGCTATGAGATTAGAAGTCAATTACAGGGAAAAAAACGTAAAAAACACAAACACATGGAGGCTAAACAATACATTACTAAATAACCAAGAGATCAATGAAGAAATCAAAGAGGAAATCAAAAAATACCTAGAGACAAATGATAAAGAAAACACGACAATCCAAAACCTATGGGATGCAGCAAAAGCAGTTATGAGTGGGAAGTTTATAGCAATACAATCCTACCTCAAGTAACAAGAAAAATCTCAAATAAACAATCTAACCGTAAACCTAAAGGAACTAGAGAAAGAAGAACAAAACCCAAAGTTAGTAGAAGGAAAGAAATCATAAAGATCAGATCAGAAATAAATGAAATAGAAACAAAGAAAATAGCAAAGATCAATAAAACTAAAAGCTGGTTCTTTGAGAAGATAAACAAAATCGATTAACCTTTAGCAGACTCATCAAGGAAAAGAGGGAGAGGACCCAAATCAATAAAATAGAAATGAAAAAGGAGAAGTTAAAACGGACACCACAGAAATACAAAGCATTGTAAGAGACTACTACAAGCAACTCTATGCCAATGAAACGGACAACCTGGAAGAAATGGACAAATTCTTAAAAAGGTACAAACTTCCAATACTGAAATGGGAAGAAATAGAAAATATGAACAGACCAATCGCAAGTAATGAAACTGAAACTGTGATTAAAAATCTTCCAACAAACAAAAGTCCAGAACCAGATGGCTTCACAGGTGAATTCTATCAAACAGAGAAGAGCTAACACCCATCCTTTTCAAACTCTTCCAAAAAATTGCAGAGGAAGGAACACTGCCAAACTCATTCTCTGAGGCCACCATCACCCTGATACCAAAACCAGACAAAAATACTACAAAAAAAGAAAACTACAGACCAATATCACTGATGAATATGGATGCACAAATCTTCAACAAAATACTGGCAAACAGAATCCAACAACACAGAAAAAGGATCATACACCATGATCAAGTGGGATTTATCCCAGGGATCCAAGGATTCTTCAATATATGCAAATCAAACAATGTGATACACCATATTAACAAATTGAAGAATAAAAACCATATGATCACCTCAATAGATGCAGAAAAGCTTTTGACAGAATTCAACACCAATTTATGAGAAAAAACTCTGCAGAAAATGGGCACAGAGGGAACCTACCTCAACATAATAAAGGCCATATATGACAAACCCACAGCAAACATCATTCTCAATGATGAAAAATGAAAGCATTTCCTCTAAGATCAGGAACAAGACAAGGATGTCCACTCTTGCCACTAATATTCAACATAGTTTTGGAAGTCCTAGCCATGGCAATCAGAGAAGAAAAAGAAATAAAAGAATCCAAATTGGAAAAGAAGAAGTAAAACTGTCACTGTTTGCAGATGACATGATACTATACATAGAGAATCCTAAAGATGCCACCAGAAAACTACTAGAGCTAATCAATGAATTTGGTAAAGTTGCAGATACAAAATTAATGCACAGAAATCTCTTGCATTCCTATACACTAACAACGAAACATCAGAAAGATAAATTAAGGAAACAGTCCCATTCACCATTGAAACAAAAAGAATAAAATACCTAGGAATAAACCTACCTAAGGAGGTAAAAGACCTGTACTAAGAAAACTGTAAGACACTGATGAAAGAAATCAAAGATGACACAAATAGATGGAGAGATATACTATGTTCTTGGAGTGGAAGAATCAATAATGTGAAAATGACTATAGTACCCAAAGCAATCTACAGATTCTGTGCAATCCCTATCAAATTATCAATGGCATTTTTTGCAGAACTAGAACAAAAAACCTTAAAATTTGTATGGAGACACAAAAGACCCTGAATAGGCAAAGCAATCTTGAGGGAAAAAACCAGAGCTCGAGGAATCAGGCTCCCTGCCTTCAGACTATACTACAAAGCTACAGTAATTAAGACAATATGGTATGAGCACAAAAACAGAAATATAGATCAATGGTACAGGATAGAAAGCCCAGAGATAAACCCACGCACCTATGGTCAATTAATCTATGACAAAGGAGGCAAGGATATATAATGGAGAAAAGACAGTCTCTTCAATAAGTGGTGCTGGGAAAACTGGACAGCTACATGTAAAAGAATGAAATTAGAACACTCCCTAACACCATACACAAAAATAAACTCAAATTGGATTAAAGCCCTAAATGTAAGACCAGACACTATAAAACTCTTGGAGGAAAGCATAGGAAGAACACTCTTAGGCATAAATCACAGCAAGATCCTTTTTGACCCCCTCCTAGAGTAACGGAAATAAAAACAAAAATAAACAAATGGGACCTAATGAAACTTAAAACTTTTGCATAGAAAAGGAAACTATAAACAAGATGAAAAGAAAACCCTCAGAATGGGAGAAAATATTTGCAAACAAATCAATGGACAAAGAATTAATCTCCAAAATATATAAACAGCACCTGCAGCTCAATATTAAAAAAACAAACAACCCAATCAAAAAATGGGCAAAAGACCTAACTAGTCATTTCTCCAAAGAAGACATACAGATGGCCAAGAGCCACATGAAAAGCTGCTCAACATCACTAATTATTAGAGAATTGTAAATCAAAACTACAATGAGGTATCACCTCACACCAGTTAGAATGGGCATCATCAGAAAATCTACAAACAACAAATGCTGGAGAGGGTGTGGAGAAGAAGGAACCCTCTTGCACTGTTGGTGGGAGTGTAAATTGATACAGCCACTATGGAGAACAGTATGGAGGTTCCTTAAAAAACTAAACATAGAATTACCATATGACCCAGCAATCCAACTACTGGGCATATACCCAGAGAAAACCATAATTGAAAAAGACGCATGCACCCCAATGTTCATTGCAGCCCTGTTTATAATAGTCAGGTTATGGAAGCAACCTAAACACTCATCAACAGATGAATGGATAAACAAGATGTCATATATATATACAAAGGAATATTACTCAGCCATAAAAAGGAACGAAATTGGGTCATTTGTAGAGACGTGGATGGACCTAGAGACTGTCATATAGAGTGAAGTAAGTCAGAAAGAGAAAAACAAACATCGTATATTAAGGCATACATGTGGAATCTGGGAAAATGGTACAGAAGAACTGTTTGCAAGGCAGAAATAGAGACAGAAATGTTGAGAACAAATGTATGGACACCAAGGGGGGGAAAGCAGGGGTGGTGGTTCTGGTTGGATGAATTGGGAGATTGGGATTGACATGTATACACTAATATGTATAAAATAGATATCTAATAAAAACCTGTAAAAAAAAAAAGCTATAAATAGAACTTCTGAAATGTCTGAGTTGAAAATACACTGGATGGGATTAATGACACTTTAAAGTCTCCAAAGGAGTGAGGGAGTTAACAAAAAATATTTGAAGAAATAGTGGGCAAAAAATTTCCAAATTTGATGAACACGTTAAGCACACAGATACAAGAAGGTTAACAAATCCCAAGTACAAAAAACATTAAGAAAACTACTCCAGGGTACATCATAATCAAATTGCTTAAATCGAATGATGAAAATCTTAAAAGCAGAGAGAAAGAAAAACATATGCAGGGGAAAATGATAGGTATGTCACCAGATTTCTCACTAGAAACAATGCAAGCAAGAAAACAATGGAGCAACATTTTAAATGCTTTGAAGGAAAAAATCCTAAATCTCTAAACCTTAAATTCATAACCCAGCTAAAATAGTTTTCAAAAATGAAGGAAAAATAAAGACTATTTCCAACATACAGAAACTCAAATAATTTATCACCAGCAGGCCTACATTAACAAGAAATGTTAAAAGAAAATTCTTAAGGCAGAAGTAAAATGATATTAGGAAGCAATTTGGAATTGAGTGGCTTGGGAAATGGCAATTGAATGGGTAAATACAGACTTTCTCATATTATTTAAATTTCTTAAAAACAATATTGCTTGCTTAAAAATAATAATGTAGAGTATAACTCATAATATATGTAGAAGTTAAATGTATAACAATAGTACAATGGCCTGGAGGGGAGAAATGGAAACATACTACTGTAAGATTTTTATACTGTACTTTAAAAATACTATACATGAGTGGTACACTATCATTTGAAGGTAGACTGTGATAACTTAAAGATATGTACTGTAAGCCCCTGATACAATGCCATGAGACCAACCAGCCACTTGGCCACAGTTGATTAAACTGGACTTCTTATACCTTAGAAAGGGCAAATATTTATCTTGATTGAAACTGGCACATATTCTGAATATGGTTTTGCCTTATAGAGTGTTTGATCCACCAACACAGGATTGCACAGAATATCTAAATCACAAGAGGCACTTTCCCACAAAGGAGATGCAGCAGTACACACGTGACCATAGGATTTACTGGTTTTATCATATTCTTCATCATCTAGAAGTTGCTGGGCTTCTGGAACAATCTTTAGATGAGGAAGTTGAGGTGCCATTTTGGAGAAGATACCCTAACAGGATGTCATCTTCCAGGATACAATATATATCCTAAGTTAACAACATAATATGTTCCCCTGAGAATATGTCCACGAACCTAAAGGTGAAAGTAGCATCACTTTCAGTAACCTGGGGAATTTCTGCTTTTTGTCCCTGCAGCTCTTGACTCTGTAGGTCTATAGGTGCTGGTTCCAAATGTAATGATTATTTCCACCAGAAGACACAGAATCCTATTAAATTGTAAGCTTCCTCTGCTGTCCAGTCACTTTGGGCTCCTTATGTCAAGAAACCAACAGTCAAGGAAAGGAGTCACTATCCTGCAGTGGTACTTGACCTAGATCTTAGGGAAGTTGTACAATAGGGACAGGGAATACTTTAGCACACCAGTGATGTACTGGAAAATCTTTTGCTATTCCTTTGACCAATCTTCACAACAAATGGACTGAAGCAGCAGCCACTGCCTGAGATGGGCATGGTAACCAGTCTCAGAACACTAAGAGGTGAGGTCTAGGTAGACCCAACAGCTTACCCACCAAGACCATGAGAGGTACAACTAACAGTGGGTAGAATAGATAACAAAGGAGAGAGATGAGAACAGCTATAGCTTTGAGACCAGCTGCAGTGGTGGGGTTTATAGTTCATTCTACCACCTTAATATTACAACTTTTCCCATGAAAAGAAACCAACCAAAATCCTGAGAGCCTGTTTCCAGATGGGCTGAATCCCACTTGGAGGGGGATTTAGGTACTGAAAAGGGAGGACTATATATGCTTCTGAGATCCCCGTTCAGGATTAAGGTACTTATTTTTATAACTGTTGGGAATGTTGGTTGTTGACAACTCATACCCAAGTCCCTCTCCAGGAATTTCCCTCTATTAAAGGGAGCTACCTTACCCAAGTTTATTCTACTGCCTGGCCTATATCCAGTAACTAGTTATGAGATGAGGCCACATTCTCTTTCCTCAATTCATTCAAATATAAAGGGCGATCTCAGCTCTAGCATTACCGATAGTATTGTCTGAGGTCTCTGCTGCAACTGCATCACAGTTCAACTTCTCCCTCTGCTGAATTCTGCTTTCCTCATCCCTTACCCCTCACAGCTGTTAATCGCAAGAGCTCTCCCCAATAAACCTCCTGCATGCAAATCTAAGAGACTCTATGTCTGTTTTCTAGAGAATCCAATGTATGATACCCACCATGTTTACACTGTCACATAGAGAGGAAAAGATGCAGAGGATGGTATCCTTAATATAAAAGGCAAGCTATGCCTAACAAGAGAGATGATGAACATAAGAAACTTCTAAAACTGCTAATTGAGGGCTTTAAAGTACTAGATCAGCCTTCAGTGGAGAGGACTTGTATTATCTTTTAGTCTACCACCTCCATGTACTTGAAAGACTAGCCCTGGTCCCAACCAAAATGTACAAGTGGGTATCACTTTTCAAAAATGGATGGGAAAGTTCTTAGATTTCCCTGTACTACTGGCATAATCCCAGAGCAAAATACCTTCCAAATATGTGAAACCAAGCCTCTTTGATCACAAATCCTCAAGGCGTTGGAGGCAGATAAAATGGCAATATGAAATGGCAGATAAAAGGGAGACATCATTAATTCATTAAACAATTTATCTTAGATTGGTCTTCTAAGACATTCCAGGAAAAAAAAAACCAGTTTTAAACTCAGTTCTGCAATATATGGATGAACATATCTCTGTAATACCAGACCTTTGGGTGGAATCTCTGATGCCTCCCCCCCATTCCCAGAGCACTGTAACATGTTGTTTACCTTTACTGTGACAATGCATCCAAAATCCAGATGACCCAAGATGATCTGGACAACTGTCTGGAGGAGTAAAAGTTTTGTGGAATGCCAATTCTCTCATCCAACTTTCCATTATTCCCTGTTTATTTACTCCATGTATATTATCCAGTTCTCTTTTTACCCTGGCTTCCTAGTCATTTTTAAATTTTTTTAACTTTTAATTTAGATTTACAGAAAGGTTGCAAAGATAGTGTTCCTGACTACTCTTCATTCAGCTTTCCCTAAGGTTAACATCTTACATAACCACAGAACATTGTCAAAACTAAGAAATTAATGATGGTATAATACTACTGAATAAAATACAGCTTTATTTGGATTTCACCAGTTTTCCCACTAATGTCCTTATTCTGTTCCAGAATCCAGTCCCGGATACCACATTACATTTAGTCATCATGTTTTCTTAGTCTCCTCAATCTGTGACAGCTTCTCATTCTTTTCTTGTTGTTATTTTTTTAATGACCTTCCAGTTTAAAGACTACTCTTCAGTGATTTTGTAGAATGTCTTTCATTTGTGTTTATCTGATATTTTCTCATGATTAGACTAGAGTTATAGGTTTTGGGAAAGAATGCCGCAAAGGTGAAGTGTCTTCCTCACATCATCTCAGAAGGTACATAATATTGAGAGGGAGACAAGATAGTGGAGTAGGAGGACGTTGAACTCATCTCCTCTCATGAGCACTCCAAAATCACAACTAGCTGCTGAACAACCATCAATAAAAAAGACTGGAATCTTCCAAAAAGAGATATTCTACATCCAAAGACATAAAGAAGAAATCACGAGATGATAGGAGGGGCGCACTTGCAATATAAACAAATCCCATACCACCCAAGTGGGTGACCCACAAACTGGAAAATAATTATATTGCAGAAGGTCTCTCACAGGAGTGAGAGCTCTGAGCCCCATGTCAGGCTTCCCAGGCTAGGGGTCTGGCATTCAGAAGAGAAGTCTCCATAGCATTTGGCTTTGAAGGGCAGCAGGGCTTGATGGCAGGAGCTCCACAGGAATGGAGGAAACAGAGACTCTACTCTTAGCACACACAAGGTCCTGCTTGCACTGGGCCCCAGGACAAAAGCAATGACTCCATACGAGCTTGGGCCAGACCTACCTACTGGTCTTGGATGGTCCTGGGGATGCCAGGGGTGGCTGTGGCTCTCTCTGGGGTCATAAAAGCTGGTGGCAGACATAGCCGGGACCTACATGAACTCTGGCTGGAGGCAGACATTTTGAGTCCTTGGCACCAATACCTGGCCCCACCCATAGCCTGTAAGATCTAGTGCTGGGACGCCTCAGGCCAAACAACTAACAGCGCAGGAACACAGCCCCATCCATCAGCAGACAGGATGCCTAAAGACTTCTTAAGTCCACAGCCACCTCTAGACACACCCTTGACACAGCCCTGCTTACCAGAGGGCCAAGACCCAGCTCCAGTCACCGGTGGGCAGGCACTGACCCCTCCCACCAAGAAGTCTACACAAGCCTCTAGACCAGCCTCACCCATCAGGGGGCAGACACCAGAAGCCAGGAAACTATGGTCCTGCAGCTTGCAGAACTGAGTCCACAAACACAGGTCAGAAACTACCCTGGGACCAGCTGGTCCCTGGCCCTTAGGTGGCAAGAGGGGAGTGTACTGCTGGGATACATAGGACTTCCCCTATGTACCCCAGGGCCACTTCTCCAAGGTCGAGAAACATGACTAACCTTCCACATACATAAAAACACTAATAGAAATTTAAACAAAATGAGACAGCTAAAGGAACCAGAGAAAGGAACAAGATAAAACCCCAGAACAACTAAGTGAGGTGGAGATAGTCAATCTACCTAAGAAAGAGGTCAGAGTAATGCCTGTAAAGATGATCCAAGAACTTGGGTCAAGAATGGATACACTGAGTGAGAAGTTACAAGAAGTTTTTAGCAAAGAGTTAGAAAATATAAAGAACAACCAACCGAGTGCTGAGTAAATTCCTTTTCACTTATCTTTGGAGTAAAAGGATTAGTTTTCTAATTTTCTAAAATTTACAGGTAAATTAGCTTGTTCTTACATTGCAAGTTTTACAAGACTATTCTACTTTCTATGCTTTCTCTCAAATTACATAATCACATAACTACAAATAGCATTTACTAATAAATGGGCCAGGTTTTATTAAGAATATTGTCCTGTCACTTAAAAAATATTAAAGTGTAAGTCTTAAAGACAGTGTAGTTATTATTTGTATATGTGGCATAAAGCCCTTATTGAGTACTAGGGAAATAACCATTTGTTTTATCTTAAAAGAACATATTACACCCATGTGATAAAAATCTACCCATGTGATAAAACTACATATAACTAAATCACACACACCCTTACACGTGGAACTACGGAAATCTGAATAAGATAGATGGATTATACCAGTGTCAAGATCCTGATTGTAATATTGTACTATACTTATGCAAGATGTTACCATTGGGGGAAACTGAGTAAAGGGTATATAGTGTCTCTCCATTAAAAAAAAATAAAGAACAACCAACCAACCAAAGTTGAATAATATAAGAACTGCAATGAAAAAATACACTAGAAGGAATCAATAACAATAAATGAGGCAGAAGAACAAATCAGGGAGCTGGAAGACAGAGTGGTGGAAATCACTGCCACAGAACAGAATAAAGGAAAAAAAAGAAAGGAGGACAGCTTGAGACATTTGGGACAACGTTAAATGCACCAATATTCACACTATGGGGATCCCAGAAGGAGAAGAGGGATAGAAAGGGCCTGAGAAAATATTTGAAGAAATAATAGCTGAAAACTTCCTTAACATGGGAAAGGAAATAGTCATCCAAGTCCAGCCAAGGAGGAATATGAGACACACAGTAATCAAACTGACAAAAATTAAAGACAAAGGGAAAATGTTAAAACCAACAAGGGAAAAGCAACAAATAGCATACAAGTAAATTCCCAAAAGGTTATCATCTGATTTTTCAGCAGAAACTCTGCAGGCCAGAGGGAGTAGCATGATACATTTAAAATGATGAAAGTAAAAATCCTACAACCAAGAATGCTTTACCCAGCAAGGCTCTGATTCAGATTTCATGGAGAAATCAAAAGCTTTACAGACAAGCAAAATCTAAAAGAATTCAGCACCACCAAACCAGTTTTACAACAAATGCTAAAGGAACTTCTCTAAGCTGGGGGAAAAAAAAAAAAAGACCACAAAAAGAAAATTACAAAATGGGAAAGCTTACCAGTAAAGGCAAACATACAGTAAAGGTAGGAAATCATTCACACACAAGTATAATATCAAAACCAGTAATCATGAGAAGAGACTATAAGTGCAGAACATTTGGAATGCATTTGAAATTAAGAGACCAGCAACTTAAAACAATTATGTATATATATAGACTGATATATCAAAACCTCATGGTAACTGCAAACAAAAAATCTGTGAGATATACACATGAAAAAGAAAAAGGAATCCAAACACAACACTAAAGTTAGTCATCAAATCACAAGAGAGGAGAACAAAAGAGGAAAAGAAGAAAAAAGACCTACAAAAACAAATCCAAAACATTTAACAAAATGGCAATAAGAACATACATGTCGATAACTACCTTAAATGTAAATGGATTAGGACTTCCCTGGTGGCGCAGTGGTTAAGAATCCATCTTCCAATGCAGGGGACACGGGTTCGAGCCCTGGTCTGGGAAGATCCCACATGCCGTGGAGCAACTAAGCCCGTGTGCCACAACTACTGAGCCTGTGCTCTAGAGCCCATCCATGAGCCACAACTACTGAGCCCACATGCCACAACTACTGAAGACCATGCACCTAGAGCCCATGCTCCATAACAAGAGAAGCCACCGCAATAAGAAGCCCACGCACCACAATGAAGAGTAGCCTCCACTCACTGCAACTAGAGAAAGCCCACGTGCAGCAGTGAAGACCCAACACAGCCAATAAATAAATAAATAAATTTATTTTAAAAATGTAAATAGATTAAATGTTTTTTGGTTCCAACCAAAAAAGACTGGCTGAATGGATACATAAACAAGACCCATATTTATGTTGTCTATAAAAGACCCATTTCAGATCTAGAGACACGTACAGACTGAAAGTGATGGAATGGAAAAAGGTATTCCATGCAAATGAATATCAAAAGAAAGCTGATTAGCAATACTCGTATCAGACAAAATAGACTTTTTAAAATAAAGACTTACAAGAGACAAAAAAGGACGCTACATAATGATCAAGGGGTCAATCCAAGAAGAAAATATAACAATTGTAAATATATATACACCCAACACAGGAGCACCTCAATATATAAGGCAAGTGTTAACAGAAGGAGAAATTGACAGTAACACAATAATAGTGGGGGACTTTAACACTCTGTTACATTAATGGACAAATCACCCAGGCAGAAAATCAATAAGGAAACACAGACCTTAAATGACACATTAGACCAGCTGGACTTAATTGTTATTTATAGAACGTTCCATCCAAAAGCAGCAGAACACACATTCTTTTCAGTGCACATGGAACATTCTCCAGGATCACACGCTGGGCCACAAAGCGAGCCTTGGTAAATTTAAGAAAATTGATATCCTATGAAGCATCTTTTCTGACCACAACACTATGAGATTAGAAATCAACTACCAAACAAAAACAACTGCAAAAAACACAAATATGTGTAGGCTAAACAATATGCTACTAAACAACCAATGAATCATTGAAGAAATCAAAGAGGAAATCAAGAAATACCTAGAGACAAATGAAAACAAAAACACTATGATCCTAAACCTATGGGATGCAGCAAAAGCAGTTCTAAGAGGGAAATTTATAGCAATACAAGATCACCTCAGGAAACGAGAAAAATCTCAAATAAACAACCTAACTTTATACCTAAAGCAATTAGAGGAAGAATAACTAACAAAACCCAAAGTTAGTAGAAGGAAAGAAATCCTAAAGATCAGAGCAGAAATAAATGAAATAGAGATGAAGAAAACAATAGACAAAATCAATGGAACTAAAAGCTGGTTCTTTGATAAGATAAACAAAATTGATAAACCTTTAGCCAGACTCATCAAGAAAACAAGGGAGAAGGCCCAAATCAATAAAATTAGAAATGAAAAAGGAGAAGTTACAACCGAAACCAAAGAAATACAAAGGATCATAAGAGACTATTGTAGGCAACTATATACCAATAAAATGGAGAACATAGAAGAAATGGACAAATTCTTAGAAAGATACAATCTTCCAAGACTGAACCAGGAGGAAATAGAAAATATGAGCAGACCAATTAGAAGTACTGAAATTGAATATGTAATTGAACAACTCCCAACAAACAAAAGTCCAGGACCAGATGGCTTCACATGTGAATTATACCAAACATTTAAAGAAAAGTTAACACCTATCTTTCTGGAACTATTCCAAAATATTGCAGAGGAAGGAAAACTCCCAAACTCATTCTATGAGGCCACCATCACCCTGATACCAAAACCAGACAAAGATATTACAAAAAAGAAAACTATGGAAAAGAAGTAGTAAAACTGTCACTGTTTGTAGATGACGTGATACTATACATAGAAAATCCTATAGATGCTACCAGAAAACTACTAGAGCTCATCAATGAATTCAGTAAAGTTGCAGGATACAAATTTAATATACAGAAATCTGTTGCATTTCTATACACTAACCATGAATGATCAGAAAGAGAAATTAAGTAAACAATCCCATACCTAGAAGAAATACCTAGGAATAAACCTACCTAAGGAGGCAAAAGACCTGTACTCCAAAAACTATAAGACACTGATGAAAGAAATTGAAGATGACACAAACAGATGAAAAGATACACCATGTTCTTGGATTAGAAGAACCAATAGTGTCAAAATGACTATACTACCCAAAGTAATCTACAGATTCAGTGCAATCCCTATCAAATTACCAATAGCATTTTTCACAGAATTAGAACAAAAATTTTTACAATTTGTATGGAAACACAAAAGACCCCAAATAACCAAAGCAATCTTCAGAAAGAAAAACAGAGCTGGAGGAATCAGGCTCCCTGACTTCAGACTATACTACAAAGCTACAGTAATCAAGACACTATGGTACTGGCACAAAAACAGAAATATAGATCAATGGAACAGGACAGAATGCCCAGAAATAAACCCACACACCCATAGTCAATTAATCTATGACAAAGGAGGCAAGAATGTACAATGGAGAAGACAGCCTCTTCAATAAGTGGTGCTGGGAAAACTGGACAGCTACATTTAAAAAAATGAAATTAGAACATTCTCTAACACCATACACAATAATAAACTCAAAGTGGATTAAAGACCTAAATGTAAAATTGTATACTATAAAACTCATAGAGGAAAACAGAGGCAGGGCACTCTGACATAAATTGCAGCAATATCTATTTTGAGCAGTCTCCTAGAGTAATGGAAATAAAAACAAAATAAACAAATGGGACCTAACTAAACTTGAAAACTTTTGCACTTCATAGGAAATCATAAACAAAACAAAAAGACAACCTACAGAATGGGAGAAAATATTTGCAAACAATTAGACCAACAAGGGATTAATCTCCAAAATATACAAACAGCTCATACAGCTCAATGTAAAAAACAATCAATCCAATCAAGAAATGGGCAGAAGATCTAAATAGACCTTTCTCCAAAGAAGACATACAGATGGCCAAAAGGCACATGAATAGAAGCTCAACATCACTAATTATTAGAGAAATGCAAATCAAAACTACAATGAGGTATCACCTCACACCAGTCAGAATGGCTATCATCAAATAGTCACTCTTGGAGCCTCTGAAGTGTCACATATTCACTCAAGGCCAGTTCCTCTTGTCTTCCTAGCACATGATGATGCCTGCTGCCTCTGTGAGAATGAAGCTTCCTGGCTAGGCTAGTGGTTGCCTTCCTGAGCTACTGATACCACCAAACTTTGAGGTGCCAAAGAATGCTACAGTTCCTAGATGTCTGGTTGGCTCACTGCAGTGGTACCATATTCAATGAACAAGTGGGCTGACAGCCCCTCCTTCACATACTGTGCCACAGTAAGTCATCTGGATTCCAAAGAGCTTTGCTTGGGCTCCCAGTCTCAGCCTCTCAGAAAAGTAGTTCTTTAGTGACTTCCCATAGCCAGTCTCCTCCGTCAGCGCCTCAAAGGCCAGGTTGGCGGGCCAGGCTGGGGACAGGTCTCTAACATCCCAACCTATGTCCCCTACCCTGCCTCCCAGAGACCTTGATAGTAAAAACTTTCTCCTGATAGGCTCCTTCTTACATGCAAACCACTCAAGGAAATAGTTGTGATAGGAAGACTGGGAGAGTGAGTTTTGTTCTGTAACCACCCACAAAATTTCAGCTGAAGTTTGGCTCATCTGGGATCATCCCACAGAAATGCAATGATGTAAATGCATTTTTTAAACCTTAAAGTGCTCCAAGATGTTTATTATCATTATTACATATATAGTATCCATGCTACAGTGTGAGCTGCCTTCAGGAAGCTAGACTGCCATCACTATGGAGTTAAAATAATGGGAATTTCAGGGCCTATGCAGGGGCCTCAAATCACACCCCACAGATGACCCTTCCCCAGCACACTTTCCTGCTAAGCCTGATCCTGCCATTCCAATCTCTGTCTTTAAGCAACAACTCTATGTTTCTGAACACAACTCGATTCCGGCTAGAGGCTATGTTGACCTAGTAGATCAGATGCAACCAACTGGACACAGAGAAGAGTAGTAGCAGCCAGATCCTTTTCAAACTGTTTGAGAATGCATTTTAAATAATGAAGGCAAACAAGATAGAAGAACTGGCCTCACATCCCTCCCACAGCCCTGGGGATCCCTCTGAGGGCTCACTCCCCGGGAGTGCTCAGCTGACAGGCCTGCAATGTTCTAGGTGTGGAGGAGAACCACCTGATATTGATTTCTGAAACAGAGACAGGAACTAATGACAGAAGGTGCTTGACCGCACGTCTCAGACTACCTGAGAGAGGTAGGACACAGGCAGGGCATTTGCCAAAATATTCTCCTTCAACTGTCCTCCCCAACCTCAGCCTCTGCCTTCAGCTCAGCTGGTGAACACTGGCCTAACCTAGAGGCTTACCGATGAAAGAAAGGGTAGCTCAACCAATGGCCACAGGTCCAGAACTCAGTCAAGGTGGGAGATGGCATAAAGGGGCTGCTGGAAGTGGTCAGCCTCAGCCGTTCCAAGCTCTCCTTTGATGTCTAAGAGAGGTTGTCCACTCGATGTCCACTGCACAGTGGATCTTCATGGTGGCCTGCTTGTTCTTGCCTTACAATGGCTCTCAGAGTTTTCTGGTTGGGGTGGAGGGAAGCCCTGGGCCTGGAAGCCGCAAACAGAGCACAAGTGAATGAGGCCACTGCCTGGGGCCAAGACTTGCCTCACTGCTGTCAGCAAAACCCACTGAGAAAGCTCTGGCCCTGGAGGAGTGAACAGATGCCCCTTGTGGAAAAGATGACCCTGCTCTCACCTTGCCTCGTAATTCTCCATCATTTCTCTGTGAAGGATGCACAGAACAACCCATTCAGTGGGTTAGGTGTCATTGCTGCACACAGCTGAAACTCCTCCACTTTCCCTCCCACTTAGGGAAGCAAGTTGTCCTGTAAGAGAATGGGAGCTACGTTATTTTAGGTTTAACTTTGAATCCATGCTCAGGTATTAAAATTCAGTTATTCTCCAACTTTGGTATTTATTTGCTACAAATAATTTGTAAAACAACTTCTGAAAGTGGGTTACAAGAGTGTGACTAAGAAGACTGTCCTAGAGAGTGAGTGACCTTTTGGAGGGTGAAAGGGAGAGTCGTATGTGTAAAAACTGTAAATGACAATTTCTCTCCTTTCCCTTCCTTTTCACCCTCACTCATAGTCTTTAATCTAGATCTGCCTCTCCAGAAATGTAGAAGGCCAGGAAAAGGACCAAGAGGAGTCTTTGCTTCTAACTTGAAAAATACAAATATAGGATGCCTTTAAAAGCTAGAAATAAGGTGTTGAAGAAAACAGTGAGTCTTAAGTGTGTCACTTGACTGAGTATTATGTCATATAACTTGCCTGTATAATATTTTTAGAATCTTTGGAAAGAATGGAGAAACAACTGTTAGCATCCCTTTTAAAAAGTTTCACAGGAGATTACCTGGTATCTCCCTACACTAATCATGGTGATGTTTTCACTAGGTTCTATCTAGGGAAGATGTTACCCAAAATCAAGCAGGCAGTATCCCTTTGGGAGATATTAATGTATATAAGATGGATTTTGAAACTTCAAACATCAGATAAATAATTAAATTATTCAGATGGTCTCACTATTTGGTGGCAGAATGACTCAGACTCAAATCAGAAAATAGTCAAGAAGAAAAATCCAGATGGGCTTGAAAGGAGTGATGGAAGAAATCTGGCTGTTAATCATCTCTAATTCACCTCCTACTCCTTCTGGAGCAAAAGAGAGTCTGAAGCTCTAATAGTACTGTGAATGAAAAAAAAACTCTGGAAACAAAATTAGCATGACTCAGAGCAGTCTGGAAGACTGGGCTGGCCTGGCACGTTCCCCAGGCTGACCCCATTAACAGCAGGAGAGAGAGGAATCTGCCCACGTGGCTCCTGGTGATGGAGGTGTGGGTAGAGAAAGATCAACAGACGGGAAGCCCCACAGACAAGCACAAAGAGTTATGACAGACACAGGAGGGGCTAGACCTGGGGACAGATCTGGATGCCGAGAGTTTGAGGTAGAGAATGGCCTAAAGTAAAGTGGACAGCCCAGTGTTGGGGCGCAGGTACCAGAGGATGAAAGATAGTTAGGAATCATGGAGTAAGCAGAGTTAGAGATATGCTGAATTTAAACACACACACACACACACACACACATACACACCCCATGAGCCCTTTGAGAACAGAATGTCTCTTTCTCCCTCTTTATTCCCAGCAGATTACAACAGTGCCAGGCAATAGCAGGTGCTCACTGAGGACTGATGGACTAATGGTCCATCAGTCTAAGCTGGGTTTTGGGGATAAGATAGGAATCAGAGGGAACAGAAGCGTTGCAGGCAGCAGCAGGTTTAGAAATCTTAGCAGCTGGTCCAGGCAGTTGAGATGCAGTTTTGGCAATAAGGAGCTCTCAGATTTGAAGCCATCTTTCAGCAAGAGGCCCTATAGCAGTGTGTGGAAGAGTGCAGGGCTGGAGTCAGGATTTCTGCGCTTGTGTCTCTGCCTGTTGCTTACCAATTGAGACTGAGGGGCCACTTATCGATTCTCTCAACGCTCATTTTCCTCACCTGTAAAATGAGAAAATAATAATACTTAGCACAAAGAGTTGTTGTGAGGACTAAACATATATATATATATATGTTAAGTGTTTAGAGCAGTGCCTGGAATATGGTAAGTACTCAATAAATATTAGTGATAATTATTATTGATTATCCTTCTCCTCTATCCGGAAAGTTTCTTTGTGCTTTGTGCCAGTGTAGAATGAGTCCCAGGACTTAGACTACCCAGCACTCCTTTGGGAATGTAAGCTGACCTATCCTGCAAGTGTCTGTCTTTCACTTTGCGGCTTGCATACTTCAAGACATAACCTATTTTTGCATGGACCACTGCAGTAGTTTCTCTGACTCTCTGCTTTCAGTCTCAGCCCTATCCAGCCAAAAGTGATCTTTCTAAAATGTAATCAGACCATCTCACTTGCCTACCTCATATCCTTCATGAGTTCTCTTTGCCCTCAAGATTCTTTGGGTTTCATTTCCTAAAAAGTATAGGAGAGCTCCTTGGAGAAATAGCTGATTCTAGGACTAGGGCGGGAAATATATAAAAAAGAACCTGGAGCATCTTGTAGTACCAGAAAGTAAGGAGGTGCATGAACAAATGAAAAACCCTACAGTGATGGAAGTATGTCAAAAGGATACAGGAACCAACTTAAAAGAGCTCTCAATGGCCAAAGCTGGAATAATTTGAATGACAAAATAAATAAAATAGCATTGGATTATAACTTAAAATATAAAATAAATATCCAGGAATTCATATTAATGTAAGTAAATGATAGAATAAATAAATGGTGGAGAAGAGATAAATTTCCCCTGCAGAAGAATTCCAAATAAATTACCTAGCTACTTCATCCTTGAGAAGGGAGCATAACTCCTCACTCCTTAGTGTGGGCTGTGCATGGTGACTTCCTTCCAAAGTGTATAGTATGATGAGAGAAAATGACTTTATAGTGGAGAAACCTGAAACACTATCTCATCCAGGTGATCAAGGTCAACCTCAACAGTATAACTCATAAGTGATAAAGGTCATATGTTAATAGTATGTACCTTTGATATAATGTGATGAGAATGGCACTTCCTCTGGGGTGTTCCTCCCACAACAAATAACTCCAGTCTAATCATGAGACAAACATCAAATAAACACAATAGAGGGGTATTCTGCAAAATACCTAACCAGGAATTCTCAAAACTGTCAAGGTCATCAAAATAAGAAAGTCTGATAAATGGTTACAGCCGAGAGGAGCGTAAGGACACATAACAACTAAATGTTATGTGGTATCCTGAATGGGATCCTGGAACAGAAAAAGAACATTAAGTAAAAACTGAGGAAATTTGAGTAAAGGATTGACTTTAGTTAATAATAATGTTTTAATATTGGTTCATCAACTGGGACAAGTGTACCCTCCTAACGTAAGATGTTAATAATAGGGGAAACTGGGTGTGGATCTCTCTGTACAATTTTCACAAATTTTCTGTAAATCTAAAACTTTTCTAAAATTGAAAGTTCAATAAAATGAAAGAAAAAAATAGCAGAGAATCAAAAGACAAACTTTACCTGTTTCAGAATTCTGGTAGGCTCAGTCACCATTAGACCAAGCCCATTCCTAAATCAGCAGCGGCATCTCCGCTACCCAAAGGCACACTCAAACTCTGAGTTCTTCAGAGAGATAACAACAGCTATTGTCTCACTTTATCCATGTAGAACACAGAAAGCACCCAGATTCGTTGTCCCATTGTAAATAGGCAGCAGGGCATAGAATTAATTGAGTACGGAGGCTCTGGAATGAGGCCAGCTGGCTCTGCCATGAACTCAGGCACATCCCTGATCTTCTCTGAACATGTTTCCTCATCTATAAAATAATAAAATAATAATACTTAACACACAAAGTTATTGAGATAATATAATGAGACAATGTATAAGCATGCTTAACACAATGCCTGGCAGATGATGATTATGGAGTATTACCATCTCATTCTTCCCAGACCTTGCCAGTAGTGTCCAGGGGGTAAACTCTACATGCAGGAAAAACGGCTGCTCTCTAGAAGTTTCTTGCTAAAACTAAAGTGGACAGATATCATGGTAGTTAGACTATACATCAGGCAGTTAATTGTCTAAGGGACTTGGCCAGAGCTGGCTGAGGAGCCCAAGCTGCAATTTATTATGGAACTGCTTTCAGAGGCTATACATTTGGAAGGGAAGCCACACAAATGTTAAGGCCTAACATTTACCCCGAGGCAACTCACTTGGCCGTTCTCTGACTGGATTGATTTCCACGGAATCAGGAAGCTCTATTTTAATGTGTTCCAGGCAGTTTTCAGCTTACACAATGATTACAATCAGATCCAAACTGGTTTGAGCAGAATTTGCCAGTAGAATGTCATGAGACTCCAGAGCCAATTCTTTATTACTTCAATAAATCTCAACATATGACAGCTACAGTTTTACCAACAACCAGTCGTGTTTTTGTAATTTTAACACAAATAGCAATTAAGTGTGTCTGGTATGATGTGTTCTCACCATTTTCAGGTCACCCCGCTGATTGAGCATAATTTCATTCTCCTCACTGATGTTCACCCAGGTTCTCCTTTATGACTTGCTTGGCTCTTTGACCAGGTAGAGATGCCAGTGGAAGAGAAGTCATTGCTGGCATCACTCTCTTTCCTTTCTGAGGACCAGGAGAGCAACGCTCTGTCTCCATCCAGCTGGGCAATTTCTTGGCAGAGTGGAGAAACTCTTGAAATGCCAGATCTTGAGGCTGAGTTTCCAGCCATGGCGGGCCCCTACTTATGCCTCTCAGAAAGGTACAGAATAGAAGATCCCCCCTGGATCATCAGGAAAAGGCCAAGCCATCATCTAGGTTGCCATGCAATTTTGTCTTCTTCTAGAATTTTGGCACATACTAATTTCTTTATAATTAAAAATTACATGTTCAGTAGGCACACTGGTCAGTTCCTTTTAATCTGTTATCTATCAGTCTCTATTATTATGAATCCATTGTGTCTAGCATCATGGTAGGAAACTTAGATTATCCTCAGAAGCAGATCATTTATAATACATGTTTTGCTTTTTCTTTCAGCATTATCTTTCCTGTTTTAGGTGTCTCATAATTTTCACAGTGGTTTCAACATTTTATATTTTAAGGTTTTCTGTGTTTCCTTTTATTTCTTTCACATTATATAATTAGCTCTGTATTCATAGGGGAAGTAAAGCAATGAATCAAACAGTTATCTGATAAATTCAATTAAAGCACAAAAACAATTTGGGTCCTTCTTGCTAAAGGAAAGTTTCTAGTAAGAATTTACCACCCACTTCACTCTGTTATAAAGAGTTGATTAATTCTATTCTCAACAACTAGGGGAAAGGTAACTAATGTTTACTGAGTACGTACTATATGCCAGTCACTTCTGCTTTGCAGGCATCATTTTATTTGTAGTAGACAGAGATTAGTTACAGTCATCAAAATTAGCAATTTCTTTGGTTTTCAGGTAGCTGAATTTCACATTTCTCTGAATATACTCACAAGAATGAAACACCTGATTGATGTATTAATACATGGCCTTCATAAGGGCAGTATTCTCCCATTGAATCTAGCATTTTTATATATTAGACTCAGTAAGAGTTTTTTAATTGAATATATAATCTCAATGTTAAATCTTTATATCTACTCATCTCTATGTATACTGATATAAAGAAATCTTATGAAAAAAAGCTAAGTTACTACTAAAAACTATTCAAAATGAATACAAGTATTTTGGTATGATTTCAGACATTTAGAGCTGTCTTTGTCCAGTATTCGAATGTCTTGATAAGAATACAAGAACTAGACCAATATTTGAGTAACTTAAAGGATTAGGTGACAGGTTAACTCACTTTTAATACTATTTTCACTTCAGAAAGCACCAACTCAAAAGTGAAAATTAAATGCCGGCAAAGGCTCTGCCTGCAGAAGTGTATACAGTTAACTCAAGTTTTACCTCCGCACCTGCTGATCATACATGATGGACTCAGGTCACATTACATCACATATACAGAAGAAAATGAAGCATTTGGTCATTTAACCAAAATGGATGTATTGAAAATCCATTGCAGATGTAGAGTATGATCTGGGGAATACAAAGGATTAATAAGACAGGGTCCATCTCTTCTTGGAGAGATAAGACTAGCATAGTTAAATATAAAAAATGGTAAAGTAGGATCCAATTCAATTTAATAAAGTTTCCCTTTATGTGTGTATCTGATTGAAAACTATCGGAAACTTAATTTAACAAATACTTTTTCAGCACTGACTATGTACAGGAAGGCCTGTCCTGTTCATCTTTGAACCTCTGGCCTACAAAATGCCTGGCAGTTATCAGGTAAACAGTACATTGTGAATGAATTGTAGAATGAAATTATTTTACTGTATGGAAAAAGCTTACAAGGGAGTAAAGTGGTAAGACAAATATATAAAGAACTATAATATTAAAAAGTGATCACAATGTACAGCATTATGAAAGTTTAGAAGTGGAGAAGATACTAAGTCTAAAATTAGGGTTACAGTTTTGGGGACAGATAATATAATGTGAGTGAATTGTAGGGGGAGTGGTAGAAGGTGATGCTGTCAATGCAAGTTGTGGCATATAGTGGGGCCCTTCTTAGGCAACAGGAAGTCATGATGGGATTTTAAGAGACAAAACAACCTAACTGAGCTATCTGATATTAAGAATAAGCTGGAGAGCTATGTCAAGAGGATTGGAGTGGGAAAAAAACAGAGGTAGGAAGATCAGTTAAGGAGGGGCTAGTACAATTGTATAGATAATAAGAAATGAGAGGTTGAACTAGGGTGGACAGTAGCATGGGGAAAAGAAGTAATTTTTTAAATATATAATAAAAGTAAGCCCTTTAGATATTGTCTGCTGAATGTCTATGGAGTATTGTGTAAGGGAGATGGGGGAGAAATCCAAATTGCAGGCTGAGAAGAAGGCGATTCCTTTAAAAGTAATATGTGGAATTGGGAAGGAGTAGAGGAGGAGATGAGGTCTTTATATTTTCTGTTAAAGATTAGAAGTTTATAGTAATTTAGTGAAAGGGAATTTTCACTCTGAGCTGGAAAAGCCAGAGATGGTAAGAATTTGAGACATGAGCTCAACTGGATAAAAAAACAAAACAAAATGTTATTGTTCAGAACAGTGAAGAACAGGCAAGTTAATATATAACTATACCTATTATTAACAGCAATTATTTAACCTGAGACCACTTGAGTTTATTGAAGCAATTAATTTAGATGTTACATCTATACAATGCCAAACACTGGAATATTTTGTAAAATTCCAAAAAATTACACGGGTTTTGTTTATTTGTTTTGTTTTATTTTTAATCCAGGAGTTTGAGATCATGTAATAACAGCTTTAGCATTTGGCTTTCATATTAAAGTTTTTCATATTAAGGTTTCAATCTTTTAGAAGATCCATCCAAGCAAGAGGGAATATTTTTTTTTGAATTTTATTTTATTTATTTTTTTATACAGCAGGTTCTTATTAGTTATCCATTTTATACATACTAGTGTATATATGTCAATCCAATCTCCCAATTCATCACACCACCAACACCCCCGGCTCCTTTCCCCGCTTGGTGTCCATACTTTTGTTCTCTGCATCTGTGTCTCAATTTCTGCCCTGCAAACCGGTTCATCTGTACCATTTTTCTAGGTTCCACATATATGCGTTAATATACGATATTTGTTTTTCTCTTTCTGGCTTACTTCACTCTGTATATCTCTACATTCATCCACGTCTCTACAAATGACCCAATTTCATTCCTTTTTATAGCTGAGTAATATTCCATTGTATATATGTACCACATCTTCTTTATCCATTCGTCTGTCGATGGGCATTTAGGTTGCTTCCATATCCTGACTATTGTAAATAGTGCTGCAGTGAACATTGGGGTGCATGTGTCTTTTTGAATTATGGTTTTCTCTGGGTATATGCCCAGTAGTGGGATTGCTGGGTCATATGGTAATTCTATTTTTAGTTTTTTAAGGAACCTCCATACTGTTCTCCATAGTGGCTGTATCAATTTACATTCCCACCAACAGTGCAAGAGGGTTCCCTTTTCTCCACACCCTCTCCAACATATGTTGTTTGTAGATTTTCTGATGATGCCCATTCTAACTGGTGTGAGGTGATATCTCATTGTAGTTTTGATTTGCATTTCTCTAATAATTAGTGATGTTGAGCATCTTTTCATGTGCTTCTTGGCCATCTGTATGTCTTCTTTGGAGAAATGTCTGTTTAGGTCTTCCACCCATTTTTGGATTGGGTTGTTTGTTTTTTTAATACTGAGCTGCATGAGCTGTTTATATATTTTGGAGAGTAATCCTTTGTCCGTGGATTTGTTTGCAAATATTTTCTCCCATTCTGAGGGTTGTCTTTTCGTCTTGTTTGTAGTTTCCTTTGCTGTGCAAAAGGTTTTAAGTTTCATTAGGTCCCATTTGTTTATTTTTGTTTTTATTTCCATTACTCTAGGAGGTGGATCAAAAAAGATCTTGCTGTGATTTATGTAAAAGAGTGTTCTTCCTGTGTTTTCCTCTAAGAGTTTTATAGTGTCCGGTCTTACATTTAGGTCTCTAATCCATTTTGAGTTTATTTTTGTGTATGGTGTTAGGGAGTGTTCTAATTTCATTCTTTTACATGTAGCTCTCCAGTTTTCCCAGCACTACTTATTGAAGAGACTGTCTTTTCTCCATTGTATATCCTTGCCTCCTTTGTCATGGATTAGTTGACCATAGGTGCGTGGGTTTATGTCTGGGCTTTCTATCTTGTTCCATTGATCTATATTTCTGTTTTTGTGCCAGTACCATATTGTCTTGATTACTGTAGCTCTGTAGTACAGTCTGAAGTCAGGGAGTCTGATTCCTCCAGCTCTGTTTTTTTCCCTCAAGACCACTTTGGCTATTTGGGGCCTTTTGTGTCTCCATACAAATTTTAAGGTTTTTTGTTCTAGTTCTGTAAAACATGCCATTGGTAATTTGATAGGGATTGCATTGAATCTGTAGATTGCTTTGTGCAGTATAGTCATTTTCACAATATTGATTCTTCCAATCCAAGAACATGGTATATCTCTCCATCTGTTGGTATTATCTTTCATTTCTTTCATCAGTGTCTTATAGTTTTCTGCAGTGTCTTATAGTTTTCTGCATACAGATCTTTTGTCTCCCTAGGTAGGTTTATTCCTGGGTATTTTATTCTTTTTGTTGCAATGGTAAATGGGAGTGTTTCCTTAATTTCTCTTTCAGACTTTTCATCATTAGCGTATAGGAATGCAAGAGATTTCTGTGCATTAATTTTGTATCCTGCTACTCTACCAAATTCATTGATTAGCTCTAGTAGTTTTCTGGTGGCATCATTAGGATTCTCTATGTATAGTATCATGTCATCTGCAGACAGTGACAGTTTTACTTCTTCTTTTCCAATTTGTTTTCCTTTTATTTCTTTTTCTTCTCTGATTGCCATAGCTAGGAATTCCAAAATTATGTTGAATATTAGTAGTGAGAGTGGACATCCTTGTCTTGTTCCTGATCTTAGAGGAAATGCTTTCAGTTTTTCACCATTGAGAATGATGTTTGCTGTGGGTTTGTCATATATGGCCTTTATTATGTTGAGGTAGGTTCCCTCTGTGCCCACTTTCTGGAGAGTTTTTATCATAAATGGGTGTTGAATTTTGTCAAAAGTTTTTCTGCATCTATTGAGATGATCATATGGTTTTTCTTCTTCAGTTTGTTAACATGATGTATCACATTGATTGATTTGCATATATTGAAGAATCCTTGCATCACTGGAATAAATCCCACTTGATCATGGTGTATGATCCTTTTAATATGTTGTTGGATTCTGTTTACTAGTATTTTGTTGAGGATTTTTGGATCTATATTCATGAGTGATATTGGTCTGTAATTTTCTTTTTTTTGCAGAATCTTTGTCTGGTTTTGGTATCAGGGTGATGATGGCCTCGTAAAATGAGTGTGGGAGTGTTCCTTCCTCTGCAATTTTTTGGAAGAGTTTGAGAAGGATGGGTGTTAGCTCTTCTCTAAATGTTTGATAGAATTCACCTGTGAAGCCATCTGGTCCTGGACCTTTGTTTGTTGGAAAATTTTTAATCACAGTTTCAATTTCATTACTTGTGATTGGTCTGTTCATATTTTCTATTTCTTCCTGGTTCAGTCTATTGGAAGGCTATACCTTTCTATGAATTTGTCCATTTCTTCCAGGTTGTCCATTTTATTGGCATAGAGTTGCTTGTAGTAGTCTCTTAGGATGCTTTGTATTTCTGTGGTGTCTGTTGTAACTTCTCCTTTTTCAGTTCTAATTTTATTGATTTGAGTCCTCTCCCTATTTTTCTTGATGAGTCTGGCTAATGGTTTATCAATTTTGCTTATCTCCTCAAAGAACCAGGTTTTAGTTTTCTTGATCTTTGCTATTGTTTTCTTTGTTTCTATTTCATTTATTTCTGCTCTGATCTTTATGATTTCTTTCCTTCTGCTAACTTTGGGTTTTGTTTGTTCTTCTTTCTCTAGCTCCTTTAGGTGTAAGGTTAGATTGTTTATTTGAGATTTTTCTTGCTTCCTAAGGTAGGATTGTATTGCTATAAACTTCCTACTCAGAACTGCTTTTGCTGCATCCCATAGGTTTTGGATCGTCGTGTTTTCTTTATCATTTGTCTCTAGGTATTTTTTGATTTCCTCTTTGATTTCTTCATTGATCTCTTGGTTATTTAGTAATGTATTGTTTAGCCTCCATGTGTTTGTGTTTTTTACGGCTTTTTTCCCTGTAATTGACTTCTAATCTCATAGCCTTGTGGTCAGAAAAGATGCTTGATATGATTTCAATTTTCTTAAATTTACTGAGGCTTGATTTGTGACCCAAGATGTGATCTATCCTGGAGAATGTTCCATGTGCACTTGAGAAGAAAGTATAATCTGCTGTTTTTGGATGGAATGTCCTATAAATATCAATTAAATCTATCTGGTCTATTGTGTCATTTAAAGCTTGTGTTCCCTTATTAATTTTCTGTTTGGATGATCTGTCCATTGGTGTAAGTCAGGTGTTAAAGTCCCCCACTATTACTGTGTTACTGTCGATTTCCTCTTTTATACCTGTTAGCATTTGCCTTACGTATTGAGGTGCTCCTATGTTGGGTGCATATATATTTATAATTGTTAAAGCTTCTTCTTGCATTGATCCCTTGATCATTATGTAGTGTCCTTCCTTGTCTCTTGTAACATTCTTTATTTGAAAGTCTATTTTTATCTGATATGAGTGTTGTTACTCCAGCTTTCTTTTGATTTCCATTTGCATGGAGTATCTTTTTCCATCCCCTCATTTTCAGTCTGTATGTGTCCCTAGGTCTGAAGTGGGTCTCTAGTAGACAGCATATATATGGGTCGTGTTTTTGTATCCATTCAGCGAGCCTGTGTCTTTTGTTTGGAGCATTTAATCCATTCATGTTTAAGGTAATTATCGATATGTATGTTCCTATTACCATTTTCTTAATTGTTTTGGGTTTGTTTTTGTAGGTCCTTTTCTTCTCTTGTGCTTCCCACTTAGAGAAGTTCCTTTAGCATTTGTTGTAGAGCTGGTTTGGTGGTGCTGAATTCTCTTAGCTTTTGCTTATCTGTAAAGCTTTTGATTTCTCCATCGAATCTGAATGAGATCCTTGCCAGCTAGAGTAATCTTGGTTGTAGGTTCTTTGCTTTCATCACTTTAAATATATCGTGCCACTCCCTTCTGGCTTGTTGAGTTTCTGCTGAGAAATCAGCTGTTAACCTTATGGGAGTTCCCTTGTATGTTATTTGTCGTTTTTCCCTTGCTGCTTTCAATAATTTTTCTTTGTCTTTAATTTTTGCCAATTTGATTACTATGTTTCTCGGTGTGTTTCTCCTTGGGTTTATCCTGTATGGGACTCTCTGTGCTTCCTGGACTTGGGTGGCTATTTCCTTTCCCATGTTAGGGAAGTTTTAGACTATAATCTCTTCTGGTATTTTCTCGGGTCGTTTCTCTCTGCTCCTTCTGGGACCCCTAAAATGCGAATGTTGTTGTGTTTAATGTTATCCCAGAGGTCTCTTAGGCTGTCTTCATTTCTTTTCATTCTTTTTTCTTTATTCTGTTCCACAGCAGTGAATTCCACCATTCTGTCTTCCAGGTCACTTATCCGTTCTTCTGCCTCAGTTATTCTGCCATTGATTCCTTCTAGTGTATTTTTCATTTCAGTTATTGTATTGTTCATCTCTGTTTGTTTGTTCTTTAATTCTTCTAGGTCTTTGTGAAAAATTTCTTGCACCTTCTTGATCTTTGCCTCCATTCTTTTTCCAAGGTCCTGGATCATCTTCACTATGATTATTCTGAATTCTTTTTCTAGAAGGTTGACTATCTCCACTTCATTTAGTTGTTTTCCTGGGGTTTTATCTTGTTCCTTCATCTGGTACATAGCCCTCTGCCTTTTCATCTTGTCTTTCTGTGAATGTGTTTTTTGTTCCCCAGGCTGCAGGACTGTAGTCCTTCTTGCTTCTGCTGTCTGCCCTCTCAAAGCTGTGTGTTGCAGAGGGCCATGGTGGCCGGTTTCAATGAGCCTTGGCGCTTATCTGACTCCTCATGCTGCTTCCCCTGCCGCCGCCATCTTCTCGCCCGCACATACACCAAGTGGGAATATTAAGTGCCATCAATTTAGCCAGAATCTCATAAGGAGATCATAAATTACACAAGGATATACATTTTGGAAAATGTTATATTCCAAGTGAAATTTTTGTTTAAGTCTTTTAGAAAAATTAAGATCACCTACAAACCAAAAGAAGATTAAAAAAATCTTTTTTTAAATTTTCGAAATGACTTACCAAAATAGTAAATTATTTCTAGTGAGGAGGGGAATCTTTATAAAGTCGGAGAAATAAGTGAAATAATCATAAAATAAGAAAGCAGTAAGTTCTCTTGGCTTCATTCTGACATTGATAAATGGTCAATTCTGGGGAAAAAAAGTAAAATTCTTTTGTACCAACAAGATCAACTTTGGCAAAATATCATCATTGGGGTTAGTAATAACATGACATGGCTGATCTTAAACTTGTATTTTGTTTAATATTATAGATCAAATTTTACTGTTTTGGTCACAGATCAAAGGATCTTATGGAAGCTACACACATTGTCTTCAGGAGAATGTACAACTTCAAAGACACAGAGAATTTGCATAAGTGGACTCCTAGATAACATCCCTTGCTGTAAGAACCATTCCACTCCTGAAAGTAGCAATGAAAACAAAGCTTTCATTTGCAATTGCTAGGTGAATGTAAATATGGCTCTTAAGAATATATCAGTACAATGTTTTTTGGTCCTTGGTGAAACTTGACAGTGTGATAATAATAATTCTTCTAATGCTACATATTTAAAGAACTTTGTGTTCTTTATAAAAGCTATCTGTGGTACTAAGACATGAGATAAATCTCTATCTAATGATCCATAAATAAAACAGGACCTAATTCAGTCCACCAGTGTTCCATGTGTAGCAGACATCGTGCCTGACCTTGGACCTGCAGTTCCTGAAATGTGCTGGGTTGCCCTGAGGTGGTGAAGCAAACTCATGGGGGCACTGCAAGGTATCTTATATGTTTTGAGAAAAAAACAGCAACTTGTGTAGACAGCATGTCAACT